>NC_088254.1:11130625-11771250 GCF_036013445.1 Caloenas nicobarica
CAAAGGTTAAAAATCGTGAATGTTTATGAAGCATACAGTATTCTCCTATCCTGAAAAAGTTTTCCCTTGTATTATTAAACTAAGGATTCAAGTTATGTTTTCCTGGAAAGGCTCTACCAAATGAGAGAATCTAGTTGAAAAATGGCAACAGAAGAATCAAGACTATAACATCATCCTTTACTCAAGAAAATAACTTAAGTATACGTAAACAACAACTTCATTATGCATTTTGGAGGTTTTACTTCTCAGAAGAATCAACACCTCTTGCTCTGGCAGCTGAACATCCCAAACACCAGTACAGCTTCTCTGGGCTGCTCTGATTAGAGGCACCATTTCTTCGCATCTTTCAGTAAAACCGTGCGAACAAACATTCGCAAAAGAAAAGCTCCGTGTCTCACAGAGGAAACTGAGAAACTGATACAGCCAACTAGAGACAATCAGCAGAAACACAGTGTGTCCTTCCCCATGCAGAGTTCCCTGTGCTGTTTTGTTAGTTTCACAGCACTATAGTCACACTGTATAGCAAGTGCTATCAGTTTTATCAAGTTTTGCAGCAGATGAACAGTGCACTTAAGATGAGGATTAAATGAACCAAAACCCCACAAAACAAGGTCACCATTTACCTTTCTGTCCTTCCGTATCACTGTCCGCTTCTGAATCTGATGCAATTGGTTTCTTTCGCTTCATTCGCAGAACTTCATCTTCGCTATCACTGCCCCTTGCAGACTCTGCTACGGAGTATAATTATTCTTAGCAAATTAAGAATTTGTTTCACATATTTTAAAATTCTTTTGTATTACTAAGTCGATTCAGATGAAAAGGAATTTTAAAGTGTTGTATAAAAAAAGCTGCAAAGGTGACTGTAGTTGAAAGCTACATGATTAATGCCTTTGCATTGAAGTCTGACTTTTTTCGGGCCAATATAAATGAAACAATAGAGATTAAATCAGACACAAATCATTACCACTGTACTCAGTCCTACCAGATTTATGCTCCTGGTCCTCCTCATCAGAGTGCTGGGTCCTTTCGTCATCGTCAGAGTTCTGCATCTTCTCCTCGTCAGAATGCTGAGCCCTTTCATCATCATCTGAGTTCTGCATCTTCTCCTCATCCGAGCCCTGTGGCCTCTCCTCATCATCAGAGTTCTGCATCTTCTCCTCGTCTGAGTTCTGGAGTCTTTCCTCATCATCAGACATCTGCGGCCTTTCATCTTCATCAGAGTTCTGTACTTTCTCCTCATCGTCAGAGTTCTGCTGCCTTTCCTCATCATCAGAGTTCTGCTGTCGCTCCTCATCATCTGATTGGTCACTTTTGTCCTCCTTGCCCCACTTCTCATCCTCTGAATGTGCCTTTTCCGAACCATCTCCCTCTGAATGATGACTGCCTTCATCTGATCCGTGCCCGCGATCATCCTCCTCGTCATCGTGAGCAGCTTCTGAAACACTGTGCTGGTCCATGTCCGACTGATCGTTATCTTCATGCTCAGAATGTCCTGAAGCTTCAGATCGGTTGTAGGATCTTTCAGAGTGGTTGTCACTCCCTGTGTGATGGGATGCCCCTTCATCCTCACTATCATCTCCAAATAACTCCTTATTACTGGGTTTTACTGCCTCTCTGTCATCATCCTGGTCACTGTCACTTCCAGAAGCATTACTACCAGAGCCAGCATTCTCCTGATCAGAATCAGATTCAGATCCAGAATCGGAATCTGCAAAATAAACATCACCCTTTCAAGAGTTAAAATGTCCTTAGAAGGAAACACATAACGGGCATTGCTTTATAAAAACCCCAGCCCTGCCCCCTGAAAATCCAGAGGGAACTTACAGAGAACTGTAACAAAGAACTAGAGAAGTTACCTCGAACAATAAAACAAAACTTCTACTAATGAAGGCACAGCCAGTGAAAGACACAATGAAAAATGATGGATGCCACATAAAGACTGAAACCACAAGCTATTGTCTAAGATTCTAAAGCTGTAGAAAGAATAATCAATTATTCAAAAGGAAATAAAATTTGAAATAGTGAGGGCTTAAAATAAGTAAATGCACATACATGGCTTATGGGATTCTCCAAATCTAAAACTGTGATAATTTCTTTAATTTGAGTTAGCTGCCTTATGTACCCTGACACGTCTGTTCCAGCGGAGCTACTCCTGAATGCTGAGGTTGTTGAATGCACTTTCAAACAGGAAAGAGAAAGGAACACCAGCCTTGAAAAATAACTTACAGAAATTGAGACAAGCATTTTAAAAGTACGCAAACGACTTAAATAGGGAGGCGTTCCACCATTTTCCTTTAGATGCTGATGACAGCCCAAACTTTTCCAGACAACCAGGGGCAAACAGGAGACCCGCTTTGTTTGCACCACCCCAAACCCGAACACCGCTAAGCAGGCAGGGGATCACACGTTCTCAGGTTCGTTAGCACGCCTCGCTTTCGCTCCCCACCGCGCGTTCTCCGCGGCTGCGGCGATGGAAAGCAGCCGCTCCGGAGCGCTGCTTCCCGCAGTCCCGGCCGCGGGGTCACCGCAGGGCCCGCGCACCCGCCCCGCATCGCCCCGCACAGCGGGGCCGCTCCGCACGGCTGCACCAGCGCGCCGCGCTTCGCCTCCCGGGCAGCGGAGCAGGGGCGCAGAGCAGGCCCGGGTGCAGAGCAGGCCCGGGTGCAGAGCAAGCCCGGGTGCAGAGCAGGCCCGGGGCCGCTGCCCCTCAGCCCGCCCCGCTCCCTCCCCCGCGGGCCCCGTCCCTCCGTCTCGCCCCGCGGCTGCGGGATGGGCCAGGGCAGGGCAGGGCGCGGAGGGGAGGCAGGGGAGCGCGGCGCCCCGCACCTTTCTGCTCGGCCTCCGAGTCGGCGTCGCTGCCGAACAGCTCCTCCATGTCGGCCATGGCGAGAGCGCGGCCCCGCCGCCGCACAACGGCCACACCGCCGGCGCCGCTCAGTGACGCAAGTACGGCGCGACGCACAGGCGCGGGGCGCCGCCGGCCGCGGCACGGAGAAGGAGGCACCGCCTCTTAAAGGGGCCGCGCCCCGCGGCGCTCGCCGGCGGCAGCGGGCTACGGGCGGGGCCTGCGCCCCGCGGAGCGGTCGGTAACGCGGAGGAGCGGGACACACAAGGCGGGGGAGGGAAGCGGCCACCCGCCGGTGTTAGATCGGGGGTACCCGCTCTTGGTGAGCACGGGGGCTCTGCGCCAGCGCCCCCGGTTCAACACCAGCGCCAGGGACCGCGGCGGCACCGGCCCCGCTCCCGCGATGACGGGGAGCGAAGCGGAGCTGGTCAGCCCTGGTTCTGCAGGGCAGACACGGACACTGCGGCCAGGAAGGGATCACAACGCGTTTGTCTTTATCTCTACCCCTTCCCTTGCCGAACGTGACCAAAGCAATGCTGCAGGAACCACCCGAACGCCCACCGCAGTGCTCCTCTACGGGTCTGTGTGGATGGGACAGGTGCGACAATACGCTGTCACCGTCCTTACAGCTGGTACACATCCTGCTGCTGCCTACTCTGTGAAAAACGAGCTCCACAGAGGTGGCAGCCTTTGGTCACTCACTTTCCTACCGAAGAAAAAGTAATAGCCTGACATAAACAGATTGGTCAACTTTAAGCAAGTCAGTATGCAATTAAAAAACAAACGTACACACTCCAAACCACAACAAGAATACAGTACTTTAATCATCCAAAACTTGTACTGGGTTACAATCTGACAGCATATAGTGCTGATATGCTAAAACACTCAATTCATGTTTCCTCAATGGAAATTTAAACTGAATACTTGCTCGTTTGTAGCTTACAAACAGCATTACTCAAGCTGCAGAGAGAAGTAGGCAATTCCTTTAAAATACAACAGTAAACAGATAATTGCTTTGGAATATAGGCTATGTTTCCATGCTTAGCTTGGAACCAACAGAATCAACATTGTGGTCATTTGAGTTCTGCATTAAGCCTGCAAAATAATCAAGAAGAAAAAAGTATCACTTCTTTTGAAAAAAAGACCTTGTGCTTATGGTAGCTGGTTATCAAAGTAATACCACTTTTGCACTCAATAAAATCATAACCAAGATCACACTACACTTGATAGCATTTCATCAGGGTTTTCACTTTGCTTGTTGAGACTGTTTATGATTCCTGGCTACAGACTGAATCCCTTCATTTATTCCAAAAAGGATACACATTGTAGGCACAAAAGTGATCGTTGTAACTGCTCTGTGCACCATGCCTAATGTCTTTCAACAATTTGGAGGGTCAGACCCTTCTGGTTGGAAAAAAAAGCCATAGTTTTCTATGCCCAGTCTGTCATACCTGTCCTGAAAGTGTCACCAAGCAGTCAAATCCTCAGCTACTGTCTGTAGAGCTCAACCAATTATTCAGGTTCACTACTGTCATCTGTGCCAGGACACCTGGGAGCTGGAGCTTAACAGCCTCTGCCTTCAACTGGGATATAAATCATTAAGCAGCTAAACTTGATTTAATAAAGTAAGGAAGGGATTTGGGCTATCATTTCCATAATCCACCCTTTCATTTTTCTCCATCTTCAAGTAGGAGATGACTGCCTGATCGTGTTAGATAATGATAAAATATATCATCACAGAATCACAATACGTGAACAGATTTCCATGAACATGCAGCCCTTCAACAAATAAAGGAAGACATGACAGCCTGTTTTTTGACACAAAATGATTATGGTCCTTAGCAAATAAAAAAAAAGTAAAGTACAGCTTTAGGCAACTCAGCACATGACATGCTTTGGCCACGTTTATACATCATGCCTATAAAAACATACTTAACTGTGACTTTATGCATACTAAATAAGAACTTCAAAATCTAAAAAGTTCTTGAAAATTTACAAAAGCCAAAGCCAAAATAAGCCCTTTTTGTTATTAGTCAGATTACTTCTAGTTGTTTTGAAGTTACAGTATGCATAGCCTTTGGTTTTAACAGAATTGATCCTAACTATACTTTTCAGAGCACACATTTATTTGTAATTATAATAAAAGGCCAGTTTTGAAATAGGAAAAAATGTTTTTCCACAAGTATAAACCAGCTATACACATCCTCATTGAAGGCACTATAGTTTAAAATTCTCTGTACAGTTGCAGTAAAATTCAAAGTCACCTGCAGAATAAAGTTTGTCTTTAAAGATCCAAACCAAGATTTGCAGCAAATTACAACATGGGCACAGTGTCAGAGAGTTGCTCTGTTAACTTCTTATAGTATATACAACCTGATGCAAAAATCTCAGTCCCATATGTTTTGTGTACATAAAATGCTCACCATGCTATGATCCTTTGATAAAAACAGTTGTCAGTTGTATCCTGTGTCACTATAAATATAGCCAAGCAGTCCCTTAGAACATTTTTGTGAGCTTATGATCTCATGACAACATTGACCAAGTTAGTATAGGACAGTCCAAACAGACCTGCACCAAAAAGCCTCAGATATTATTTCAAAGAAGTCTACTGTGATTATGTACAGAAGTTGAAGTGATTCTTGTTGCCTTGTTAGCTTGCTGAGATATAGAACTTTACATACTTTAATAATTACTACACCATACAGATTGACACTGCATATTGGTTAATTTCTGCACGTCTTATGTAGTGTTGGAGCATCAAGACATAAGTAGAACAGAAAAATCCTTTCTTAAGTGTTACTTCATTGCTTTATTAAAAAATGATAAATTTATATGACGTACTAATCGCTTAATGGAACAGCTTTAAAAAAAGGATTTTTTCCATTTGCCAGCTACTTAGGACACTGGTTTTACTGGTTTCTCCTGTACAGAACTATGCAGATTTTAACAAATGCATGTCCACTACTTCTAGAGAAATTTATACTTATGAATGTAGATAAGGATTTTTAAACAAAGAATACAAACTAAACAATGCTGATGAAATCAGTCTTAACAACATATCCAGTTTAGATACAGAGCAAGATACAGTTATGGGATGTTTACGAAAGACTTTAAAGGACTTAGGCATAATAGAAAAGCTGTCGTTTTGTGAGGTTCCTACTTTGTTTTCCTTTTTGCAAGGCTTCCACTTTTTAATTAGTTCTTCAAATCTCTTGGGAGAAGTCCTTAGCCAATTTATTTTTGTCTGGTTAAAAGGGATGTCTTTAAACTTAATCACAGTATCAAGAACTAATCAAAAATAAGAAAGTAAAACCACAAATAAGATAGCTGTTAAAGATTTCTCTTCAGTGCATGTGAACAAGGCTGAACAGCTCTACATGAGTCCAACTGTTGTGTGAAGAATCCCTTATCACTAACGCATTGTTTTCAAGAATATACACACCCCTCAACGTAAATAAGCACCCCCAGATTTTCTAACAAACATTTCAATTGGGTCATTATCTGCCCAATGATCTTCAATGTCCCATTCTTTGACTACAGACAATTATACCATTGATTTGGAATTACACTTTTAGTAGCAAGCACAGCTGGAGTCTTGAAATACAAAAAAGTTCATAAAAAAACCAATCAAAAACTATGGTACAGAGACTGGTGCAGTTACTGTGTCTCAATCTGAAAAATGTGATGCATACCAGCAGATTATTAATTCAGCTTTGCTTTAAAAGGAATGGGGTTTCCAGTCTTTTCCCTTCTAACCCAGGCAAATGTAGTCCAAGATTGCCAAAGTCCACGGTGATAAGCGTGCCTTGACGACCCTTCAAATCTCCACACAGTTTTGACAACAAGATCTACTAGTTGTCTCCTTCAACCCTTCTCTTGCGAACTGTGACAAGAGAGAGAAAAGAAAAAGTTTCACTATTTTAGCAATGTAACTACTTTTTATATTTCTTCATCATCAACATAAAGTTTCAGAGGTATAACTTAAGGTAATTAACACTTAATATTATCCATCATTTTAAGCTTATGCTTTAGTAGTGCTTATTGTGTTATTCATGAACAGCTTCAAAAGATTTGTGAAGAGATGCTTGCAGGAAACATTAATCATTTTCTGTTTGATAAGCAGATTTAGCCAGTACTTGGTTTTTACATTGCTGGTTTCTAGTGGTGGAGAATGAAGCTTACATGCTTCAAAAGAAACAGTACAAGAGTTTCATAGTATATCTAATACTATTTACCACTTTGCAAAAAATCATGTTACATTCAATAGCCTAAAACATTACATCTGTCAATCAAAACATATTAATTGGTCAGAAAATGCAAAAGCACCAAAAATTTGTGAATTAAATCACTAAAACTCCCATGCTGTTTAGACTTAAGAATATGCAAGATTGACTGAATGACTGGAGTTTTGCTCAGTATTTCTAGTACTTTGAGAGTAACGGATAGACTTATCTCCATTGGAATCCAAATCAGTGACCCAAGTCACACGTACCTGCTTTCATCAAATTGCAAGAACAGATGGAAGAACTTCTAACCTTAGACTTCTCCAATCATGCAGTTAAAAGGAACATGTACAGTTTCAGACAAAGGAAAGGGAAGTAGTACACCACAGTGTAAACAAGGGACAAAGAAGATGTAGACTGGTTTTTTAGAAGAAACGTACAAAGACAGAAATGAGAGACTTCGAATATGTGTTTTCGGTGCTCAGTACCCAACTGGGTATTCAGAGTAACCTGTCTCCGTAGCATCAGGGCTGGAGAGATGAAAAGGTATTTGCAGAAACCTTTACTCGCATACTCCAGACTAAGAAAGCAAAGAAAAAAAGGCAAGATATCAATAGAAACATAGAGTTCCAACAGTCAAACACTAAAATGAGAACTAGTGAAAAGAAAAACCTTAAAGGAAAGTAGAGAGACACCTGAAGTTTTATGATGAAAAGATAACTGATTTCCAGTCTGTTTTGAGAAATAGTTATTGCAGTGTCTGAGTGCTCTTTTCTGTCACTCCTCCTCCACGTTTTTCAGAGCTGTTCTCCACCACTTTAAACTTGACGCAGGGAGGAAGCAGATCTTTAAATAAAATTCTAATTTCCTGTGTCATTCCCTTCTAATGTATTCCTGATCTACTACTACTAAACTGCTTAGCCCATTTTCACACTGGTGAGATGTGTAATCCTTATCGCATGGCATCTAAAGCCAAAAATTAAATGGAGTTTTAAAATGTAACTCTATTTAAATAGATGGACCCTTTTATTTTGTTGTAGTTGAGATTTGACATCATTATAATTTCCATTGAAGTGCTTTATTATTAACCAATTTTCTGCTGGTCCATTCAGTTAAAATTCTAACAGATGAGCTCCAACAAAACTTACTGCAGCAAATAAAGATGCCACTGCTCCCAGCTACCTTTAAGAGAGGCAGGGAAAGGACCTGTGCATGAGTAGAACCATGAGGGAAGGAATGGCCCAGACCCAGCCTCTGCACATGACAGCACGTTCAGTTTCCTTGCTCAAGCAATCCAAATGAGGCGGGGTGTGCTGCACTGAAGAGGGCATCCTGCACCTCTAATTTCAATTAGTGCTTTTAAAGAAAAAATGAATCTTATCTGAATAAAACTGAACAATCAAAGCTATTATTTTCCCTCCCTTTGCCATAGCTCACATGGAGTTTGGATGTTCTAGACTGTGCTAAAAATCCTCAAGTCGTACACCTGGACACCCTGCAACAAAGTAAAAGGAGAATGTCAAGCAGCAACAGAAGAGTAGGAGTAAAGCACAGGAGAAATCTGAAACTGATATTTAACTCTCCTGGATATGCCAACAGAGAAGCAGAAAAAACAGACACCTTTAAAACCTGTGCCACACACACATTCATTTATAGCCACTCTCCAGTGACAGATCTTACCCAAATCATTGTTTTTTGTGATAGCTGCAGCTGCCCTGGCTCGAGGTCCCTGTTGTGTGAAATGGTATCCAAACTTGAGGATGTTGGTGTTTTCTTCAAGCATCTTGGCAATTTCTACTTCTGCAAGTGTGCCCAGCTGATGCCTCTGTTAAAAGGTACAGAAACACAACAGAGCTTATGTGTATTTACCCTAGGAGATCAGAATACTTTAATCATGTTAGTCAATAAACACTTAGCTTCATTTTGATTAATCTAAAAGGCAGAGGGTCATAAAATACGTTAGTGCACTTTAAAGCACAAGCAAGCACAGAAGTGACCAGGAATCACCTTCAACTGGATGGTTCTGAGAAAACCATTCATGGGGTTAAGATATTTAGAAGTAAAATATTTTGGAAAGTTTATCACATGCCTTCTAAAAATGTTCAGTCAACTAGACCAATTTTAATTACAATATTATCACCACCACCTCCACTTACCTGATTATCAATTTTGATCTCTGTCAGCGTTTCATTGTCTTTCAGTGCATCGACCAGTGCCAAAATTCCAACTCCAGTGACGAAGTTTGATTCTATGTTTAAACTTTTTAATGATGTGTTTACTCTCAGCATATCTGCAAGAGCCTTTGAATGCAAGAAAGCATCATTAAACTTTTGAATTTTGCTACAGTACATCATTGGACATAGCGATAACCATTTCCACTAAGTAGTTCCATAGGAGCAAACAAGTTCACAGATGCATACTGTAAATTTGCAAGTTTTCAGTTATTATTTGAGACTAAAGTGAGTCTTCAACCAAGCATTAAATACTAAAAAAAAAAAAAAAAGGAATGTAGGTAATCAAGAAAAAGTCTCTCTCTCGTTACAAACTAAAAAGCTACACAGAATATAAATTGTGCGAAATTAGCATATTGGACCAATTCCATTTTGTAAGCCTTCTCAGCATGCAATGAGTAATGCAAGCTGCTAAGTGAAGGCCAAAGAAAGGGCACTAGTCAACTGAAAGGAGAATTAGATGTGGTTAATTTGTAAACAGGAGATCTGACTTTCAAAATGCTTTGGTAGGAAGCAGTAAAATTCAAAGCTCTTATGGGAATGGCATATACCTGATCTTATTTCTGAGAAAATAAGAAAACAAGAATTGGTAACTGCTGAGATTTACTATCATAAAAATCACATTTTTTGTATCAAGTCACAATGGAAAAAAACCAAAACAACACAAAACAAAAAAACACACACGACAAAACCACACCTGAGATAATGAGCCTTTAGAGATTTTTATTATGTTTCGGTTCTACTGAAAAGGAACTTTTCAATTGACTCCAAACAAAGCTTTGAAAGATTAATTTGTTCATTTAATGGAGTGTTTAAAACTAGTTTTCTTTCTAATTGGAAATAAAAACAAATGCAAAGGATTGTCCTGGCAAAACAGTTAGTGCTGTTTCCTTACTTCTGTATTTGCAAGTAAATAAGTTACTGCTTTTGATTCAACATAGGAAAAAACAGGACCAGATGATAAATACTTATGTTTCAACTGTGTCAAACTAGATACCTTGACTAATATTATGCTTTCATGCCAACGCTTTAAGCCAATTTTTGGTAGCAGAGAGATCCGAGAAACATGTACTTTACAGCTTTCTTCAACTAAAACTCATTTGAAAAATACTATGTACTTTTCCAGTCTTCAAATGTGCTTTTTTTATTAAATAATTTTGACTATGCTATTGGCTCATGGAATGAACATCAAGAACTAAACAATTAGGAAAGAAGGAAAACCAGGGAGAAGGTTATCAAAATGAAAAATCAGGGGGAAGGGATTGGAAAAAAAGAATTCTCACTCATCTCATACATCTGACACATTGCTGTGTATTAGTCAACTAGTAATCATTTACTAACTTTGACACGACGAATTTTGTTAAACAAAACATACTTTACAGTGTAATGGAATTTAATCATTTTCATCCCTAAATATTTAAACGGGATTCAATTCAATTCAATCCCTTACCATTGTCTTCCCATCCTAACTCCCCTGCACTGCACTGAAGCGCGTTCACCGCAGTACTCACCACCGCCACAGGATCGTTGCTTCGGGTGGCAGCCAAGCTGAAGCTCTTCACATGCGTGTTGGTTTCTAAGGCTTTTGCAAATTCTTTCAGTGTTGGAATTGGTATGTACTTGAATTAAAAACAGTATTTCAGTCTCTTGAGATACACAGGTTTATCCCTTCTCTCCCAACTTCTTCCATTATCTTATTCTCTTTACAGCAAAACATACTATAATAGTAACTATCACTGGTCTCCAGCAGGCTCTCAGTAAAGGCCTACATGTGTAGCAAAGCTATACGTGAGATGCAACGGCTATTAGAGACAGCAATTCTATAAAGCAAAGTCATCTTTACTACATTGATGCCATCGTCACCACAGAAGTGTTAAAAAATCCTTAGCTGACTTGGAACTGCTACCGAGCAAAATTTACATGAACCAAACATTCTGTTAACTATCAGCATCAAATTAACCTTTCACAAATATAAAAAGATTTAGAGTTTTTAACTGGTGAAACCATTAGCATTTCATCATCCGTGTTCTATTAAGAATAATTCCAGAATTTGCCAGTTTATAGTTTGATAATTTCTACAGTGTAGTAGCAACCAAGTGTAAAAGGATTAATTTTACATAATTAAAGTAGCAAATTTCTTAGTTTATTATATCAGCAATTTTGTTCTGTTGCCTTTTTAGGCATTTGTTTTTGGCTAGCATTTTTCTATTGTACAATATTCCTAAACCACGTTTTCTTTTCTTCCTTTAGTAAGGGTAACAAACAGGCCAGGCTGCCAGGGAGGCTGCAGCCCATCCCTGTGCATCAGGACTGCTATAGTTCTGTTTTCTCTCACTCAAATATGCAAAAGCATTAGTCATGTTTAAAAACACAATGGTTACACTTACGAGCAGAAGCTGCTCTAATTGCCGACAGCTCTTTCGTACAAGCATCAAAAGGATGTCGGGTACAAACGTCACTGTGTTTGCAGCAGCAGTAACTGAGAGCGTATTGCTTCACCAGGGACAAAGGATTCAAAGCAGAAGTGAACTCACGAGGGTGAACTGCTGGAACTGTTGCCAACTTGGCAGCCACAGAAATCTGGGCTGGCAGTAAGAAAAATCTAAGGCTTTTTAAATGCACATTTGGCAAAAGAAACCAAGATGGCTTATTGGTTTAGCTCCAGGTTTCTGAGATTACACACATTGCAACATTTCGGAGAAAGGTTGCTGTACTTAAATAAGCCTATTGTGCTATCTTACAGAGTTTCACAGCTTAAAGTGTCTTCTACTAAGAAAAAGCAGCATATTTACTGCAGACTTAAGGTAATTACCTTAATGTTATTTAGATTAACTTCAACAAGACCGGAATCATTATCTTTAATCCTTTGCAGTGTCTCCTCCACATTTGTGGGATTTGGTGGTTCATCAAAAACAGGCAACATTTTTTCACCTTTTACTATATCTGAAAAGGCATTTAATTGTAATCAAACAGGTCACATACTTTCAGTGTGAATGAGTGATACATATATTAAATATTTACTTTATTTAAATATCATTTCAGTCTTTACATCTCCCTCCCACCCAAAAAGCACACCATCCTTTCCTGACCATATTTTCATAAAGTTCAATTATTTTCCAAAGGTCCTCGCAGCCTTTCTACTTCTCTTGCACACCAGCTTTTTTCAGAAGGCACTTAGAGGTTGAATTACAAACACAAACTTGACACCTAAAAACCAACACAAGCAAAAGCCTACTTTTATCCCTCAAAAAGTGAATTAATTGCAAAATAGGTTTCAGTGTACATAGATATTTTAATTCCACTCTTGCCAAAACTCAATTAGCAATGTTATAGACATGCACATTTCGAATTCAAGACTGAATAGTCTATAAAGAATGCCAGTGCAACAGAAAATAGTTAATGCTATCGTAACTATGTGCAGTACAAAGAACTCATTTATCCAGCCCTTGTGTACACACTTACTTGAGAAGCTGTCTTTGTCAATCCCATTACTGCTTCCTACTACATCACAGAACTGATTGTTTGTTATCAAGTTGGACATTCCCAGTATAGCTGTACAAGGAAAAAAATACAGGAAATTTTACTGTTCCTGAATAACTCAGCTCAGAAGTAGGGTTCCTTTAAATAATAACAACTGATGTTTGTAAAAGACCCAGTTATCAATACAATAAGCCATTCTATCTCTTAATAATTTTAAGAAAAGTGGAAAAAATAAATTAATGATAGACTTTTAGTTGGTTTTCGCATCTTAGAAAGATTTGAGCTCACCAGGTTCACACAAAGCTAGAAGTGCAATTCAGTCACAAAATTCTTGACTGAAGTTTCAGGGATACAGGTATACAGCAACACATTCTTGTACTCAGAAAAAAGCGGTAGTGTACACAGCAAAAACCAGCCAGTCTGAGGAATTAACTTAAAGGTTTTGAGTTTGAAAATCAAATATCTTATGCAGGCCAAAATAATCTATCTTCCCATAAATTGCCACAAATCAATGAAGATGATACACCATAACCAAATTGGTATATAACATGTTCTAGTTTCTATCACAACTACGACTTCATATAGTCACATTTCAGATAACAAATACACCACCACATTAATTATAGATCGATCTTGTCTAAATATGCACCAGCCCATTCATACTTCAAAAAAACTAACCTGCAAGGTCACCTAATTCTGTGTCTGTGGCACTGGTCAAGGCTTCCTCCAGTTCTGGATCCAGAGAGAATTTTTCTTCTGTGTAAGACTGTACAGGCTTTTGCTTGGGGATAAATATTTTCCCTGGAATGAAGAAAATGAGAAGTCTGATGTTACCTTGTATTATATAGCTACTTATCTTTAAACATTTCTGTACTTAAGGAATACATATTACATTGAGTAAATCCTGCGAAAAGCACCAAGGCCAACATAAAGGAATGAGGTTTCTTCTGGTTGTTCTTGAAAGTCAGAGATGAAGACAGACCACAAGCAGGAATATAACATTACTTATTCCAAATTTTCAGGAGTCTGTATCATGATTCCAATCTTATTTGTTCATTATAAGGATTAGAAAGTAAAATATAATGTCAGGCTGGTGACCAGTCACTAGCAGGGTTCCATCTTTAGGCCAGCATTCTTCGATGTCTTTATAAACGACTTGGACTCAGGACTTGAAGGAATACTTAGTAAGTTTGCCAATGACACAAAATTGGGAGGAGCTGTTGGTTCTCTCAAGGGCAGAGAGGCCCAGCAGAGGGATCTGGACAAACTGGAGAACTGGGCAATCACCAACCGCATGAAGTTCAACAAGGGCAAGTGCTGGATTTTGCACCTGGGACACAGCAACCCTGGCTGTACACACAGACTGGAGGATGAGATGCTGGAAAGCACCTCCGCGGAGGGGGACCTGGGGGTTCTGGTCGATGCAAGTTGAACATGAGCCAACAGCGTCCCTGGCAGCCAAGAGGGCCAACTGTGTCCTGGGTGCATCCAGCACAGCATTGCCAGCTGGGCAGGGAGGTGATTGTCCCACTGTACTCTGCACTGGTGCGGCCTCACCTGGAGCACTGTGTGTAGTTCTGGGCGCCACAGGATAAAAAATAAAGATATTAAGCAACTGGAGAGTGTCCAGAAGAGGGACGTGAAGTTGGTGAAGGGTTTGGAGAGGAAGCCGTATGAAGAGCAGCTGAAGTCACTTGATTTGTTCAGTCTGGAGAAGAGGACACTGAGAAGAGACCTTGAGGCGGTTACAGCTTCCTCACAAGGGGAGGAGGAGGAGCGGGCACCAAACTCTTCTCTTTAGTGACCAGTGACAGAACCTGAGGGAATGGCAGGAAGATGTGCCAGGGGAGGTTTAGGTTGGACATCAGGAAAAGGTTCTCCACCCAGAGGGTGCTGCAGCACTGGAACAGGCTCCCCAGGGAGGTGTCACAGCCCCAAGCCTGACAGTGTTCAAGAAAGAGACTGGACAACATCCTCAGACACATGGTGTGACCTGTGGGGTTGTCCTGGGCAGGGACAGGAGTTAGACTCAATGATCCTTGTGGGTCCCTTCCAACTCACGACATTCTACGATTCTATGATTTTAAACAGCATAGAAAAAGTACCTGTAAGGAAAATTTAGTATTGCTAGAGAACAATGGCCGATATCCTCCCAAGGCAGAAAGGGACCCAGGAAGAACTGTAATCTGAATGTATCAGAGAAATAGAATATCACAGAAGCATCTGAAATCGCAGACCTGGACATTCACTGCAGTTTTACAGCATACATGATATTTCTGATTTCAGATGTTAACTCAGTTTTGAAGTAAAAAAGAGGATGCATGAGATGTTTGAGAAAACCATAGTTTGTGAACAGCACAAACCAAGATAATAGGTTTCTCTGCCAACGACACTATTTTCTAAAATGATACTTAGAAAGGTCCCAAAAGATTCAATGGGAAAAGGAGCAGTAGTAATATCACATTCTGCACCAACATTTTAGTTATTACAGATAGGTAATGGGAAAAGTTATTTTAGGAGAAATGCATTATAAATGGAGGTCTGTGCGATTAGCATAATTCCTGCATATATCTTCAGCTAAAAAGTTAGGGTAAGAAATCAGAAAATGAGAAAGATATTCTAACAGTTATTCCGAAACAGTTCAGATTTGGATGATTTAGAATTGGCCGTTCAGAACAAAGTAGTCTACCACTGGGTAAGAACCCGGGAGGTGCTTAGGTTCAGGACAAATTAATGTGGTAAATAAAAGTTCCAGTACTGCATGAGAGAACAAAACCAATGCATTTGATAGAAGTAATTCACAACTAGAAAATGGCAAATCTAATCTTAAGAGTTATTCAAACTTTTTAGACTTTCCAAGTTGCCTGAGCTACCAGCAGACAGAGCTGTGGGAAGGGGTTGGGTTCCACCTTCCTTTAGTTAATTCCCAGGGTTAATAATCTTCCTATGATGCCACAGTGCTAATTCAGGAGCCTACCCTCTTCCATATTTACAGCTAAAAATCATTTCCACACACAAACCACACTAGCTCATCCCAGTTACACGATGACAACCCACCATGCACTAGAATCAGAAGACCTGGGCAGAAGCCAGAAGCCCAAGATTTTTTTTTTTCCTCATACTCCATACAAGTGTATCTTGGTACATGTTTAGACTAAGTTTAGCATTTTTAAATACCTTCCAATTACAAGAAGCTTTATGGGGATGTTTCAGTTTAATTTCTGGGAAATTCCGACAAAGTGGGGCTTTGGTTTCACCACTTGTGGGAAGCAATGCCTGAAGTCAGCTACTCTGTCCCACAGCAGACACGGGCATAACAAAACTCATCCACCTTTTCTCTCTCTCCAAATGCCCATCCTAAATTAAAAAGAAAATGAACTACAAACTATTGTAAATGAAGTTAATGCATTACCACTGGAACAGACTTCAAAGAAGTGGATGAGGTTTTTCTGTAACAACACAGTCTGATGACCGAGATCTGTTGCTAGCAACATAGTATTTTTGTTCCTGGGTTGCTATCTCTTTGGAAAGTTGTATAAATGGTCATTATCCATATTTAGAAGCAGAAAATAAATCTCCTTATGTAACAGTACTGACTACAAACAGTAGCTGAAAGCAGCTGACAGGCATTACCACCCATACCTCAGGTTTGATGGACAGTGCAAGACAAACTATGTTTGTGATGATTCAGGATGAAAATAAAAACTTCATAAATGGAAGGCTTAGGTAGTAAATGTTTAAGATTATTTTGATATAACTGACACAGTACGTTTCTACCCTCATTTTATTTTACCAGCATCACTTACTGGGGAGAGAACAGCTTTCAACTTGAACTGCAGTTTTCAGAAGAGAATGTTTGATTAGGTTTCCATTAACCCATGAACAGTATACATGTGATATAAAGCTGTTTGATGTTTGTGCTGTTTTCCCTTCAGTAATACAGACTAGTGAGGATTTCAGAGTATAAGGAAGGAGAAGGAAAGTGTGATTTGAGCACCTGAGCCTTCACTCACATCATCCTATTTACAGCACCAGCGCAGCAGGCAGTGAGTAGGAGAAGGCAACTGATCTCAATTAAAAGCAACTTTGTAAAAAAGTATTTTAACTTAGATCAGCCTCCTGTCTGGTTCATCACACAGTACCCACAAAAAAGCACTACTTTTCCTGATGTTGTTTTAAGTAATTCTTAATTTCATGGGTTAGGAACTTCTGGTTCTAAACATTTGCTTCCTCAAAGTAAGACTAAATTTATCCATACATGCCTGACTCTTAAGATAATCTAAAAAAAAAAAAAAATTAAAAAAGGATATTCAGTTTTTATTAAAGCAAAAATGTTAGAAGCTGTCCCCCTATAGAAGTGTTCATTGCAGCCAGCTCTAGTCACATGAAATGGGTCAGGAGCAGTTTTTGTTATAAAACAGGTCACACCCTTGTGTATATAATGTCTCATTCACTGGCTTCACCTCATCCTAGTCCAAGAGTTCAGAGGTTTACAATGCACATACGAAAGCAGATCCTTCCCCACTCCCTATTTCTAGTAATGAAGTTATTTCAAAAATGGTAAGACCCCTGTGTCTCTGGGGACAATGATTTAACTCAAGGCCTGCTGCCAAGACAGTTTGGCAATTCTCTTCCTCCTTTCCTAATGTAAGCTTAAAAAAAAAACCCACACCCTACACGTCTGTGCAGCCCATGAAATGAAAAGCTTTCTTGGCCCTCAAGTGGAACGTTTCCAAATAGCAGGGATTTGATCACATCAAGGAACATGACATCCTCCTTTTCAGCCAACAAGAACACTGCAAAGATTAAGCAATACAACATGAAGAGGCAAATTTCAGAGATGTTCGCATCATTTCTGTAATAATTATATCTTCAGGCCTTCTATGTCTTTAGCTAACAGGTTAAATGGTGTAAATCCCAGGATTAATTCACAGGCTTTGTTTGCAACAGAATGAGCTTCCACTTCCAAGTTCCACACAATTGGATTGCTCAAAAGGCAGAAAGGTTGACTGCTGTCTGTTGAAGTGCCCCAGATATTTCATACACAGAACAACAGTATCCAAGATGAGACTGAAAGCCTTGCAGCAGTCAGATCTCTTCAGCCTGGCCATGCACAGCATGTTGCCAGTACCATTCTCACACAGCCCCCAGTCACCAATTCTTACCGTGCGACAGACTTGGCTTCATCAATTCACTTGTAAGCACAATTTAATTCTAACTTTTTAAATTCAACTTACAAGCAATTTCCTCAGTGTCTTACTGTAGAAACAGCACTGTTATTTGTTATCTGATGACAGATCACATAGAAGTGAGTTAGAAAACTGTTTTACATTAAGGTCAGGGTATCACATGTTATTCTGCTCCAGTGGTCTTGTATGGAGAATGTCAATTCGACAAGTTGTTTCTTCAAAGCTCCTACAGGATATTAGCTTCATTTTACAACATGTAGCACACTTCTTTTAAAGACCAGTGATTGAAGGGCAAACAGAGAACACAGTGCCTCAAATCTGCTGCAACAGAAGCAAGTGGTGACCTATAGCCACACCTGACCAGGGCACCAACAAAGAGCTCCAGCCAGGTGACTGCAGTTTCAGCCTAACTATATTTTCTGGGTGACAGAGAACAGAGGAAGGAAGAAGAAAAAAAAAAGAAAAAAAATAATAAAAAAAACCACAACAAAAACAACCACAGGAGTTTAAATGCAAATCTACACAGAACACACACGCTCCACAGGAATGCAGAGGGAGAGTTGGAAGAGAAAGCCATGACTAGGAGAGCGCAAAGGCTAGAACTGCAAAGCTTGGTTTACATAATAATTTGCTAACACCTTGCACTATACAGCACAAAGTACGTTACTGATATAAGATATGTTTTTATCTCAGGTGCAATAATCCTCATCTTTTGCTGTTCCAAGAGAACTGAGAAGCATTGGTCAGACTCAGTCAGACATGTGGAACACACTTGAGGGCAACAGATTCCCGCACTGAAGCCTCTCTTCACTCTTTAACTGAGGGATCCTTCCCCTTGCAGCGTGCCTTGTAAAATCTTTACAACATACTGACATACACAGGTTGAGACAAAGCTGGTTTTGTTGAAATTATTACCACATTGCCCTGATCAATCTCTTGAACAATAGTTTACTGTACGGTTCAACACTTAATTGGAACAGAATGTGACTTAAGTCATTAAATCATGTTTAAAAACAAAGTATCTCTTTAAGGATGCTTTTAGAAACAAAACCAGGCACTGGAAAAATGCAATAGAATATAATTTAGGGATTGTTGAACTCCACTTTTCTTTAGCACTGTTCATCTCTCTACATCAGGATACTTTCCATTATTTCAGTTCTTCCATATTTCATAGCACACAGCAAAAAAAAAAAAAAAAAAAAAAAAAAGGTTCCAAAGGTTTGGAGAAGTCATGTCACCTGCCAGTGAAAGAGATGCAACACTGTTTTAATAACATGTTACCCCAAAATGTGGTACTTTGGACAACTGCAAGGGAAGATGCTCCTTTCCACTGTAGTAGGGAAACAAGGTTACTAGAATCAGTAGCAAGCCAGGGTGTTTAAAATTAACCCAGGGTAAGCTTCTTGGATAAACCGGCAGGCTAAATCACCCCACAGGACATCAGTTCTACTGAAATAGGAAAAAGAAAGAGAAAGAAGGATAGATTTGTTTTCACCCTTCTTACTCCATTAAATGAATAATTAGACAAAGTTAGAGCAATGAGACCAGCTAGGCACACAGAAGTATTTTAGCAAAACCTGGCCCAAAAAATGGCATCGAGAAAAATAGCTGCAACTCCAGTCCATCTTTCTCCCCCCAAAACCTCTAGATCTGAATGTTTTCTTCTGAATGAACAGAATACTCAAGCAAGATTTTAACCTACTCCATTCCAAAAATTGTTAGTGTTTCTCCATAGTACATTTATCTAGCCAAAGAGAAAAACTATAAGCCATAGTTGTCTGTTTTAATATTAATGAAACACACATTAGGATAAGAGCTACCTCTACATAAAAAACATCCTACAAACATATTAAGTTTTGCTCCACTCCATTTCCAAGTTTTACATCTAGGTAAAGATCATGATTTCTTGATTTAAAATATTAAGTTACATAGGTTTGCCATTTTTGTGCAGAATGGCTACAAACATGGCAGCAAGTCAAAGCTGAACCATAATGTTTTCATGAGGGAAAAAGAAAAGGTTACCCCTCACCTCCTGTAAAGTGAGCTTAGCCTTTTTGTCTCCTGCCCATTTAGCAGACCATGAATTTCCATACTGAATGTTTAGTTTCACATTTTTAGTTTTAATGAAGCTACATTTTATTTTCATATTATTTTCTATTCTTCTATGGTAGCAAAATAAATGGTAGAAGAAGTTATTAAATAGCAATTTTTTTTAAGAGATACAGGAAATTTTACTAACTAAACTGGTATGACATTGCAACATCCAGACAGACTATTATTTAGTAATACTTTATTACATAAAGGAAATGACATTTGATCTTTCTTAACCAAGATCTGCGTTACAGCTGGACCCTTCTGTTTTTCTACATTATTCTCACAGATTTTATCTACCCAAATGAATAGTTTTGCCACGTATGTGTATACGTAAGCTGACTTTAAATAACCACCTATCTGAACGAGGCACTAGTACTCAGCAGAAAAAGCAGTACTAACTAGAACAAATCCCCCATGCCCAGCCTCACACTCTGAAGGAGCGGTGTACAAGCTGGTGGGGCTGCAAGGGGGTCCCCAAACCAGCTGCAAGGCCCCAATATACTTGAGCTCAATCACATTCAAACATCGGGCTGTCTCCAACATCCACCAGCAAATACGCCAGGCAAGAGGCAGGACAGGAGGAAGCAGCAGCACACAGCACAGCCAAACCCAGGATCAACAGGCACCTGCCCCATAAGGGCACCGCTGCTATAGGCACCTTTGACTGCCTTCCATATTCAGTACATTGCAACTAGATCCAAAACAGAGATTTGAAATCCCAGGCTTTAATAACGTGTCCATGTACTGGGTCAGTGTTTCCATAGTTTTTAGACCACTAAACCATTGCCAGGCTTCAAAGCTCCTTGCGATGTTAACTGTGTAGTTAGTAACAACAACTATACAATTTTATTAAACCTCTCAGTAAGGGTACTAGAAAGAAAACATGATGGCATACACCACTTGCCTGGCCTTGTCAGCCTACAATGTCTTTGCACACTATTGAGTAACTACCACAACATCATTCTACTGCTATTTTTTTTTTCATTCACCACAGGATTACAAACGTTACTGTCTGTGCTCAGCACCACAGGGTATAAGCCACAGGCACAACAACAGCATTTGTTATTGACACAAGTCAGGGGTAGCTCTTACTTTGAGGATACCACCCCCATCAGAACTTTGCAATCTTTGATAAAATCTTTGAGTCTTATTTCCTTCCTGTGCTACAGGCCAACAGCACACCAGCCCCAGCGCCACAGAATGCTTGAACATGAAGCATCCCGCCTCTGCACAGTAGCACTCGTTTGGAAACACCACGAGTGAAAATGCATTGCAGCTGCCAGTGCTTCAATAAACTTTGGTTCACAGCAGTTCTGGCTAGTCCACTTTAGAGATTTCATAACTCTTACACCGGAAAGGGCGGTGTTACCTTTCTTTTCTCTTGTAAAAGGCACATAGTCTTCCCTGTCTTTGTGCTCAAGAGCCTGCTTCTCCAAGTATGCCAGGAGTCGTTCCCTGTCGAAGGGACCTGAAGCCTTTTTAGCAGTCTGGTCTTTCTGTCGGAAGCCTGCAGGCAGAAGCGCATTCTGCAAAACAAAATGGAGTGAATTGAGTACAGCTCAGTCTGAGCGAACACCTGTTTAGTTTCATTTCCCTCTTTCTTCCCCCTCTCCTCAAGGTTCAAACTCGATACATCATCCTTTTTAGGCAATCTTTGATCTCTTGCCAACTTCCTTTTTTTGAGGCAGGTGAGGACACAAGGTAATGTATTCTTTAGATGCCAAGAATATAGTTAAAAACAGAGCACACTGCACTCTGAATAGGACTGATGCAATTCTTTAAGTACAACAGCTCCCAGCACTTGACTTGCTAGTCACTTTGCATTTCGTTTCTAGAATGAACACCATTTAAATGAGTAGTAGTAAATAAAACTCAGCTATTTACAGTTCAGACATTCTCCAAGAGACTGCTTCCTCTATTGTTTACATCCACTGTTTTTAAGTCTCTAGGACAACTGCCTATACTATTGTCCAGCATTTAACACAGAGTATTTCTACTTTTGACCTGACTCAAGGTGGGGTGGGTTTTTTCTGCTATCATCAACATATTTCAGCTAAAGAAAAAAAAGTGAGGCTATTAGTATGGAAAGAACAGAACATATAGAAATTCAGACTCATAAAAAACAACCAATCACTTTTGCCACTTCTCTTTAAAATGTCTATAAAGCCAAAGTCAAAATATCAAGAATATCTTGCAGATCATAATATTCTTAAGTGATCCCTGAACATCAAGATTAAACTTAATCCTGATATTATTAGCAAGAACAGAGAATTAGGAGGTGAAAACACAAGTCTTGGACTCTGACATTAGTTGCAGTATCAGTAGAGGACATAACTCAGCTCTTTATAACAGAAAGCTAAAATATTCCTTATTCAATACTCATTTCTGACATAATAGTTCAGGAGCCGAGTAATTATTTATGTCCTCTTTGCAAAGTCAGCACGAGGACAGGAATGGCTATGGGCTACCAGACACATGACCAGGAAATTTTAGAAGAGGTTTGCACCCTCCCTCCCCCATTGACCTCCAACTCCAGAGGCAACAAAACAGAAATGGATGCAAAAAGGCTGTTTACCAAACAAGACTGGAAACAGGGAAGTTAAACAGGCCTTTCTAAATAAACTTTCTTTTCAAGAACATGACTAAGAGCAATTTTTATTTATAAATAAATCCCAGAAGTCTTCTCCTGACAATCCCTTCTTCCTCTACTGCAGTTGCACTCACATTGCAAACAGGAAATAAACAGTTCAAACATTATATACACATGTATATCTGTAAATAAGATAATTAGCAGACTAGGAAAAAACTCTGTCCAAAAGTATATTGTACAAAGAAAAAAAAAAAAAAGACAGACATCTCAATTTATTTCAGAACAGTTTCTGAAAAAATAAAACTTCTCTTGGCTAAAACCTACCTCAGGGTCAAGATCATCCAAAACAGTTTCCAGTTGTTTCAGTTCTTCTTCTGAAAGTTTGCCAAGAATTTCATCCTCATCAAGATCTTTGTACTTGTCCAAGTCCTTTCGAAATGGGAGTGTCATGACTTGGGCAGTAGCAAGTTGCTCAAATACTTAAAAAGTCAACTCTTATTCTTAACCAGTTCTATTAAAAAAAAAAAAAAAAAAAAAAAGAAGAATTACCATAGCTGAGGTAAACATCCCAACTACAAAGCATCTTCAATCTCCAAATACCTCCCTGGAAGGAAAGCTTTTTCATCCAGTATTCATTCCTATCTGTCATTCTACAACAAAGGGTGCTTGGAAGCTCTTTACACCGTCTACACCTTTCTGCTTCACTGACACAACTCCCGTCCCGCCATGCCCTTTTCCACCAGTAACTAAGCTATATATATTTTTCAGACAAATGCCAGTACCCAGTTTTCTTGAACTCCAAGGCCATAATTCCCACGGAGCAGGGCCGGCTGCAGACCAGGAGGGAGGAGATACCAACATACCCAGTATATATGAGTCCAGCTTAACACCACCGGTTTCTACAGATAGTACAATCAAAAGAAGAGTTAAGGTGCTTTTGGTTTATTGTTGCTGCTGCTGTTCAAGGGCAGTAAAGGAGAACTTCCCTACAAACAAGCTAATTGGTTATTACTGACTCATATCCCTGTGTATTACCTGCAGAGGGAACAAAGGAAGTTTCCCTCTGAGTTAATTATAGCACTGCCATTGAAGTAACATTCTGTTCTGTCTGAGGAAAATTATAATACCTTGATGAAAGGCTTAGGGAATACAGGTCAAAAGTAGCAACACTCCCGTCAATCCTACTACTAAAAAACCCCCCATATTAAAAATACAGAACAGACTGCATATCTGCTCACTTAATATTATACTTAAAGAAAACTGGAGTCCTTCGGAAGAGGTACAGTCTCTATATAGAACTTCTAACAGACCAGGAGAACACAGGGAACCTTTTTTTTTTTTTAACAGTCACAATTTTTGAGCATTTGACTTGTAAAAAAGACAAACAGTTAATCATGACCATGTTGAAGCAGACATGTTGGTTTCTCTCATTTTTCTGTAAGAACTTCTGGCATTCTCTTTTTTTTTTCAGTCAAATTCTTGCTTCAAGTTGAGCACACACACAAAACAAGGTAACTAGAATGACTCTCTGTAAGTGAGCAAGAGTTGCTACAGTGCATTTGGGGAGCAAAAGTTACATCCATACCTCCAGGCTCATTAGGCTCCCTAACTCCTCTTGTTCTCCAACAGCCCACATTCCAGTTCAGATGCTCACACCACATACACTAACTGCATAACTTCAAACCTTCACTTACTCTGTACTTCAAAACCAGATCAATTTAAAGTTATCATCTTTTAAGTAAAAGGAAACAAAAGGCACTATATACATACTATACCATGGAATCCCACTTGCAGGATTCCTTCACCTCAGTTATTTACATCAAGAAAGGTCTCCCTGGCAGTCACAGTTATCGATGGTGGGTGATATTTTAATTCAGAGACACTGAACGGACGTGAGCTCATAAAGGTTCATTCAAGTCATTCAGTCAAGTTTATCTGTAAAGTATATCTGGTTTTAAGAATTGCCTTTGCAAGAATGGTAAATTTTCAGTACCTACTAACATCTATACCTGGATGAGGAACATATTTATGGCTATTTTCAGGATGTCTGCTTTTAAAAAATATTACTGGTAGCAACACTAGACCTTACTTTTAAACCACAGTTCACATCAATAGGACATAATTACAAAGCTAAACTACCAACATAGGTAAAGTTCAGACACAACAAAAACCAGGAGGAAATCTCAGTTTCATGATAAATTACATAAAAGAACAGCGGCTTCCTCTAAACTAAAACCAAACATGTTGGAACAGCTTGGACCTTTTGCGAGAGGCCACAGAGCTGAGAACATCTGAGTTCAATGGCTGCAGAAAATGCAGAGAGTAGCACACCTGTGTTTTTCAAAGCCGTGTTCTAGAAGTAACTCAAGGAGTGTCTCTATGGTCTGATGTGCCACCTCCTACAGTTGTCATAGTCTCATGATACTTGTTTCTCCAGGTGTGTAAAGGCTGAAGGACAATTAGCTGGTAGCTGCAGCAGATGCCACTCAATGTGCATGCAAACCTCTCATTCCTAAAGCCTTAATGTTTGCCCTTCCTTACGGCTTAAGCCATTACACACTATCATAAGGGAAAAACATTTCCTGCAGCTGATTACACAGCGTTGTTTGTGACCAGGCTGCACACTCTGAATCCTACATCAGCATGCTGCTATTTACCACATTTCTGCATGTCCATTTGCATTCAATTATTAAAAGGTGTAGTTTTAATGGGTAATTACAAGGAGCAGTATAGTTAGCATACTGCAGGATAATGCTCCCCTTTCTCTGATGGAGAGTAGCACTGCATAACCATACATTACATTCACGTAGCCCCTATTTCCTCTCCATGAATCGCTGCAAAATGCTGTCACCCAGAATTAATTACCTTTTATTTACTGCCTTCGTGTGTTTTACATTGGAAAACTACTCATCCTTCATAATACATTAATTAGTGTTCAGGTCATAGCCCTTAGGTCTCACTTGTTTCTATAATATGATCAAAGTAGCCATTTCAAATCCTGAGCTACAGTGTTCATATACACACACAAAAGTGAAAAATAAAGCAGCAGAGCAAAAAAACCTCACTATTTCTGTAACTGACTCTTCACTTGAGCAAGAGGAAGAGAATCACATGCAGTCCGGCAAATTTGAGTTTTGGACATATTTTCAAATACTTATCAATCAAAAGTATTTTTTAAAATGTGAACATATACTTAACATGAGACACCTTTAAAAATTATGATGGTAGCACTGATTAGCATGTCTGTGCTACACAGAGATTGCTGGGTAATGACTTTCAGAAACATTCCCTACTAAAGAAACCACAGCATATGATTCCATATATGACACTCATATATAATGTACTAAAAATCAGGTTTTAAAACACGGTATCAGGAATTCTCATTGCCTAAAAAAGGCACAAAGGCCAGCTGAAGCCCTATCTAATCAAACAAGCCCTTTCACCTTCCATTAAACACATTTGGTACTCTATTTGCTTTCCATCACTCACTGTAGCAGTGCAGCATAGGCAACAATAGATGTGTAACAAATTGCAAGTTTTTAGGAGTACTTAGTTGGAGTCTGAATATGTGTGGCACATCTAACTACAAAACTGTAGGCAAAACTGTAACCATCAATTTTGGCTAGGCATATACTTTTCACTTTTTCGATGAGCAGAGCTAGTTTTCTTCTAAGTATCCGTCTTAGCTTTACCACGAAAACATTACATATGTTAACATTCGAAGGGGCTAATATTATTTTTTTCGGATATATAACTATAAGATAAAGTAAGTTCTTCACTCTAGCAGCTTATTCGTCTCATTAAAAAAAAACATTCAGGGAAATGGAAACAAAAGCATCACTTCCAATCAATCAAATTTCAATTCTCTGTTAAGCAGAAGAGAAGTTGGAAAGTCAGAAATGAAGATATTCTGCTGGACATCACAGAGACAAAAATCCTGCTATTATTCCTTTACCTGAGAAATGAATGAACAACTAAGAAATTAGAAGACAGCAGTAACTTTACTTCAGGCTGTTTGACAATTACCTGAATCATCCCCTAAAAGACTGTCAAGCAACTTTCACACACCTCTTCTCTACAAGTTAATATATTTTTGTTTTCTCTTCTCTTAAAGTGTATTTTTTTAAAACCGAAAGATTCTAAAAATAGATAGCTTCCAATTTTCTTTCAAAAATCCACCTCCCAGAAATTTCTATTATACTTCAGAACACAATTTCTTGTGACTGTAACAGGAGTAATTCTTGAGAGATATCTTGCCCACAGGAAACTACAGTTCTGTTAAAGTCCACTGTAAATGGTTTCCGTAACTTGGATTTTAAAATAGAAGTGACATCATGAAAAACAAACCAAGCCGGTTTTGGCCAGCACGTTTGCAGAGTTCACTTTAATCTCATTTGTTCCTTCGGAGACTCCTTCCACCCAGCCTCTGAGTGAACCCGACCCGGAGCAGCGGGGTCTGGAGCAGGGGGGTCCGGAGCAGGGGGGGCTGCAGGGCCGCCCGCATTCCTGCGCCAGCCAGGGCCCCAGGATGCCCCAGCTGCTTGGAGGAGCCAAAGCTGAGCACTTCCCCAGGGAACCCCTACGATGGCAAGAATTTTATTTTCCAGTGTGCAAGATCATACAGATCTGTTTAGGAAGAATGTGCTGCACTTGGAAGAGCCATCTTTATTTACCAAAGCTAGGAGAAAAATGAGTAAATATAAATATTATCATAATCCCAGCAGGTTCCTTAGGATGTTTTTGTAATGCCTTATGATAACTCTGAACAGCCCAATGCTGCTTTTCTTAGCTGACAGCTCTCAAAAACACACCTAAGCCTTCCAAATCTTCCGCCTGGGGTAGGGTACCGGAACCAGGCTCTCCAGCCTGGGGAACCAGCGCGGAACCAGCAGCCATCCCCTGGCCTGAGAACTGGCAGGGAACCGGCAGCCATCCCCCTGCCCAAGCTGTGCAGTGCCAGTAGGTGGCAGCTCATCTTTGCCCAAGGCTTTTGGTCAAGGTAAATTATGTTTTCCAGGCAGCAAGGAATAGCTATTCTGGGCCGTATTTCCCACAAAAGCAAGCCCAAGGTTTCATTCTGTTCAAAGAAACAATCCACTAACTTTTATACAGGGCAAACTGAGCTTCCCCAACTTCACATTGGTCCATACGATGATCTGGGAAGTAGAAGGGGACAGGAAGCTACTGCAGAGTAACCGCACCGAGCATGAGGATTCCCCTATGATGAAGGAAATTGGAAAACACCTGTATTTCCAGTTCCTGCCAGCTTCTCCTCTGTATCAGAGGGCACCTGGAGCCACACAAAGCCCAATTTACTCTTTTATGCGTCCTGCACGCAACTGCACAGAACTAAGACACAGCTATCTTGCAGGCAGGGTGCTCCGAGTGATGGCTAAGCTGCCAAGTTGGCATTGTCCCATTAAAACTCACTCCTGTGCGCCTGTTCTTGAAAATCAGTCACGCACACTGCATGGCTGTATGGACGTACCCGTCCAGCCCAGGAAATAGCAGAGGCGACAGTCAAGAGCCCTGACGCACATCAGGCAAGCTGCACGGGGCACGGAAGCAGCAGCCTGGGCAGCACAGCAGGTGGCATTTCAGCACACCCATCACCGCCACACTTCCAGGTGTGCTCATCAAACTAGCTGTAGGGCAGGTGCTATGATCCCGAACAAATACCAGGCTGAGGTAAGCTAAAAATCCCAGTTACTGCAGGTACTGCCCACCCTGAGAAGCCCCTCTGGCAGTAATCACCACTCCAGCTGCCCAGTCCCTCTCCCAGCACTCAGGGCAGCATCACTGCATCGCGAGCAACTGACCCACCAGGATAAGGGGTGTTTTGTCATCATTTTTTCTTTGACAATATCTGGATTTTCTTCAATGGAGTTGTACTGCTGGTGGACACTGATACACAGTATCTCCTCCTAGAAGAACGGCCTAAAGGTGTTTCAGCCAGAAAGAAACATCAGATGCAAACTGTCTGAACATTTCTATAAACATTTATATAAATGTTCAGACAGTTTGCATCTGATGTTTCTTTTTGTAACTTTTTTTTGGTAACAGATATAAAGATCTGAATGTTTCTATAAACGTTCAGATATTTGTTACAAAAAAGTGGCGAAACTCACAAGTCTAGAACGCGACAGTAGAAGACATACACTTGATTCCCATTCTGTTACTTAGGGAAGACTTCCAAGTACTAGCCAATTTCAGGTTGTCCCTTATGTCACTGGCTGTCTTTCAAACCCTGTACACCTGACACAGTTAGCAAAACATTAGTCTCGGGGATACACTCAATATATTATAGCAAATATAGAGCATACGGCAACCTCTTCACAACAGCACTTCAACACAACTTGCACCTACCCGCAAAAAAACAGGCAGGTAGCTTTCAGAGGCTTATACTGAAAGCTTGTGTGCAAGTTCTCAGAAGTACAGCCGAGCGGGTGTGCAGACGCGCACGGAGCCCCCGGGCCCGGCCGCTCCCCGGAGCCCGAACCCTCCGGGCCGCGGGCGCACCGGAAAAGCTTCTTCCCTCATTAAGTGTCATTAACGTGCGTGTTTCGTGAGTTGTAGAAAACATACACAGCAAGTTGAAAGAATCATGCTAACCAGATCTACAGGCGAAGTGTTTAAAGTCACAGTTTTCGGGTTTCCCGGCCGAGCCGGGGCTGGTAACCGATGGCCTCTGCCCGAGGCCCCGGCAGCCCCGCCGGCTGCTCTCAGCCCCCGCTGCCCGGGCCACTGCCGGGGAGCCCATTTCCCAGGGCAAACACGAAAACCCCGCCCTGCGCCCTTCAGCCTCGCACTAGGGAAGCTCCGACCGTGTCGCTCCGGAAAACCAGCCGAGGTTTCGGGCCCCCCCGCGGTGAGCCGCTGGGCCCCGGGCCGGCCGGGCGCCGACCCAGCCCGTTCTCCTTCCTCCTCCCGCCGCTGCCGCTGCCGCGGCCCCTCCCGCCGCGCTGTGGCAGCGAGCAAAGGGCTGCGCCCGCCGCCGCCCACCCCGCCACGGCTGCCCGGCACCGCTGCAGCGGTCGCGACCACGCTCCGGCCACAGCCCCGACCCGCGCCCGCCGCGGCCGCTCCCCACTCACCCGGCGGCCGCAGCGCCCCAGCTCCCTCACCGCCAGCAGCGGCCGCGCCTGCGCGCCGCCCCGGAGCACGACGGGAGCTGTAGTGCGGCCGCGGGGCGCGGCGCCACGGAGCGCGCATGCGCGGGCGCGCTCGGGGCGCTGCCGGGCGGCTGGACCGCGGTAGAGCGCTTCACATCGAATGGCCAAGTTTCAGCAAAGTAAAGTGACGGAAAATGTGATTTCACGACGGGGATTGCTGAGTAACCTCCCTGGTAGACATTACCGTCCCCACTTAGAGGATAAGGCATTTGTAGCATGAAAATAATAACCAGTAATCGTCAGCACGGCGACGGCAGTCGGAACCTCGAAGCATTTTCCGGGTGTCGAGGGCTCTGCAGTGCCGCTGTGACCCAGGAAAAGCGATCCCCAGCTTTACACAGCAGGCGAGGCTGAGACACTGGTTTGTTCAGAGTCACTGGAAACGCTTGGCGGGTTTGGGAAAAGAAAGTGGGAGTGAATTGTTGCCCCCACTGGCATCAGTGTGAGTTCTGCTGTCTGCTGCCAAGATTTCATTTCATAAGATATATAGTGTGTAAGGTATCATAATCCATCTCATTTAATATGGAGGTTATTTAAAATATTTAAAATTCTAGTAACTTATGATTAATACCTTAATTAAAGATATTTTGCCAAGTCCTGGCTGTGCTGAAGTTATTAGCGAGGCTCTTATTAACTTTAATAGAGACAGAAATTAACCTGATAACTTATATCAAAACCAGAATTGTGCAAACTTAAAATAGAACAGTCCAGTGTTCTTTGCTTCAAAGAAAGACACTCCCTGTGTGTGTGAAGGAGGAGGCTGGGAGCAGGCAACAGCTGATGGAGCTGCCTGCTCATCGCTGTGAGATTCTCACTTGTTTGGTGCTGGAGGCAAGAGACCCACAAGGCCACGCTGAGCCCTCCTGGCACCGAGCCTGGGGGCAAATGAAGAGACATTTTTACAACCACAAGAGCACTTCTGCAAATGCTCAGCGATAGATTCATAATCCTCCAGTCATTAGAAGGCTGGTGTTTTCCAAGCTGACAGACCAATGTGTGTATCAGAGGGCAAATGTAATGTTCTCAGAAGGATTAGTAGAGGGATTTCTTTTTCAAAGGCTGCGATATAATTTAAGGCAATCATAGATGGGTGAGGGAAGTGTTGCAAATACAAAACCTCAAGGGACATAGAAGACCTGGACAGCAGAGGAACTTCCACTAGTGCTGAAATGATGCACGTGCAAAGCAAGAGCGATACAGCATGAAGCATCCTCACTGTGATTCACTGAGCTGAGCTGCACATGGCAGGAAAGGGACATCCAAAGCCTCAGACATAATCCTAAACTGATTAAATCATAATATATTTACTTTCTACAATGCTGATATGGTACAAATGGAAAACGTTGTTTCCATATATATGGCCTGAGACACAAATATCTTCCTGGCTGGGGAATTCATACAGGATATAGACAGGAAGGATACAGTCAGTAAACTAGATGATGATAAAAAGTGATGCTTGGACCCTCTATCTTATATAAGTCTTTAATGAGAGTGGCCAAACTCAGACTGAAGCAAATTATGAGTAAGGAAATCATGTTCCTTCCAGTGGCAGCAAAGAAGGAAGTGGTTCAGTCCTGGTTCTCTTGAGACACTAATGCTTTGAGAATTTTGTGTTCGGACATGAAGGGTTAAACGAGCACATTCCCGTGAGTGGGCTGGCTTACACCGCCTGTGGTAGGAGGCCACAGGGGTAGCTACCTACATGTGTTTTGGAATTTTCCCCTCTTCTCGCAGATGGCTGCCCTCCGGCCAGCCTGGGGCCAGCCTGCTGAGGCATCTGGAGAAAAGCTCAAGCACCGACTGTCAGACTCTCAGCATCCTAAGCCCTGTCTGCAGGAGCCCACACACTGTCTAATGCGCTCTCTGCCCAGCACCTGGGACACGCTGCACAGGGGTTTGTTTCTTGACTGCACCATTAAGACAGTTTAGACATATACAAAATGATCAAATTCGCTGTGAACTGGCTGTATAAAAGAAACATGTGCTAAGAGAAACATCCCCAGTGCATACTGGTCAGCTACAGAGGGTCTTTATCTGACCTTGGGCCTCAAGCTCTTTAGGGAAAGAAGGAAATCCAACACTGAACAACCCATCCTGCAGATCCCTTCATGGAGAAAGAGGTGGAGCAGGAAGATCTTCACCATTAGCAGACCCAGTAAAGAGAGGACAGTACCCGTTAGGTCCTGCTCCCTTCTGAGGAGCAAACCACTTAAATCAGGTCAGGTCAAAGGAGGCAGAGAGCTGCCCTGTGCCTCCAAAGCCTCCTCCTTCTCATGCCAGCACAGACAGCAGATATGGGGGCGTGGAGGAGCCACCATATCTCAGTGGATGGAGCAGAAGTTGTGTTGCCTGTACTGCTGCAAATTAATCGGTACAGATGAGGTATTCAGTATTACTGTTACTGACGCAGCAAGTGCAATGTCCAAATCTGAATGCGTTTCTTCAGGACTCAGAGTACTGTGGATATAGGAGGGTTTCACAGAAATCAAGTCTGGGTGAAACAACAGATGACTTGAAGTTAGTGTTCCTTAATGTATTACTGTACTCCGCCATATAAAACAGTCCAAGAAAATCCTATTTTCTGTCAAACCAATGCAATTAAAAAATTCCAGCCTAAATACAGTTGGGGTTTGGCCACTTGAAATGCTGCTGGCCAGAATTTTAAGACCTGAACCTCCAGGTTTTTACAAACTGGGGCTGACTAAATACCAAAAACATTTCAGCAAGTGTCACCACAACTCAGTAATTTTACATGTGAATTAGAGTCAAATTTGATCTCTAGATCCAAGATTTGCTGATCAGGCATAGAATCAAGGGGTTTTATATACAGGTCACTGAATTCGATCAACAGCTGGTCTTTAAGGGAAGAGATCAAAACATGCACAACACAGTAATCAAGACCAGATGTTTGTCTAAAAGACAAGCTCCAGCTCAAGCAGGAATTAATTAAGCAAAGTCTTACAAGCTGTGTTATAAAGAAAACAGATTAAAAAATCACAGCAGTCCCTCTGCTTTTTTATTTAAATATATAACAAACATTTTAAAGCAACTGACCACATTTTGGCTACAAATAGCTCAGTGAAAAAAAGCCTTGCCTTTGGGTGCCCCAGGTGAAGCTGTACTGGTGCAGTCTGCTGGCAGTGAGCTCAGTTCAGGCAGTGCTGGAAACACGTCAAACCTCCAGTGTGCTCACCATGCAGCAGCTCCGAACCAAACCTGCCCTGTTCAAAGGAAAGGCAGAGCCAGGAAATGCTTCGCTTGGGGATCCATAGGACTGCTCACTATTGAAAGTGACCCTCAGAGGGCAGCAAAATTTTTTCTAGAGTAGTTTTCCCCATGTATATTGTATCCTTAGGGTGTTAACTCCACCACTGTACTTCTTTCAACAAGTCGACTTAAACCATAAATAAATAAAAAGCCCAGATGGACAAAATGTTATGCAAGATTCCTACCAGAGGAAAAGGACAGAACTGGTTTGGAGCCTTACCCTGCACTTTTAGATGTGCTTTCAGGCTGTTGTCTGTGAAGTCCCATACACAGGAGATGCAGTCAGGCCAGGCAGTCACAGTCATTTGATGTAAATGTGTCACAGCAGGCATATTCCATGCAAGCGATACATTCTAGATTTGTGAATCGCATTGTGTACTTTTGTCTTTCAATTCTGCAGTTTAGGAAAAATGAAAAATTATTTAGAACACACTGTACAATAGATTGAAGTCTGATAAGGTTTACTTTGTATTCTGTGATTTAAGGAGACTGCCATTTGTATACATGTGGGTATGCTCTTGTGTACACCTTCATTTAATATATTTATCAAGTATATTTTTGTCTGTATGTCTCATGAATACAGGTGACCTGTATCTTTTCTTATACAAAGACTGATTGTGTTTCGGATTTTTTGATTGCAAATTCTATGCATGAGGTAAAAGGAAGAAAGAAACATGAAACCACGGCCAAAGAAGAGAAGAACCATGACTCCAGCCAAACTCTGTGCTCCCTGCAGAGGTCCTAGATTGTTACATTTCTAGCAGAAACTAGTATGAAGTGAGTTCGTCAGCAAATACAGGGCAACTGCAAATGGAAAAGTCAGCATGGGAGGGGTTCTTACCATTCATATCAATTGAGACAGAGTTTCAACTTAGCAAATATATTTTAAGGTGTGACAGGAAAATCTGAGTGAAAAACTTGCAGAAGTTTATCAAAAAAGAAGTTTATCAAAAAAACAAACAACCCAATGTTAACTTTCGCTCTTTGTTGATATTGTACATTTCCCTTTCCCAGTATTTGTATAATTATAATTTGAGTAACTCATTCAACCCCTGATCCTACAGACCAAGATTAAACACCAAAAGACAATTTAATCAATGTTAAGAGTTAAATCCACGTTTCTCTGTCTCATGTCTGAATCAGCCCTGTGTGCAGTGGAGCTTCAACCCCATCACCAAACCAACAGATTCATCTTCAGCCTGACCTACCAAGTTGCTGAGCAGCTGATTTCAATGCACTTCAGTTCAGCTTCCCTGACACTCCTGGTACCAAACAAACAAAACCATGGATGCGAACCCTGTTTTCTCTGAATGCTTAAAGGCAGAGAGAGTGGAAGATTGTGGAATAAACAGATGTGTTCCTTCTCCTTTTCTGTTGATCTGATAACATTTTGGATGTTTGGCAAAAGCTTTGCAAACTTATGGATGAATATCACGTTTCATAAGACATTTGAGGCAAGGAGGCTCCAATTAGATAGTTGCAGTTTTGCAGAATCTTGTGCATTCTGCACATTATTGTGGATACAGATGTTTTCCTGAATAGCAGCAGCAAAATGCCCAAATTAACCCTTCAGTCCCTGAAATTAGTCTGAATTTTCTGCTGTAAGTCCTGCTATAGATGCCTGAAGTGTTTGGCAGGGAATGGAGTGAAGCCGAAGACATTGCACTACCTAGTTGCACTTTTTTTTGTTTTTTAATTGTAAAATTAATCTCTGTTGCAGCGTCTGCTTCTTAACAAGGTAATGTCTTGTTTCCCTGCCAACATGTCATGAAACTTAAATATATTTTAATCACAGGAATAGCTTTTCTGCTGCCAGTGACTCATCAATTAGTGCTCAGAACCAAGGGTCTCAGTTCAGCTAAAACATACTATCTAATGAAGGCAACATGATCAATTAAATTATGGACATACTTGTTTACAGGCAGTACATTCGGATTCATTACATATTATATTCAACCTCGAATAACAGTTAACTTTAGAATAAAAGCACAAATACAAATTAAATTGTCAAAATTCATTAAAAGAAGAGAGGAAAAGCATCAAAATGATCTTCTCCTATATCCTCTGTTAAGATCAACACGTTCTTCTGAGAGGTTTCGAGCCCACTGTAAGACCATAACCTCACTGCACTATGATACAGCCAGAGGTCTCCTTGAACAGATCCACCAAGCTTTTAGGAAGTGTCAGAGTAGTGACTTGTCCTTCTTGAATGGAGAGGGGAACCCAGAGATGCTCCTGTCCTTAGGGCCTCCAGGTGAGACCCCCAGAGATCACTCTGAATCCTTATGGAGACAGAGGACTGGTTATTACAGAGTCCTTCTCCTCCAGCCTGTGTCCTGTGCCCTGGCTGCAGCCCAGGCAGGCTCTTTGGGCAGGGGCCAGCACCCTCCGCTCCAGAACTGGCTCCCTGGAGCAACACATCTTGGTGCAGAGTGAGGGCCAGCAGCCACTGCTCCTGTGGGACCTGTTTGGCTGGGTCGGCTGCAGGCCAGTTTGCAGAGGGTACGTGAGAGGAGCAAACCGTGCACTGCAGGGCCAGCTGCCTACATGTGCACCCAGAAATGTGCAACAGATCTGCCGAGGCCATGCACCCACATGCGGTGAGTGCATGCTCACCTGCTCAGAGATGCGCACAGGGCAGGGGCGATGACTGCAGTTAGCCCAGCAGCCAAGCCTCAGCACAGTCTGCTTTCATGCTTTCCATAGACAGGGGCTGCGCAGGGAAGGGGTAAGGCTGAGGCTACCTCATGCCAAGTCGAAGTCGAGGTGGGATAAACCTGTCTGGATGTGGGTTAGGTGGGACTTCACCTGCAGGCTTGAGGTAGAAAGAAACAGAACAGGGTGAAGGACGACAGGGGGGCCATGGGGGTGACATGATGAGGGCGGCAGGGATGCTGCTGGTGGGGCCGGTGCTGGTGGGGCTGGTGCTGCCTGTGGGTGCGCAGGGGGCTGCCTGGGGCTGGCCGTGCTGCTGCTGCTGCCGGTGCCCGCGGACCCCGCGGCGGCTGCCGGACTACGAGTCCCAGCGTGCCCGGCAGGGCAGGGGCCGCGGTGCGCAGCCGCCGCGCCGGGCACCCACCTGCCGCCGCCGGCGCTGGGCTCGGGGCGCGGAGGGGCGCGCAGCCGCGGGGCGGCGCCGGGCTCGGGCGCGGAGGGGCGCGCAGGCGGCGAGGGCCGGCCCCACGGCGGGGTAAGGCGGCGGGCCGGGGCCGGGGCTGGGGCCGGGCGAGCGGCTGGGGCACGGCCCGCGGGCCCGGGGCGGGCGGCGGCTCCGCGGGGCTCCGCGCATCGCGGTGCGGAGCGGGCGGGAGGCGCGGCGGAGGGTGGCGGAGCATCCCCGGCGCGGGGCGTGGGGCCTCGGCTGGCTGCGACCGCCGCCCGGCGCCGGGCAGAAAGCGGCTGGAAATCGCCCTCGGCGGCTGGGCACCGGCGGGCTCGGCCGGGCGGCCCCGCGATGCCCGAGGCTCCCGCGGTGCGCGGAGTGCCGCTCCCTGCCTGCCGGCTTGGTTGTGGTAGCGCGCTTCACGGGGAGTGCGTGCGCATTTCTTCCGTGCGCCGGCATCCTTTATGTCGGCCGTTAAATGACAAAAAATAGGTGAAGCGGTTTAATAAAATATGGAAAGCAGGTATTTTTGTAAATGAAGATGAGCTGTCTCTCAGAGATCTCATGCCGCTGTATGCCGGGAATACAGCAGGGCTGATGGAGGCCGGCTGCGCTCCGCTGCTGGCGAGCAGGGCAGAATAAATGCAGCAGTGACAGCTTCAGAACCGGGTGCGGATTTAGTAACATTTAGTAACATTTCCAAGCTCTTGATCAGCAAAATGTACCCCCAAAACCTGCATGCTGGCATTAGATATCACACGTGCTGATTTGTCCTCTTCTGATTACGAAATTGTCAGAGTGGGCCTCTGCTAATTCAAGGGGTTTTGCTTTGATGGAAGCTTTGAGGGAGTTTTTTTTTTGCAAGAGTAAAAATCCACGGTTGATCAATGAGAAACATGTAGAGAAATCTGAGGAGTATGACAATGAAAAATAAGTGAAAACTGGTTAGATTCGCATGACCACCCTGAGCTTAGGAGAAACATAAACTTGAGAGAAACACATTGTAACATCATTAGTGATGAAACAAATTCAGAAATGTATCTATATAAAATAACAATTTATAAATAATTGGAAGAAATGATAATATTTTTATACAATGAATGATACATTGTATAGATCTATGCTTTTGAAAACATTTAGTGGAGGGGAAGTCTTCAGTCAGTTATTTGAGTGGTGTATTTGTAGTAAACAGGTGCAGCCTTTAATTTCTTCTCATATGAAGGCTTTTCTTTAACTGATTATTCTCAGAAATTGTCCTTGAGCTTCCTCTGTTCTGCCCTCCGCTTCTGGAGACAGGAACACGTAATGGGAAAGAAACACCTGGGACCAACTGGCCTAGTGCTGCAGGCATCACATCTTCTAATGCCTTGCAAGGATACAATTATTAGAAAAACTAACTCAAACGGAGGGATGTACAGAAGTGTCTCACTAATGATACTACAATCTTTTCCACATTATTCTGCACCCATTTGCTATCTGATAGACTGTATGCCTTTGCTGTGGTGCTGTATACTGTGCAGCTCTTAACTGGCTTTCAGAATATTTATGTTTTTAAATTCTTACCACTATGTAAAAGATGAAGAAGGTTATGTGAGTGATTTTAGTGACTTTGCCAACCTAAATTCCATATGTATCTTTTCTCCCGTTCATCTAGCTTGGTTGGATTTATGTGAACTTAGTCAGTAGCTTCTCTCATCTTGATAATATAAACAATTTTGTTCAAAATGATGCACTTTGCTCTCTCATTGCATAACTTTTCTTACTTCCCCAAATTATTATTATTTCCACTATTTTACAACTTCTGGCAAACAATGTCTATGCATTTCTGTTGTTATTAGTCTGCTCTAGGGATTGTTTTTGTAGCATTCCTACGTTATTGAATCTCCTAGTTTGATGTCTTCCTGTGACTGAGTGTCCTTTAGCCTGAGGCCGTGGTGTCCGTGCAGGGTTTTGCACTGAGAGGTGCCAGGTACCAGTATCCTGTAGCCATGTGTACTTGCCCATGGGAGGGTAATACCAGGGTGAACACATACGTTCTGTTTACTGACCGTAACACACAAGCATAGCAGTGGCTTCTGTCTAACAGTAGAGTCTGGTCATCATTATTTGGTGCCACAGAAATCTGTAAACTTGTTTTTGAAGTCCTTCTCTATAAGGAGTATTGCAAGGAACAGCTGGGTCTGGAGCTCCAGCTGCCATTCTAAAATAGGGAAATCTGAGAACAGCAGTGACAAAAAAGGTAGCAGACACACCATTTGCTATCTGTTACCAGTGCGGGTAGAATGATGCTTTTGTTAATATCACCCAGTGTCCTTTTTTCCTATTGATGTTTCCAATGTGTGAAAAACAAACCCTAGTGTTGTCTTTTCCAGGGCTGGTCTGATCTATTTTGTTGTAAAAATAAAAAGTCTATTTCCAGGTACAATTCTTTCTCCTATTTATTGTTTCAGCTATCAGGATGTTCACAGATGGTTTCTGGCTTGGGTTTACAGCTAAAATGCAGAAAAAATAGGTAGTTATGATGTCTCTGTACATTGTAAGAAGAAAAAAACAGCTTAGGAAAGAAGCAAAAAGAGTTTTTTAATAACTTATCTAACAGCGATAATTATTAAGGGTCATAGTTCTGCAATGAGTAGTATAAGCTGTTAACCCAGCCTTTGGTTGTCTCTCTGCTGTGTTTTCACTTGTTGTACATTGTTCGTTTAAAAGGTCCTCTTAAATGAATGAGACTGTCCATGGACCCATAGCCAAAGGAAAAGCTGTCCAGTGTTTGATGCTTGGAAGACGGTTCAGTTCCTTGTCTTGCCACAGACTTTCCATTTGACCTTGAACAAGGCGTTTCTTTCCCCTGGCAGGACAGTGAAGTGGAAGGGCTCTCAGGTGGCTGATGGTGTTTAAGGCACCACAACAGTTGGTTCCACATAAATGTGATTGATCAATGAGGATACCAGAACCTTTGGCTTCCTGAGGATACCTTTTTACAAAGCCACAGATAATTCATACACCAATGCAGGCTTTGCTTTGCAGTCGTGGTAGGTGTGCTGATCGCAAGAACTACAATTCTTTGCACAACACAAAATCTAGGAGACTGAACTGGATGAAGACACTGTTTTGTAAATGTCACAGCTATTACTGTAATGTGCATGATATAGGAACCAATTCGTTCATGTTCATCCAGGGACCACATAGCAATGGGCTGCTGCGTCACTAGACTGGGAGCATGTATGGCCTGGGGAGATGCTCACTGGGGAGGTACAACCTCTGATTCCAAGGTAAATCAGCACCTATCTACTGCAGAGTCAAACCTACACATGCTAGTAGTTACTGAAAGGGGTTAAAATATCATTGGCACCCCACAGAAAATAATGAGGCTGTTTTCTTCCAGTTGCCACCAATCGGGCACTTAACACTATCACTTAGAACACTGACCAGCATCATTACTGATAGTCAATTGTGATGTTAAGTCTTATCCGAGGGACTGTCCGTCAACTATCACTGGAACAGCTCAGCTCAGGGTGCTTCTGCTCATGTCAGAGCTGAAGCTTACAGATGACAAATTGTGGGTGGAGTTGCCATTTCATAGTCCATTTTATCTGTATAAAAACACTGTGCTCTCCAGGATTTTCAGCCTAGCAACACCACCCTCAGTTTCAGACAGTATCTATGTCATGGTTTTATTTGAGAAAAGCTAATTAACCTTGCATGGATTTTCAAATAACCACTTAAGTTCTAAAGATGGAAGAAACCCACCTTCGAGTTACACAAAGCCACCAGTTGCAATGAGCAGAAACAGAAGATGGTTGCTTCATTATTTTATAACTAAACTCCTCTAAAAGCAAGGGGGAGCCTCTCCCGGCAGGACACATGACAGATGGACAGGTCTCTCTGGTCTTTTCCGTTTCCTATACTTGAGGCATCCCTGGAGTGTCAGAGCACCATACACAATTCCACTAATATCTGTAACGCTTAGGTTTGTTCTGTCATCCTCTTCTTTAGGTAGGAACTGGGTGATTTAAAGGTTGCTTTTTTAAGACTGGCTTAAATCATCATATGATCGCTGTATAATTAGTCATATTTTTTGTATGGAAACAAATCTAGTGGTTATGATCTAAAAATATGATGATACCCAGAAACAGGTTATAAATTCATCAGGCACTGTAATCTACTTCTTTCCCAGGACTTGCTTTCATGTTTTGAATAGTCGTAAATAATACCATTAATGTTATTTTAGAAACAATCAGAAATTAGTTATTATATAACTTTATTCTGCATCAGTGGGAGAAGCATTAATGTTTCATCTTTCTTTAATCGCCAGTTAAAAACCTTTCATGTTGTTGGAATCAAAGGAAGTACATCTCTTTATATCTTCTATAAATAACAGTACATTCATATGGATAATTTTACAATATATGTGATGGTTATTTTCTTATAAAGGGCATGATTGAACTCCCATTAAAGTGAATTGATGTTTCACACTTTATTTGCATAGTTGTCAGTTCCTCGGTAAAAAAGCCAACTGTAACATGAACTACAGAGTAGCATAAGCATTAACGAGGTTCAGAAAGGCTCATCCAATTATGAAGTTGAGTTTCTGATCACTGAATGATCATCCTAAAGGTTCAGGCCTAATCTAATATTAGGACAACATAACTGTTAATTATTTACCAGCTTCTATATGAGACTAAACCAGTCACTAGGAACAAAACATGGAATAACCCTACATTAGCCCTGGAGAAAAACAGCATTTTAAATATACAGGGATTTTGAAGGATTCTTTGCTACAGTACAACAAAAGATGGCAAACTGGGCTGGGAATAGAAGAGGTTTGGCTGTGTCACTGCTCGCCCAGAGCCAGTCCTGAGCTCAGTGCCATGTGCAGCTGAGTCTGCTCCCCGTCAGCCCCAGAGACACCCTCTCCAGGGACCCAGCCCTACAAACTCTTACGCAGGGAATGTGCTTTGATCCACCAAGTGATCACGCTGTGTCCTGGATGGAAACAGTTAGAAAAGATGACTAAACTGGAGCAGTTCAGTGCTCCTTATGTTGTGACTTCTTCAGAAGTTTTTTTTTGGGAAACAGGCAGAAAAATTGGAGAATTCTAGAACACCAAATCCTTTTCTACAGATGTCTCTTCCATTTTCTACCTATGTGAGTTTCTTTAATGTGTCTACTGTCTCTATCTACATCAGGACCTGTAGCTAATACCTTTTTCATCATACACCCAAACCATCAGTTTCATAATGCTCCACTGTATGTTCCTATCATACTCCTGTGCTGTGCTGGCTCTAATGAATCCTTTGTAGAACCTCCTAGTTCAAAACCAAGTAGAAATTTTGTACCAAAACCCATGATCTCTGAGTATACGTCTCCCATATGTTCATGGCTAGAAAGTACATATTGGTCTTGATTTTTAAGTATAAAAATTTTTAAAAACCCCTTATTTATATGTCAAATAGGGGAACATTTATTTATTTATTAAGTTTTAACTTTCAATGGCCCAGCCTTATTTTTCGTAGCAGTCTGTGGACAGCAGAGAGGTCCCTTGTGTGGCATTGGATTAAGTGTGTTGGTGGGAGCACTCCATTGCCTGGATGGTGCGGGACAATCACCCTCCTTCTCCTGAGCATCTGCTTGTGTTGCACAAACACTGCTCTTAATCATAATGGCCCCAATCCTATTTATTTGGTCCAGTATCAATTTAACTTGGGATTTATTCCACCTGTTTCTTACTGTCATGTTCAGCTACTTTGGACTATTTCAAGAAAGGGAAGAATTTTTCCACATTTACAGATGAGTTTCACAAATATTTTTCAAAACACAAATATCCACTTCCGTGGATACGGAGATAGCACAATTTCCATTGGTTGCCATGATTTGGAAAAGTGAGAACTATTTCTTAAATCTCATTATAAAAAAAGTTTGTTTTTTTCTTCTTTCCTATAAAAATGCAAAGAACTCTCTTGGATTATTTCCCATTCAGCACATTGCTTTTTACATCATAAATTCACATTGCCATGCAGCTTCATTTTTAGATTGTACACACTATCAAAAGCTAGAAATTCACATCATCTGTATCACAGTATTCTCATCTCTACAGGACCCCAGAGACATGATGGTTTTCTAGGTGCACAGCCTGTGTGTTAGAAGCATGAGTGACCTGATATGCCTTTGTAGCTGCTGGTCCACAGAAGGTCCTATAATTCAGGTTCTTCCAACACTAACACTTCTGGAGGGATCCAGGCAAACACGGGTGGGATCTCTCTGACATCTAACATTAGTTCAGCAGAGGACTGATTCCGTCTCAGAAAGAAATATCTGTGTCATCAGCAGAAAATTACGACAGGGTTATGGTATCAGCAGAAACTACAGCCTCACTGCTCTAGAAAACCTTTCAGTAGCTGATAAGGATTATAACCAAAAAGTACTAATGGAACACAAGCAAAGTATAGAGGAGTTGTATCACAGCAGGTGCTGACTACATAGAGCAGTAATGATTTGATGCAGGCTGACTAGTGACACCCTTTTTGTCTTTGAAAACATATTTTGAATCCTGAAGTTAACAGGCACGGGTGAAAAAGCCACCCCAAATAAAACAGAAGTATGTATTTATTTCTTTAGAGGGGAATCAAAGATAAAAATACAGCAATAGAGTCTGTGAAGCTCAGTGCAAAACATTTGTGCCCCACAAAGATTTAAAAGTAGCACATGCTCAGCACGCTGTCCTGAATCAGCCCAGATGTCATCTGTTGGGCACCTACTGTAACTGCGCTGTGCTGTGTCACAGCGAGTGTGTGAGCCCACGGTAAACTGCGATGCTCTGTGTTGAAACTACACTGAAAAAAACAAATGGGATTTGTGCTCCTCCACTCCTTGCTCTCTTTTCTCACTCTTCCCAGTAAGTTTGAAGGGAAACTCCACAGTCTTACCCCTGGTCCCTCATTCTGCTTCCCTCAGTGTCCCTAACACAGTGTAACATTCAACAGCAAGGAGCCTCTGCAATTAGCTTGAACAGCTCCTTTCTACTGTGTGACACCTGGTCTGCTTTCGTACACGCAAAATAAGAGTAGCTAGGAGCTGATGGTTAGTTAGGATTGATTTTTTAACTGATTAAAGTTTTCATACAGCAAACATTACAAAGAAAATCCAGCAGATATACTCTGTAAAAAGTAAATGTTACGTGCACACTCAGAAAAGTTAAACTGCAATAAGAAGCTGCACAGACAGCATATGGCCCTGTTTACATACACAAAACTAACTGTATGAAATCCAATTAGGAAGGTGGAGATTGTAATCATCACATTAGACAGCAATTTCCAGAGTATGTGAACTCAAGACTTCAGCATTTCCTTCCCAGACTGAATGATGATGAATTGTTAGATTTATCTCATTCCCTTGGTTGCTGATAATGTGATTGTGGTGAAAGGTCAACAGAGAACATAAAGCTGGAATGTGAACGATGGGCGTTTCAGTGGAGCTTTCACTAGCAGGGTGCAAGCTCCAGAAAAGCTTTACTACTTGCAGGGATTGTGGACAAAGAAATTCCCTAAGCGGTGTCTTCTGCTTTTGTTCACTCACAGAAGAGCAGGATTCAGTTGTGAAAGGGAAAATATCAAGGGAATTCCTGTTGCAAATATATGCATGTAAGAAAAGCATGATTTCAAGCTCTTCCATGTACTGCCAATCTAACAAGGGTTATCCAACATAGTGCTTCATGCCATGAGAGAAGTTGGACTGATACATCTCTAATATTTGGGTTTATATTTTTCTTTGGATATGCCTGCTGCACATGGTCAAATAGCTTTTCTTCCTAATAATTAAAAGGAAACAGTTACAATGTTGAAAACTGTCACCTGCTGAAAAGTGTCCCCTGGCACATCACCCCTTTGTGGCTGAGCACTTAGGTAATTCACGAAGAAGTCAGAACACACACAAATCATACTCTGCAGTAACTACCTGTTAGCACCCAGACTGAACTTTGCAAACCTTTCACATAAGCTGTTCCATACGTGATTTTGCTGGTGTCAGTAAAACAATTCTTAGCCGTGTTCCCTGATGGGAGCCGTGCAGAGCCGTACAGCTGAGGGAGCAGTAGTGGTACCAGGCATCCTGCACAACCCAAGCGCTGAACCCCAGCCAGGGAAACTGTTTGGTGCTCTCACTTGTTACTTTTCCAACAATATTTAATTAACCTAACCTTGAGATTACTTTTCTGTCTTTTTCAGGGATGCGATTAAACTCTAATCAAATAACCATTTAAATCATTAAATAGAGTCTTAAAAAGCTCTAATCCCCTCAAAGAAATTTTTCAGCCCAGTTAATGACTGCTAGCTGAAATGTTACATTTTAAGGAGTTTATCCATAGAAACTTAGAGAAGGCGCCTGATGGCTTAGTACAGACATGTTGTACTGTAGCTGAATTTGTTTTTACAGTTTAAACAAATACCATTATCGCTTTTAAATAAAATGCTTTTATTATTTAACAAGTAGTTTTGGTAACAGATTGCATCAATTAAATGTATGTAGAACTAGTGTTCTCCTTAAGCAGCAAACGCACACAAAAATACCTCTTTGGACTTTCTTTTTGCCAGAATATCTCTCACACTCATTGCATATGATAGAATTTTGATAATATAAGATTTTTTCACAGCTGCTGTAACTTTGTGAACCAGAGGCTAACTCTCTAAAAGAAACTTGCAATTTAGAGAACAGTTGAATTCTATCATGACAATTGGAATGGCTTGACAATGATGTCATGCTATGAAAACAGGGACAACAAATAGATCAGTAATATGGAAAAAATAAGAGTGTTTAGGGGAAATAAGGCTTTTTGTTGGAATAGGTTATTTAATGATTTTGAATCAAGGCTTATCATGCCTTGCATTATTCATAGAATTCCACATTTTTCAAATTGGTAATTCTACTGCCCCCCTCCCTTTCGATAAGGTTGCTGATTTTGATAAATAGAAAAATGATAGATGTTTTAATATTTAGTATTCGAATAGAGAAACTAAGTAAATGCAACATTTTCTTTTGGATTTTGAATAAAAGAAAAATAAAGATCAGGCTTCCAGCTCACATGAAGAGCCACAGAATGCGTGTGGATTTTGTTATCTTATGGCAACTAAGGACCTGGACAAAGGAAACCAGGGTGTGGGTTGATACATAAGGCAGATGTAGGTGCCAGTTGGCTGGTTTCCGTATCAACCATAACTTTGAAATCTGTGAATGCAAAAACTTGGCTGTAACACTGCACAAGTAGCTGTGTAATTCAGAGAGCTCTGGTGCTGGCATTGGAAACTGGACATCCTTGGGAGGGCCTGGAGCACAATTAAAGGCCCCAGCTAATGCTGTTTCTGATCGTAGATTAATTCTCTTTCACTCCATCCATTTACAGGCAGATTCTGGCTCTAGAATTGGTTCCGGACAGGAAAAAAAGAGTGAGCAAAGACAGAGAGTCCTTCGTCATATGACGAATGATATGACAATGACCAGTGTGGCCATGCAAATGGCACTTTCTTGTTAGTGATCAGTCTGGATCATCTAACAAGGAACCATGTTCAAGTTTTAAAACTTGAAGTTTATTAAATACTAAGTCGATATTTTTTCATGGCCATGTTTTAAATGCCTGCAGGTGCTCCATGCAGCAGACTAATTCACAGGTGGTCTTTTGAGCTACAAGTAGCACATGCCCACTGCAAGGATTATTTTGATGATAAGTGCTGTTGTTCGTAGACAAACATTTTGAAATAAGACTACTAACCAGCATGCTCTAAAGCTGCTTAGGTAACCAAAATGTACCAAAAAGCCAGCCAAGATGACGTGGGTAAACTTTCAGCCATCAGCAGAGCTGGGATAAGAGAATACCTCAAGGCATAACGTTTTGTTTCTTGTTTGTCAGTGTTGGACTGTTTTCTGTGATTCTACCACTTTCCTCTGCCTTTAGCCAAAAGAACACGCAGATGCTGCTGTTTCTAAGCAATTAAATAAAACAGATTTATCTCTGTAGAAAGGGTCAGGTTCCCAATGTTTTTTCTTATCTATGTCTCAAAGCTTCTCTTTGCCGCTGCACCCATGAGGCTCCCAAGTGTCCCGTACCCTTCCTTGCTAGTCCTTGGCTACCACTGCACCGGCAGCCCCAGCACTTCCTGCATCCCCTGAACCAAGACATCTCGCTGCAAATGTGACTCTCAGCATGTGGGCTTTTTAGAACTATATCAACTAAATAGAGATAACTTATAATGCCTTATCGTTGACAGTGAGTGAAGGTGCAAGAAGCTCGGTGCTCCTGGATGGTGGAAATCTTGAGGAGCAGCGTCAGTCGCGCAGTGCAGCAGGAACCATGTCTCTGCCCTTCCGAAAAGAGTTGGAGAAATATAAGAATATCAACGAAGATGAAATACTCAGTAAACTCTCAGAGGATGAGCTGAAACAGCTAGAGAATGTTCTTGATGACCTTGATCCTGAGGTTGGTAATGGGGACCAGGGCATCATAGTTCAAAAGCTGCCTGTTATAAATGCCACTTACTGCAGCATTTGATATTTGTATTCCGCTGCAGTAGTGGCAGTGTATCCCTAAAGGAGGAGCAGCTCAGCTAGGGACATTTTGGTTTTATTCCTGCTGTGATGTGCTACTTGCTTTTTTTACAAGTGTGCCCTTTCTCTGTCCCATGTCTATTAAACACGAGCTTATCTGCAATTTAAATCTTTAATCATGTTTGTACACTGCAGCGCAATGAGAAGCTTTTTATGACTGCTAATTCTGAGCACACCAATAAGTAAACAAACAAACAAAAAGTCTATCTGTGAAGATCAGATCTTTTGAACTTCTGAAATCTGTTGACTCTGTCATTCAGCACAGATATTTTTAGCTGAAGAGAATATATTTAGGCATGATTAAGAAAAATAAGATTCAGTTACACAACTGTCATTTTCTAGAGAGCAAGGATAATTTGGATATTTGAAGACACTCTCAGAAAGAATTTAAAGAGCTCTGGCCTGGGAACCACTCGGTCCTACAATAATGAGTTCATAGTCACAAGAGTGCTGGAAATTCTGACTGCACCTACCCCAAAAGCTTCCAGCCTGATGTAGGAGTTTGAAAACTGGCAGGTAAACTGGCAGATAAAATCCATTCACTCTGGAGACAACATGAATTTGAAAAATCACAATAAATTAAAGCTTCTAGTTTTATAGCACAAATTTATCTGCAAATTAAGGGTGGGCTTTACTGTCCTCTCCCTGCATGCGGCCTCTTCCCTCACTACTACCACTCTACCACTTCTACAGTGCATTTTCTGGTATTTTCATGTATCTGGTGTCTCAGATAGAGATACAGAACATTAAAAAAAAAACCAAACAAACAAACAAAAAAACCCACAAAAACCACAAAGCAGGCAACGGTGCATTTGTAGCCAGGCTATATACATGCAGTACATTTGTAGCACTCTGGGCATGTTTGTGCATGCACAGATAAACTGTCTAGTGACTTGAGTTCACTGGATGTGCTCAGGGTTCATGGATATTGGCCACGGATCAGATTTACTGCACGTGTTCTGGCCAAGGATGAAGCGTTTCTGCCGTACCCTGGGGCATTTCAGCATGTTGGCTTTACTGCACATGTACTGCAAAGTCCATGTACCTGTAATCCTTTCTGGAATTTCCTGGATTGAAATGTGGGAGCCTTATGCATCTTCCTCTATTATGGGATGGAGCTACAATCACATGCTCACACAGCTACATCTTTAAGCTAGGGCTTCATCCGCTGCTTCCTACATACTCTAAATAGCTGAAGTCCACGTAATTCACCAATTACTTTCTGCGTGTGCCATTCATTTCTGAAGCTCAAGAGACATCTGCATTAGAATGAAAGGAATATTTGAAAAAATGAAAAGAGAGAGAGAAAAATGAGGTGGAAACAGAGTAAATGAAGAGAATATGTAGAAAACTTATCCTGGTCTATTTACCTGGACTCTGTAGTTATAATATGTGTAACACAAAGGGCTCTGATCTTGTTCAGTTCTTTGGTGCTGCGATTATAAATGTGGTTAATAAAAATATTAATAGGCAGTACGCTCAAGAAGTATGGAAGATATACTGGTTGTAGTGATTACATTTAGGTAACATGTGTTATTGCTCTCACCAAAGACCATTGTATGAAGTAACATGCAAAGAATGGTTTCACTTAAAAAACAACAGTGAAATGAAATTTGGAAAACTATACGAAATGGCCTTATCTCCTTTACACGCCTCCCTCTCTTCCACAGAATGCCTTGCTTCCAGCGGGATTTCGGCAAAAGGACCAGACCACTAAACCTGCCACGGGCCCTTTCGACAGAGAACGCCTGCTGTCGTACTTGGAGAAGCAAGCACTTGAGCACAAGGACAGAGAAGACTTTGTACCGTTTACAGGGGAAAAGAAAGGTACTGTCTGTCCTTGTGTGGGCGTTGAGTAAGGGACTGCCCGAGCGCCCCCATCCACCGCTGCCCGGCCCGTTTGTGCCACACGCTGGGACAAAAGCGGTGGGGGCTGTGACTGCGCAAGGTGAAGCTCAGGAGTCAGATTCCAGAGCTGCTGTAGCAGGAGGTGACGGGTGGTCTGCCCTGCTACTCTGCAGCTATAATCGCGTGTTTAAATCAGGCCTGGTGTGGGCATGGGAACACATGAACACCAGTGCAGCAAAGGGCTCAGTCAGCAGTTCCCAGATCAGCAAATGCCCCTATTTGCAGCCAAGAGGGACAGGGTGGCCTCGCCAACCGCCCTGGGACTGTTCCCACCTTAAGCATCCGTCCTCTGTAAGTGTACTGAAGTGGGGGAGGTGTTTAGGAGGAAACGTATTAAATGCCTTTCTGACTAAGTATTGCCTACAATTGCTGTAAGTAATAGCTTAGGGAATACACTTTAAAAAGTAAGTATTTTTCCACTTGTTTACTAGAACATCTGGCAATGCTATTCATGCAGACATTTTCTCTGCTTCCCTTTGCCCTACAGCTACAGGAAAAAAAAGGGTAAAAACAGGAAAATCTAATTCTAATCATTCAAACATGGGTAGGATAACCTTAGGGCAGGAACAGTCATATTTTTAAGATAGCGATGTTCCTTTAGCAACATATCTCCTTTCCCTCATTTATACACAGTGGATAAAAATGCCTACCTCAGGCCACTTTTTCATTCAAGAAGGAACTTCTTATGTTTGGGTCCATTTTTGACCATCTGATGAATTTGCCATTATTTCAGTGGGACTCAAGGGAAAGCAGATATTTCAAGAAAGTCAATTGCAACATTTTTTTACTTTATGCATTATTATCAAAGATACACCATGTTATTTGCAGGCCAAGAGTTGTTACTGTCATTACATTGCATTCTCATTCTTCAAAACAATAGTTTTAGACAAACAAGACAGTTTTCAGCTTGATCTGATTGATGCGCTATTTTAAAATACAGCATATTCCTTAACCTACTTTTTCCTCCATCATATCTTGTGCTCAATGCTGTTAACAGGGCTGATGCTGAACCCACTGAAATGCAGTGACACTGTAGTGATCCTGCCGGTAGCGGGAGTGATCATGCACATACTGTACAGAAAAGAAAACAGTTTATTGTATTATGGATTTATCATCAAATTTTTCCCTTTTCCAGTCTCCTACACACTGCGGTGTTAGCAGTACAAGTTACCGCTTGCAGGTCTCTGCATATTTATACCAACACCTTCAGTCAGGTCTCACCTTACTGATATTTACTGACTTAGGGCTAAGACTTTGCATTTTTGCTGTAGTCATGCCGGAGATCTCCAAACAGGTCTGAAACACAAGTACACAGAAGACCAGCAGTGCATGAGGTTGCACATGCCCACAGGACAGGCACATGATCTGTACAAAACTAACACCTGGAGTGTCCGTGACAGTAGTCTTGTATGCATTGGCCTGTTTATTCTATTTCAATTTTCTTTTGATGAGACGAAAGCAGTATTATTTCTATATTTGCTTCCAGGTGCCCTTAAAATGCTGCTTAATTCCTGGTGTCTCTGGTGTGGAAATACCGCTGCTTTACAAACACAAAAAACACACACCACTTTTCCCTAAGCACAGAGTGAATTCAGTCACATTAGCGTTTAAAGCTTTTTTTTTGACTCACTATGATAATTTGATTCAAAATTATAATTTTAAGAATTAGCACAATTACAAAGTTATGACAGCGTTTTAGGCTAAGGGAATTATGCCCTTAATTTATTCTGCTCCTTGTACAACACCAGTTCCTAACAAAATCTTCTGTATCACCTTTAGCAGATTAAGTCAAATGAAAACAACCACAGGTTTTGTGATTCCTGCAGTCATGTTACAGTTATAATCTAAACACAAGGAATTCTGCTAAATTCTCTTTGAAGTCAAAGGCCAAATACCATGAAAATACCCTTTGTTTCTTTGTTAATATTAGAAATAACCAAATTAATCCGAGATTTGTATGCCTGATGTGGTCCAGTACCTTGACAACCGGGAACTGGTTGAAGAGCACAGTGTCATTTTTGTGCTGCTTTAAGGGAACTGGCTTTGAGAAAGAATCTGTTTATTTTGAGCTTGATCCCATATTGGTACTTGTGTCTTTCTTCTGCCCCCAAGTTGGCAGGAGGCGTCCTACAGAAAGTCAACCAGACTTCAAGCACTGGGCTTCTCCGTGTCCCTTTCTTGTTCTCCTTCCCCATTGCTCCACTCTGCACAGACTTCATGCAGAATCTGATCCTGATTGAGATCTCCATCTGCCAAATGTACTGAAATATTTCTGTGAATTGTATGATAATTCTGCTAATTGGGTGAATCTGGTGAAACACGATGAATGTCACTTAAAGGCCGTGCATGGCTGGCTCAGGATCTTAGAATCTGTGCTTGTAACTGTGGCATTACTTATTTTGACAAACTCGATTGAAGAGGCAATAACAGAATGACTGTATTAAAATAGTAATGATTTGATTTTCATTTATACTAAGATATTTTCTGTGCAAGGAAATAAAATAATCCTGGAAAAGCATTTCCAAGATACGATGCTACATACTAGATTTGAAGTCACTTTAATTAGAGAATAATTAGTATTCTTCTAAAGCTCAGGGTAAGTAATATACATTCCTAAAATATGTCCCCAAGAGAAACTAAAGAAGAATATCTCTTGAGGAAAAGCTTATTCTTCACCTTCTGCATGTTGATGATCTCTAAGGTGTATATACAGATTGGTAAATATTTATATGATTATATTACGTAGACACCCATTAAATGATTTCTTTACATTGTAGCAGTGCTATATTGGAGCCATACTGTAAATAGTTTCCTGTTAATTTTACACTAATTCTGGTAGTTAAAAATTAAGTTCTGAGGCAGCTCCAAAGTGCATCTATTTACGTGTAATTAGAAGTGGAAGATGTTGATGACAATGTACGATTTGGCACTACTTGTCTCCTGAGAATAGTTGTGTGTCAGTAGGATTAGAATATGTCAAGTGTTGTTTAGGCTTTTGTCACTGTTTTGCACTTTGATATTTTTCTGCCACTGGGAAAGCATTTATTTTTTCAAATTTGGGAAGTGGGATGCTTCTACCAAATGTTAAGTGACATTTCTACCAGTTCCTATGTTTATCTGTTTATCAGCTGATACTGATCTGAGAATTCAGTGATTAGCCAAAAAGAAGGTGGCATTTAAAATATCCTCCTTCCAGAATAGTCTGTGATACATCATTATTGTTTATCTAGTGTCTCTGCCTCTGTTTTTTTATGTTAATGTTTTATTGGAGGGTTCTTAACCAAAAAGCAATACCAAACAGCTCCTGAGGAATGAAATATAGTTGCCTATTTTGCTCTCTATATGCTGAATAGAACCATCAGGTTTTGATTGTGCTGGAAAACAAGTCCAAAAAAAAAAAGTTCCAGAGCTGGCAGGGATGTTCAGAGTGGTTAAAACAAAGGAAGTATTAAATATGAGCTCAAGGTGGGGGACTGGTTGTGCAGGAAATCGCCTCGTTTTTGATTGTAATCATGATTTTGAGAGGTTGGAAATGTTTGGCAAAAACAATCAAACGTATGGCATGCATTAGTCTTTTGGTCCCCTGCCATATCTCAGCTTGTTAACGTACTACGTTAATTGCTGTACAAAAAGAAGGTTTTAAGCCTGTATGGGATAGCTCTCAATGAAAACCCAAGTTTTGCACTGAACCAGGGCCAAGATGGTCAGAGCCCAAGAGGCGTCCACCCAAACTGGCCACCGAGCAGGATTTTCAGACGGCTTTACCCACAGCCTCCCTCCTGCACGGCAGGGCTGGGGACTGTGTTGGGGTGTCCCTAGGGCCGTGTTTGCTCCCATCGCGGTACGCGGAGGATCTGGGGGCTTTCAGGAGCTGTTGTGCAGCACAGCTGGTCTTCAGCCATTCCCATGAGCAGAGGGTTTGTTATTAATGAGCAATGGAAGTATAAGGAATTAGGACTGATAGTTGTAGCCATAGTGATTGGCAGTTTGTAAGTGTTTATTTTATGTATTTTTGGATTAGTTCCTACTTAGGATAGATATTCTAGAAATCCTTACATAGTCTTGGTGAACTACAGAAGTTACTTAGACCGACCCACTGCATTGAACACATATAGATGGAACAGCTGGTTATCACACTTGGATCACATGAAGCATTTCAAGTTCATGAAAAGGAATAAAATAAATAAAAAGAAAAGGCAGAGAAAGTAAGGGATAGTGCAGGCACAGAATATTAAAGAGTAATATCAGTGCTGCATGTTTTCTGTTACTGAACGTGGTATGTACATCTGATCTCAGTTAAGATCTGAGTACTACTGTAATACAAACACTATTAACATTTCTGTTTCTGCTTTGTTGCAGTGGTTCTCTTAGCTCCATGCTACTAAGGAAACGTCATTGAAAAAGTTCCGTTGTGAAATATCATTAGATATGAAAAACTGGCCATGCCAATTTTCATTGCTATTAGGACTCCTGTTTTGACCCTTCGCCGCTACCCCTGTTCCCTACAAGGTCTTCTGCTCCTTGCCAAACAATTTCATCTTGGATCCAGTCCAGTTCTCAAAGTCATGGAAAAACTTCAGTGGATTGGGCTATTATTATTTGTGGCTGGAAAGGGAAGGGGAAGATGCTTGTATGTGATTAAATGCTAACATTTTTAGATAACTGATAAAAGGGAAAAGGAAGAAAATAAGGATGATTAAACCAGATAGCTTTTAGCCAAACCCCTGTTTTCAGTTGCTCTGTCAGAGACCATCTATCTTGCATGTGCTGTGCCAAGCAGAGTATCAATATGCAGCACTAGTAATAATGACAGTGATTTGCAGAAGGTCAAAGTATTAGAGTAGATGCTAATGAGTTCCAATTCCAGTTTCTCTAATAGACTCTATCTAAACATGTCAGGGTTTAGTTTAGAGATACGGTATCTTTCTTGGATTGAAAAATGCAGGTTTTTTTACACCCAGTGCCAAAATGGTTTGTTTAAATATTTGTCACCTTCTTCCTGTTCTTCAGGGCTTAAATTTAGAACCGAAATTTGTCCCTTAAAGCATTGAAAGTGCTGCAGTTGCTGACAGTAATGCCTCTAGCCAGTGCCTTTCACTGCTTGCTTTTGTAAGAGTCTGTTTCAGTTGCTCATGACTTTGCCAAACTCGCACAGTTCACACTGAAATTTCCCATGCTGAGAGTCTGCCCTGGACTGAATTTTTGGAAAGTGTCAGCAAAAAGGACTCAGCTGTTTCCAATAACAAGATTAGGAGAAAACACATTGTTTTAGCCATGTAAAGTAAATTTTTCCAGCTGTTTTTTTTTTTTTTTTTTAATTTTTATGAACTGCAGTGCCTCCATGCTTTGAAGAGGGGTTTTGAAATGTATGCCCTTTGCAACCCCCAGGGAAATACACTTGAATTTGGCATCTTCAAGATATTCTACTTTCTTGTACATCCAGTTTGCTATCGTGTCATCCAAATACTCCCCCTGAAGTGAGTCGTGGCCTCAGAGCTTCTCCCTGCAGCACAGACAGCACATGTGAGAGCACAGCAGCCCCGGAGGGACCTGGCACAGCCGGCCGGAGGGTGCACGGGCTGCGCAGGATGCTCTTGGAGATCACCTGTCTGAGAGGCCACGGTCACACCAGAACCAGGGCAGGGAGACTGTCTCCTGCTCTGACAGCGCTCCCCTCACTTTGTAAGGGCACTGTAAAGGAGAAAGAAAAAAGAGCAAAGAGGCTAGTGCAGGGAGGTGAAGGAGGAGCTGTGTGAATCTGTTCTGGATGAAGGACTGGACGTGGCAGCTCTGGGGAAAGGAGCTGTAGAAGAGAGCAGGGGTAAGGAAGAGAGGGCAGAGGGAAAGCAGGAAGAAGGAAGGATCGGGATTCAAACCTGCTTCACCAACAGAGTAGACAACTCGTATGTCTGATGGGGAAGGCACAGGGGGGCAATGAGGAAAGGGACAGAGGAGAAGGACACGAAGGATGGGAGAGAAGAGGCCAGAGAGGAACAGAACTAGTGTGACATCTGGCTCTGTTCGGGTTTCAGGGTTCCTTGGTGTCCGTGAGGACCTGCAGCCCAGTGGCACAGCTCGACTCTCAGTTCCTGTTCTGCTGCTGTTCCACATCAGACATCAGAGCTTTCTGTGCTGCTGGGGGGGCAGGTTCATCCAGGGGGTTATCCAGAGGACTACTGGGGGGCTACAGAGATCCCAACTGCTGTGACAATCCATCTGAGGGTCTGATGGAATTCTGGGCTTCCTTCTGTTTTAAAGGTTATGTGTTGGCTTTTGTTTAGTTTTATTTGATAAAATATACTTTTCAGAATAATTCTTCAAAGGGTATCACTAAGGTGGCAGAATCACAGCATGCTGATCAAGGTCAAAGATGCTGGTGCAATTTAGCTTCACCTTTGTGTATATGTGCAATAGATTTAATAACTTTGGAAAGCTTAAATTTGCAACCTTCTTATTCCATTGTCATAATTTTTAAGGCATAGAACATACAGACACTAATCCAAGAGTAACAGTACAGCAGCAATTATGATACTGCATTTGAGTACTACTGGCTTTCAGCTTCACAGTTATTTGAACTTGGAATATTTTCTTCATAATACAAATTTATTCCTGGTAAGATCTAACTTAGCTCCATTTTCATAGAATACTTGTAAGGAGGAGTTTAAGTAAGCCTCAAAAGAATAGTGGAAAATGGAAAAAGTGAATCAGGTCCCTGTGATTTATGCAAGGCAGATTTCCAAGATTATTGAATTTCACTTCTAAGGTCAGTGCAGCATTCTGTAATTGAAAATAAACAGGCACTCACTGCAGTCAATGATTCATTGAAAAGTAAGAAGTAACAAGTGTAACCAGATATTTTCTTGAAAGAACAATATTCTGAAGTACCATTTATAGGAAAAGAAAGCACATTATTGTTTTACCATTATGGCAGAAAATTAATTTGTATTATAAAGTAACTATCCTTAATAAAACTGATATTAAATAAAAGGACATTTTTACAGCCAGCATAAAGGGGCTTATTTGTCATTGCTCTGTGCTTTGTTGAGTTTTGGCTTGTACAAGGTAGCATTAAAGTATTTATACTATACAAAAATGGTAGGAATTTCTATTTATTCACAAATGTCTAATGACATAAGAAGGAAGGCAGAGAGGAAAACATACCAGAAATGATGTTCCGAATACTGTAAGCTATGAATGAAGATTAAATCCTCAATTTTTTTTTAGATTGGACCCACTAGAAAAATCACACAAACTATGCTATTCAAACTACTTTTCCCCCCCCCACCATATGTAATGATAAATAAATAAACTTACTTCAGGAAAATACACTTGAAATAGTTCCCTGCTCAATTAATACATTTTCCTACAAATGTGCATATGTGGCTATATAGTCAATTATTATTTTATAAGGAGATAAAATTAGTGATGCATCTCATTTCCTTGCCTTACTTTGACGTTGCTTTAATAGAGACATTTGCATAATGCAGGAAATCAGCGCTTGCTGAGACCAAGTAGCAAAATCATGTCTATGGTTTTATGACTGTACTCAGTGTATTTCTTCTTTCCATAGAACTTGTTTTCCTTTCATCTTACTCTGCATTTCAATGTCTCTCTGTAGTCCTTTTTACTGAATCCTTTTTCTCTGTGTTTTTCAATGGATTTTTCCCTGAGCCTCTTTTGAGTAGAACACGAACCATATCATATTTCAATTTGAATAGAAGTTCTGCAGTGTGTAAAATGGAATAGGTTTGCTGTTAGACTGAATCAGGACAAATCTCTACTCATTGCCGTCGCAGTCAGAAAGTCCGTGGGTTATAATAAGCCATGTCAGTCACCATCCAGGTCAGCCCAGACGTTTATCCCAGTTTAACAGAAAGAAGGGGAGAGTTGCACTGATTTACACTTAAAATTTAATGTTAAAAAAAGCACTTTGGATTCCAGACATTTTGGATTTCTATACATGTGTAAAAAGAAAATGATACTTTAATGCTTACTGTTTTTTTACTGGAACTGAATTTTGTTTTGCAGTTAAACACAAGAATATATTATTTTTGTACATAAATGTGGTTGTCTTTGTGGTGTTAATGCTGATGTAGCTCAAGTGCGATATGTATAAACATAACTTTTGTCACTGTTTTTCAGTGGTAGAAAGATAAGCTATTACTATTAAGACTTTGTACAGAACATCAGCATTTTCTGGAGGCAAAATGTAACACAGCCAACATTAATTACACCACACGGAATGTTATAATATAGTGCCTTCTAAAATACAGTGTGACTATAAAAAGCACCAAGAGCAGCAGCCTTTCTTCATAAATCTCACTTTAAAATAATAAAACATCACTATTCTTCCAAGGCTTGTTCCAAATAATAAATTTTTAATTTAAGCTGGACCATTGAAACAAGCAAGCCACAATCCATGTTTTATTTTGTTAGTGAATTCCATGATGGCACTATATATTGAATTTACAGTGTACTGATATGGGACTAGGAGGGACCTCCTGAATCTTTGGACTCTGTCCTTAAATTAATGAAGGAAAACTGGTTGACAGCAGTCTATAAACGCACAATTTTGCTGTTGGTGGACAGGTCATGAATTCCTAATAACGTGCAAAATGCTTAAGCTCTTCTAACCTCTATCTGCCATGCTACAGCATCTCTTCACAGTGGGATAAAGCAAAAGAATGTTCTTATCTAGAGAACAGAAAAAAGAATATTTTTTAAACACCACTGGAAGCCAGCAAGGCCCACATATATTGAAGATATATATTGCCATCTTTGACATGACCTTACCCCTTTAAATATTTCATATAACCAGTAATAGAATTTTTTTCTAAAACATTTGCCAAGAATGCTCTAAATGAAACTATCATTGGGGGTCATACACACATTTTAAAAGATTTGGGCTGCCATCCAAGAATTACATATGCCTGAAACAAATGCCTAAAAATTGTATTCCTATATATGTGAACTGCACAGGGAAAGTATGAGCCTGTACTGGTTTCTATTACCCCTGGATTTCTTTCTGCATGAGATATTTGGCCTACCCACATCCAAAGTCCATAGAGAAGGATCAACTACAGTTATACCTTTTCTTTTTAGACTCTTAAGGTCTTGGTGTGGAGGAGAGCATCAAGTAGGAAAGAGGAAAACACGCACTTTATAGTAATTCCAAGCAGTTCCACCATCATAGACCTATTCCCTGCACTGCCAGGAGGCAGGGAACGGAGTTCTTCCAATAATTCATTACTCACTCTGGCTTTTTCTTCTCTTAGGAAAAATATTTATCCCTAAAGAAAAGCCCATAGAGACCTCTACAGAAGAGAAAGTGACCCTGGATCCGGAACTAGAAGAAGCCCTGGCCAGCGCTTCAGACACTGAGCTCTACGATCTTGCAGGTTAGATAATATAGAGGTATGACCCCCCTACACGCCCAGTTCTTCTCTGCCTAGACCTGCCACCAGGAGTGTCTCATGACCCTCAAGGACCTGCTGTTTCACTACACAGAGATGTGGCCAACCTACAGGCCACACATTGCCCAAACTCATAATAGGTTATATCCTCAGTATTTATTTTGAAGTCCTGGAATATATTTTTTTTTTTTCCAAGCATGTTAGTATCCATGTCCTTCTATAAGAAACCCCAGTGTAAATGCCAATTTATTAAGCTAACCACACATACAGTCAAATTCTTCTCAGATATGCCAAACAATACAACAAAGAGCAATAAGAGGTTCAGTTTGTATATTAGTGAAGAAAAAAAAAATATTAGCAGTATAGCACTGAAACAAGCTACCCAAAGAGATTGTGGGACTTCCATCTCTGGGTGTTTTGAGAATCCAGCTAGACAAAGCCATGGCTGACCTGGTTAATGTTGGCAACTCTCCTGCTTGAGGGGAAGGCTGGACAAGATGACCTATGGCCATTCCTTCCAGCTGGCACTTCTGTGATATGTATACTACATTGATTCGGTTGTTCAAAAATCTATATTAAAAATGTCTGTATCTCCAGTATTTAGACCCTGAAGACTCTCCCTACAAGAAAGCATGACTCAGAGAGTTAATATTTTATAAAGGGGATCTTGTTTGGGGAACTAAACTAAAATTTGTAGCAGATATTTTTCTGCAGTCTTTGTTCTTGCCATTAACATTGTATCCTGTTGCTGGCATTTACACATTCTAGCTGTCCTTGGAGTGCACAACATGGTCAACAACCCAAAATTTGATGAAGGAGGAGCCCGCAGTAAAGATGGAAAAGGAACTGTGAGAAGTAAGCAAGCAGATTTCTCTTGTGGGCTATATGTCATCTTTAGGGACACCTATAGGTTGGTGTCATGGTTTGATTGCAGGGTTACAATAAAACCGTGGCAGATGTATTGTTAACCTCCTCTCCCCCATTCACCTCTCCCCCCTTCCCACTAAGGGCAGGTGATTGGGAGGGAAAGAAAGACCGAGAGAAGAGAGCTGGAAAAATTAAAAATATTTTACTAATGCTACTAATAAGAAATAGAGAAAATAATACAAAATATACAAAACTAATCTTGAAAGTCCCGGCAACTGCTCCGGCAGATGTGGGGCCGGCACCCGAAGTCCTGGCCTGGACTCTGCAGCCAACCGGAGCTGGATTCAGTCTGTCACTGGGCCTCCGTTCGCAGGGACAACTCGCAAGGTCCCCTCCCAATGTCGGCCATAAGGAAAAGGGACGAGATCCTCGTGATCTCCCACTTTTATATGAAGTATGACGTGAATGGGATGGAATACTTTAGTTGGTCAGTTTTTTGGTCACCTGTTTCAGTTCACTGCTCTCGCGAGATGTGCATCCATCCTTATCAATGACCTCGCATTCCATTGCTATATCTACCAAAACATGTGTCTAGCTTTCAGGAAAACTGCAGTTATTTAGAAGGCTTTAGCTGACAGGGAAATTCACTAAAAGAGAAACTTGGTTTTTAACAGAACCAGGACAGTTGGGCATATTGGTCTAATTTAGTGTAAAGTAACTGGGCCTTGCCTTTATTGATCTAATTATTCATGACGGGTTGCTCTTTAAAGTAAATACCATCTTAAAATTCATGTGGCAGGGTATTTAAACGTTCCCTGTTAAATGGTTCCTTAGGTACACAGGAAGCATGATCTTTCAGGAAATCCCCCAACAGAAACAGCTGTAGTTACTAAAAACAAATCCAGAAATGTTTGCACTAAATAAACAGACCTTTGGTGAATCAGATCTTAGCTCAGCAACCGACGGGAGGCTGGATGGGGGCAGAAATGGGTATGTCTGAATTCCAGGTTTTTCTTGAGAGCAGCTGAGCCTTGATCCAGAGCTTGTCACCTCCAAGCTCTAGGATATCAAGTGGGCTAAACTTTGCTTTTTAAGACAAAATTGTGGAATGCCCTTCTCTAGGGAAGCAGTACTCTAAAAATGTTTTCTTCTTCTAAGACCATGAGAACAGCAACTATCTTTTACCAAGGACTTCTATTTCCATCCTTCATTACTAAAGGGGAGGTGAGAAAGTAGACAGGACACAATGTCACTTCATTTTTCTGAGGATTAAGATGCTCTGCAAGCCTCCCCAGGAGGGCTCTGTGCAAGCTGCCATCTATCTCATAACAGGCAACTGCATGCATTGCTAATCCACATAGATTTCAGAATATTTTTGTTGTACCGAGTCAAAATGTCAGCTATGTGAGTCAGCTAAACTATGTTCCAATCACAGACTTAAGAACCAGAAAGATCACTGTCATATCGCTGTATTCTTTGGTCCAAAAGCAATAACTTTCCTGAGCCAAGTGAAATTTTTCAGTAAAAGAAGGAGACATCTCAAAAGTTGCCCGTCAATACGGCAAAACAGCACCATGATTAAAGAAGCAAAATAAAACTCATGGGAAGCAAGAAGAATTAGAAAATGAAAAATACCGCTAAACTTAGGCTGAGTACACTGTGATGTCTAACCTGAGGACAGGCTACAAGCCTCTTCCCTAGCTCCCAGCTTGGCAGAATGTTGCCACAAGTGCAAAAAATGATTTGCCGTTTTGTGTTTACTTTCCATCCTTGCATCCAATGTGAATTCTCTATATGCATTTTACAGTAGTTTTCAATTCCCTACTCCCTAGAAGGCTAGAGTGTTATTTAGGGATATGTCAGGTCTCTCAGGGAATTACTAAAAAAAGAGTTCAAAGTGAAAAGGAGTAGAGTAAAAACCAGCGTAAGGCTCGTGTATGACTTCATCTCTACTAAGACTGCGAGCTCTAACAAAAAGTATTTGGTTTTCTTTTGGTCCGTGATATGGCATGAATGTTACCCATTGCACTGAACAGCAATGTGTCATACATTGAGACTTGAGCACAAGTCTGCAAAAATCAGTCACTGCAACATGAAAGCGTTTAAACATACTTGTGGTCAGTAACATATTCCCGTCTTGCCTCTCGTGGCTTGGGTGGTCAGGGCTTATAAATTAATCTCCATAACTACATATGCAGGAATTAGAAGTACTAATTGTGTTCTAAGATATGATTTTTATGCATTTCAGCATTAAAAAAAAAAAGTCTCTCTTTGGAGCTTGAATACTCAAAGGCTTCATAAATCTTGGTGCTGGCAGACAGACTTGCTTTTCCTGCTTTGATAGTGGGTTTTTTATTATTATTATTTAGAAAGTGCAGATGTTGCAATTTTACAAGAGCTAATTGAATTTATAGTAAGGCTGATAGCATCAGCCAAGAGAAGGAGACTGAGGGGCCTCCTGATCATGTTCCTTTATGTTAGCACAGTCTATTCGTAGGTGCAGAGATGTTTTCTCACTAATGTACTGGGCAAGTTCTGAGCACACCTTCCTTTACAGATATTAGACAAAGAACAAAGCGGCCCTTACAGTATGTTACATCCTATACAATAGTCTTTAAAGCTGCTTTGGATCAAATTAATTGTACTGGGACTTTTCTACATAAAGGAAGAGTTTGCCCATGATGATAGAACCCAGGCGCTGTGACCACAGCCTCCACTGACACGCGTCTGGGTGTGCAGAAGGTGCAAAGGGCATGGCAGGAGTAATGGGGCTAATTCTCCTGTTTCCAAGTTTTGTGGTTCATATAAACCCTTTCTTGAATGCTACAGTACAAACCTAAATGGGAATTGAAAAGTCAGACTGTTACTGATGATGCCTGTTCCTCATGTCAACATTTCTTGAGATTTTGTGTTGCAGATGTGGTGAAAGGTGAAAAGGTCAAACCCATCTTTGAGGAGCCACCTAACCCGACCAACGTGGAAGCCAGTTTACAAAGGATAAAAGCAAATGATCCTAGTCTTACAGAAATTAATCTCAACAACATAAAGGTAGGTGCTGTGTTTCATTTACGGTTTATGGAGGATTTATTCAAATATTTTCCAAAGCCCTTGCCTTTTATCTTCAAATTTTGTCTCTCTACTGTTCAGGAAAAGCAGGACACACAGGAAAGGGACGTGGAGGGAACTGCTGTAGAGGCTCTGAGGTCGCCAATGCATGATATTGAATCAGATGCCAATTAAAAGCCCAAGGGGTGACTCCCCGAGGCTGCCCTTCTTCAGCAGACTATAAAGCAAGATATCTCATGGGCACTATATAATCATCACCGGCCAAATTCAATTAGCCCACACATGCAAATGCGGGAGGATCTGGCACACAGACTGAGCAAACAGTGGCAAAATAGGAAAGTAGCTCAGAGATCGGTCACGTGCTTGTGTTGGCCTGACCCAATTAAAGGCAGTGCTGATGTCGCATCTTAGCGCAGCCCTCCATGGGGCACTAAAAACAGTACACGTTGTCCACTCTGAGATACTCTTAAAAGCATTGCAGATGTTTATAAATTGTGTAGACTATGGCTATTAATCAATTGCTTTGATAATAATTAAAATCAGTGTCTAGCTTCCCTAATTACTGAATTTATCTTCTTAATGCAGAATATTCCTATTCCAACACTGAAAGAATTTGCAAAAGCTTTGGAGAGCAACACACATGTGAAGACATTCAGCCTTGCAGCTACTCGAAGCAATGACCCTGTAGCTATTGTAAGTTTAAACACCGTTTGGGGAAAAAAAAAAAAAAAGGCAACACAACAACTTTAAGTAGGTCCATGTCTGCTTTAGGATGCATTCTTCTTTTTCCCTTGGAGCATTTTCCTGCAACTATGCAAAGTAGAAGTGTAATGTCTTCTGATTTACTTATATGTTCTTCCAAGCCTATTTGTGTTTTATTTCCTTGTAGGTATTAAGCCTTGTTTTGCACATTCCCTGTTATTCCCTGAAACCCTCAAGATGTTGTCTCATATCCCCTCTTTCTGATCACTCAGGCATTTGCAGATATGCTGAAAGTGAACAAAACCCTGAAGAGTCTGAATGTAGAATCCAACTTCATCACTGGGACGGGTATTTTGGCACTGATTGATGCACTGAAAGAGAATGAATCCCTGACAGAGATTAAAATTGACAACCAGGTAAAGAGAGAGCATTGAGCGAGTCCACTTTTCTTTCCCTTCTATATGGATTCCCTGAGCGTTCTCCTAGAGGGCTCTGGCCAAGTCAAGGCAGCCTCTGTGGCTCAGTCATTCTGTAGCTCATGTCCCACGCCTGTGCAATCAAACAGTGGAAAACTTCTAAATAAGACAGGTCACAAGCCAAATATAAAACCCAGAGCAAAATCTCCAGGGGTGGGATTCTCTTTGTAGTTCGCGGCACAGTACTAAAATATAACCGCTTATCTCTCTCTCATAAGAAAACAAATATTTTCTTTTCTTTTGGGAATATTTCACCGTATGACCAGAGGCAGCAGCTGGGGACAGCTGTAGAGATGGAGATTGCCAAGATGCTGGAGGAGAACTCCAAGATTCTCAAGTTTGGATACCAGTTCACAAAGCAAGGTCCAAGAACCAGGGTAGCAGCAGCTATCACTAAAAACAACGATCTGGGTAAGGTGCTACTACCACATCTCATCATTTGTTTATGTGAGCCAAGCTCTGAACTTCTAGACACAACTCCTCCTGTCTGTACGCAAGAGTGAATTTTAACTTTACAACATTCCATCTGCTATACGTGAAGGTACTTTCCTGCCTGTGTGACCAAGTACGGACAAAGACAGTAAAGCTTTGCAAGCTCTGAGTGTGACATGCTCTGTCCTGTGTGCTCAATACACAGAATAAGGAGGAGATGACTAGGCAGGAGTAGTAGACAATAATAAGAAAAAAAGTATTAACTACATGGTTTTAATCAATTTTACCTCCAAGTGGGGTGTCAAATCATGATGCCTTTGCTGGCTTCAGCTTGGGTTTCTCTCTGTGAGAACTATGACAAAAGTTGAGCTAGAACCTATTTCTTTCACACATACTTTTTTTTTTTAGTTTTCATTTTTAGCAGTACCTAAGCATTCCAATTACATACTGTTGGTCCTAAAACTGTTAGTGCCCAGGAATGGTATTTGAAATATCCCAGCAAGGAGGAGAGAAAGACATTTTTCCCGCTATTTAGCCAGTTACCATTAGGCACATGTCCTGTACCTTACTTTCATTTTCCGGCTTTTGTATTGTATGGTTTTGTTCAAGATTTAGTAGGACAGACTTCAATAAAATAAATGAAGCAACAAAACACTGAAAGCAGACACAAATGACTGATGCTACACTGTAGGCTTTGGAATAGTGCAGTCTATTCGCCAAGAAAGCACTATGAAACAAACCTCCTGATAGTGAACTAATGGGATTTTTGTAGTTATATGTTGTTGTTATTGACTTTCTGTAGTGAAAAGCATTCATTCATTCAGGTTTACTGCTTTTGTTCCGTACTTCAGCAGTTCAATATCAGAAACAGGACGTGACAGTTTGATGTAACACCAAATTTTGTATCACACAAACAAGAGAACCTCACTAGTCTTGTCTGGCCAAGTCAGAGAAGACTCACTACCTTTTTATTAGAGTACAGAGTAGCAAATGCTGCCCAACTAGGCCTACTCTATACCAGCTGTAATGTATCTTAAGTGCTGTAAAAATTAGCATGGGGCTACTTGCCAAAATAATCCTGCCCATAACACAAAGCTCACTGCTCTCTGCTTCACTAAATGGCAACTTCAACCTACTTGGTTTCTTGCGAGAATCCAGAGTTAATTTACTTATTATCAGATGGCTGATGCAATCAGAGCATGTGAAGTTTAAACAGATAAAGTTCAATATGATGTTTTCATTGTTACCAATATTCACTGATATCAATACCTAAGAGTACTTCAAATTATTTTCTGAAAGGATATGACTATTGCTTATCTATAGTATACATTTGTGCAATTAGAGAAGTTATTAATTTTTGATGCCTAATGCTTAAATAATCCAGAGTACTGCCATGCAGACTAGAGCACACCAATATCAAGTTAGTTGTAACACAGTGGCTTTCAAAAGAACAACAAAACTGTAACAAAAATCTAAATGGAGCCATTGGGAGAAAGCACTGGAAATGGTGACAACTTCATCATCCAAAACCTTTAGCTCAGAATCTGATTTTTATAGAAAATGTATTGATATAAACACTTGGTGAAATCCTACAATCTGTGATCTAGAAAACTGCTGTTTAAATACAATTGTTTTGCTTAGCATTGAGATCTGTTAATTATGACATTTAAGGACATAATCCTGCTGAGTATTTCTTGGAAGCTCCTTCCTTCCTATTCATGTTACTGGGAGGGGAGTGTGTCAGTGAGAGAAGTCCTTAGGTTCTCAGGAAGGCAATGCTGAATGCTTTTTTCTTGTTTTATTGGTCTAGTTCGTAAAAAGCGGGTGGAAGGAGAGCGGCAGTAGCCACATCATAGAGGATGCAAGACAAGATTGGAGGCCACCAACAACTGCAATCTCCGTGTTCACTGGTCAGAAGGGAAGGCACTGGAAAACCATTATAATGGGAGTTGCTTATTTCTGTTAATGCCACCTTTTAAACCTTGAGAACACAGCCTGTTCATTTTTAACTTTCGTGGTTAATTTAATTTTTATGAGAAAGATTCATAGTTGGTTTGATTTTAATGAAAAAAATGTTTTGCAATATCTGAAGCCAATATGAAGAATCTTAACTGTGTTGCTGAGCGTAACGTAGTGACATTTACCCTTATTTTAGACACTTTTCGATATGTCAAAATATGATCTTGTGTATGGATATGGGATTCTCTGCTGAAAATAGCAATTTTAGGGCCAAGTTCTGCAATGCCTTATGTTTGCGAATAATCCTTACTTGTATGTGTATAGTCCTGCTGAACTGAATCCTGCAATGGGATGCTCCCAGGAGCAGAACTAGTAATGCCAGTGTAGGTTTGCAGGATCGTACCCTTGAGCCTCTCTCCTGCAGCAGAATCTGGGCAGCTGGAACCAGGCTGGAACAGCAGTCTTCTACCTTCTTGGGTCTCCACCTGTCCAGGTCCAAGTGCAGGATCACGCCTAGACCTATAAACATTGTCAAAGCCTACTTGTTTACATAAACTTACATTAGGTAGATCATTTTGCAATGTCACACTGAAACTTGTTATCCTTCCTCCACATTGTAACGTAATATTAGTGCTGCCAATCCTATAGACTTTGAATGGTTTGGAATTTTTCCTAGGCCAACAGGTTTTTGTTTGCTACTAGAATGCACAGTTTACAGCTATTAATCTTAGTCTAAACAAGTATTCTGAGCAATATTTGTTTTGCTTTGAGCCATGTGTTTGACTTGCTTTAGTTCTCATATTTATGTACTTTTGTTAGTATTATAGAACTGTTCTCAGGACTTTTTAGATGAAGATTAATGAAATTGTTAAGCCAGGAGAGTAGCTATGCTACCAGGGAAAAAAAAATATTAAGAGAGTAGTTGTGACAGCTACATAACTTACATTTATAGGCTCCAGTTCAGGTTTGTTCCTGTATCACAAGGCACTTAAGTATTTGCATCAGCACTGAGCTGAATAAGGGCAGATTTAAGCATACGCACAAATGCTTTGCTAAATCAGGGCCTCAACTCAGATGCTGGACATAATCTTAACCCAGTGGAAAACACTTGTGAAGCAGCAGCTAACCCCAATTCTCAACAGCATCAACACTTTAGTAATAATTCAGTCTGATGTTTCATCTCATGCATTTTACAGTCTAAACCTATTCTCTGCCACCGTTTTAGCACTGCCAACAGCTGTCCCTGACTAACAGCCAGGGGTTCCCTCTGGTTACACACACATACACTAGAAGGGCTAAGGGAGACCCGGGTCAGGTGTGTCACACATATCGATGCTTTCAGAAAGCTGCAGAAATGCACCTGGGGCTATTGCTGCTACCCTAGAAACACCGGCCTCTCCTCTGAGAGCTCCATCAGGATGAGGGGATGAAGCAGCCCTGGCCTCACCCTGGTGTCAGGACAAGGCTGGAAGTCACAGTCACTGCAGCAAATGCCTGACCTGCGGGCACAGCTGGGCATCCAGGAGGGATCAGAAACAGGGAGGGCACCAGGAGCCATCAGTACCTGCTTGGCATGTTTTCCCGAGTGATGTTTTAGTGATCAGAGTTGGAGTGCAAGCAAACAGGATGAACCCTCCCTCCGTGCCTTTTAGAATGGAAAGGAGTAGGTCAAAGGCACCACTCTTCCTGCTGGGTAATGTCTTCACACTGGAGTCCAAAATGAATAACATACACTTAAATGCCACTTAAAACAGTTTGCTAAAGTGGCCTGCTGAGCTGGAATCTAAAGCACAGTATCTGCGGTTTACTTCTCTGGAGAGCTTTTAGTCTTTACAATTTCCACCTCTCCTTCCCTTCCTCAGAATAAGGCTAAAACCTTCGCTTTGCAAGTAGAAAACATAACACACAGGGGAGTCTTGCCGAGATTTTCCCTGGATCTATGCAGGATTTGCTGGGAAAAACTTTGATATTCCATTAACAAAAAATGACAGGTTCTGTAACACAGTCATAATTTTGCATGGGCTTAAGTAAACAGTCCTTAAAAAACATGTGGATTACTGGGAGATACTGGGCTTTGCAGCATCAAGTCTCATGGGCAGGAAGAATCCTCATCCGCAAAACCAAAAGACTGCAGTTGCTGACAGACTTCAGTGATTACAGAATCACACTGTCCCTATTATCTTCTTCTTTTCCTTTGATGCAACCAAGGGAATCTCAACTATCAATCAATTTTTTTAAGGCATTTTGAAGTTTTTTTGTTTCTTTGATTTTTAAGGGTGATATGTATATGTGTTTAAGGGAAACGAGTGCAATCCACTTCTAGTCTTAATTGCCATTTAAAGTGTTGGTGTTCGCATGCAGCAGTTTTGTAAGGATGGATTGATCTGCTTGCTTCATAAAGTCCGCAGCACATCACCCTGTCTAGCTTTGCTCAGAGCCACACAAGTGGTTATATATAGTCAGGTGGCTCCATCCATGTCAGCTCTAGTTTGCATCACAGACCAAGGCAGTGGGCTGGGGAAGGCCTTGCGGGCTCTCCATCCATTCCTCTGCCATGCTCTTCGTACAGGCGTGTTCACACACCAGCCCCACCAGGCACCAGCAGACAGTGCCTGGAGCTGCGCACCCCATGGCAGGCCACCTGGGAAGTCTGGCTCCTTCCAGCTGACGTGAGGAGAACTCCTAAACCCTCGGCCTCTTCTCCAGGCAGCTGCTGCCAGCCCCTGCCAGGGGGCTCGGTGACCAGCGACATGTCTGTCCTGCCTCTTCTCTGTGCTCCACACAAGGGCTTGGTTGCCACCCGGCTTGGAGCATCACCAGTCACACATTGCAACAATTTAGAGATCTGTTTGATACAACAACAACACACGATGGTGATGCTTGAAGCCAGATTTTCATATTAATATAGGATTATTTTCCTGGTTAAAAATCTCTGCAACTAACATGAAGGGGGGCAGGGGATGACTAGTTATTTTAAATGCTACTTTCAAGCAACATTGGGCATACTCAATGCTGAATGGGGAACAGGGACAGAAGAGTCCTTTTTTCTTAAGCAAACATTCAGGAGTAACTGTCTATTTTTGCACATTGCTTCTCGTGTTGACAGCTTCAGTTTGGTTTGTATTTTTATACAGTTTTTTTCACGGAAAAGTTCAACTTTGTGTGTGTCCTAACATATATGTGAGTTGTAGCGTGCACTAGGACCATATGTGTACATGTATAACTCTAGATAAAGATGTTATCTCTGGAAGAAAAGTAATTGCATGCGCACACTGTGGTGCATATTACTCAAGAGGAAGGGAATTACCATGCTATGTAACAGTGACTCCCCAGCATTGTGGTTTTTCTAAATAAATCATCATAAAGGATTTGGCTTTTGCAGTTTCTCATGGTTTTGTGCCTTGAATCAAGCCTCCCTTGATGCTTTCCCCTTTGTGGCTCTTGCAGCTTTCACTCACCTGGATTATTTTCCAGGTTTCACCTCTGTTCCCCTCATTACATGCACTGAGCTGGAGCTTTGTGAATGATGGTTGGGTGCTCAGAACCACATTTAGGAGCAGAGAAACCCAGATTTGCCTCCCAGGTTTAACGGACCTCCCAGATTTAAAGCAAGTTCATTTCACCTGTCTATGCCTTGGTTTGCACACTCTAACATCAAACTAATACTTTCCTGCCTCCCAACTCAGTGAACACTTGAAAAACTCTGAGATTCTCAGACAAAGATGCAGCAAGAGATGCACTTTTCTGTAAAGGAAATAAATGGGAAATTAAAATCTCTCATTTTCGGAAGGTATCACTATCTGAGATACTTTGGATGAGATTTCTGTCATGCATCTAGACATCTAAAGCTGCCCATGAAAAACCATGGTATTTTTGGGAGTGACTGGGTACCAGCTCTTACCAGCTGCAATGTAGGTGTAGATACACAAGTTCCTGTCCTACGGCAGTTATTAATATGTACCATAACAATCTGGCCCAGGCACCCAACTCCCTTCTGGGAACTTACATGCGTTTGAAAATTATGTCCCATATCCCAAGACCAGATTGTACTACTAGCGTGTTTGTTGTTGTTTGTTTGTTGGTTTGTTTTTGTTTTGTTGGGGTTTTTGTGGTTTTCTTTTTGTTTGTTTTTGGTTGGTTTTTTTGTTGTTGTTGTTTTTTATTTTAAATATGTCATCACTTTAAAAATAAGTACACGGTGCAAAGTGAAGAGAACAGAAAAGCAGGAGCCTTATTCTACAATGCCTAATATTTTCTTTAGCTCTGGTTTCAAATTTTACAGCTCTGAAATGATATGACAAAGCAATAATAGATCTCCACAGGTTGCTGTTCTTTTTTGAAATGAAAAATGAGTCAATTTATAAAAAACTGCTGCCATTGGAGCTGCAAAGACTAGATTTCGTGTTTTCTTCATCACTAACTCACAGAAGAGAAAGATTTCACTGTTGTGTGAAATTTAGAATCCAATTCAACTGTGTGCAGTTGTATGCATAAAATCACTATTGTCTGATCAGGATCTTGCATGCAAAACGCAGCAGCAGAACTATATCAAATTATCCCTCTTCAGCTACCTTCTACTCAGGAAGCCTGCAAAATGAGCTTTCCATGAGCATCAGGTAGAAGGACACATATTTCCTGCCTCTCTTCTCCACACAGTGTCTCAGCAATTTTCCATATGGTACCTCATTACAATTTAACACCAAGAACATACACTGATTTCTTCCATGGTATACACAGCTCTAGGCTTCAAGGGAATCAAGCACATTGTAGAGCACCTAAAGGCATAGACTGAGTTAATGAAATGGTTAAGCTGACCCTTCAAACCTTTGCTGCATGTTAAAACACCCCATAAACTACCCATGGATAAGGACAGTTAAAGAAACCTCAGAACATCTCCACACAAACAACGTGTTCTCTACAGTCCCAGGAGAGTTTGCAGTTCATTCGCAGAGAAACAAAACATCTTCCCTACACATTTAAAGACTATCTTCACTTAGGTCAGTACTTTCAAATATCTCGGTATCTTTCTATTTTTCCTCTCTTGCACGCCAAAAAATGGATGATACTCTTCAAGAAAATGAGAAAATCTCATAATGAAAAACAAGGAGGTATCTGTTCCCCAGAAAACCGTTCTGCTGGGATTTGCAGAGCCTAATGTCAGAGGGAGTGCTCATGGGAACTATGCAGCACAATTCCCAGATTCTCAGTCATCCGGGAATCAGAGAATACAGCTCCAGAGAAGCTCATGAGGTCATGCACTACATTTCCTATCTCCAAGATACGGTTTTATTTCTACATACCCCGCAGTTTTTGCTATGGTTTTGGTCCTGCATCCCTTTCATTGCAGGGGTTGTGTTGAAGTTCCTTGGGATTTTGACTATGATGGCAGTATATGCCAAAGACACAGATACTGTATTCCCACCTCCTCAATCTGAACCTTTACCTCAGGAATCAGCTTCCTCCCTTGCACCCATTTCTTTTCAGAGTGAAAATTTCATACATGAACAGTTGAAAAACATCTTGTTACAGTCTCTAAGTGTGCATCTTCACATCTGTCCTCTTCCAGTCTGTTCACTCCTCTCCTAAGCCTGAGCAACAGCAGTGCAAACCTCAGGTGCTGCATTCCGTACAAGGAATGCCGGGTTGGTCTCACCACAGACGTGACACAGAGTGACAGCGTGAACTGCAGGAAGCCGCATCTACCACTGGTCATCCATCTCCTGTTGCTGTGTCCTTGTCATGCATCTACCCAGAAGTCAAATCTTCTCAATTTTGACTGATACAGAGACTGTAGGGGTTTTTAATACAGCATCAAAGAATCAGAGGCGCAAGCTGACGATTTCCTGCCATATTGCAGTAGCCCGGATTTATCTGTGCGTGTTTCTCTGCGGGCAGGACCCTGCACTCGGTGCCCAAAGCCAGGCTGCTGCCCAAGCCAGCGCGGGCTGGCAGCCCCATGCGGCTCCCGGGGGCACCGACTGCTGGGGAGAGCAGCCCCAGGGCGAGTTCCCTGCTGGGTGCAGAACGTTGGACAGCAAGCACTACCCCGTGCAGCTCTCAAATCGACTTTTAACTGCTTTAATAGAAGACAGCATTTGCACATTAAAAACAACCACCAGCAAGGAATCTCCGTCGTTCTAATTTGTTTCACTTACATGGAATGTTTGGCTATGTCTGAATGGAGCAGAATCATCAATGGCACTTGGGGTTTCCTTTTTGAAGAAGAGGAGGAGGGGAAAAAACGGCAGAATTATGTTCAGCTGGTTCCCAGGCACAGTAAAGTGCTTTAAACATTCATGCTTTTCTTGTCCATTCCAGTAAAGCAGATGAGCACAAACAAAAGCAGCATGAGGGGCCTCCCTTAATGAGGGTCTGTTCGTTTCTTACAGCCAGCTGCCTGACTTTTATTGAGTCTGACATTAGGTAGGTTCCTTCAATGAGCAAGGGAGCAAAAACCAAGGCAGTCAGATGAAGCAATTGCATGTGTTGTTTTCACTCTCGATCTTTTCTGATAGTGACTGCATTGATAATATATTGAACAAAATCTGGAAGAAACATTTCATACTTGCAAATAGCTTGTTTCCCCAGTTGTCACCACAGGTGCAGGTCACCAAAAAGCTGCCTGGACTCTCAATCTGTCTCAGCGAACACTACATATAAATCCCCAAACCTGAGAATCTTGCATTAATTCTGCCACTTGTCCAGAAAAAGGTTATCACAGAATCACAGAATGTTAGGGATTGGAAGGAACCTCAAAAGCTCATCCAGTCCAATCCCTCTGCTGCAGGAGGAACACCCAGATGAGGTTACACAGGAAGGCGTCCAGGCAGGTTTTGAATGTCTCCAGAGAAGGAGAATCCACAGCTTCCCTGGGCAGCCTGTTCCAGTGTTCTGTTATCCTCACTGAGAAGAGGTTTCTTCTCAAATTTAAGTGGAACCTCTGGTGTTCCAGCTTGAACCCATTAGTCCTTGTCTTACTGTTGGTTGTCACCGAGAAGAGCCTGGCTCCATCCTCGTGACACCCACCCTTTATATATTTATAAACATTAATGAGGTCACCCCTCAGTCTCCTCTTCTCCAAGCTCAAGAGCCCCAGCTCCCTCAGCCTTTCCTCATAAGGGAGATGCTCCACTCCCTTCATCATCTTTGTGGCCCTGCGCTGGACTCTCTCCAGCAGTTCCCTGTCCTTCTGGAACTGAGGGGCCCAGAACTGGACACAATATTCCAGATGAGGTCTCACCAGGGCAGAGTAGAGGGGAAGGAGAACCTCTCTCGACCTACTAACCACCCCCCTTCTAATCCACCCCAGGATGCCATTGGCCTTCTTGGCCACAAGGGCCCAGTGCTGGCTCATGGTCATCCTGCTGTCCCCCAGGACCCCCAGGTCCCTTTCCCCTACGCTGCTCTCTAATAGGTCATTCCCCAACCTATACCAGAACCTGGGGTTGTTCCTGCCCAGATGTAAGACTCTACATTTTCCCTTGTTATATTTAATTAAATTTTTCCCTGCCCAAATATACTCATCATCTGTCTAAATCAGCATTAAGAGTTTTCAGATAATGATGATGGCAGGGAAGGAGGTCACTGTGTACAAGTGTCTGGTGAACCAGGGTCTTGGCATTCTTGGTTAGTTTGTACTCCAGCAGCATTAGCACACTGCACACACTGGTGTTCGTCATTCACATTAACTAAGTCGCTTAGAGGTCAAACCTGTTTTCTTGTCGTTATAGCTGTTCCATTAACTCTGTGTTCAGGAACAGAAAAATATAAGAGACATCAGCAGGAGCTGCTAACAAGGCTTCCCTGCAGCTGCCTGGCCGCGCTGGGCAGCACTGTCACTCTGTTCCATTCCTGAATTTTTTCCTGCATGCTTTTAGGGTGCTTGGAGAAAAAGAAGTGTCATTAAATGTGTCAGGCTCACTAGAAAATCATGGTAGCCCCTCAAAATAATCTCCTTTAAATTTTGGTCTTCAGAGTTGATTACTCCGTAGCTGCTGATTAAAGCTCCAGTTAAGCTCCCCCCGCCTTTACACTTCAAATGCACTGGTTGATCCAGGTTAACTACTGTGACAGCTTCTTAAATGTACCACAGGCTCAGAAGACATGCCATAAACTTCCCTGGAATAAGGTCATGAGCACTTCTTATGAAGCTGGACCCGGTTGTCTCACATTTAAGTTGCTCCCCTTACCATGTTTTTTTGCAGAGTACTGACCTCATATATGCATTTGTGGAGAGAAAATAGTGCCCAACAGAAGGGAAATGGAAGTTTGATGGTCATAAGCAGAGAGAAGTGCTCAGCAGCTGCGACAAAGCCAGCCAGCTTTGTCATAAGCCATAAGCAGTTCTGCCACCTGCCAAGAGCTGGAGTCCCTTCCAGCATTAGAGATTCACAGAGTTTGAAAGATTACTTCCGTGATGAGAAAGACTGAAGATATGTATGACATTTAAATAAAAATGCATTTGCTTCCATTTAGTATACATTTTTCATTAAAATGAGACATTTATACTTAACATCTTCTAGTTATTTCCTATTCTAATTTTGCAGCAATGAGAAAATCCAATTAAAAATATTATTTCCCTTCACTCTTCTGAAGCTTTTAAACTGACTCCATAATTAAATGAACAAGTAGGAACAAGTTACTTTTAATACTTGTACAACGGAAAACACACTGTTTCCAAGGAGCAGGGGCATGATCCTGCATGCTCTGAAGTCAGCCAGGACTCAGACCTGCACACAGCCAGTGCTGAGAAAAGCAGAAATCCCCAGAGACACCAGCTGAATACCTGCCGGTCCTATCAAGGACTCACTGGGCTGTCTAGCTAGCTTGGAGATCGAATGAATCACTGCAAGAACATCCAAGAAGGAGTTCTGGGTGCTGGGGAGCAGACTTGCAAAAGGGTTTGCTTATTGTTTTTTCACTGATGCACACAGTCATTGTAGTCTCCAGCTACGCCACTCATCTCAATGTCGGATAAGCTATTGAAGTACACACGTGGCCTTTGCATCGCCCTGATGGTACAGGTCACGACTCTGCCTATGAGTTACTGTCAGATCCTGCTGCTTTGAAACTGCTTGTTACTTTATAATAATGGTCCTATTGGGTCTCATTTTTCCATAAGAGGGACTATGGGGCCACCTAGTCTGGCCTCTTGTGTATCCAGTATCTTTAAATTGCATGCCAGTACCCAGCCTATAATTTAATCAGGTCAAGTACTTGCATCATTTAGAAAAAAAGTTGACACTAGAACCGTGTTCCAGAGAATAAGTGATGTAATGGCACAAATGAACGAGGTATGACACAGGCAGATATTTCCAGGTGCTGAAAGTAAAATCTGTAATACCTGCTACAGAGGAAGTGAAAAGCCTAACGTCTCTGTCAGCAAAGCTGGACTGGAGGGATATCAGCTCTGTAATTAAGTTTACCTCTGGACACATGAGCAGTTTGGCACACAAGATCTGCCAGAGATACTAAAAGAAGCATTGGCACCAACCTTCTGGATCTTTTTCCGGATGTTCACACAGAGCACAATCATCCGCTCTGCTCGGAACTTAACAAAGGAGACCTCAGCAGGCTAATTTACTTGACAATGTTTAAACCAGTGCCAAGCTAATCAGCCCTGTGGATGACCCTCGAATCTCCTCCTCTGAATAAAGTTGCTCTGAAATTAAAGAGAAATTCACCCTCAGAAGAATTTAGATACCGCAAAGCGTACATACAGTAAAACTCTCATCGCAGCTCTGAGGAATCTAGCACTGCACAAGCAGAGTTTAACCTCATCACCGCCCAGGTTAGCAAGCAACTTTTAACTGTCTTGCCCCAGACCATGCCCAGCAGCTGCAGCGCTCCGCGGTGTGCTGATGGTGCCTGAGCAGGCTGCATCTAGCCAGTAGGGGCTCAGAATAAACACTGCTGCTGGGCTGAGATATATTTGGAAATCTTCTCTTATCTGCTGCACAGGACACGAACAGTATTCCTACACTGTGAAGCAAAGCCCAAGCAAACGGCAAGTCACTGCCCATCCCTGCCTGCTCTTTTTCACAAAACAGGGTTTAGTTCACTGGGTTTTAACAGGGAATACACATGTACTCCATTGGAAACACCACAGTCACCTACTATTAATTAAGAGCAACTTATTGCAAAGGCAAATGACGACATTACCCTCAGCAAGTTTTACAAGCAGCAGGAATGAGCAGCTCTGAAACAAGTGCTGGCATTCAGTGGGGTGCCCTGCACGGGGCAGCTCCCCAGTCTCCTGCGGTGGCTTTGGGTAGGCTAGTACCAGCGGCTGCTTTGCCAGGGACAGAGAGCAGCAGGTTTGTCTCCAGCAGCAAACACGTCACAGGATGACAAACAAGTCACTTATGGTTAACTGAAGAGGGAGGGGAGGCAGGACTAGATTTGGGCTGAATGTGTGGGCCTCACTGTAAATGCACTGAGATTTTTGCAAAGCTGAGAAATACATAAAGCACATAAATAAATACTTCTGGGATGATGCATCTTTACACATTTCTCTAAAGTGGGCATTAATAGCTACCTCAGGTTACTGATCCTCAGAACATCCCCTCCAATGTCAACTTTACACTTAGAAAACAAGCCTGCTTTAGAAGGGGTGGCTGTCAATTACACTTCCCCTCTGACTAGTACAGGTGACATTTCAATTTCTGGACCATCTTCGAATCATTAATAAATCAGTTTGCTGCATTTTGCCAGTTTTGGTGCAAACATTTAAAAATACTCAGACAGCAAGTGCTGTATGTATGCTTAACACACTACAGTGGTGGAAACTGAGGCACAGACACATTCAATACTTTTTTCCCCATTTACCAAACAAAATGTTAAAAATAGAAGTCCCCTTGACATTTCCTGTAGCAGCTCCTACAGAGCCTGATGCACTAGCCCGTCAACGAAGATTTATCTACTAGTCATGCATTTGTTTTCCAGTGGAGCTCATTGGGGCTGCAGTAATACTTCTCCTTCCCCTCTCATCTCTGCTGTGAGTCACCGAAGCCTTTGCCCGCTGTCTGGGTAGAAGCGAGAGCAGCGTCACCCTCTCTGCACGCACGCAGCCGGGCACCCGGCGCTGCAGAGGGGAGCGGGAGGAGCACGAGCGTGACTCAGGCTGGAGCATCCAGGGCCAGGGCTGTCACGGCAACTGTGCTTTAACCATTGGATTACTTAGACTAGGCAGCCTTTAATTAATGGCGTGATTCTTGCTCCTTCCTTTCTCCCACAGTCTGGTATTTACTGCAGTCCCTAGGCAAGCCACTGAGACACTTCAAACACCAGACACCACAGCTGGTCCCAATAGCATGCGGGAAAAGGCCCTGAGCTTCAAGGAGCACTGATGAGGTGGGAATGCGTACAGCTGCCAGCATGACCACTGCCTTAAGGATGGGCAGTGCCAAGGTGAGGGACACCAATTAGATCTGCCTAGAGCCTGTGCGTTCATCACCAAAAGACCCGAGATCCACTGCCAGTACCTCTAACACTCAGAAAAGTTCAGAAAGTCCCTTCAGCATCAGAGCAATGAAGTAAAAGACATGCACCTGCTGCTCCCAGCCATTTTTATGCTGCTAGGGAAAGGGCTGCAGATCTACTAGCAGCAGCAAATGGCACTGCATTGAGAATCTGCATTTGCCCTTTCACTAAAAGCACTCAAGTTGATCTCTACTGTACATATATAAATAAAATAAATTTAAAATAAATGGTATTGCTAGTACATACAAGGTATGTAATAGGACACAGCAGAATGAGACCAGCATCATCCCCCTAATTGCCTGATGTCCACAGCAAGAAAGGATCTGCAGTGTGGGGGATACAACCACAGCTCTGCACTTTCAAGATTTTACAATTTGACTTCAAGGTTCAAAGTCTGAAATGCTTTTTCCTTAATGTTGGTAGTATGAAAAACTTCTCCAGACACAGCAAATAATGTTGTTAATAATGTTATTATAGAAAAGTGACTGAATTACCAGTATGGCATAATGTTGTTCCCTGCAGAGAAATATGCTTTAGTGTAATCAATTTTGGAAAAATAAATCCTAGTCTAATCCTCATAGGCTTCACCTTTGAAATGCCACCTCTGAATACACATTCTGCTCGATTTACTTGTTTGCCAGATTTAGCATCCAACAACAGAAGCCTGCCTTTTTATAGGGCCAGGTCAGGAGTTAGTGACGAAGAAACAGAACGACAGGATGTTCGAAAATGGACCTAGGGATACAGTCCAAGTGAGGATGAGTAATGATACCTGCTTTTTCAGATGTACGTCAAAACCAACCATCATTAAGAGGTTTGGACAGTTAATCTTAAGATTTGCAATGCTGTTACATTTTAAGTTATTCAAGGACAGAGAGTTATGATTCATAGAGAAGCTTTTAATAAGATGAGTCTAAGCCCTGCACTGGAACAGCTCAGGTAGTGCTCTCACTGTAGCTTAATCACTCAGGTAAATTAGAAGCTACAAAACTAGCTCTAAAGATTGCATGTGCATTTGGAACAGCTGTTAAATGTTTCACACAGCCTAGCAGCCTCAGCTCAATGGGAGGCCCCAGTGTGCCATGCAGAGCCCAAATACCTAGCAGAAGCGCAGTTACCATTGCAAAGACATTAGAAACGAAACCAGCAGCTTTATTAGAGTTCAAAATTACAGATGAGTGTCTGGCTTCATTGCACCTAATGGACAGAAGCCCAGGTGACCTCAAGCCCAGGTGCCTCTTAAAACCCCCGCAGCCAGACAAGCCCAGCCCAGGCGTGAGTGACTGCCCAGGGACCACCCCAGCCCCGCAGCACAGCCAGGACCCCTCACCCACTGCCCTCCACAGAAACCCCTTTGTCCACAAGTGCTTTCCCCACAGAAACCCCACACAGGTGACCAGCACCATCACAGCCGCTGAGCTACAACTCATGAGTGGCTGCAGTTCTACCAGGGAGAAAAGATCTGCCTGAAAGAACTTGAGTTTCTTGTTTCCACTTTCAGGTTTAATGTAAACACCAAACCAAAACATCAAGTCCTTTTCATAAAATTAAAAAAAAAAAGTTTACAAGTTTATAAACAAAAGCTGAAAACTGCTGTTTTTTCAGGGCACTGAAGCACTGCAGAACATAATGTGTATTCATCATGTGGATTATACAAAGAATTCAAAAATCAGTAACTGGAAAGTAGCATTTCTTTAATTTGATTGTTAATTTTTGGACAGAAACATCTAAACTATTTCCAAAACATCCACTACTGAAAGTGCTTTCCAGCTCTTACTTTGAAGCAAGTCTAATAGCTGCAAACACCATGGATTTAAAAGGTCACTGCATAATCCAATCTCAGTGATTAACATTTTCCTTTGTAGTTATGACTATACTAAAAGAATGATCCAAATTCACAGGATGATTAAACATGTCTACTAATTTTACTTCTGTAAATTAGGCTGGAGAATCATTGTATAACCAAGCTAGCTGAAGTGCAGCTCACAACACTTTTTCCTTCAAGGAAGATAATTTTCCCATTGAAGACAAAAAACTCAGTTCCCGTTCAAAACTTTGCTTTTTCCTATTCAAAGCTGTGAAATAAGACTCCAGTTTTAGTATCTAATTCAGAGCCAGCATCTCAGAGCTACTGCTGAACATTATCCTTCTGCCTGCTGATTTTAAGGCACTCATCATTGCCCTAGGAGGCGCATAATTGTTTACTATAAGAGTTCCCACATTGTTTGAGCCATTTGTACTAACATCCACCAAGATGGGTAAGTGCACTTGATAGGAGATGAAAAACCTTGCAACTTCACACAAAATTACGGCCTCATAGCTACTTGATATCCAGTCATGTCTTTCTGTGTGAAAGATGATTTTAGCAGACTTCTCTTGATTTTTCTCAGATTTCATTTATTTCTCGGCACTGACGTGGACTGATTACACGAACAGACCTCTCCCTCAACCAGAAGAGCAATTAATGTGTAATATTCTACTTTTAAAAGGTTCATTCTTTCTTGCATATTTTTTACTCGACTTACATTTCACACTAATCAGTCATATGAGTGAGCAGAAATACATTGATAGTATTAAATGCTACTTTTAATGAAGGAAAATTAACCTCTTACCCCAACAGACAACTAAAACAGTAATTAATGAAAGCAGATGGCAACTGGGTCATGACACTTAAGAAATTAATATATTCAGTACTTCTTATTTCTCAGTTCATGCATTAAATACTGGTGGTCAGCTTGCCGAGTTTAATCTGTGTGACTAAACACATGGAAGTGGGGCAAGGCAAAAAAAGCCTAGCCAGCTCTTTTGCAGCATCACATTTATTTCACATTATGCTGCAGAAGAGAACGGAGGCAACAAAAAGGTCTGAATACCTATCCCACAATGCCCATCCTAATCCCTCAGGATCCATGCAAAATGAGGACCAAATCATGCCAATAAACTCTTGTTTTTTCCTTTCACAAAGGCATTGAAGAGGCACAGGCACAGCTTTACAGAGTCCCTGGCTCCAGAGGTCGGCTCTGACTCTGCGCCTGAGGAGTGCCTGAAGCTTTTGAGCTTTTGCTTCCAGCTCTGGAGCTGCAAATTTAACCTTCATGTTTTGTCCACGCAAGGTCAACACGAGGCTCCTGACCGCTTTGTTCTTCTGATGGATTCCTTTAGCCCTTGGTCCACCCCTTTCACCTTCTCTTTCCTTTTTTAAGTGGCACACTCTTCTAGAAGCAAGATACAAACAATACTTATAGTGAACAAAGGCATCACTTAGTGGTGCTATGTGTGATTGAGCTGCATTTTTTGATGGAGAAAAGCATCCTGGCAGCTGTAACCAGTGTAACACAGGTAGACCTCAAGGAGTTAATCTAATTTTACAAGAAAGTGAACCTTAATAATTAATCAATGAAACAAAGGTGCTAGGGATGCTCACCAGGAAACAGCAGAAGACTGATTCTGAGAAACTGAAGATACCATTTCATGTGATATGGAATTAGGAAATTATTCAGAGCAGCTTGGAAGAATTGCTTAACAGGAAAGAAGATGTGAGGCAAGTTCCAGCAAACTTGTACGACTAGGAACAGTACAGGTGTTTACATAAAATGTTTGGGCTCTTTCAGGTCATCCCTCCCATTGGCTCACTTGCCATCTTGAAAATATTTGTTCAGCTGCTGTGAATGACAGGACAAGGTGGGTCTTGCACACCTCTCTGTTCAGGTGAATTAGCTGATGGCAGCAGTTCATGCTGCAATTCTTCCACTCCATCAGGTCGGATGACCAGCAGTGGAGTTCATTTCAGGAAAATGAAAATCCCTGGTGCCAAAGAATAAAGTGACAGATTGGAACAGTCTATTTTAGAAAAGAGCTGCCATGTTTACTTATTGTCATACACAGATTCGCTACACGGTAACAAATGGATGCTGGGCTGAGCTTGGAAACTAAAGCCAAAAGTACATTGAGGATTTCAGCCAGGAAAGGGAAGGAAAAATGCTTTTCTGCATTAAATTGTGGGGAGGAAGTGTTCCTATTTTACTAATTTTCTCCATTTCGCTCCCTTCATTTCCTTTCAAGTTATCTTCTTAAGGACATGAGACACTAGCATAGACGATGCCATGCATGACCAAATTTGAAACACAAGGGAAGCAAAGATTATGTGATGTAAACAGCAAGCAAATCAATCTTCTGCCGCCGTGCTGCACCCAAACTCCATAGGAGAGAAGAGTCACTATAGAAAGCTTTCACACAAAAAATCCTGAATTCACCCACCAAGCAAACCATTTTATTTTCCTTGATCTCATTTATTTGACAGAAGAACCAGGCAACTTAAGTATGAATTGTAATAATGAGACTACTAATCATCTATTTCTTTCTGACCGATCATATTAATCACAGAATCATTTTGGTTGGAAGAGACACTTAAGACTGTCAAATCCAACCATAATCTGTTGTTCCTATCTATTACTCTATACCACTGGATATTTTACTGCCTATGTTTGGGGCCATTGTTTCAGTGTAAGAAAGCGATTTGATATACTCATGGGTGTTTGGGCATAAATCCAGCATTGTTATACTGTAAGGTTATCATGACATTCCACAGGTTACCTGCCCACCAAAACACATTTGTGAGCAGATATAACTGTAAGCTACAGGGTGACAGTATGCTAGTACGGTTTCTGAAAGAAACAAGCAGCAGGGATTATTTTTATTCTCATATAGTGACAGCAAATTATCTTCTTTAATTTTTTTGTTTCATGCATTGGCTTTCCATTTTGATACATTTAATTCATTCACATTTATTGTAAATTTTTAATGCATCAAATTAAATTAAGTAATGGATTAAATGTATCAAAACGTATTCACGATTATTATCAATAAATGTGAAATGCAATGGAACTAGTGCAGTCTGTCTCCAAGAGATCATCTGCCTCTTGTCATTGCAGCTCTGGCCGACCAAGTACTTTCAGTTTCAAGTTCAGTGAATATGAACTGCTTCCAGGAACCTCCATTGTCTAAACCTCCATATATTATACACACAGCCCAGTCATCGACATTTAGCATCTGACCTATCAATGTTTTACTATTGGAGATACCCACCACTTCAAGCACTCAAACTTACTAACTTCAGCTCTAGAATTAGCTGTCTGTAACATCTGCTTCCAAGTCTGGCATTTGTGTCTGAAAATTCAGAGCAGAAACTAGTCTGTACCTGGTTTACTACCACAATATTGTGGACGCTTCCTGTCTATATTCTTGGTAATAATGCCCCAGACAACCTTCCCATACTTTACTTGGTTTTGATGGGTCTTCAGATAGTGCTGGGTAAAAGCACATGAAATGCTAACACAGTCATCTGAAAAAAATAAAATAACATAACATTTTATGGCCAGTACCAGAGTCTTCATTAAGGAACTGTCAGCCACCAGAAATAGAGATATAAATCATTTCTGAGAGAGCTCTTCAGTACAGGCAGTCTTCAGCTGAGCCAAATCATCAAGGAGATCATTTTACTGGCAATATTTGGCATAGATATTTCACATACAGGCTCTCAGAGGCCTTCATATACTCATACAAGCCATATATTAATACCTGCATAGGCACAACTATTGCAAAGACTAATCACCCAAAGGAAGGTGAGTAAGGATTAGCTGGACATTGCAGCAAGAACTTCTTGGGATAAGGTCTGAGCAGCGAGGGGGAAAAGTAGCTGGAGGAAAAAAACAAAACACAGACTGGCACCTAAAGAGATTCAGAAGGAACAGGGAAGCAGGGAAGACTCAGGTACTTAAATAACCAGTCCTGAAGGACTCCCTAGAAGGGACTCTGCAGCTGAAATTCTTTGGGGATGAAGAAGCTATTCTAGTTAAAATGACCTTATATACTCACTTATATCTGACTCCGCAAACCATACTGATGCTTGAAAAAACAAGCCCATCCTTAATTAGATGTGTTAACACAGAAAGAAAGCACGGTACTTGCACATTGTGGAGGATGACAGAATTTTACAGTCCATAAGGAAAGCACTATGCCCTGTCTTCAGGAAAAGATGACAACATGAGAATATTCCCAATAGGACACACTTAGTTCTTGCCAGAAGAGTTAATAACATACAGGTAGGATTATATATCGCATTGGACAACTAGTCTACAATGAAGCATGGAAATATGCAGTATTCTTCAAATACCCTGGGAATGCTAAAAGCAAAGTCCTCTCAAAAGACGTAACCCTCTTCATATAAAAACCCTTTCTTATTTTTGTTTTTGCTTTTTAATTTGCAAGCAAAACAAGTCACATACTGACACACTTTTCAATGGCCCAGAAAAACAAGCATCTCTGAGTTAAACCAGTACACTAAGCTATAACTGACTGAGTTGCCAGCATCCTGATGCTTCTAGCAAAACCACCATAAAGACCGTATCCCCTGGCAGAGAGTCACAGCGTAAAACAGAAAGCTGTAATGCCTCATGTTGCTTTTCCACAGGCCACCTTTATCCCTTCATTAACTCATTATCTTGTGTTCTGACCTAATAAACTGTCGGGGTGTTTTGGAGCTTGTTCAGAGGCTACCTTCATCCAGGACCTTCGCTATGTGACATTTCTTCCGTAAGTGTCACATTGTCAGAGACTAACTCAAGCCTGCTCAGAGTTTAACAGAAAGAAAGTTATAATCTACTGTGGGAGACCCAGAGTACAGCAGAAGTACTGCTTAAACAAGCTCAGAGATCTTTACCCTGCCACAGAAAAACCCTCTTCTACAAAGTTACAGTTTCTATGTTAAACCCACGAACTATAGTCCAGAAACAGCACAACAGACAGAGCTACTGGAAGAAGCAGTCATATAAATTAAATTTAGAGGGTTTGTGATCAGACTAGCACCTCGAACCATTACATTTCCTTCAGAATTACAGTTCTCTGTTTTCTTGTAAAAGCTGAGGATACTGCTGCTGCCAGGGAGTTCAAGCTGCTGTGCTGTCACATCACTTGGAAGCTTCGCATCCGTCGCTGCGCAGAGCAGGGTGACCGGCTGAACGGCACCGCAGAGCCCAGCTGGGCACCCCGAATCTGACCCCAAAACATCTCCAGTAACATCTCCAGTCAGGATCAATCAGCTGGTCGCCACTCGAGGGCAGCATTTCAGTAAAAAACCACGGGAATAAAACCGAAGGACGCTGAACAGTCAAACTGTTTTAGCCCACCATGAAGATTTTGTTTGCCCGTTGATCTCAAAACTTTCTGTATCTATATAAACAGGGTGGAAAAATGAGCAGAGCACTGAAGTGTAAGCAGTGAAGGAATAAGAGGTCGACACCAGATAAATAAGAGCTATGTATGTCTTAGTTACCAGAAGGCAGATGCACCCACACCCTGGTCTCCACCCTCCTCCCCAGTGGAAACAATCTACCTGCAGGGGCACTGAGTTTTCATTCAGATCAGCCAACTGTCTTCTACCAGATCACAGAAAGCGGTTGTACAATCATGACTTTAGCTTTTAAGCTAAGTAACAGAACCCAGAAACTGTCAGGACACAAAACCATAACCCCACTTGGTCCATAATTACCTTCTCACTTCCAATAATGCCATTATACTTCTAAGGCAAATTCCTCATTGCCTAAAGTGACGAGCCTGTAGTAAAAAGCATGAATTGCTGCTGGTTTAGTGCCCTACTTACCCCAGCTAAAAATAGTGACAGGCCAAAAAAACCTTCCGGTGTTGGACACTGAATGACGACATGGGCTACAAGGCCAATTACACCAAATTAAATTATTCCCACAGGAAGAAACTATACACCAGTAAACATCCTGGAAGGCAAAGGGAGCTCTTAGAATAGAAACTTGCTATACAGCTTCAAATGCATCCTTGTCACTGTTTTGTCTTACTACTTCCGAAGAGTAGCTTTCCCTCTTACCAGCAACAGGCTGCCCTCCGAGGAGCACCACAAGGGCCTGGGAAGCTGTGATCTGAGGCATCCTCTGCACTCAGTGAAGACAGGGAATTTTGGAAGTGACTCACAGAAAAAAACCTCATTTGACTTGCTCTTTTCAAAGCAAGAGTTAAACTTTGTTTTTCCTTGAAGGAAAGTATTTAAACACAGAACCCTCTCCTTCTTATTTTCAACTGCTGCTCTCTCTAAGATCATTTTCCTCCAGACACATGTATACCCTGCAGCACATATGGCAAAAGCAAGTATCTGTGTGCCTCTCCCAGCTCTTCTTCCAAGTGAGCAGGGGACTGCTGGGATATCTGCAGGCAGCCGGATTTACAGCTTGAAAGTCAAAGTTTCACTCTTAATCACCTGAGGGACTCCACAGATTGGAGCAAACTGGAGTCTAGGGGACAGACCAAGTCTACCGGCGGTTCAGATTCTGCCTTAGACAACTCTACTCCAGAGCCAAAGACAGATCCAGCCTGAAGGAGAGAGAGCAACAAAAAGATGTAAACGCAGCGTGAGAATGGACAGTTGAGAGAAATGAGGTCAAGAGCAGGCATAAGGGAAAATAAATACAGTTTGGTTGGTAGCACATGGAGATGAAAAGCTTGATATTCTGATCTAGATTTTTGCAAGTCTGCTGATTTCATTCATGTTCTTGGGGAATTTCTGGACAGCTGTTTTGGACTCTCTGATGAAGTAGTTTGAGGTACGCTTTGATAAAGGACAAACCTCTCTGAAATCACTGACTGATTGCTACTGTACTGAACCCCAAGATTGAGGTAAGGGTTAAAAGGGCTGTTCAAATTTTTTTAAGTCTTCCTGAACTAAAACAAATCTAAAAGCGTGTATAAACCAAACAAGCTATTACAAGTTATTATTGACCTGTTAGAACAGGTTATACAAAGCTGTTGGTAAAAATAAGCCTAAAAAAGGAATTGTAATAACATACACACAACTAAAGCAATCTCTCTCTGTGGTTCTTCACTTAAGACAGTTCCCTTTGGGTCTAAACAAAGCTATGACTGCAACTACTTCGGCAAAGTGAGGTGCATAACGACACTTTAAAGAAAAAACACCCACCCTCACAAATGAATATTGAATTTTTTTTTTTAATATCTGTATGAACAAACAATTTCTAGTGGTGAATCACCTGTTTACAGACTTTCTAACAAAATATTAATCTCCAACCAAAAATGTTGAGAGTGAAAAAGCCACTCATACAGAAGTAATGGGGTGAAGACAGGATCCTTCCTTATTACCACCCTCCTGGTTATTTTGCACAGCTCTCCCACAGGACAGAGCTGTCTTTCTTATGCTCACTGTTGGGTTTACGCATCATTGGAGGTGCCATTAACGATCGTATTACGTCCGGATTTATTTTATTCATTGCCTTTCTAATTAAAAGAGGCTAAAGCAGGGGTTAATTGCATTGAATTTGAATTCAGCAGGGAAAGGAAGACATTACTGTTAGCTTGGCACCAGGAGGCTCAGCGGCAATGGCAGAGTGGGATAACGGTGAAGATCCTGCACACGGAGGCCTGAGCTGGGGTGCAGGTGTCTGAACACACTTGCGGGGAGCAGCGGTGAACATGGACCAGTGAGGCAGTACGAACAGAAACATACAGAAGCTAAATTATAAATATGCTTAAACTCGGAAGTATTCTGCAGCGACTAGTATTCTAATGCAATGCACAAGAACCGATTTTGACATTATTTTAAGTCGGGAAATTGAAATCAAAGATGGTGTCATGAGGTCCAGTGATAAGCAGTCAGCTGTCCATGAATCACTCAAAAGTTGTCTGTTCTTCACACTCTTCTACTTCCATGTTTTCAACACTACTTTTGGTGTCCTTCTCTGCGCTCCTCCCCTTCCAAAACGAGCATGATGTGCTGCCACTGTCTCGCAGCAGGGTTTACATGGACAACAACAGATAAACAACACAGCACATCACATCTGCAAATCTATAAGCCATGCTGGGAGGTAAAAGCTGTGTTGCCAGGATCTCCTGTCACTAATACACTGAGTAAACACCGTAAAAGGGACCATGCTATTGATGCATTAAGAAGTTAGTCAACATGTATCCATCTGCTACACATAATTCCATGTTGCATACATCATCAACAAGGCATAAAACTGAGGAAGGCTATAGCCTGACATTTTAGTTGCAAACCAAATACATTTAACCCAGAAGTCATTGAAGGACAGCAGATGTCCCAGGGCAACTTTCTAACAGTTGCTTCATAGTATAGAGCAGCTTTTTATGTAGTTTAGGATGCTAATGGGTATATATGCTGCTGTTCCAAATGCTTCCTCCTTCCGCACTGTTGACTCCACTGCCTGATAATTTAATAACCAGAGTTGTAAACAGTCTGATTTTAAGGATTTTTTGACTTAAAGGAAAAGTTAACAAACAATAAAAAGGCTAAAAAAAGATCTGAGCAGAAACCGAGCCCGAAGGCCAGTGGATGCCAGCAAAGAGCCACGGGACAGCTTGTCCCACCCTCCTCCGAAGCGGCAGCAGGGAGCTGCTGCTGATGCCCAGTCCCCAGTGCTGTGCTGGTACTGCCTGCTGGCCCCGTGACACAAGAGCTAATACGGCCACTGATGGGGCCCTCTCAGGTGCAGATATGCAAAACATGGCAATTCCATCTTGCATGCTCAGCCTACCTATTTTCAGTGGAAACAACTATGACCTGCCCAAGAATTGCCTGCCCTTTCAGCACGCACAGGTAGAAAACAAGTATCAGTCGGAAGATGTAGTTAGGAAGAAGAGCCTGCCTGGCATCATTGTCCAGCAGCTCACACCGAAAGCCACACAGCCGAAAGAAACAGAACACATCTGTGACAGCACAAGCCAGCCCTCGCCATGGGATCCAAACCTCTTGCATCCTATCCTGTGCAAGATTGCTCCTACCAGCATGGGACTCGCAACACTCACTAAGGAGCAGGCAATGATAAGTAAAGCTAGAGGCAATGAAGAATGGATAATCCTGGACTACAGGGCAGGTTACAAAGATAATCAGCCTATGCGCGTGGTAGGGAAGGGCAATAAAGCTTCACTGGCACTTAGTACAAAGCCAAAAAACCTCTGAGAATGCAAACCCACAGCACATGATATTGCGACACTCTCTTGTAACCTTATTACAGAAACCCCTAGTAACCCCTGTCAAGAGCGTTAAATATTAATAATGGCTCACAGCTGCTACTGCCTCATAATGGGCTTATTTTGATGAAGAATATGTGCACAGTTTAAGTAATGTGCACCAGTTCACACAAAGCTACTTTCCTTTTGATATTCATGCAGGACCCTCTCTCCTCGCTGAAATTAATTGCAGAACCCAGGGCTATTATTCTTAAAAGGCAGGATTTTTCTCTGATCTTTGTCCTACATTACATTTTTTTTTATCAGAGGTTGCACCATGAGCAGAGGTGGACGACATTGCTTGATACACCACTCATTACCAGAGGGTAGCCTTCTGTTCGTCTATACTGTCCTAATTACTGTGAATCTGCCCACACATATAGCCCACAACGTTAGTTTTTTATTGTTCCTGAAATTAAAACATCCTGTCCTACATTATTACAATTATTATAAATGGTAATGTCCCTAGTTTGCATCATAAACAAAGTTATGAAATGCTCATAATGAAATGCTCATGTTTCATTTAACCCTTTACTAAGCATATTTGGGTTTCTTTACTGACGAAGTAGCTGATGAACATCTGATCATTAACAGAACGGTCACCTAGCTAGAAGGCATTCTCTTCTCTACTTTGCCATTAAATCATATGGGCCATCTCAACTAGAATCAGTTAATGCTGATTTCTACTTCAGAAAATCATTTACTTTAGTCTGTTGACCTATATAATATTTAAAATAAATGAAGAACCACTGTGTACTTACTGATCTAGATATAGATGAGTTTCAATGATAAAATGGCAGCTAAGTATCCAATACTAACTGGAAGTCAATAGACAGCATCGACTTAAATATTGTTGATTATTTAGAAAATTCACCTTGAAGCTCTACTGAAAATGCTTATCCTCAGAACAAATTCATAAAGACAGAAGCTGCAGTGAGAGTTCCTATACTGGATGATTCATTAGAATTACCTTTAACTAGTGCTTCATGAGCAAATATTGTAATATTAACTCCCATGCACCTTTTCTGTCCTTACCCCAATGCCTGTACAAGGACTTCATATAAGAATGCAAAGCCAGTATTATCTAGGTCTGAACATGTTCCCGAGATAAAAATGCAGAAAGGAGTTTCCCCTTCTTCACACTCTGCTCTAAGGAATCCTTGGGTCAGGCAGGCACTCCACAATGCTCAGTTGAGGGCTCTGAAATCAAAGCTTTCATTTTTAAATGTATTTTTCTAGCTGCTACAGTTGCAGCAATAACCTTCCAAATGTGAAATGAGGAACAGACATAACGAGGACTGCGGCCAGCCCTGGAACAATGACTCAGAGGAGTAAACTCCTCTGTTCCATGTAAGTCTGATGAGAGCGTCAACTCCAATCCCCAGTTCTGGGACTCCAGTGCTAGCAGCGTGAACCATTCCATCTTGCGGCCTGCCAGAGGAGCCGTCAGCTTGTCTGGAGTCAGACACAGGGCAACCCAACGTGCAGGCAGCACAGGCACAACGCCCATTTGCACCACAGTGCCCACCCAAGCCCCATCCGTATAACGCTGTGAAGCAAGCGAGCTCCAACTTCCACCAGAGTCAGACAGGGGGCTGACAACTAACACCCTCTTAGAGCCCCTCGTCTTCAGCTTAAAAACAAGAAACCCCAGGCAAACTAGTATTCTCCTGAGCTTGCACAGGATCATTGACCACTCTGTGAAGATATTTCAGTAGCATGGACACCGTATTCTCTTTGCTAAGACAATTTTCTTCCTTAAAAATGAAGTCTCATTAGCAAGACACTCCTAGTTGCTTCTGTAACTCATTTTGAATGCATAAATAAATACAGGTAAAAATGGGTTACCTAATTTAAGCTCTGGCTCAAGTTTAGCTCAGTTTTTAGCTTAGGGGCTATTCTCTTTATGTAGAAAAAAGGCAGACAGCTCATCAGATCTGGGAAACATACAAGATCCAAACATTCCCCTGACTACAATATGGATTTTGGGGTAAGAAACAGACATCTTCACACTAAAAGACAATCCAGCAAACCCAGCAGAAAAAAACCCAAACATATCCTTGAAAAGGCTTCTTATTAAAGCTTTCAACATTAAAATACCTGTGGTATCTTTCTACTAATGCAGGGGATGCTGCTGCTGTTCTCAGAGTTGTGACAGCTAATTTAAAGCGTATTGCACACACTTCGCATATAAATAGAGTTTAAGATAACATTAAAGGGAATAAAGCTGTCTAATACTAGTGCACCTGTCAAACACTTTCAAACTAATTGATATTACATGTTCAGCTCATCATATCACTAACATTAAATAACATTTCCATTTTATTGAACTGCAGCTCCCCTTCATTATACTAAAAGCCACTTTAGCTAAAGGAACTGGCTTGAGCAATTCCAGCTCCAGGCAGGCATCCAGATATTTGTAATTTTCATTGATCAGCCTTAAGAGGCTGAAGCCACGTTATGACCCCACACTACACACACAGGAGACATTTTTAATAAATGCTGAGCTGCAGTTCCGCTCTTTTGCTAGGTGGGTCACGGCTGAATTCCTGATGCAGCTCAGCAGATCAAGGAGTTTCCCAAGGAATTGAAAGCACAGAGATGACACAATTTGGTATAACCTCAATGGGACATCCCCAGGGAGCCTCCAGTTTCCCAAGTACATCATAGATTGCAGAAAAATTAAAGTGAACCTTTCATTGCCATCAATTTATGCACTCTCTTGTACTGCCCTGATCTATCCACAGATTGCCTAGAGTTCCTCTGTTCGGCCAGTCTAGGACCGTCACGTCGGCTGCTCTCATGTGACAGTGGGGTGCTGATGTGTCACTCCTTTTCAGCAACTTGTGCGTGTTGCTGGCAGCTTTTATATTTTCCTAACCTATGCCTGGAAACTTGTAGCTAGATTAGCAAGATTTGTCAGATCTACCCCGATTTTTGTACTGTATCCCTTAGAGAGACTCCACAATCCACGCAGTGAATTCATCTAAATACCACAACTAGATATTACATCGGTTAATGTATTTTATTTTTCCAAATAATTATGCGAATACACAGCGTGCTGAAGAATGCTGAGGTTATCACATGCATGCCTTTTTTGCTTAAGCCAGAGTTTAAGCTCTTTAACTCTTCTTAGGACTTCCCAGAAAACAAACAACAAAAAAACCCCACACCCAAACAAAACGACAAACAAAACCCCACTCAGTGTTTGTTATGCATACACCACGTCCCAGAATCCCAGGAAATCTATCTTTTTTTCCTCAAATGAATTTGTTCACTTCCTACTGATCTGATAAATCTGCCATAATTACTACGCTTTTGCATATCCGCACTTACGCCCAAAGTCATTCCTTTTCACACTCTCTTCCCCTCTCAGTCTCAATCACAAACCGTCACCGGGACTCCGGCTGACAAACTGGCTGAAGCCTCAACACCCACCAGCACTCTGTGCTTGCTCCTTCGTAACCGGTAAGAGAAGTTGTATCTACGAGAGCAACGTGTATCTCGGGGCCCACCACAGAGACGTGTCCCTCATCCTTGCCAAGCGACCAAGGAATCCCCCGGACAGACAACCCCGTGCTCAGGGTCCCCCCGGCCCGCACGCCCAGCCCCGCGCACCCCGAGGCGCGGCAGGTTCTGCGGGAGAGCACAAGTGCGTGCCAAACGAGAACAGCCCTCGCTCGGCCGTTTTTCCCAGGAAAACGTTAACGCCCCCTCCGCCTCACGGCAGCTGACTGCGCAGGCGCGGGTCAGGCCGGCAGTGGGCACGCGCGCTGCCCCCGCGCACGGGCCTGTCCCGCTGCCGGCGCATGCGCGGCGGGGCTGCCGCGAGCCGGGCCGCGGGCTCCGCCGTTGGGGCGGGGGCGCGCGCCATGCCCGGGGCGGGCGCGGGGCGGGCGCGGGGCCGCGGGCGCTGAGGCGCGGCGGGAGCATGGCCGAGTCGCTGCGGGAGGAGCCGCCGGGCGGGCCGGAGTCGGAGGCCGAGCTGTCGCAGCGGCTGGCCCGCACCAAGGCCCGCTCGTACGGCAGCACGGCGAGAGTGGCGGCGCCGCTGGCCGAGCGGTACGTGGAGCACCGGCTCAGCGCCGGGGACACGCTGCAGGGCATCGCCCTCAAGTACGGCGTCACGGTAAGGCGAGCGCCGCAGGGGCGGCCTACCGGCCCGGGGAGCCAGGAGGGCGGCGGGGCGAGCCGGGGAGACGCGGAGCCCCGGGAGTGCAGGGCCAGTATAGCGATCGGCTCCCGCAGGAGCGGCCCGCAGTGGTTAGGCCTGGAAAGTACCGGGGCCAAAAGCGGGAGATGCACTGAAGTGCAGAACAGCGAGAGGTGGCGGGATGGAGATGTCCCGTGGAGCGTTCCGCACCCGTGGCGGGCAGAAGAGTCGGTTCTTGCCGCGGGTGCGGGGCTGGGTTTGGTTCAGCACTTAGAACGCCGACATCTCGGTCTTGGAGGTGCTCGCGGGGGTCAGCGCCCAGCTCCCGGGGTCAGCGGCCGGAGTCTGCGCTGCCCGCGACAGGACATGGAGCCTTCTGCAGCACGGGCTTGAAACCGAGAAGTGCTGGGTTCAGGGGACAGACCAGTGGCCCCGGGGAGGGAGATGCACTTACTGTCGCCCAATTAACCTGTGCTCACAGCAATTCACTACTACACTCACTTCTGATTTAAAAAGCAAAACAACCCCCTCCCCCCGCCACCAACAGAAAAAGCAAAACCAAAAAACCAACACGTAATTAAACTTCGCTTGAAAAGAATCGTTATTTTGAGCTTGACATGTAGGCTGTAACAAGAAGAAGTAATTTCTTCCAGTAGCCTCAGGGCTAAATCTTTTCTCTCTTGTCAACTACCTAACTGCCTAGAGGTGATTTACAACTGATTTGGAAGTATCGCCAGGCTAAGACACACAGAGTCCAACAGCGTCTACAGCAGGCCCTAACACGCTGCCGTTCCCCACCGAGCAGAGCTCACCTACCCTGCCTTCAGTCCAGCTTCTCTGGGGCCCAAGGAGCTACCAGCTGACATACCCCATACAGCATCAGTAGTCCCAACATGCAGAATTGCTGGCCGCCGAGCACCCAGTGAGCAGCGCTGGCAGCACGACCTAGCACTTGATCAGTGTCGCTTTCACGTCAGCTGCAAGGAGCACCTTGCTGTCAGGCTCTTGCCAGAAGGGGTACAATACAGTCCCAAATAGTTATGTTCTGACATGAGTGGGTTTTCTTTCCTTCTCTGGTTCTGAAAGATCTACAAAAGCCTTCCAGCGGCTTCAACAGCATTCAGCCTTTCCTGTGAAACAGGTTAAAAGTCTATTTCTCTGCCCTTAAGAAAGATTAAGCCACTTTTGACCAAATCTTGTTGGCAACAGGATTAATGGCATTTCAGATTTACATTGGTCCACATTAAAACTAAGTTTTGCTCACTATAGAGGCAAAGCAGAGGGACCCACCCAGCTGCTCATTGGATTTGTTTCAATTTTTATTTTTGGCAGTGCTTTCCATAGTGAATGAAGTCTCTGGCCTAAATGATTTAGCTATGTTCGTCAGTCAGAAGTGTATTTGCTCACTGCAGCAAATGGAAAATATACACAGATCACTAAAATGTGAGTTTTCAAGAAAAAGCATTTCTAACCACTTTCAGCTAAAATGAAGTTGTGGATCAAACCTGTACAATCTGAAAAAATAGGTTTAACTCGTGAACCATAAACTTTCTTCATGGTATGAGTTTAATAAACTTTTGCCGTGCTAGTGATGCATTTAAAGTATAAATGCTGGTTTTTAAACATCTCATTTGTTATTTGATTTACTGTTGCTAGTATTCTGCTGAAGAAACTAGAGCTGCATCATTATAGACTTCAATTGAGAGAGGGACATTTCATGCAAGTTTAACTCAAGAACAGTGCCAAGTTAGCTGAGATCAGCCATTGTGTTTCTGCTTTAATGGGTTTCAGCCCAGGGTAGGAACATATGCAAACATGTTTGCTTTTAGCAAAATGAAGAATCTTATGTGTTCACACAATGACAAGGACTGACTTCCTCTAAAGAGTCATTACATTTACTTCCTCCATCCTGTATAGTTGGCTAGAAGTGAGAACTGCTGTAATGGCAACATCAGAATTATCTTTGGCTGCCATTGCCTGCAGTATTACTGCTTTTAGAAGTTTACCCTTGTGGTTTTCCTCACTGGGAGTTACTTTGCAGCAAGAAACATCCTGTCCAGTGCCTGCTTTGGCATGACATAGCATAGGCAGTTTAAGATGGACAAAATAGCATGTTGCGGGGGGGAGATCAGTGTGTTGCTTGGCCTCATCCTCTGCCCTTCACTGCACTCCCCCAGGTACTGTATATTAGTCTTATATGGCTTGTGTTCATTAGATCTTCCTTGGAACACTGTTGGGTAAATTAACACTGGGAATTAATGTTTAGCATCATGTTTATGGTTCAGTTGGAATGCTGTTTTCCATCATACAAAGGTATCCCTTTTGAGGGAACAAGGGGACTATTTATTTCATTGTCAGTAGAAGCAGTTCTGATGGATTAGTTCAGCACCAGCATTAGTGCAGCTTCAGTTAAAGTACTAAGAGCAAAGGCTTTAGCACATGCTTTCACTGTTTTAGGTCTGTAGCCAAAAGAAATCAGTTCAGTTTTCCTAGAACTAAGAAAACTAATGTTAAATCCCACTCTCCATACACCTGTGAATGTATGGAGTCATACTGAGTTGCAGAAGGAGCAGTATATATTACGCACATCAAGTTACCTGCTCAAGACTATGTGAGATGTTCTTCTTAGAACCAAGTATTTCCCATTCAATCGTTACCCAGTGCAGATGTGAACAGTCTTCCATCTGCCACATGGTGGTATTTAAAAGGTATTTTAGGAAGAAATAACCAGAGGTAGAGTTACAGTGGAGTAGGACAGAGAATAGCAGTACAGTGCATTATTTATCAGCTATTGAAGCATCACCTTCCAGCTGCCCTGTAGTAGAGATCTTGGTTTTCAGCTTTTGAATTGTATTTTTAGAGAAAAGCTCCAGCTAGCATTTTAAACATTTTTGATACCCGTCAAGACAGACAACTTTTGGAGATTTTGAGAACTGACATTTACACTAGCATCTAATGACCATTATAGGTCTCATTACTAAGTCAGGGGAAGCTTCCTGCATGCCCTTCAAATGGTACTCAGCTTAGGAGAGAACTTACACTCTGTACTGTGTAAAGTTAACTGAAAATAATTTCCAGGCTTCATGAGCTGGAAATGAGCTTGTCTTACTTGTCGTAACTTACTGCCTGACACAGGATGTTATCCAGCTTTCGAAAGGGATTGTTAAATCTAATAATTTCATCATCTTAGCCATCTGCAGCAACAGGTTGGGATTGTCTTTAAGCAGAGAATACAATTTTTGTAGTAGTGCTGAGCTTTACTGCACTGTTTTCACTACTTCTCCATACACCTAGCCTTTCTAATGAGAATCTCCCATTTATTTTTAGGGAGAAAGATTTCACCAGGCTTCCAGGAATGCCTCCATACATGACAGCAGATCTATAATGGCACTGCAGCAGATACTCTTAGCACACAGGACAGGTCTACATTGCATACAGTGACTACAGAGTCTCTCATCTGCACAGAAAAGGAGGACTAACATCTCCACTGCTTGCCCTTGGTTTTAGACAGCTTCCCCAGCTAGCATGTGCAGTGTAAGAAGTGCATAGGCATGTTAACCCAGTTATTATCTGCTAACAATGGTCTTTTCTTTTGCAACTGGGAAGGACTTCAAGTAGCAGCAAAATTTAAAAGACTTTGAGACTAACAAGGATGAGACGGTAGAGCTCATCTTGGTCATTATGCAAGAGCTGAACTCAAGATACTTCGGACTTTGAAGGAGTGAGTAGCTAGTGCTCAGCTTGTTCTGAGCAATTATACTAGCAGTAAGACTCCTGTTATTACAAGATTATAGTCTTTATTCTAACTCAGTTTAGCTCCATTTAGTTTAATAAAAATGAGTATCACTTTAATGCAGATGAGGCATTTTCAGTTCCCTTTTTTTTTTTAAGCAGGTTTTATTTATTTTTATTTATCGTTGCAGTACCGTAGTGATTAGGGATTTCTGCTTATTGCAGTCACCAGTGGACCAGAATGGTCATTTTTCTATCACTTAGGACTCTTCTTAATGAAATAATGAGTTCAGGTTATAGCAAAAGCTTAAAGTCACATAATCATGGATACTTATTTCTGTGCTTTTTTTAAAGCTTGCAATTGAGAAACAAGAAGTTAAACTGTTATTGACTTGGGAAATTTTGATGAGTAAGAATGTAAACAACTTTCTTAGTAAGGAGATAGTACAAACATTTACTGGGAGCTTTTCTTCACCTGTAAAGCAACCTGAGAAGCTATTATTAATTCCATTAAGTATAGAACAAGTGGGGCTTTATGCATTAGTACTCTGAGAAAGATGGAGTCATCTTCTTGCTTCTGTCATGGGATCATCTGTACTGCTGAGCAGGTTGTAAGAAGTACTTTGGGTATAAGTTGCACAAAACCTATTTAACAGCTGTGTGTGTCTGTTACCATGCATTATTACACACTTGAGGATGCTGTTGATCATGCTGTAGATTCAGCTTACTGGACAAATGCAGCCACAAGCCTGTGCAGCTGCCTTACAAAGTGTTCAAGAGTCTCCCATTCTTTTCACTGCCCAACTTCTCACTGAAAATCAGGACTTCATCTGAAGCCTGAATTTGTTACATCAGCTAGGGGAGAAAATACTGTGGATGAAGCATATACTGCTCTTCCTGTGGTGCTCACTGTTCATAACTAGCATGTCCTAGAATGCTCAAGGTAACTTTATCACCCCTTGTTTATGTTGTACATGATTTTTACTAGAGTAGTTCACCTAGAGCAGCTGCTAGCAGTTCTGAGCCTTACTCTAATATAAATGCAAATCAGCAGCACTTTTTCAATAGAATTTTTATTCTTTGGCAGGTTGTTCGTATGAGTCTGTATAGAGATTGGAAGACTGTTCAAGAAAGGCATCTTTAGGTAGTGCAAGACTTTAGAGAGACTAATACTTTGGAGTCAAGTCTACATGAAAGGAAGAAGCTCGGGTGTTGAGTTAACAAGGCTAAGACAGAACATGCACTCTGAAATCACTTTGCGTGCAAAACCCAACCTTTCCTGAAGGTATTGCTGCTACAAAGGAATTATAGATTTATTGCAACTAAAGGTTATTGTACTACTTCAGGAATTTAGTACTTTATACTTTGCCAAAACCTAATAACTTACATTTTTCCTATCTTTTTCAGATGGAACAAATAAAGAGGGCAAATAAACTGTTCACTAATGACTGTATATTTCTGAGGAAAACCCTGAGCATTCCTGTTATATCAGAGAAACCATTACTATTCAATGGACTTAATTCACTGGAGTCTCCCGAGAATGAAACTGTTGACAGCTCCCCTTCTTGTGATGAAGGACTAGTGACAGTTCAGGAAGAAAGTAGCTCTTCTCCCAGTCCTCAAGAGCCTGACAATCAGCCCACTGCACCAGAAGAACTGTCTGCCAAAGATTTCCTGCAGAGGTTGGACTTGCAGATTAAGTTATCTAAACAAGCAGCCAGAAAACTAAAAGATGACAATGTCAGGTAAATGCCATTTTTAGTATTGAACCTCTTAATCTTGTCCTGAAGGCTTTTTAGTCCAACCTGGACCCTCTTTGTGGTATCTCAGCATCTGTAGTTTTAATTTGCCAACAGCAGGTCTATTCTGTTATCATGTAGCAGATACATTCAGAGCACATCATGAGCAGCTGTCTTGCTATGGCAATTATAAAGGCTGCCTTGCAATAGGTTGTTTGTAGAATAACAATAGTATTCCGTGAAAGCTAGAAGGACAGTATTCTCCAAGACATCTTGCTATGTAAGTGGGCAACTATTTAAGCAAACCCATAGTTTTCAGTAGAGTGCTAAGCCAAGGCCTATTTGGAAGCTGACACTGTACATCAAGGCATGAATGCATTTTCCTTCTGGCCCAAATTGCCTCATAATTGTGCAAATACTCTCCATGTTGCAGTTTTAGTTCAACTATCCCATCTCCTTTCCCTATGCAGTCCCTCCCTCTGTGGATCCACCTGTGCAGACTACTATCTTTTGTTCAGCACATCTTCTACAGCCAGAAGCTCCCACACACTTTACTCCAGGAAAAAGCAGTACCTTTTGACCTCTATGCCACAGTGATTATCCTGTCACATATATAGGCATTCCGTGGAGAGTACAGAAAGACTTTGAGTAAGAGTGGACTTCAGTAGCGTTTGTTTTCCTGTGTCCTTGAGACAAGCTTCCTCGACTTGCTCACAAGCAGTCTCTTCGGCTGATGTCTGGCTGGTCTATTCTCTGCAGAAATTGCCCCATGGGTGATGCTGAGTAGGCATTTCTCCTGCCAGTAAAAGGTATGGCTGCAGGGGACTGGTATCGTTTCCCTTACCACAGAGAGCTGGAGAGAGGTAATGCCTGCAGATATCTACTTTGCATTTGTAAATTCGTTTAATGCAAAACTTCTTCCATCATCCTGGCTCACTTCACATACTCTGATTTTGAGTGCAAGCAATGTACTTTTCATGTTAAGAAAGTAACCTTTCAGGACCAAATCTATTGAGCATGGAGTCCCATCATTTCTTTGAGAAGTTAAGGGATTATTTCAGCCACTTATTAAAAAAACAGCTTAGTTCAATAGACAAATTTGAGGTCATACAGTATATTGCATTGAGCAATTGGACAAGCCTTATTTGGAGAAACATCCCACAAAACAGCTTAAGAAGGTAATTCATTACCTGTTACACTCCACATAAAACTCTCCATTGCCAGAAGGACACTGGGTTAGAGTTAACTGTGTGAGGGAAGGCTGGAGTGCTTTCACATTTTGTTAACACACTTGTGAATTATTTCCTTTTGAACTGATAACATGAAAGAGGAAAAAAAGCTGTTGGAACTCCAGTCCTTCTCTATCCAAACTAATTCACTTGCATTGTTATATTTGAAACAGTGTAGAGCATCTATCAAAATATGTGCCACTGCAGACTCTCAGATCATTAGGCGTATGTACCTAAAACAGATGAGAGTAGGTGTTGACCCAGCAGTTAAGCTGGGTGACAGGAAACCACAGTCTCTGCCGGAGGAAGGCAATTACTTTAACATCCCTTCAACAAAGTAACATGCTAATTTGCAGAAGGAAATTCACTTAGACCTTGCTGCACTGTGTGCAGAGCCAATACAGTGAGAGTGACACCACACAACTAGTACACTGCTGCTGCTGCTAATATTCATTTCCTATATTGCTTAAGTTACAACTTGGGAAATGAGGTCCCGGTACCAGAGGTTTAACGCAAGGTCTTTACAGAGTCCTTAATAATTTAGGATGGTACTGTGGCAGGCTAGAACACTGTGGCCATGTACTGTGCTTCTGGGACAGGTCACATCTTTCTGTGTTTGCCTTTTACTGACTCATTTTGAAAACCTTGTAATTGAATAGAGCCACTCTAAACACTGTTGCTACCCAACATAATTAACTGGTGTGCAACACTGAAATGGAACTATATATTATTATCTGTTCAGTTGCTTTGACTTGAACCTTGGAAAGAGTAGGGTGTTGAAGCATTTGAAACTGACAACTAATTGAGTTAATTTGCCCAATAATTGTTCACCATTATTGGCTATCAGCTAAGAAAACAGATACCTCAATAAAGGAGGCTGCCTGTGGAGAATCCTGCTTTCAGCCTTCCAAAACCAATTAAATCATGAACTCCGATTGCTGCCTAATTTAATTGTGGATTCTAGAAGCATCCAAGCATTGGATTCAAGTTTTCTTGTTCATACTTGGGTGCACTTGGTCTTACAGAAGTGGTTATTAGTGTTTTTTGTTGTGGCCTGACACATACAATAGCTTGCAGTAGATGTCTTTCAGCTGCTGTAACCTGCTGGGCAACGTGGCAACAGCAAACAGGGAGAGACAGCAGCACAAAACATTGTAATGCTGTGCTGTTCCTTTTCCTTTGCCTGAAGGAGAATGGTGCTGTGACTTACCACTTTGCTATTTTAAGCATCTTAAAAGTGAAGAAAATTCTTTGGTCATTAAACATACACACACTGCCATGTTGTTTCTTGTGGGCCGTGAGCCAGAGTTACTACTATGTAGTTTTATTTCATGTAGAGCTTGGCTTGTTTTTAAGCCATCAGAACAAACTTGTGCTTGCTGTGTACAGCTCTAAAGATCTACATTAGTAATATTTCTGGCCATTACCTTGGTTTGGAGTAACACATTTTAGACCTCCTCACGTAGCCTAGTACTGCAGCCTGTGGCAGACAGCAGCTGTTCTTGCCAGCTCACTGCCAACTACAGCATGCCTAAGCCCAGCTCAGAAATCTATTTTGCACATAACAGCCAGTCACTACTTTGCTTAGATACAAGCATAACCACCTACTACGTGGTTCTTGTGTCCCTGCCACATGCAGGAACCCATCAAAGCTGGCTGTGACCCAAGTGCCTGCCCTCTACTGACAGCTGCCAAATAAGTGCCCAGAGTCCAAGTACATCTTTCACAAGGGAGGTGAAGATCAACAGCTTAGACTGGTTGTTTTGCTACTTTGATGCCTGAAGACCTGCTAATATGCCATCCCTATTTCAACTCTTCTGTTCTCCATATTCACCCCTATTTTCCACTATGATCAACTGCAACTAATTTCAGTCCAGTGTTTGGCTGTTGCCACATCATGATGGATGTTATTCCTGTATTCAGGCTTTCAAGAAGACAGACAGAAAGGCCTATTCTGGCAGCCTTTTATTAGAAGGAAGGTCTTTTTGTTCTAACTCTGCCACATGTTATTCTTCTAAAAGGGGAAACATAACAAAACTAAGAAGTCCAAAGCAATTTTCAGTGTATGGCATAGAAAGTAAGCTTCTCTGCTACTGGACAGTCTGAGCTCTGAAAATATAGAATTTTTCCTTCATCCTCACAAACTAGCAAGGGAATGCTAATTGCAGTTATGTTAGTTATGGTTGAATTTTGCAGTCCTGCAGCCCAGTCTTACAAGATTACATGGTAGATTTCAATTCTGAAAAAAAGGTTTAAAACGTATTGTCTTGAGACGATTTATAGATTAAAAGTGCTTTAGTGCTTATTCAACTAAACACAAATTGTTTGCTTCCTTACTGTCATACCAGGTATTGTGAACAGCAGCTGCAAATTCTAGTATTCCATGGCAGTTTTGCAATGCAGAATGGATCAGATAAGATACTACTTAAATATACACAGATCATCTGTATCTTAAGAATCATGCTTGATGCTGCATCTGTAACATCACTAATGTAAATACATGTAGTATTTGTAAGAACAGCTAAAACCTGTTTTCAGTACTACTATAACCACACAGCCCTGCAATGACTACCAGTTTCATCCAGAACTTTTTTGTGTGGTTTAATTTTTTTGACAAGATTGTTTCAAGGCAAAAGAAATACCATATCTTTGGGTTAAGACAACATTTTTGCTGGACTACCCAAGAACAGGCAAGGGCTGGGAAAATGAGTGCAAGTTACTCAGCTGCTTGGTTAGTTTGTAGGGCTCTTTCCTCTGATTCTATTCTGGGGCGGGGTATACAAAATTTAAATTGTAGGTAAATAATCATGTTTAGAAGTTAGTAGGGAAAAGTCTGTATGATCGGGGTTTGGAATGCTATTGAAATGTACAGTTTTTACCTTATACCATTATTAGACTATTGGCATAACTGTACCTTTGTACTGAGGCAAATATAGAATCACAGAATGTTAGGGATTGGAAGGGACCTCGAAAGATCATCTAGTCCAATCCGCCCGTTGGAACAGGAACACCCAGATGAGGTTACACAGGAATGTGTCCAGGCAGGTTTTGCATGTCTCCAGAGAAGGAGACTCCACAACCTCCCTGGGCAGCCTGTTCCAGTGTTCTGTTATCCTCACTGAGGAGAAGTTTCTTCTCAAATTTAAGTGGAACCTCTGGTGTTCCAGCTTGAACCCATTACCCCTTGTCTTACCACTGGTTGTCACCGAGAAGAGCCTGGCTCCATCCTCCTGACACTCACCCTTTACATATTTATAAACATTAATGAGGTCACCCCTCAGCTTCCTCTTCTCCAAACTAAAGAGCCCCAGCTCCCTCAGCCTTTCCTCATAAGGGAGACGCTCCACTCCCTTAATCATCTTTGTTGCCCTGCACTGAACTCTCTCCAGCAGTACTAAAAGTATTATGTTATAGTATTAAAAGTAACTGGAAATCCTTCCAGCCTCAGTGCAGCAACTGTTAAGTCTTTCTGTTCTCTTGAAAATGGTAAAATTGGCAATGGCTTTAAGAATAGGCTCCCAGGAACATGATTTTGAAGGTACAATAGTGGAAAACAATGATCTTTGGAGTACTTAGCATGCTTGAATTACTGCTGATCACTGTGCTGCCTTTACACAACCACTTTTTTTCTTTAAAAGCAACATTGTCAATAAACAGTAGGCAGACTGATTTTTCCTGAGGACTTTTAATAGCAACACTACTGTGGTTTATCCAGTCATTGCATTAACAATAGCACTTGTGGGCAACTATTTTCTGCTGAGAAAACCCAGGTGATCAGTCTCAGCACTGATTGATGCTCAGGAAGTATTACTACTAATCAAGGAGTCCACTCAAGGAACATCCTTGATCCTTGCAGCATCAGGGCACAGATCCAGCTACAGCTATAAGATGAACCGCTCCTGTTCTCGCCTCATTTGGTCCATCTGCACCTGCTGCCATTCAAAAGGCCAAAACAAACGTATAGCTAAGCTTGCTTTAAAAGAAAACAAAAAGAAATTGAAAGCAACAGTACTGGAACTCCAGCATGCCTGCTACTTGTTGATCCTTTACAGTATTTCTTATTGATTCGGCACCATAGCATCAAGAATAGTTCATTAAAGCCTAAATACGTTGTGATGTTGTTGAACTTACATAGCTTTACTTGTTTTCAGCATTCTGTTCTTGAAGCAACGTAACAGTCTTACCTATTTTGATCCATTGGGAAAACTAGTTATCTGCACTTGCATTTCAGTTTTACTGTTGAGACATGGAATGTTCCTGATCTGATGATTATGATCATTTTCTTTTTAGAGAGGAGGAGAATGAGGAAGGTCCCTATGCAACTTCTTCGTATCACCGGTAGAAGACAGACGTGACGGCCTGAAAACTTTCCATGAAATCAGTTCTTAAAGAACTAAATGGTCAATAATTCAAAACCCAAGTCTTTTGGACTCCTCATCTTGATGTACATAAAACAAGTCATTGAATGGGTAATTGCACTGAAATTATGACCTCTTCTGCCTTCCATAGGTTAATGTCCTTATGCTATATCAAAAAAGGGTTTAAGCCTTCCAAAACTAGAGATGGCCTTTATACCCCTTCTGTGCAAACTGTAGCATGGTAGCAACAATATATCCTTGAGGTCACCTTTATGCAGGATGTCGATCTTTAGTAAATTTTGTAAATATTTGTTAAAGTGAAATTTGTTTTAAGTATTTAAAAACATTAAATAAGTTTGCTTGTAAACAACAAACTATTAAAGTAACGGAAATTTACTTATTCTGCAAACATAGGCAAATTTGCCGTGGAAGTTGTGTCTACTTCAGGTCTGCAGAACTTGCCTCTGAACTCTGTGTGTGTGTGTGTGTCTGTGTGTGGTTATGATGTGTTCCTAGAAAGGGGAATTCGACTTGTTTTGATTAGTTGAAGCCTTTATGGTTAAAAAACTGTTTGTAGGTTGGATTTCTGCTAATAAAAGGGAAGAGTTGCAGCAAGAGATTTTTCTTTGTGAGATACGACATTGGAATATCAGATGTGTGTTCTTGTATGCAGTTACATTTTGTGTGGTTTTAATTTAATAAATACAAAAATACTGATGTGTCTGTTCGTAATGAAGTCAGCTCACTTGTAGTCTGTTTTTTGTAAAGAATGGTTTGTCTAGTTACATGAGTTATTAGATGCTAATTTCAGGGCATCCTGTCCTTTACAATATAGCTCACCCCACCTAAATGAGACCTCAGTCAACTGTTTGATCTAGTTGTGCAGTCACTAGCTTATCAAGATTAATAAGAGCCACACTGGCAAGCCTTCATTGTTCTGAGATGCCATTATTCAAGTCTGCAAGTGGACCCCACCTGCAGCTCAGGAAGGCACAGTGCAGACTGCATTCACTCTTTGTCCTGAATTTAGTGTATTAGCAACTTCTTGTTAAGCAGCCTGCAATTTTTCCTCGAGCATTCAATAAGCATCACAAAACTCTTGTCAATAAAGAATTGCTGCATCTCCACTGTGGCAACTGCTGTTTCCTATGTATCAGCTCATTCATATAGTTTATTGCTCCCTCAAAGCAAAAACTTTCTGCAATATGTTAAGACAGAAGCAATATAGAAATTACATTAATTTACTAAAATTAGAAACAAAAATTCAGAGCTAGACGGGAATTGATATTTCCCTAGAGCCTGCAGGAACTCAGACCCAGCAAGCTCATTCAAATAGCCTCTAGCTCTGCTCCCGAAGAGGAGGTCTGTGGTGGTGCACAAATTAACAAGAACAGGGAAAGCTTAGAGTAAATAAAAGGAAGCACTGATTTTTCTTAAAGACAGTGATGAATTAGTTCTAGGTCTTGCATCTTCCTTAAATCGGGATTTATATCTGTTCCTTGCAGGATAGTAATTTTTAATCTTGTCAGTTGATTTCAGTAGGACATTACCAGAACCAGAATAAACTACTCTTCCAAAGGCAAGCTTAGCTTCAAGCCCAGTTATATTTTATAATCCTACAGAAAAATGTAATCCTTTTCTATAGAAGACCTACTGTTGTAACAGCCTCACCTTTCCAGCACACACAGCCCAGGTGCTTTGCCAGGCAGGTCAGCAGCCCGGCTGCCCCACACACCAGACACAGGAGGCTGTCCAGGCTCCTGGCAGAGCCATGTTTCACTCTGTCCTTCCTAAGAGTTCTGCAGCATCTCCAGCACAACCAACAGAATGTCAGTGACACCATTTACATCTGCTTTTCTTGACTGGGAAGGCCATACAGAAGGCACAAGTGAAGAAGCAGCTACGCCAGCCTGAACAAGCCCGAGGCCACGACCGCAGCCCCTTCCCCTCAGACCGCAGCACCGCACCAGCGGGTCCCAGCCCAGCAGCGCCCCGATCAACCCACTGCACCAGTACTCAACACGGCATCCATCACAAAACCATTATTGTAACCGAGCAGAGGCACCTAACCCCTCTATTCCACACAAACATTTCCCCACAGGGAAGATGTTAACGCCACTTTCAACCACCACCCCAGCTGCCTGCCAGAGGCCCTACCGCGCAGCCAGGCCAGCTCTCCGCTCCTCACCTGCTACGCAGCCACTTTTCGGTGCCTTGGCTTTTACTTCCACTCTGTCTTCTTCAGCTCTTCCAGGCCTGTTTACCAGAACCTGCAGCAACCCCTGCCTGGGCAGAGCCTGCTCTATATGGCCATGGGGGCCATATGGCCTGACGGGCTCCTCAGTGGGCCCAGCTGTGCAGCCTGGCTGTGGCCCGGGACTCACTAAACGTTCTCTTTTTCCCAGCACCCTGTTGCAAAGTTGGCAAAAAGTTAGATTTTGTTGTCTTTAATTAACGCCCGTTCCTGGGTTTCAGGTAGATAGATGCGGTGTTTCATAAACCTGAGGGCAAATACAGGGACTGGATGCCTGTTTTTTATGTAAGGGTAAAATATTTTTTGAAGGTGCTTTGCTGGGCTTCTGCAAGTTTCTCACAGCCCTTTGTTGGCATGAGGTCCTGCTGCACCCCCACACAGCCACGTACCCCCCATCTGCTCAGCCCCACGGAAAACCGAGCAGAGAGCAAATGGTGTCTGGAAATAGCGTATCTGTCAGATATTCAGAGTAATTCAAGACGGAGTTTTCCTAATCTGTAGAAAAGGAGCTCTTAAGACTCTGAAATGACTAATGTTTTAATACCTTAATCCACATTCTCATATTATTACTCAATGAAATGTCAGGTTTTGCTTCATATTTTATATATTTTTAATACATTGTCCTCTGTATTTTGCTTCTCACTCTGCGTTTATTCTTCCTACACTTGTAACTGCATTCTTTGTATATTCCTACCAGTCCTAACCAGGTGTGGTTTAGGGCTGGAATAGGGCAATTTCAGGCAAAGTGAAGCACACAGTGCAGGTAAAATTCCATGTTTTGCAGCTATTCTGTGGTGGGAAACCTGCATGTTTGTAAGGTTTTTTTACATATTTCTTCAGTCGGAGCTTGAAAAGTCAAAACCTGGGCAGGTTTGGACTAGGATATTTTAAATGGAATGTGGGACGTATCTGAAAAAAGTCACTTAATGTGGCTGGAGGCTACTTAGCCCCTGTGAGGCCGGCTAACTCAGGTGCTGTAGTTGCATCTGACAGAGAAGGACATCCCCCTTCCTGCAGACGTGGCGATGAATCCTGTTGCACTGTGGTGCGGGACGTTCTCAAAAACCTGGGCAGCGGATAGAAAAGCTGCATTCTCTTTAAGACACAAAAGCAGCCTTGTACTACTGTAGCTTGTAGTAAAGTGTTTAATAAAGTACAATATCAGAAACAATAGTCTAATAGAAAAGCTGGAAAGGTGAACAACATATATATTGTACTTGTTACATTTTCAGGGATCTTTTAGAGAGTGAAGGATTTCTGAGGGATCCTGCAGAGATACAAACAACATAGAAACTGATTTTTGTCAGTTTAGGACCAGAGATGTGCAGGTGTTGAAAGTACCTTTCTCACCGGGGAAAACGAAAGCACCGACAGAATATGATGTACTAATTACGTACTAAATACACTGGCAGCAGATGTGCAGTGCTAATGTGCTTCAAGTGTTCCCTTCAAAATAAGGACTGATGTGTAGTGCAGGTTGAAACTCGCATCCCTTGGTTTGATTTTATTCAGCCTTTCGGCAATGCAAGGTGACTCATCAGGCTGGCTGGGGTTTTGCTGTCGAGTTCTTGAAGGGCGTGATTTACCAGTGGATGTTCACTTGATGTATGTACCAGCAAGGAGACGGGTATTTGAAGCATTCAAATAACAAGTTTAATGGGCTTGGGCAGGCTGGGAAGTGAATCTGGTCTGAAGAAAGCAGCTCATCTCTCCGTCAGAGGGCTTGCTCTGTTCTCAGCTACTCATCGGGCTGGTCTGATCGCTCTGTGTACGTGCCCCGGGTACAGCAGCGGCAGAAGAGGCACAGAACAGGTCCACGAACACGCATATGCTGAACTAGAATCAGGTCATACCCATTGTTTGGACTTTTTTTTTTTTTTTCTGAATGATATTACCTATGCTTTGTTGAAATTACAAAATTTACAAAACTGAGAGATTAAAAAAATGTACTAGCCTTTTTGTGGACACAAACTGTCCATAATCACAGGCTGCTACTTGACGACATCTTTCCATCAGTACCAGACCCCTGCATAGACTCCTGAGAGGCCCAAGTAAGAACCTAACTTCCAATGAAAATTAAAAACAATATTATACTACTCATGATATTGACAGGAGAAGAAAGTTTGCCTTTTTTTTTAAAGCAGCCATTGGGGAAGGAAAGTTTGTCCTTTTTAAAGTGCAGATCTTAGATCACTACCACTCCCCAATGGTAAAGGTCTACGGTTAGTTATCTTTCTCCTGATTTCTTTCATAAATCCAAAAAGTCCGCTTTTCTTTTTAGTGTGATAGTCACATAAGGAAGTAAATCACAAGCTGTTGCAGAAAACAACTGAAATCTAGATGGACAAAAAGAAATTCTGTTCTTTGGGAACATTAGAAAATAATAATAACTAAAAAAAAATTAGAGGGTTTAGATGAGAAAAAATACGCTGATTCAAAATAACTGCAGTTCTTTTTTCGTAATTATTTTCTTCAGTGTTTCCAAGGCACTACTTTTCAAACAGGAAGGTTACATTGACTACATTTCCAGATGCGGTTTTTATTTTAAAATAAATACCACCATTAGTGACTGATACTGCAATGCAACGATCCATGTCAGGATGTGTATGAGCAAGCAGTGATGTACTTTTTGTATGCCAGAAAGCATTTATTGGCTTATGTATCATCAGTTTTCAAATAGATATGCTGTTACACCTCATTGCTATCACATTCATTTAACATTTGTTACCAATAATGTTCTGTTGATAATGTTCAGTTAATAATTTGTATTTTGCGGGGATTCTGAAGTTTATTTCAGTTGGCTAAGAAACATCCATCAATTCTCCTCCTCCTCCTTTATCTCCAACTGTGCTGAGAAAATAAGGAAAGAAGCGACCTGTCCATTTAACATTTACAGAACTTTGTGCTGCGCAGGCAACGCTGTAAATCAGCACCTCCCTTCACTGGCAGCAGATACTGACCTCTGCATCGGCTAACGTGGTTTGACTGTATCAGCCTCAGAAGTATCATGAGGTTTTAAGAGAATCAGAGCAGTAATAACCTCAATTATCAATGAAGAACCTCTAAGTAAAGAGAGCAGGGCCTTTCTGGAGTTCATTTAGACAAGTCACTGCTGCAGGGGATGTCTCAGGACTTACATCTTCTGGAACTCGGTTTAAAATTTACTTTCCTAAAAACTTCTTATCTTTGATCTTCCTTCATGAGTTCTTCATAAATAAAATTTTCCATTCACTTAAATACACATGATCTCATAAACCATTCTTCAAAAACTCTGTAAGTTGAGGAAGAATAATGAGGGCGACATTTTTGTTTTCCCTTTTCATTCTTCAGGAGGTGCCAAATTCTTGGCTAATGACAGCATATATATGCCCCAAAAACAGTTTTCCAAAATAATACTGCCCAACACAGATCAGAAGTCAGTAAATACACCCACAGCCTTGATAGTCAGAGATACTGAGATATGATCAGTTCTTCAAGTTAAGTCTTTCTGAAAAGCAGGGCCCATGTTCCTAAAAACATCTCTAGCTGCAAACTCCCCATGCAAAATGACTTGAATGGCTTTTGTTTTTTTTTTTCTTTAAAGAAAGTAATGGCTATTTACACTTGTCATCAGGCTACTCATGTCAGGAATTCAACTAATTATGCATGCACAATCGTCAAATGGTGCATCGAAGAGAACGTTTATACATGCTGAATGAAGCAACAACTGGGAGAATACAGCTCTGTAACATAAAAGGCAGCCGTAGTGTCAAAGAAGTATCTGTTAGCTAAAGACACTGTAGTCCAAGTTATAGAAAACTACATAACAAATAAAAAAGGGTCAAGAAAAAAAAAAAAGGTATTAGGATTTAAAAGCAAGATTTCTAGCTATAAAATCATATTAAGATTAATGAAAACTTTAATAGGTAAATTATTTTCAAATATTTTATTTAGAGAACTATGAACTATTTTCTAATAATGCCCTTTACATAGTTGCATCTACGGAAAGCTAGTGGAGTGAAAGCAAATGATGTAGCATTAAACGAACTTTCCATCAGAAATGATTGGTTTATCTACAAAAGCAAACCAAATACAAGTAATAAATCAAAGAGGACATTACATAAATATTTACTCTGTCAAATAGAGATTCAGTGTCAGAATTTGGCCTTCAGGGTTGATTTGCGAGTGTAGGAAAATACAGTATGCAGTAAGTGTACGGAGCACTACAGCTCTTCATTTCTGTCTAGAAAGTTGTCAGTATGATGTAAACAGAGCATTTCTAATGATATCCTCAAAATAACAGATCATAAAATCATGGAGCCGGGTTGGGGGAAGCTATACTAGTTCTCTACACGTTTGGTAGCCACTGGCTTTTTACAGGCTGCCATATATGCGTTTAATTACATCAGCCTCTTCCTTGTCCAGGATGCCCTCGTCCACATAAGCATCAGCTTGCTGATCAATGAAATCTCTCAGCTTTGAAAGATCATAGTCTGAAAAATAAGAATTCATTTGCACAATGAGTCATTGACATTATACTCCCTCACTTAAGAAACAACATCGTTGTAAAGTTTATGCAACAAATGCAGTTTTTCCAACACGAAGGGAATTCACTACAAATGCAACCTGCGAAAACAATTAAAAAACCCAAAACCAACAATAAAAAAACCCTGCCCAAAGTCTTTTTATATGTCACGGTGCTTTTACTATTCAAGAAAAATAATAATCTCTTGCTCTTGATTGCTTGCTGACAAATGCTAAAGTAAGAATATTTTCTGGTCCAGAGATCTGATGTTCTAGTCTGCGTGCAAAAGCTGTTGTTAAAACCCTATTACTTTCACAACTGTCATGGATTCGAAAGAAAGTGTTAAATCGACTGTTTCCTGTTGAAATCCCTGTAAAATTCCCACTTCCTACAAACATCTGCAGTGAAAATTCAAGAAAGTGACTTCCTGAAAATAAGTAGAAATAATACAATATTTACCTTGATACAGAACATAATATCCTGACCTGAAAAACACTGCAGGGAGTGGTCTCTAGGACAGTGTTAGTGTCAAAGGAGTCTTTGATGATCTCTGTGTGTCAATCTGCGCCACGGTGCTGAAAGACCCTTTCTCCTTTTCTGACAGGTGGTTGCATTTATGCAGCATGATTCACACCGTGTACATTAAATAGACTTTTCCTATGCTGGAAAACATCACTGTTTTCCATTAAAAGAATTCAACTCTCAAATAACATAAAAAGGTAACCTATTGTGTAGTTGTAACTCTGGCAATGGATCCAGTATATTCGCACATAAACACAATACAAATTTTAGATACTTAATTCACTGCATAAAATGTAAAGCTTAATTTGTTAGAATCCCAGGTTAGTAGTCTGGAAAACGTCAATGTCTTGAGGGCTCATACTAAGTTAAATGAATTAAGATCTTTCACAAAAACAGACACATCCTGAATTTTTCAGCATAAATTACTTATTCCACAGACAGAACCTTCAGAATATATTAATACTGATTTTGTAATGTACTCCAGTGTATATCACCATACAGCAATAAGCAGAAGGACCTTCTTTCAAACTTTACATTCTTAACAAAACAGACAGCAACAACTTCCTGTCTTTTTATGGTTGAGTGACCAAAATTGGGTAGAAATAGAAAGACATTAAGAAGCAAATTAATGCCTGTGATCATTTTTATAACAGTATAAGGCAATTCCAAGTGAGTAATACAGAAAAATGATGTTCAAAGCTCTCCACTCCAGCAGACAGGTCCTCTCCATATCTGAGTTAACAGGATTTTTTCTGTTTGCTGTAATGAGGCCAGGATTTCACATCGGGTCTGTTACCAGCACTACTCAAGAGAATGTAACCTGTTGGTCCCTCCATCTGATCTGAGTAATAGGGACAAATAGTACCCAGCAACTGAATAATGAGGTTGTGAGATTTCATTCATGGTGGCAGAACGAGATAATTATGTGGAGATGTGGAGGTTTAATTACTAAACATTCTGTATGAGACTTACAACCATTAAGATCCTATCCAATTCAAGCTAACTTGTATATCTCATGGCAATTTAATTTGATCTTTTTTTTCTAGAAATTGATAACTGTTGATTTCTAATACTTATTTACAACCTATTAATTTGGGCTAGTAATTAGAAAAATCAGCTTTGGTTTATATTCACCACAACGGCTGCAGTATTACATTGAGTTGAGAAACTCCTACAGTAAATGAAGCGAGGTCTTATTTGCATATTCAAATAAAGCCATTTGCCATTGCAAATAATTATAGAATGTACTTTCATTCCTAAATGGCTACTGTTTGTGTTATGAAACTATGAACTACTTAAGTATTTTGTGAAAAATCTGAACATGTTATTTGCACATATTAGTTAAATGACTCCCAGTTACGTTCTTTGGAGACTGAAGGCAATAGAACACCCAGCAGCGATGTCTACTGGTGGGAGTGGTGTTAATTTACACAGGAGAGGAGCTGGTCTTAAACAGCCATGGTTTCAAAGATCAAGCCAGGCCTGGGAGATACTAAGGATAAGCCCACAGAGCTTATAGATTGCATATGTGCAAAACAAACTTTGGACACAAAAGCAAAACAGGCCAAAATGCAGGCTTTTGACAAGCTTCTCTGTAAATCATCCAGACCACTCGAGTTTACTTGCCTCCATAATAGGCAATGGATATTTTTAAACCAGGAAAACACAAATTAACATTTCCAGGGTCATTAGTCATTGAATGAATAATAATTTCCACTGAAATTTGTACAAAGTTACAGATCTGCAAACATTTGCCTGAAGAAAACCTAAACCGCTTCAAGTATTTCAGTGAGTAAAACAATCCATGAATAGGGGAGGAAGAGGCTGCCCATTTTAATACAGAAATTACTTTGTGAATCGCTTTTCCGCTAGCTCCCAGGTGCTAGCTGGAAGTGGAGAAATGATTGATGAGCACATCAATACCACATAATCTTGTACTGCAGAAACACAGCACAATGCATTCACGGTTAGATAAGCTTACCCTGACTGCACTTCCTTAACATCATCCCAGGAGAACTGAATTAGCATTTTACAAAAATAAAAAGTATGGAAAGGCACAATAAATATAATGTATCGAACGAGTAAGAACACTATTCTAATTTTGTCATAACTTACACTCACTTTAAGGCCCATTTCCATTGCCAGAGGACAATAAAGATATTTTAGTGCAAATGAAAACCCATCTATACAGAAAGCGTACAGCTTAATGCATTCGCAGGCAGATAAAGTGCTATTGATCTGCAGTCACAGCCATTTTCAGACTGCAGCACTGCAGAGGAAAGGTTATTATAAGGAGGAGTGAGGGGCTGCCCAGTCAGTATGTGTGATACAGATACAGAAATAATCACACAACCAAGATCTAATTACTATAATGAGTACACTGATAAAGAGAAGCGTTAATTAGAATTGGCAGGAAAACTCTTGAGCAAATATGTATGCCTGCTGCTAATTGCCATTACTGCCATTGTGTGGAAATGATTTTAGAGATGGAAAGGAAAATTTTAAATTCCTTCATATTATGGAGTTTCATATAGGAAAATGAATGTGTTGAGCTGTAAGCACGCACCCATCTCTGAAATGTAATTCCTATGCGCTTCAACTCACAGAGAGGGTGGCCAGATTACCCAGGGCTAATCTCATCTTGGGTCCCACTCTGCTTGGCTGGTGCAAGAAGGATCCTTCTCGCCAGGCACCAGCCATATGCCAGGGACGGATCCCTTGGCTAGGAGCTCGCACTCACAGAGCGGGCGATGGCAGAAGACCCAGCAGTGGCAGAGAGAAGGGACAAGAGGCTGGTTTTATGTAAGATCTTGAGGGCAAAAACGATATGGATAAATAAAAATCTGTGAAAAATAAGGTAGAAATCCTGCTGCTGCCAGCTGCCTCCCGCCAGCTCTCATCCAGCCCTGCGTCTTCCTCAGAGTCAAAGGTGGGGCAGCTGGTGAGCACACCCTGTGCAGCCACTTCAGTCACTGCTCCTCTTCCACACAGCTTTGTGCCTCAGAGCTACAGGTATCAGAGTTTCTTTGGGCTGTAATCCAATATATCACAGTGCTAGTCACATAAGTTTGTATCTTAACTCTTCATGATTATGAAACAAGACTCATTGCTGTTTGTGCTGGCATGCACAGTGCTGGCCAGATGTGCTGAGCTTTTCTAGATGCATCCAGACATTTAAAATACGTTTACCTCACGTACAAAATCATAATTTAAAAATATGTTGAACGAAGAAATGAAGCACTAGACAGAACTGACGTACTGTTACCTGGTGACAGACAGACCACCTCAACTATCTGGACAGCGCGTGACTACCTTCCAGCTGGGTAGTCACTGTGTGTTTTGTGACCAGCGGCTGTTTGAGCCAGTTTACGTGAATTTGCCTTAGTTTACTATTTTCATTCATTGATTTAACTTTTCATGACCTGTATTATTTAAGTCTAACACCACTAGTTATCTCTATAATCTAGACAAGCACAGTTTCACATTACTATTATTTAATTTATAATCTAATATGAAGTTATACCACGCAATTTAAATTACATGCTTTGTTATGTATATGGTGCCCATCCCAATGTCAAGGCTTTTTATTTCATACCTTCTTTGTTACCTTGTTTGTTGTGGTTTTTTAGCCATTCTATGTTCTTCCTGATTGCTTCCAAATATGCCTCAGCTTTCCCTAGAGGAAAGGATGGGAGAGAAATAAGGCATGCGCTTACATCAGTGATGGATGCAGCTTGCTTAACCGGGTGATGTTGGTCACGGCAAAGGCAGATTAAAACTATTCTTAGTTTCTGTTTAAAAGCTGAGTCCTGTCAACCTTAGTCAGGCAAAATTCCCACAGATGGATAGCAGGTTTTTTCTGTGCAGGATAAGTCATCCACAAACTTAGGATCATGGGTTTTTTCATCCGTATACACAACTTTTTGTGGTATGCCCAGACACTGCACATGTGGATTAAAGGCAACCTATAGCTTTTTGATCATAATAATTGTTCAACAAAGATGAAGCTGTTAAGACAGCAAGGAATGACTTAAATAAGACTAAGAACTTTGAGTTCATATACAAAGTGTCAGAAAACTCCTCCATACAGAAGTACTAACAGCGTATAGCAAATCTGAGACTGTGATATTTTGGAAAGACAAGTTGAAATACAGATATCTATATTTACTGGGAAAAAAAAAAAAAAAGATTTATTAAAATTACCATGATAACTCCTTGTTAAAGCTCAAATTTTAAAGTGATGGCTATTTTTAGACCAGAATGCACACAGGACAGAATTAGTTCAAGGATTACCTAATAAGGCCCCTAAGGAAATATTCCAGCTAATGGATTTTGAATTCTTAACTTGGCTGGAGCTTTATTGATGTAATGTTCTTACATTTGTCAGAGAAAAAAAACTAGTAGAAGGTTACTACAGCGAACTATGCATGTCTGGCCCATTATTAAGTGGATGCAGTATTAAATATACCATAATTTTGAGCTGGGAGTGCAGAGTTAGCTTTGTAGTAAGTCACTCTGTGAAAGAGCAAAGGGTATTGCATGATGAGACAAAGAACTAAATAGTGATCCAATTTAAATTTCTAAAAAGCTATCGGGCTGAACATTTTTCTGAAGGTAAATAACCTGAACGAAACTGAAAAGACAGATCTTCGTTGGACAAGTGAAATATGTTATTTATCACTTCCCATGGGTATAGAGACAATTTTCCTTTACTGTGAAATTAGAAAGCCATCTCAAGCTGTTTTCCTCTTCTATGCTCAAATAACCACTGTTGGAAAAATGCCACCTCCTATTTGTGTCTGGCTAGTGGTTTGTATGTCTGCATTGCCCACAGGACTGAACTAGCTGACCAATGAACTACAATCTGCTGTAGCCTTGACTACTGCAATTCCTTACTGAGCGTATTGCAGCGAAAACACATGCATCCAAAAACGTACTAGCATAAACCAGCATCAGCACAAAACAGACTATAAGCCCTTTTTTTTAGCCAACAGGCTGCAAAACATAGATACTTATGCTGGATCGTGAGCAGCAAGAACCCACTGAAAGGTTTCTGCACCAACAAACATCCTCCTCCAAAGGTTCAGCGCTGTAAGGAGGCACAGTGTGTGCTACAGATTTGTTTTGAGATTTGGCAGCCGATTTGCACCCCACAAACAGAGCGACTTCAGCTATTACAGTCCAATGCAGCACAGTACATGGCATTACATGTCATGCTGAGGCAACTAGGATAATAAAAACACTACTAAGTTTGCTTATTGAGACACTAACTTACTGTAATAGATATTCAAAGTTATGTAAAACAGGTTAAATGCTGATGAACCGTAACCTCTGGCCGTGAGCAATGCAAATTATTTCACTTTGCAGACCCAGAACTTTTCCGTACCTTTCAGTTCCAGCTTGTTCTAACACAAACTAGAGAGATCAATGGGCTCACTCAGAATATTGGATATCCTGATGATCTGATTTCACTGAAAAGCCACAGATGGAAAGAAGCAAAATCTCTCTGCGTTGCTGTGCCAAAATGCAAGAAGAGCTCTCAATTCTGTGAAAGATGATGGCCTTACTCATCAGGGGATATAGTTTCATATATCTAGAAGTAAGCAAATAAGTACACTTCCAAACCAAGCTGTTGTGTGCTGGCTCCCAGTTGACTGTAAACTGAAGATATTTATGCTAACACAATGGAAATTTATGCTAACAATGGAAAAACAATACCAAAGACAGGAAAAGATTCCAATCACTTAGAATACGGATGGAGCAAAAAACAGCGCTATTTTGTACCTCTGGGCTCTTCACTGTTTCCTGCTGCCTTTTGTTCTTCATTTTTTGTAGAATCCTTTGAAATTTCGTATTCCTTTTCCATTTTAGCTGCTTCTTCCTTCGTACTGTCTGCTTCTTCACTACTCTTGTCTAAAGAAACAACAGTAAGAGCATTTTTGTGTCAAATGTACCAAAAGCACTCCTATATCACATCAATGTGGTCTTTAGGAAGTAAAACAGCTTGACTCATGATTGAGGAAGAACCTCATTGGAGTCTGGCTCAAAGTGGTTTCTACAGCTCATCTCTATCCCAGACCTCTGCAAATAGGAATATCTGTTTCTGCTCTTACAAATGGTAGCTGAATACAGGTGACTAAAATCTATAACATGTATTAATAGTTCATCAAGGCACATTCCTTTGTGCAGAGAAAAATTATAGGAAATTTGCATTCACTAGATCCAAAGTTGACAAAGAATTATTTTTTTAAAATGTATTATTTAAGTCTTAGAAAGCATCGATACAGCTTGGTATCGTATATGTGTAATGTCTGGAGTCCACTGAAGAAAAGGACAGTGGATATACTTCTCAAAGATTGGACAATTAAGTAAAAATTCCTCTCTTGCTGTGTGTTTAGACATCCCAGCTGTGGCTACAGGTTCTTGAGGGACTGTAACTTGCAGTCTGGATCTAAAGCAGTTAGCATGCTTTTAACTGAATAGGTTAAACCCCATGTTATTCCAGGAGAGAAAATTGTAGAATAAGTACCTGCTGGTAGCTTTGTTCCGGTTTTAGCAGAAGGGTTCTCAAGCTTCTTCTTTGTCTGCTCAGCTATCATTGTATCTAAGTTTTCTAGAAATCAAGGCAAAACAAAACCAAACCCTAGTTAGTCTTCAACAGATATACTATATTCTCCACAATACCAGTTGGAATGGTAAGTAGAAATCTAAAAGAACAGTCTTCATCCTTGCCTCTGAAGAATTACTCCAGAGCAGACACTAAAAGAACAAATAAATAGCTATACGGAACTTCGATCAATCTTCTTAAAAAAATTGACAACTAAATCATGACAATAGGTGTATCAAATAGAGGCAATATTCATAAAGACAGTAAATGTGTACATACATATTGTAATATTTAAATCATATAACAGTATCTGTAGCAATTTATTCTGATGAAAGCAATGAAAGGGTTTAATTAACTCCACAAAGTATACAAGACTATGAAATATCTGCTTCATCCTGGTGGGAAAGTATTATCCCAAACTGCTTATCTGTCTAGATTTTATATGGTTTCACCGGAAAAGAAGTCTAATAAAAGCTTTTATAATATATTTAGATTAACGAATATGTGAATCAAAGTGAATAAAACAAATTTTTCTTTTAAGTTGCTGAAGTCAAGTATTTACCTGAAAACCCAGTAGACAAATGTGGCCATGTATATAGTTCTAAAAGTCTAAAAAACTCATCTACTTTGAAAGTAAAACCACCTTTCCATCAAGATGGATGTTTCAGATATAAACATTGTATGTCTATGTGGGGAAAAAAAGTCCTTTTGGGATTCACAAATACAGATCATCGTGCAATCTGCCATATTTCCTCAGTCATATTATGAACATGGTGTAGAATTTTCTTTCCCTTTATCAGCTTTTTTTAAAGGTTCAGTTAAACGTGGATGCAAAATTTGATAGATGTCAGCTAGTTGGAGGGGTATTTTTGAGAGACCTAGTTTTGAATTGTCAATATCATCTTTATATACACAGCTAAAGTATTCAGTATGAAATGTGGTAACTGTGGCATAATAGAAATTAGAGGGCCAGTAAATATTTTAGATCATATCTTCTGTGTAAGACCAACATTTTATCCATCAGAAAGATACTCAGCACTGAAACCTAGAGATTCATTTCTCAGCAAGCACATTTCTCTTCATGGCAGAGCAGCATAAACAATTCCGCCTGCCATATGATGAGAAATCACATAATCCTGTCTGCCTGAGTCCTCTCTATTCTATTCTTTACATAAAATTAAAATTTAAGCAATTTTTGTTGGCACCTTACTTAATCGCACCCTGTCAATTCTACATCACATTATGGGTTTTTTTGGTTAAAACTATTTTCATTTGGTACATATCCTTTTAATGTGATTTCTGGCCTTGCCATACACCCTAAACTAAACAGGCCTGGGCTGGGCTACGAGCTGGATCAGACGTAAACTGATGAAGAGAAAAAACAAGCTAGAATTATAGCGGTGGTATTGATGCCTCACTAATCACTTAATCCAAAGCTTATTGAAAAGATCGTAAACATTCCTTTCAGCTGAGCTTAAGATACTTTTTTAAAAATCCGGAATCAGTACCATACTAGTATTCCAGCAGGAATATAAGGATTCTTCTGTTGCAAGAGGCACAGTTTTGGGGATAAGATTATACAGCTAAGAACCTTGTGCTTCATTAAATATAACTTAATGAAAACAGAGTACGAACCTGGTGCTCATCGTGCAAATACACTCACTTAAAAACCCTTCGTAAATTCAAGTGAATAGATTATTCTTGACTAATTCATGCAAATGAAAAAATATCACTCATTTTAGGCCTTAATTCAGCAAAATCTATTAAATTAGCCTTATTTTTAAGTGTAAACATAGTATTTAAAAATAAATAGGAGTATTTACATGTTTTAAATGCCACACGTATGTAAGTGCATTGATTCGTAAGTGCCTTTCATATTCTGTCTTAAACGTGTGTGCGCTGAGGCATGGCCACGGTGAGCTTGTATTAGCAGAAAACAAAAAGACTCTACCACAAGATGGATTTATAACCTGCTGAGACATCTTTAGATTTAAATATCTGCATATTGATAACATTTCTGATTGCTTTTGTTATGTTGGTAGACTGTAGCGTTTAAAAGCTGTACACTCGTTCACATCCAGCGTGTGCTACTGAAGGCAACAGGATTTATACTCCTCCATTATTCAGTTCTATAAATCCCGCCACGAATTCTACAGTTTCTCTGAGTCTTTGTATTTGGCTAACAATTTCATTTGAGTTCATTACCTGAGTAATAAAGAACATTTATTACTTCTTTGACAAATACAGTAACATGGCAATATGCATTGTTTTCCAGCCATATGCATTGAACAGCTACATCTGTATATTAAGTCGCTTATGGCAATATTGACCACTAATGGCCCAAGCTTTGCCACTAAAGCCAGACTGAATATGATAATAACTATATTCCATTTTTGAAGTTCTATTTCATCGGTAAAGATATGGACAAGTTTATATGACAGACCTTTTAATAAGGACTACACTTTACAGGACAAATATCGACGCTATCTTGCTAGCTGGGCAGCGCATCAACTTGAATCTCCAGATTTCATAAGCAGCTGTATATTCTGCGCCACAGAGAGGAGTTAGCTCTGTAATTTTGTTCATGTTTATGGGGATCACTTGGTGTCCCTATATATATATATATATATAATAGAGAGAATGTTACCAGAGAATCCCAGTTCTCCTTGAACAGGATTTATTGCCCTTTTTTGCCCTTCAGAATGAATGTCTTTAACAGCTGGTATTGTTTCAAAACATGTTTGTACTTGCCATATGTTGCTGGGCCAGGACTGAACAATGTTTGCTCGGAGTTGTGCTGATGGAGTGAATCATCTCCTCGCCGGAGCTGTGCCTGGCCAGCAGCTAAGCAACGCGCGGCGTGCGCGGAGCTCTAACAAGAACTCATTACTTTTCCGGCATTGTTTCCCTGGCAACCTAAGTTTTACAGAGGAAGGGTTCAGAAAGGTACTGACCTTTCCACGGAGCTGGACACTTATTTGAAATGGCACTAATTAAAAGAACAGAACAGTAACTACTGAGCTAATGGAAGTGACCTGCACTGGTAAAACAGGTCACTCCTGGGGCAGATGGCTTTCCACAGGGCGCCGTAATCTCCCCACTCCAACCAGCCAGCAGGAGTTAGGAGATCTGGTTTCTGCCTTGCCTCACTTTCTAACTTGCTCTTTGATCTGGAACGAGTTACTGAAGCATTCCTGATCCAGGAGGGCTCCTATTTTGAGTCCTGGGCCCAGTTTCTACAGGTACTACACATTGATAGATCCTATTAACTGCATCTGAAAACGCAAATTCCCAGCACTTTAGAAACTTTGAAGTCTTTCAAATTGGGTATTCAAAAATTGGAATCACGTAAAAGCTGAATGTTTATCTTAACTCTGGGAGAATGCACTGCAGTAGCAGCCTTTAAATCCATGGAAAAAGATACTACATGAAATAATATTACAAATTAAATTACTTTGTTCTTCTTAGAGAGGCAGAAACTAATGTACCCGTCCAAGTATTTAACAGAATTGGCAATGGAAGCCTGAAATGGACCCTTCTCTACAGACAGACAGAATCACAGTGTTTTCCAGACTCTTACGAATTTTCCTGCAAAGGGTTTTTTCATCTGCGTAATTGTCTTGCAGCCGGGAGGCAGTTTCACATTCTATCCTCGTCAAATTGACTGAAGCTGAGACTTCATGTCATTAAACTTCTGCAGAAAGATCTGCTTTGCTGTTCTGTTTTCATGCAGCATAGAAAGGCTGTGCATATTAAAGGAGAAAAAGGGACGATCATGGTTCCTGAAATCAATCTTAACGATAGATAAAAAATGAGCTACTTGATGAGTTCATACACTACAGCAGCTTCAGCCGGAAAGCTTTGTGCTGATGACTGCTGGCATGAGACACACGTATTTCAGGCATTAAAAAAGCACAGTTCTCTCAGGGCTCTTCTGCCTCATGCCGGAGATGAACCTGAAGAACTTGCAAGGCCTTTTTACACCTGTGACAGAACTCAGGACATCCCAGCATTCGCTGTGACTATTCTGTGGAGAATAGCATACCTGATTAATTCTTTGGCCAAATCTTCCTTTCAGCTTACGTAAGTGCAGGTCCAAACACTGTCAATATCCACTGGATTTTCACCGATGTAGCCAAAAGCAGAGTTTGACCTTTAGTCAGCTCGTACATGTTTCATGCATATGTCACATAAACTGCCTAAATGTGAGGTACAAGAGAAGTCCCTCCATTGTGGAATTACAGATGGGTTTCAGCCTTGTGAACTTCTTGCTCCTTTCCAGCTTCCTGCCTTACGTGTCAAAATATAGCATTTTCTTTTTTGAATCTTTCTGTTTGATTGGTTTGTCATGATGATGTGTCTGAAGCCTAACACTGCCATGAGGACTGACCAGGTAGTGGCATCACTTGTAAATGGATTACAGGCAAGATGGTCAGAATGGTTTGAAATAAAACAGCAGCAACATCACTTGGCAAGCAGATTAAAAGCAACTCAAGAAGCAAAACATCATTAAATAGATGTGTTTGGAGGTGAACAAAGCTCTGACCAAATCTCCTTTATTGTCTTTATTAAAATCCCTACCTCCCAGCTTTATCCTTTCAATATTCTACAGGCATTTCCTTTGCTTTACTCCAGGTCTCCTAGAGCTGTGTGGTGCAGTTCTTTCCTAATCCTTTCCCATGCTGAGGCTGCTACATGGCCTGTGTGCGCCTTTTAAATATTTTGATATCATGCACTTTATAAGCAGGGCGCTTTGGGACTGAAGCAGCACACAGCCGCCCCTGCTGCAGGAGTGGGATGGAGCTGAGTTTTGAAAGTTCAGTGACACCCTCATCATCATCTCAAAACATAACTTACGGTCTGAGTGCTCAGCTGTCAGCAGAGATACTGAATTCAGAAAGTGAGGGGGTTTTATGCAGCTATTAAATACAGTAAGAAAAAAAATTAAAGCTTTGCCCTCCTTTCTTCAGAAACACAAACCACTTGGTAGGACACAAACCCTATACTTTCAGGAACTAAGCAATATACTTGTCAAAAGAAACACTACAAGGAGGTGGAGATTTCTTACAAAGTATCCAGTTGGGAAAGCACAGAGGAGGCAGTGAAGGGAAACAAAAGGAGGCAATATATTTGCAAGAAATAGCGACAAATTTAACGGGTAGATAGTGATAAGCAAAGGAATGAACTGTAATATATTCGTTTTGGTTCCTGTACATGATTTGACAGTCGTGTAATGTGGTGGGAAAAAGAATTAGTAATACTAAAACTACTGGATCTCTCTCAAAAAGATATCTGAGAAATTTTAGATCCTACGGATACTGGAAATACCACGCTTTCAAACATATTGTCACCCTCAGATGATGCCCATTTTACTGCAGTGTGTAGAACTGTAAGGTTAGCTGTCATAGACTTGTCACACCGTAGCTACCCATTTATTTTCTATGCGGTGAGAGTCTAAAGGGGGGAAAACAAGAGAGAAGATCTAAGCAGCTGGGGCAAAAAACCCCATTCATGTGTTTGTGTAAATGCAGAAGTAGCATGGGGCAGACATGGATGAGGCACGGGATGAGGCTACAGAAAGAAAAGCTGTGAAGTTGCAGCGGGGTCTGCGATCAACATACTTCCCGCATTCCAGTCCTGTCTGGGGCCTTTGCACACTCTCTGTCCCCGCATCCTTTTATCTCACCTCCATGCAGATTCATCTCAGGTTGAAGTATTCACATATACTTTACACCATCACTGCTGCTCCTCAGCGTTCGGCCCACTGCCCCTGTCTGAGGTGCCCCCAACTTCTACTTTTCAGAACAGGACAGATTCCTGGCATCTGTGCCACCTTAGTTCATCAGATATGAAATAAACGAAAGAAAAGAGAGCTCCCTGAAATTAAATAACTCCCACTGGCAGCTGTATGCATCAGTCATATGATAAAGTAATACTGGGCAAGGAAATTCAGATAGGGAAATCGATTAAAGATTTTAACGCTTATGAAGAAAACCTACAGTAGCAACAGGCCATTTTGGAAAAAAAAGGACATCAAAAAAGAAAAACAAGGTATTATGCATGAACAGTTCACTGAATGAAATACTGTCACTGCCCTTCATCTCCCAGGTTAAAATGAAGAAAGAACAAAAGGTCCATATGACACTGTCCATCTATCACTTGCAGCCTCTGGCACTGGTTTAGCCACACCGTCCCTCACCCCTTGGAAATCACACAGTCGGCACCAGGGAGCATCTGCTTCTGGAGACAGTGAGTAGGGGAAAGATGATGCCAGTCTGTGCTGTGATTTGCTCTTTGCCTCACGCTCTTGGCTCTGTGCCCATTCTTGCCTAACTAAACAAATATCAGGACCAGACCTCTGGCCTGCAGCATCTGTGCTGATGAGAACTTCAGGGATTAGTCACAGCATTCAAACGAGTTCTCCTCTCCCAAGAGAAGGCCAGATTGTGTCTACTCTGCACTGGCCTGTGCTGGGGACATCACAGAGCCCTGCCTTCAGCAGAAGTGGAGCTGTTGAGGGTACCGAGCGTGAATGTGAGAGGCAGAACAGCTATTCCTTATTCCTTAGCAGAAAGAGGCAAGGGCATGTTAAAAATCAGCATAGGAGACTTTCTGCCTTTTCTTTTTCCCCTGGATTTTTTTTTAATGCAGCCTCAGTCTGGCTAAAAGAGAATATTATAGTAAAACAATATCCAAACAGTAACTTTAGAAAAGGACCAAACTAATGAGTGTGCGTGTACCTCGGCAATAGTCACCAACGAACCATCCATCTCCCTGTTGTCTTGCAGTTTGGTCTTCTTTCCAATTGTCCATGCAGAACAAATGATGAGGGGGTAGGAGAGGTAAACAGAGACATCTGTTCCTGCCCATTTCTAACCAACACAATCTCCTGTTCAGTCACGGGGGAGAGTGTGGCTTCTGACAGTGAGTCAGAGCCAAAGGGAGGCGGTGTGAGAGGTGGCTTTGGTTTGGGCTATGGAGGGAGGCAGCTGCAACTCAAACACTGCATATTGATGAGCCGGAGCAATTTCTCTGTTTTCCCTTTTATTAAAAGGGGGATTTGCTCCGCAACTAGTCTGCTGTGGGCTGTGTGTTGTAAACTGCGGCTCCAGTAAGCTAAATGCTCTACTACAAGGAGGTGAAAAGTGGGATCCCCCTCAGAAAGAGCAAAGCTACAGAGTGTTCAAACTCTTCTTCCCACTCCTTTGCTTCTTTCTGTTCTCCAATGTTGTTCAGTTGTGGAACATACAGAAGCCACGATTTAGAAACTGAAAACAAAATGGCCAACCTCAATCATAAGATGCGATAAAATACATAATATATGCAGTATAAACATGCTTCTATATATCTATGAGATAGAGAAGTACTGATGGCAAAAGTTTGTGCTACACGTATGTCTTAGTTTCGACTGAAACAGAGCTAATTTTCTTTCTAGTAGCTGGTACAGTGCTGTGTTTTGGGTTGAGTACGAGAATAATGTTGATAACACACTGATGTTTAGCTGTCACTGAGCAGTCAAGGAATTTTCAGCTTCTCACACTGGCCTGCCAGTGAGAAGGCGGAGAGCGCACAAAAGGCTGGGAGGAGACACAGCAGGACGGCTGACCCCAGCTGGCCAAAGGGACAGTCCACGCGAGACAACGTCATGCTCAGTATGTAAAGCTAAGGGAAGACAAAAGTGGAGGGGACATTCAGAGCGATGGCGTTTGTCCTCCCAAGTCACCGTTACACGTGATGGAGCCCGGCTGTCCTGGAGATGGCTGAACACCTGCCTGCCCATGGGAAGTGGTGAATGAATCCCTTGTTTTGCTTTGCTTGTGTGCATGGGTTTTGCTTTACCTATTATATTGTCTTTACCTCAAACCACCAGTTTTCTCACTTTTACTCTTCCGATACTCTCCCCCATCCCACCGGGGAGGAGTGAGCAAGTGGCTGTGTGGGGATAAGTTGCCAGCTGGGGTTAAACCACAACAATGTTCTAGTCCATAAATGATAACTCCACAGAAGAATACAATGTGCACATAACTAAGCTACATTTCTAGGGTAATAGTTGAGTGGATAACACAACTTCCATTTGATCAGGGTGGCAATAGATAAATTTGCTACAAATCTACTCTTGCAAGCAGTGTACAGCAGGAGAATATAATCAACGTACTGTGTAAAAAGAATTGATACATACACACTTGTGCCTCTTAAGAATTTGTCTATCATCTCTGAAAGTTCTATTTTTGTTATGGTCCACTGGGCTCTAATTACCAATATTTCCCAGAATGGTTCTAAAAATCACTCATTAGTTTGGTCTTATTAGTGGGAGACGATTTACAAATGTTTTAATATCTGAACAAACTGGCAGAAACCATTTGTTCCTGCTTCTAAGTTGACAGCAATATTATTAAAATAAATGTATTATGAAACTATAGTTTACATAAATACTATAAATAGAGCTTTCACCAGGTGGTAGTGGACTACTATGCTTTTGTTTTAAAATTAGCTAGATAGCCTGGCATATGTAGGAAAAGTCACCCGGCACACAAAAAAATCCTCTTCTTTGTGTCATGTAGATGAAGCTTTTCTTTAGTGTTTATCTGGTCTGTGATAGATGGCTCTGATAGAAAAGGTATCAGAGTGAATCTCCACCATGACACTACTCAACAGACAGAAGGAAAATGAAGGCAAGTATGATATTATTCACAAACTAATATTCAAATAGTACAAGTAACTATGCAATGCATTCCTTATTCTGCTCTGTGTAAATCAAAGTGAGTTTTGCTCTTGGCTCAAACAGCACTTTTTCCCTTGAAGCACTCAGCACCATGAAGGATATAGTCCTTTCAGTTCTGCATGGAAAATTCACTATTAGCTTTTTATGCACCAGAAACACTATGAATGCCGAGAATAGTGAAATATTCTACACTGAATCAGCCATAACTTCTCTGAAAGCTTCTTGCTGCTTCCCACTGGTCATTATGTGGAGATGCCAACTCTTTCACTCCACCCTGTCACTGCGCTCTTGCCAGAGCAATCATTGTTTCAGTAACTGTCCTAATTCCCTCCCAACACTCAGCCTTTCAGTGGTAACAGCCTGGGCCTTGGCAGGTTGGGGCAAGCACGGAGTGTTCAGCTGTTTGGGCAGCATTTGCTGGATGCTGACAACCAATGCAGAGGTGGGTAAGTTGATACCACAGTTGGATCTAATCCACAAGCCACCTGTGTAACTGTGATCCTGTGTCATATGATTGATTACCTTATGCTTTCATTCTGTACCAATAACATTTGTCTATTTTTTTAACTGCAAAAATAATTTTAAAGCCGCTTGCAACTTCAGAGGGCAGACAGGCCTTCTAGAAAGATTTCTGAAATCCTTTTGAACAGGCTAGAAACATATAATGAGGCTTTCATTCCACAGAAAAAATTGCTCCCAGTACATCAAATAGAGCATTCATAGTTAAGAAAGTAAAGTGTGATAGAAGGTAATGGCATTTTGCCACTAGAAGGGCAATTATCAAATATGATGCATTTCAGCTGAACACACATTTTATATCAGTTCATTACAGCCTCTCATTAGTGTTTCCAGAGCTATAGTTTCTGAATACATACTGTAAAAGGTAGGCAGTACCTTTTATCCTCTTTCATACGCATGACTACCTTGGTTTTGGCTTTTTGGGTTCTGTGTTACAGATTATATTTAGCATATGTAAAGCTTTTAAATATGTATTACATAATAATGAATATTCGCATAAAACATGAATGCCCTCTTCTTGCGTTTCTCTGTATGTGCGTGTGTTTTCCTTGCACCACACTGCAGCTAGAGCCTTCGTAACTTAAAGCTAAACCTAATAAAATAATTCACTGCAGCAGCAAGTTGGTTTCCCCTAGAGTAAGATACAATGATGATGACATAATGCTGTGGTTTCCAAATCCCAAACCAGCTGCTCCTGGCACACGCATTCACATTCACTCTCTCTGTGTCCATGTGAGAGGCCCAAAAGCTTGTGACTTGATTCAGTAAATGATTTATTATTTTGAATGTATAATTCAGGGACATAGCTTACGCATGGCTTCAGCCACCAAGGGGGGAGAAGTAACTTAGGCAGTTTCCTAATGTAATAGGAAGGATATAATTCATCTGCACAAACCCAGTAGGTTTTTTCCACCAAGAAGCATAGGATCTGCTCACTGATTTTGGACGGAGGGAACAACTCAAAGCTGCCAATGTTTTTAATTTTTTCCTCTCTCTGACAGATATTTGTACTAATTCCTTTATATGCCACAAATAAATACAGCTGGGGATCAATCCCCTAACCCAAACTGCAGCAAGCACCACGGTACCTATTCAAGTATTACTGGGTATATTCTGTTGTAACTTTTAGCTCAATAAGGATGGCAATAAAACTGCTGCCATGCTCATGGATACTGCAAAAAGCTAAGATTCTCCTGTGCTTGCTGTTCTTGACTATTTGAGAATATTAGCTCAATAAACGAAGGTCAGCTTTAAAGCCATTTCTCAACGGCAAGTCTAAAAAAAGAATACCACAGAAGCAACTTGAGACCTACAAGAAAGCTTTTTCTACTACAGTAAGTTGCTTTGATGGAGTACAAAATTCAACTCTGCATAAATCACTCATTTGCAAGGCAGAGTCTGGATACATCAGTTAATAGTCTTACTTTAAATCTAGACTAAATCAGACCTCTGAAATTCTTAACCTAATCCCTGCCCTCTGTACTATGTCATCATGGCAATTTATTTCCAGGTTACAGTATTTATTTACTCAAAGTAAAGTCAATATGAACAACTGCCCCAAATTTCAGCAGGAAAAACGCATCCGTAGTGTAATTCCATTATCTCAGTGGTCTTGCGTCAGGGATGAATTTAGCCTATTAAGTTTTGGCACAACACTACCAGTGAGGGCAGTATCTGCTTAAGCCATATTAACTTCATTTGTAGAATGACACTGAAACAAACAACTGTGCTTGTAATCAACCATTTCTTTATGTGCATCTATCTTTAAATGTACAGGCAGTCAGAGAAATAAAGAGCTGAACTGTAGCATAAGATGTCCAAATATTCCAAAATTCAATAACTTCTCACACAAAATAAAGGGATAATCTTGGTCAGAGATATAACGAATTCTTTAGAGAGGAGATGCAATCTTGTACTCAATGTGAATCATGATCCACTGGATTTTTTGCAGCCAAGTAACTGATAATCAAACCATACAGTTACAGTGGCATCAATCAATCATGTACCTGCAACAGCCCATATCAAACAAGCCAGCAGAAGTCATGAAAGATGATTACCAGATCAGGCTGACTGAGTAAGCTGAGAATTGCCCTGATGTAAATAAAAACTTTTCAGGCCAACCCAGATCAGGAATACTTCAGAAAAATGAAAGGATTGTGTACAGCTTATGCAGATAAGCCTTTGTTCTGTAACTCTCCTTGTTTAACAAGAAAAGCTATCAACAGCTCACATAAAAGAGTTTGCAAAAGCCAGGAAAGGTGTGTGAGAAAAACAAAACAAAAAAACAAACCCAGGTTGTTCCAAAATCACTCCTCAGGAAATTATAACAATTTTACAAAATCTGCAAAACCACGGACTCTAAAATGGATCCAGGAAAGGCTGCTTCAAAAACTACTCCTGCACCAAGATGTAACACTTTCCACAGATGGAAGGAGTTTCACTTGGTAGAAGACCATAGCATTAGGTCCTGTCTACTCCAGTTACTTACAGGTGACAGATTAAGGGTGCTGAAGAGCTAGATTCTTTTTGGAAAATGCAGGTAGCTGATCCACCTGAATATAACCGAGCAAAACACTAATCTTCCCCTGACACAAAGCCATTGAAACCAAGAGCACTTCACAGGTGTGGAAGTGAAATAATCCCCTAAACACATATGTGATAAATAACATTTCCTTCATTAGATGGAAAGATTAAAACAATCTGGAATTCAACATTGCTATAAAGACTGATCAATCATTTAGAAGTATGGCTTTATCATTTTGAATGAACGAGTCTGAAACAGGTCTCATAAAAGCTAGGAAGATGACAATATAATCATCACTGTTGGCAGAGTAAGAACATAGCATTGATAACACTGTTGCATAAAGTATGTAGGCTCACCCAGATAGGAGACTGCTTCTTCGGGTGTGATTGTTCCATATTTAACCATCATCTTCACAAAATCAATCAGAGTTTTCATGATAGTTATCAAAGTCTCTTTCTCTTTTGCCTCCGTTTCTGTGTGAGGAGATAAAGCAAAATTAGTCAAAGACTTCAGGCAACTCAGAAAAACTCAGTTCTGCAAACTGTCCACAAACTTCATGCATAAAAAATGACCCGGTCACTAAAAAGAAAATGCTGTGCTGGTTTAGCAAAGAGAACTGTACGTTTTTCCCTCTAAATTGCTCCTGCAAAGTACACCTGAATACAGTTTAAAACTTTAGGGTTTGGTTCTTTATAGCTTTTTGTCTTGAAGGTCTATGTTATGGAAAGTAAATGGTATTAATTCTGTTTTACAGATAAGACGACTAAACACACTGAGATGAAGTGACTCGACAGAGTTGAAATTCCTGGTCAGAGGACAGATATAGGCAGAGTTTTCTACACTCTCTGTCTTTTTCCTTTATTTGTCTGTGAACTACTTAGTAGACCAGTCTGGTTCTGTATGAGGAAGATAGCTCAGAGATCCTTTCTCCTACAAGATCCATGGATTCAATTACAGAAATATAAAGTGTCTCAAATGAGATTGTTACTGTGCACAAGATCATGACTCTGGTACTGGAAAAACATCATATTACATGGTTGAGAGGATCATGCCTCCACAATAGGATAGGAACAACGATTTTTCATTATAAAAATTCATCTTTCTTGCCCGCATGTATCTCTGATTATCTTCATGATCATTGCTTCTTAGCTTTCTTTTTCCATTTCCTTTATCTGCTGAAAAATATTACTGCTATTTCCGCAGTAGCAGCACGAAACTCTCCCACCACATGGTTACACAAGCTCTTCTCACACCCCGGCTTGTCACTGAAGGACCCAACAGAGCCAGGGGCACTGACTGTCACACAGGGACAGTCAGAAACATTCTCCCAGCCCCTTTGGAGAGCTGCTGAACAGGTTTTTTATTGCTGCCTGCAATCTAGCACACACATGTAGGATGCAATTGAATCCCCTCTCCTCTAGCTTGATACAAGCTAGCAGGTGAACAGCACAGAGTGGGAGACAATGCAGAGATGTGCAGCCAGCGGGACCTGGTTCTATTTGCTTGATAACCTGTTAGACCTAATATAAGCAAAATGTGCCCTGAGGTTTTTCATTCTAGCTCTCCACTTGGGCATTCATGGGGACTGTTTGAAGCAAGTTTAAGGCTCCTGCAGGACAAGGAATCTACCGAATAAATTGTTGCTGACTGTTCTGGAGAGAGCAGAAGATATGCTGGCTGCAGAGAGTGAGAGTGGGTGTGTGGCAGAGCGTGCTGACAAAGGGGCTGTGGCGAGGTGCCACAATCTTGCCTGCAATCACTGGAAGGCAATGACATCTCACGCCGGAATAGGAAGAGACGTGCAAAGCTTTCATTGCAATAAACAGCAAACCTGTGGTTTGTGAAAAGGCTGAAAGGCTCAGACTCATTTACTGGTACCATCACGGTGAGGATTCTACTGTGGCTTACTCATATCTCTGTTGGCTTCGAAGACACGGATGTTACTGGAAAGATCTCCAGAGAAAACAATTTGCCAGTTTTTCATCATGCCCTTACGGGAATGAAAAGAATTCAGGGCTCTTGAATTATACAGCACAAGATGGGAAGGGCTATCTAGGTCACACAGTTTGCAGTTCTGAGTGCTGTTCCTCTCAATGTTTTGCCATACTCACTAATCAAATTAGTCTCTGCTATGCATCTTAAAGAACATTTTTAAAGTACCTGGTCTCTTGCAACTAGGGAATCTGTGGGAAAGAGAAGGGAAAGAAGCAGGAGAAAACAGAGAGAATCTTAATTTTCTATTTTTTTTCCTAAATATCCTTGTAAACACATGATGAACTCACCTGAGTTAAGACTTTTTAATAGTGCATAAAAATTTGGAAAATATTGGAGGTCTTCAAAATTATCTTCAGAAGGCAGCTCATTTCTTCTTTCTAAGATATTAGATGGTGACCAGGTGTTGTCCAGTGTATCATCAGTTTCTCCATTAATGAAACTATCCTTAGCAGCGTTGCTTAGTATCTCCACAAAAGACATAAAAATAACATAAGCACATTGCTTCTGGTGATAGAGTTAATAGAGCAATAAATAGCATAATAATCTTATGTCAACACTTTCCTAATTATGAAATAAAGACTATGCTGTTTTTCCAAAGCTTTTTCAATTTGAGATCTGGCTTAAACCTCAAAGTAACTCACGATACATTTTCCTATCTGATGGAATTTCTTAAAGAACACCTTTAGTTTCCAGATTGAACTAATTATTCCCTAAAGCAAAGCAGTGTATTGGTCTACTTGTATCATTTGGCAAGTGAGTCAAAATGATTAGCTAAGAAATTACCATTTTTTCCTGTTGCTTTTCTTTTGTATCACTGTCTGTTCTACTTGGAGGGTAATTGAAGTCTTCAGACTCCTTCTCACGATCCTTTGCTTCATTTGCAATTAGCTGTTGTAAAACCTCTGCCACTTCATCTTCCAGGGTATAGGCCTGACTTTCCGTGATCTGTTAAAATATTTGTGCAGGGTACTTATAGAATAGTATTTTTCCTAGATTAAAACACCAATATGAAACCTGAGCTTTGTAAATAGGTTGCTTTAAATATGTTTGCTTCAAAGCTCAGCACAGCCAAATTAGGTGTATTGCCTTCACTGATATGTGTGTATACAGGTATTCATATATATACACATGTCTATACTTATATACGTGTATATACACACACATACAAACACATATCAATTATGTGTGCATAAAAAACACCCACCCACACATATTGTCTCCAGTAGGAAAACAAGCATATATGGGGCTTAACACAATGGAGTCCAGCTTGAAAGATGGAGCTGCAAGTGAAGCATACTTGTGCGTGTATATATATGTTCTGCAACATACCTATGTACAATTGAATAACTACAACAAAATACAGTAATGCAGAAAGGGGAGAACCAAACAGCTTTCTATGGCATCATTACAATGTTTTCTCTTTGCTTCATAACAGTGTCACTCGTATGAGAGCTCTACCATGCAGCTGTCCCACAGCTCCCTTTGTAATCAGTGGGACTCGGCATTCAATTGCTGATTGCAAAATCTAGTGCAGAACAGGTAAGGGTAGTATTTTAAAATGTAAGGAGCCCATATTGCAAAGGCTAAAACCATTGAGACATCCGGAGGTCAGAGACAAATCCAGTCTTGCTAAAAATCAGTAACAATGAGAAATGTATCCTTAACTAACCAGCATCATTGTACATCCACTCATGAGAATAATTTGAAGGTGGATAGGAATGAGCTTAGACCCCAGAAACATCCAAAAGAAATTGATAATACAAAAGAATTCGATGAGAATCAGAAGAGAAATTAAAGGAAAAATTAGGGCAGACATGGGAGGAGTATAATCAGTGAATGTTTTCTCAACATCAGAAACACTCTGCAGTTTGGCATATTTTGTTGCAAAGCCATCAAAGGAAGAACAATGTTATTGCAGAACTAAAGCAATGAGCCCAAATGAGTCCAGAAGCTTGCCTAGAGCCTGAATGCCACTCATTTTCACTCAAGTCAGCATTATTAGCTGGACACAATGTTCACTCAAATTGTTTTTTAAAAGAACATCAAACCAACCCACAAAACAGCTGAATGAAGTATTAGCAAGATACTTACTAGCCCCAGATTTAGAAGTTTTGAAACGATCTTGTCAAACACTCCTCTATCATTTTCCTCATAAATTCTTGCAGCAATTTTTTGAACAATGTCTTCAGCAGTCAGGGGAGTGCCATCTAATTGATGGAGGCCATCTGGATCATCTAAAAGGATTACAGTTTAACTGTGTGCTGACTGTCCTAACTCATTTGGATTAGACATCTTGTAAAAACTATCTGCCCACATCTTTTTTTCTTCAGAACAAGGCTGCACTTTTGAAACACAGTAGGAATATACTTCAATACACACTTTGGAATCCATTACGTCAGTCCCAATGAAAAATTCTTTGTGTCCATTTTCCACATCTGAAAAATGTTTTTCTGCCTGGCTTTTTTGAAAGAGCAGAGATGACTGTTAGGAGCATACTCTCCTGTTTCTAGAGAAAGTTGTAAGAATGAGAGAACACTGCTCACATATCCCCTCATATGCATCTTCCTGGTATCTACTGTCATTGTGTGGCCTCTTAGATCAAAACAGATCCTGACAAACAGTGATTTCAGCAAATGAAGTTTTAATCATGTAATCATTACTTATGGCAAATAATATCATATGACCAATGGAAAAGTGTATATGATGAGTAAGCTTTGGTCTGTGACCAGCAAACTCAGATATAATTAAAAATATTCTGAGCTAAATGCTGCTCACAACTCCCAGAGGACTCAAACTGCAAGTCAATTAACTACTCCTGTAGTAAAGGCAAATATTATTTGGCCCTTGGAAACTTCTTTTAGCTTCGTGATGAAGAGAATTATCTAACATTGCATGTAACATTTGAAACAAATATATGCGATTTAGCTCTGCATGAAAGTGTGTCTTCCTTTCAAGCCAGAATACATTTTCATTTAAAATATGTCCCATTTTCCTTCCATCAAATCAAAATTGATAAAAACCATAATGCAAATTACACTGTTGGGTTTTCCTCCATGGAAGAAGACTGTGAAAATCAACAGCAATTGTTTTATATTGAGTTTCAAAACCTAATTGTAATATGACGAAAATACAACTGGAAATAATTGAAATCGCACACCAGTAACAAATAGAGCTCTTGTTTACTGGTGAGTACAACATTCATGACTGCAATCAGTTTGCAAAAGAAGTCTGACCTAAAAGTCACTGAAAGATGATTACAGAATACCTTGGAACTTATAATCCAGTCCACTTTTAGTGGAGTCATAGTCATCCACAAGCCTGCGGTTCTTGGTGGAGTCTGCATCATCAATGGCCAGCTGCTGTTCGTACAAAGAGCTTCTAATTGACTCCCTCTCCTTTGCATTCCTCTCTCTTTCTGCTACTGCTTTTAGCAGGTTCAGGTCATCAACAAAGGAATAATTCCTGAACTCTGGCTTATTTTCTGAAAAACATACCAACACACACGACATGAAATATTATACCTCTTTGAATACCATTATGAATATCACTATCAAACGAAGACAGATGTTTTACCTGTGGGAGCTATTTTCCTGTTCTTGTCTGCCTCAGCTTCAGCAATCTGATAATACAAAAATAAAACAAACAAACCAACAAACAGGCAGAAGGAATAAATACACCAAAATGTGTGATCTCTTAGTTTATCAATATCAGCAGAAGCCTTAATGCCTGATCTTCCCTCTTAGTAAGAAGTTTGCCTTAATAAGTAGAACATGATTAAGCGGTTGGCACTTTTTGTCAGTACCAACGCATCCTCTGATCAGAATCAGACACTATGAGAAGGTGAAATTGACTTTCCGTTTTACAATAAATGCCAGTTATGTTTTCCTTCTTCAATCCAAGCTCCCACTAGATTCAATACAAAGGGGTTACACACCTATGAGCTGTTGGAGCTGACAACCTGCTTTTGGAATGCTGGACAGTAAAATTCTATGTGCTAGTTCTTCAAAATTATTGAAAATCTATTTTGTACCCAACCCCATCAATATTTACTTTATTGACAAATATTTTTAAGTGATTTGTTAAGCCATTAGGATATTCATGGATCTGGTACCTGAAGGCTCAAAATATTATGAGAATACCAAAACTAAAAACCACTGTAAATATTTTTAATTTCACTTACCTGTTCCTCCAAAGGTCTTTCTACACTTAATTGTCTGTTGTGTATAGCTTTATCTAGAATAAATAAACACACATATATACTCAGTTATATGATGTGACTACAAAGAGACAGCACATTTTTTCTTAATTTATAGTTTTCTCCCATAAAACATGGTGTCTTAAATAAGACTGCTAGTTCTTGTAAAAAAAAAATCAATGTTCCTAGAAGAAAGAGAATACAATAAAAAAGTCAAACATTTAAACCAATATGATTGTTTGGGGCATAGGGAGGGGCTCTGCAAATGAGGTAATAGAAACACAGATGTAGACTCAGTGACCCCCTTCTGATGAGAAAACTCATAAACAAATTGGGGGGAAAAATGCTGTAAGAGATTGACTAAAATAGCAATAATCGGATTGGCACAACCAACAGATTAAAAATCTCTTACATCCAGAATACCAGGGGAGACAGGGAGCAAGAGAGAGAGAGACTTGTGCAGAAACTGCTGTAGAATAGACAAAAACGTTGCTTGGAAAAGACTGAAAAAATTCAGAGCTTTTCCCTCTACCAGCATCTATCTCTTCGCTTTAATATTAGGTTGCAACTTCAGTGATCTTGCACCAGTAATATTGCTTCTTTAGGATCTATTTGCTTTTAGCCAAGTGGAAGGAAAGTTTTTCCTTTCCTCCACTTACACCCTGCAAAACTTTCCCCATCTCGGAGAAAACGCGCTAATGAAGGCGCTTACCTTGGCCCGCGGGTTTCGGGAAGCCATGCGCCCGCCTTGCCAGCAGCGACAGCACCTGCACCACGACCGCCAGCCTGAGAAACATCCTGCGGCTGCCCAGCCCTGCAGGGCGAGCCCGGGCCGGGGCCGGGGCCGCTGCCCGCGGGGCTCCCGCCGCGCTGCCCTGCGCGCCCTTGCGCTGCCCCGCCGGGCGCTGTCCAGCGGCGCGGTGCTGAACCCGCACGGCAGAGCCGCCCGCCGCACCCGGTAACGCCGCTGCCGCCGGGCTCGGCCCCTCGTCCCCGCGCCCGCAGAAATGGTCGATCCCGTCCCCGCCGCCGGCCCCGGGCAGGGGGGAGGAGACGGGGGAGGGCCGCGGCCGGCGGAGCATGCGCGCCCCGCTCCGCGGCCCCGCCAGCCGCAGCCCCTTCCTGCCCGCTGCCGGGGGAGAGGGGCCGGGGGGGGCTCGGTGCCAGCCGGCGGGGTGCACGGGTGGCGTGGGGCGGCCTCGCCCCCTCGCACGGGGCTGAACACCGCAGCTGAACTGCCAGGCAGGCTCTGGGAGCGGGCTGCGGAAAAACCCGACCTGCCCGGACCCCCCTGACAGCACATTTACAGGGAAGGCTTAGGTTTGAAGTCAGCTCAGAAAGGCTGGGTTGCACACGCTTTTTGAGCTGTAAAAGTGGAATTCGGCCCTGTAGAAGAGGCCTATGAATCCGTGACATCTGTTTAAGCCCTTTCCACGGGGCTGAATTACACAGGAAAGGCACAGTCATCAATGATTCTTTTTACTACAAAGAGAGGACTTCATAAGTTTAATTATAGCACATCTAGCTCTTTAAATCTTAGAATCAAAAAAAGCAGTAGCACAAATGACAATAAGCCATGTAAGCTGATTCTGAACGTTTTCATAAATTAAAATCTAGCCCTTGCAGATACAGAACAGCAACAAATCCCCAGGGATCAGAGGAAGACATTTTTGCCGTTTTACGGCAGAACAAAGGATCGCAGCGGTAGCTCTTTTCAGAACTATAGGATCTGCTTCCAAAATGGGAGATAAATCACAGTGGGTTTTCTTCCAAAAAGACCTCATCCTTTTGTAGTCATAAATGCACACATGCAGGCCTCAGCTGAAAACAATCGAACGTTAGAAATCTCAATACTTGTTAACTGCTAAACAAAGTGGCTAAAAATGCTGTTTGAACAGATGAAGAGGATCAGTGCTTTTACAATGGAAAACCAGGAACAGTGTCAATCTCTTAGCATGTATAATATTATTATAGTACAAGCTAGGAAGCACACAAAACATTAGGAGAATTATAATTAATTAGACTACAAGCACTAAAAAAAATGAATTTCTTCCCCTCCCCCCCCGTTAGCAACCACTATATTTAATACTCGTGCCTTTCCATATAATTTAGATGAAATAGTGATAAAATCTGATGCTCTAGTTTACATCAGACTCAGTTCTATAAATTAATCTACCTGTGATCCACACATCCAGAGCAATGAAAATAACCTTCAGAAATGCACTGGTCCCCCAGAATCCTTACCTATCGTCAGGATCCTATTCTTGGAGCTGTACCAGAGCTAGGAATGATAGGATATTTTTGATAAAAACCTTTCAAGCACAGTTGTATGTAAGAACAAAACAGCCTTATTTACACATTGCATGGTAACCTACAAGGAAAATTACTATACTAAACAGAACTTTCCCTCACTTTAGAAGCACAGAAGACAGGCAGCTTCCACAAGAAAAGTGCAGAGTATCCTCTTCCCCTGCCATCTTTAGTATATATACACACACCAACAGGAACCTCAAAATTACGGCATATTACTGATATAGAAAAAAAATTCCATTCTTCAATGTATGCAGCTTGATATTCTACCCCAGTTTTACATGAATTCAACAGTTCATTGCCTATCTAATGTTCTCAATGTTCAAAAAATGTGTAGTTGCTCTCCATTTACTGTTCCCATTATTTACTTCTATACCACTTGAACATTTCCCTCAATGCATTGTAAATATGCATCCATTTATAGGACCCTACACATTTAGTCATTCAGACAGAAGTCACCATACAATACAAAAGCAGTTAAGTGTATTTTAAACACGCTGAAATCAAGATAGACATAAAGCAGTGAGATCAGAAAAAGAACTCTTAACTGGTGACGATAGTGAAAATAAGTTCCTGGTTAAAAACGCACCTATTTATATTTACACCTCCATATGGCTTTTTGTGTATAAGGCTATGTCTGATTGTGTTCAAATGTGTTTATTTTACATGATATCCTTCTGTTTACGTGATAAATGTTTCTGTTTATGTGAAATCTTTTATATACTATTCCCAATTCCACATGCCGTGTTATTTCCTTAGTGCCAAATCGCCTCCTGCTTTGCGAAGCCTGTCTAACAAAAATGATACAGAAGGAATCTGTAGGGATTCGGACTGACGATGGGGAGAGAAAAGAATTCAAAACCTGCCATCAGCAAAAGACAATATGACTGGAGTAGCCACTCTAGTTCTTGAAATTGTAAGTGAAAAAAATATCCCAGGAGAGCCAAGCCTAAAACTTAAGACACAAACCATTTCCCTATTTGTGAAGACTTCACACAGAGGCAACGCGCTCACTGACACCGGCTGTCACTGGAAGCACAGCGCACTACTGCACCCCCATGCTCTGGTTTTGCACATCTGGCCCAGGACTCCTTCTTAGTGCACTGGCAAGCTTGCATGACACACATCACAGACAATACATAATCTCTGCTAATTATGACAGAATATGTTTAATCATCATAGGCAAATGACTGGGTAAAAGAGCTGCCTTTGTTTCTCACTACACCTCTGTTTTCATTTGGCATCATTTATATAATCTACTACTACACGCTCTTCTTCCCAGCACGGAGACAACACGGTGAAGAGCATAAGCTTTTCTATTTTGGATTCTATTTTGGCTCATACACAACCAACCCATTTTCTATTCTAGAACTGTTTATTTCCAGTGATGATTCCTGAGCCAGAAAGAATACCACTTGCCTGTCAGATGCCAAGGAGAACTTACAGGAATGGTAATTAGGATGTTCTTTATTGTGGTGAGTGCAGCTGATATGGTGCCTAGAGAAGTGATTGAAATGCAGCCGTTCAGTGCTATTTTTATAGTTGTTTTATAACCACACTTCAAGGTTTTTCATCTAGCCGATGAAAACAGAAGACAGATGAAAGCAGAAAAAATCCGAACAACCCAGCAACCCACCTTGCCAAGTCTATGCCTAGATGGTAAACATTCCATACTTTTGTGGATTTGCTTTTTCTACTTTATCTCATATTATGCTAAATGATATACTAAATATTCCAGTGCCTAAAAGAAAAAAAAAAAGTTGGAAGAGTTACTGGTGATCTTTATGGAGGGCATCAGATATATCTACAATCATCTGAAGATAAGTCACGTATTTTGCACATATGTGTGCACTATGAATAGTCCTCTCAATTTCAATGCAATCATCAACAGTACAAGAAATTAACCATGAGCGAACCTGAGGGTTTGTACTCTACAAGTCATTTTACATACGGCATTTATCTGTACACCACCTAAGGTGAAGAGAAGGACTTAAGACCCTAGAATCACCAAAAATAAAAGAAAAAAGTCAAAGCTACTGAGATTTGAGCATTTATTCAAGCTCCATCAGCTTTACCAGCAGCTTCTCCTACGCTTATTGAACTTACAGTTTTGGTCTGCAAAGCTTATAAGCTTTTCTAGCTTCTACAATATAATATGATGTCCTTATATGACTAATTCTTAACTGAGATATTCTTAACCAATTCATTTAATAAAAAAACTTTAAAAAATACAGGTACAAATCTTTCAACTCAGTTTCAAGGAAATGCCAATTTTTAATATTTTTAAAACTACTGCCCTCAGTTTGTTCCTACTTAGCTTTTTCTGCTAATAAATCTATTTAGAGCTTCGAACTTCAGCACGATTTTCTGACCAGACATATGTTGGAGATGGAGGGATACTTTTTTCTTGGAAACACATAGTTCAGAGAGGATTACTTCAGTTTCTACCCCATCCTTTCCAGAAAAAAAAAAAACAAAAAACCACCTTGGAACTGAAATACAAACCAGAAAATGTTAAGTAATTTTGTTTCAGAAAAATATGTGTAACGGAAAAGGAATATATGGGTTTCTAAAATGGAATTAAGCATCCAAAACTACCTCGATACAGTATTATTTTAGTCTGCTGTCTTTGGCGAGACAATTGACTCACATATTTAAGTGGCACTATGCTTGTTCCTTGTTCACAGGAAAAACAGTGAGAGAACAATAATCACATCAAAATATACAGTAAAGACTATCTGAATATATCTTGTTGCAATCGGCTGAAGATTTCATGACACAACCTTGGAAAGGCATATCCTAACAGCAGGTAACCATGACTGGGTTAGATGCGCTTTTCCCCTTGCAGTATGCAGTATCTCTGGAGTATCTGGCACCTTCTTTCATGAGTCCACTTCATGCTCTGCTGGTGAACGCCCAGCTCCATCCCAGCCACAGTCCTGCAGCAGCCGTGTACGGACCAGAAGGATTTGCCATCGTGTTTCAGAGCAGCACTGCGATATGGCCCATGCCTGACAAAGGAGGAGGCTTTTCTGTTAATTGAAATCACTTCTCTCGGTAACAAATGACCAAAACTAACGAGGCTTCTGTTCATTTACCATCTGCAACTACTCCTGTCCAGCTATGGTGACATAAAACTAACCTCAGTTTGAAAGGCACGGTATTACAAAATGGCAAAACCAGTATCTAAAGAGTCAGGAACAACCGTAAATTTTAACCTTATAGATTCACACCTTACTTTTCACGGGTAAGAAATCCTTTGTTTCATTTGCAAGAGGAATGCAGAGGTAGTTCCCTGGAGCTACGTGGTGAAAACCCTCCCGAGACCTGTCGGCCAAGACCCCACTCTAGATGTTCTCACTCAGGCTTCAACAACAGTAGTTGCCATCTACACATTATCCCGCTGCTCTCCGTCGAAACCCACCTTTGAGCGCCTTTGTTTTGTGATGCTGACAAACGAGCAGGTGCCGCGGGCAGGAGGGCGCTGGGGCCGCTCCGCCCCCGCCCGGCAGCGCTCCCTCGGGCGGCACCTGCTGCTCCCTCCGCGCGGTCCGGGGCCGCCGGCAGCCACCCCCGCAGGCCGGGCAGGCGCTGCCGCCACCCCCGCCGGGCCGCCCCGCTCCAAACGGCGGGTTTCAGCTGCACCTCCCGGCTCAGCCGCCGGCGGTGGGGGCGGGTGGCGCGGCCGGTGCCACCTCAGCCGCGGCCACCCCCGAGGCTCCACCCGCCCCTCACGGCGCAGCGGCACCACAGTGCCCCCAGGGCCCGCGCCGGCACCGGGCGGGGCGGGGCCCCCGGGCTCTCCCCGCTCCGCCCCGTCCCGTTCCGTTCCGCCCCGCCCCGGAAGTGCACCGGGCTGGCACCGTCCCGGCCCCGGAAGTGCACGGCGAGGCCGGTGGCCCGCCGGGGTTTTTCTCTTCCGGGCGGGGCCGCCATGAGCGACGTGGTGGAGCGGACGCTGAGCGCGCTGCCCGGGCTGCTGGGGCAGCACGAGCCGGGCGGCGGCCCGGGGGGCGCCGGGGGCCCTGGCAGAGCTTCGGCCACCTCCCGGCTCGGGAGCCTCATCCGGAGCGTCACGGCGCTCACCTCCAAGCATGTACGGGCTGCGGGCGGCGCGCCGGGCTGGGCCGGGCCCCCCGCTCCTCCCGCCGCCCCGCAGCGGCCGGGCCCGGGCCCTGCTCCCCTCCCTTCCCGCCGTCCGCCTCCCTGAGGGGCCGGCGCTCCCCGCGGGCCGCTGAGGCGCCGTGTGCGGTGTCCGTTGCTGCGGACCCGGCGACGAGCCTCGGTGCAGAGCCAATTTATGGGGTGCCGCGTTAGGCTGCTCGCGGGGGGGGCATAATTTTTTAATTATTTATATTTGATTAATACATTATCGTTACTTATTTAGTATAATATTTATTGTCTCTGTGCTTGAAACAAGCTGTCTGAGGTCACTGCATTAAGTGAGGTATATGCCTGTTTTGAGAAAACCGTGTAATATGGTTAAATCTACCTGTTGTCTTTGACTTCTGTCTCATATTTTATCTCCAAAATCTATGTGAGATTAAAATAAGCTTAACCTGTTCCAGGAAGAAGAGAAACTAATCCAGCAGGAGCTAACCAGTTTGAAAGCAACAGTTTCTGCCCCAAACACAACCCTGGTAAGTTCTGTTTGTGGTTACAGGCTGTGGGAACAGCAAAAGTGAAGCAAAACAGTGTTCTCACTCTTTTTCCAGGTGGGGTGTACGGTTTAGCTGTGTTATAGGTATTAAATCATCTGCTTTACAAGGTACCAATGTGTGGTTTTGCAGCATGGTTAAAATAGTGAGGACACTGTGATTCTGTTTGATGTGAACAAACTGTAACAGTATGGGCGCCCAGAGTCCATCATTCTGTAGTTTCTGAAATAATGCAGACAAAAACCTACATGACGAACCGCTTCCATCAGATAACGTTCTTTGCAGGGTAACGTTGTTCTTATCATTAACTTGTGCTATGTAAGAACCTGTGCGTTGTGTGCGCAGTTGTTCATACTGAGTTGCAGAACTTGATATCTTTTGGTTTGAGTTAGGCGATGTATATTTCAGTCCCATGAGTGACAATTTTTTAAAGCAAAAATAAGATTTTACCTCACACATAATGAAAACCTATCCTAGGTCAGTGTAGTGATTGGTAAAGTAATTTGCGCTAGCCGTGTGATGATCTAATGTTTCAGATAATTATTTTTTTAAATTTTAGTCATAATCTAGTGTTCATCGCATACCTGATAATCAAAATAAAATAACGTCTTTCAGGGTACTATATGGGAGTTCTGCTTTTATGGTCAAAAATGAATATTGATTTGCAGAAGAGGTTCACAGCAAAGGAAAAATTACGAGTACACTGGTTTTAGAAAACAAATTTGAATACGCATATGTTTCTATCCAAGTCCTCTACTTCATTAGAGCAGTGAAGAAGAGCATAAAACATGGTTGACTTAAAATTCTTAATAATGTATTTTTGATATTTCAGAGACTGATGAAAGAATGTATGGTGAGATTCATCTATTGTGAAATGCTGGGCTATGAGTCTTCCTTTGGATATATCCATGCAATCAAGCTTGCACAGCAAGGAAATCTTTTGGAGAAAAGAGTGGGTATGTGCATGGAGCTGTAGCCTTAATAATATTCTCAAACAAATCCCTTAGGATTTATAATTCATGTAAAAATACAACTGAAAATGTTGTTCTACTTTCTTGGTCTTGTTTCTTAGTCTCACTCCTCTTTGAAAATAACTAAATCCCTAGTTTGTGAGCTGCTCTGTATCTGCTTGTACAACAGAAGGCAGGGGAAATGATTTTAAATCATCAGGTGTTCTTTCATTATTTTGAATTGCAGCACAAACAGGTAATTTGTGAGAAATTTTGTTTAAAAACACAGCAAGCTGAAAATGAGTTTCTGTCAGGAACTGCTTGCTTTTTCAAGTGCTGTAGTGTGAGATTAGACAAAGATATTGATGTCAGTTTCTGCAAGCATAGCATTGGTTTCCCAGCATTTAACTTAAAGATAATTGTATAGAATGTTTAAAAAGGGCTTATTCCTGTTAGCAGAGTGGCTCTAAAATATTTTCTGGTTCGGTGCTTGTAGGTTCTTTTTTAGTTTAGAAACAGTTGTAGGCAATGAGGCAAATAGGGAGATTCTTACAGCATAGATGCAGAAGTTCCTGAGGAAGTCTGAAAGGCGAGTTCCGATTTCTTTGGAATTTCATGCTACTGGGATTTCCTTGCCTGCCAGTGTGGCTACTAACTTGCTTCCAGTAGCTTTAGTTTTAAGTAGCTGTCAGCCTGTCTCATCTGGAGAATTTCCTTGCAGTTGCTGATTCAGCTGCCTAGTGAAGACATTTCTTCTTGTTTGCAGAGAAAATGGTTTAACTCCAAGCAATACTATGTCTGCATACACAGAAGGAAAGCAATGTCTTGCGGGATATGCTTGTTTGATATCCTTTGTTTGAATTTCATCTGGATCATCAACTCAAGTATTGGAGTTTCTGAGAGAATGCGTTACAAATGATGATTTTAAAGTTGCTTTATCCTTGAGTAAGGAAAGCCAGAGTGCAGATGCTCTGGTAGGGATTAAGAAATTCTCTCTTCACCAAACCTGGGAGAGCAGGTGGTAAGCTGTTTTGAAGAAAACTTTGTGACCTCTGTAAGTGTCAAGAACCAATGTGTCTTGTTATTAATTGGTTTGAGACCTTTCTATGCTAGGGCTCTTTTTGAGAAGGCTTTTGTGAAGCAGCATTTTTTTTTTTAAATGTAGATAGCTTAAAGTTCTCTGGACACAAAATGCCCTTAAGCTTCAATCTGGTAAAAGAATTTTATCAAGAGTGTGTGGGAGGGTTTTAGTTTTTGGGTTTTTTCTTGTTGTTCTGTAGTTATGTGTGTGTATGTGTGTATAGTATAGTATGTGATATATGAGGATAACCTTGTCTGTTCTTGGTGTGGTATACCAAAGTCTGTATGAAGGAATTGTTGTCAGTTGATCCAATCAAGACAGATTACTCTTTTACCCAATGTGAGCCTCAATGAATGAGTGAACTACGTTTTGGCAGGTGTGCTACGCTGATCAAGTCCATAGTTTCACAAGCAGATAGGTCAGTCGGATGGCCCAGACAGCTATTTGCATCTAAGTTTTGATCGCTAAGCCCTGAATTAACCAAGGCCTTTTTAAAGATCCATTTTTGTAATACAAATATTGTCATGAGTTGTGGCACACCCTTCCCAACTCCCCACTTCAAGTCCCTTAGTTTAAAAGGAAGAGGAGTCTTGAAGAAGAAGTTTGCTGGCGAGTTTCTTTCCTGGAGTTCTGAATTGTTTCCTCCTTGTTAAGAAATAACAAAGTAGTTTTGGGCATAGGATGCTGAATTTACTTCTGTGTTCCAAGTCAAATATAAAATGTATTTGAAATGGAACTTTATTTTTTTTAAAAAAAGAAGCAGATTTAAGGAAGTACATTTGCTGTGTAGTCTAGAAGGAATGTGCTTCCGTCTGTGCAGAGAAGATACTCCTTTTCCAGGAAGCCGTTTCTCATGGTGTTCTTGGCTGCTCTTTAGCAATAACAATATTGTAATGTCTCTTATTTCTCACAGCTTATGAATTCTTAGCTGTTGTTTGTTTGAGCTTTACTGCAACCTAAATAGAACTGATTTGCCTAGAAATAAAATAAAGTATTGATATTTAAAACAGGAGCAACTGTCATCCAACAGTGGGGTTTCTTGTTGGGTTTTTAAAATTGAATTAACTCTTCTTATCTTAAGTTTTCTATCTCGAAGTTGCTTCCTGCTTGAGAGTAGTAACAGCGGCTACTTTCTTTTATAGGTTACTTGGCAGTTTCTTTATTTCTCCATGAAAGTCATGAATTGCTACTTCTACTTGTGAACACAGTTGTGAAGGTACAGTGTTGTTGGAGGTCTGGAGGTAAACTAAATGTGGGCCAATACAATCCTCTTTTGTGTCATACAACCTCTAAGCTGTGTACTCATTAGTACTGTCTTGCTCTCTTACATTTGGCTGTTTCTTTACTTAGCAATGAAAATTTGAAAATACTTTCCCTGGCTTTTTTTACTTAATCTTGGCATTCCTGCTGTAGGAGTTATATTTTTAATGTTTTTGAAAGGAGATATACCATAAAACTTCCTGTATAGAATGTATTAATTTGGTACATTCTCAGCTCCAGAGGAAGCCATGCATGACTATTTCAGCATAAACTTTGCTTTTAGCTGACAGCAAGTGTCTGTTCACTTCTTTGAGTTCTTTTGATAAATTTCATAGAAAATGAAAATATACTTTAGAGTGATACTGAAAATCTGTTACCCAATAATATTTCATAGGTGTAATCTTCTGTATTACTCCCTCTTACACGGAGCAATTTTGACTTACAACAACTCTGTCACTGTAATTACTATTTTTATATTACAGTAGGCCAAAGTCACGTAATTATAGACTGAAAGCGAGGTTCATTTTGATGTTGTAATTGAAAACTGTTCTATAATTTTTCTAAAAATCTGACTTGAACCTAGTAACAATAGAGAAAGAAGTAAAATATGAGTCCACAAAGAACTAAACCAATATGAGCACTAAAGCCTATCTGGGAGAAATGGCCAGAGCAAATAATGGTGTGAACTAGAAACCTTACATGTGTCATTTGTTTTGAAAAATAATTCTAGTCTTGTATTTCATTAACTCATCCATCCTTTTTTGGTTTAAGGTTACAGTGGGCTATATCTACTGGTTTTATTTGGATTTGGACAGATTGTGAATTTTTATTTTTTTCTTTTGTAGAACATTACATGTAATTTTCATTCTCCTCTTAGGGAGTATGTGATGCTTAATTTTAGTGTACAAATATGTAACTGGCAGTATTATTGAGCTTGGTCTTTTTTCTTCGTTTAATTCTTTGGGCTAGATCAAAGGCACTAAAGAGAATACTGTTGAATTCTATGAGAAGTGACTCATCCCACTATTCCAACTGGGAACTCAGCATAGTTTTGCAGTCATCAAACTATTTCAGTAAACAGATATTGATTGTAGTTCTATGTGTCAGTCTCACATACATTTAAAATATGAATGTAGTTCTATAGCATAAGTCTGAGGAGCTGCTTGTTCCTTCTTCCTGTATAAGAGAAGGGAAGAATGCTGTTAGCTCAGTGAGAGCTGGCACTTCTCGGACGTCAGCAGACAACAGGATGGCTGGCAGTAGGATGCTGGCTGTAGGTGGGCTAGATGCAGCCTGCTTGTGAAACATTTGGGGTACGTCTGTGCAGAATTTAAAAGTCTAAATGAAAAATGACTGTCTTATTTCAATGATTTTAACAGGACTTACAGAGCACTAATCTAGTAGAGGTGTGCATGGCATTAACCGTTGTCAGCCAGATCTTTCCACGGGAGATGATTCCAGCTGTTCTTCCCCTAATAGAAGACAAGCTCCAGCATTCCAAGTACGTATTTATTTACAGAATTTCAAGCGGCCTTGTATAGGTGAATGACTTATTTTTGTAGGCCTAGTAAACTGGTGTTTTTTCTATGAGTTACTCTTTCTAATTGTTACCTACATAAATTATTCCTCTCCCAGTGTTTCTCTTGGATTCTTATTTATTTGCAGTCTTGACTATTGGATAGGTTTGGGTTTTTTTATCACCAGTTTTCATAGGTAAATGTAATTGGATTTATCTGCTGGAGTCGTTTTAACAAATATGTGGATGAAGAAGTATTTGTAGAGTTAAGTGGAGAGACAGATGGGGATCCTGAAAGTACTTCACTGATACACTTTTACTGAAGCTTCTATAAAGAGCTTTATTAAAAAAAAAGTATCTGCAGATATCAATGTCCTTGAATTGTTTGATTCTTAATTTAAAATATCCCATACAGAGAGGATAACATTAGTGTGTTGATTAAAAGGAAACTGCAGAATGAACTGACTCAGTAGCTTCTGGACAGGTATTTTTCGGAGTTGCATGTGACTACACAGACTAGCAGTGGCCAATTTGATTGTTTTTTTGGTGGCCATTGTGTTGAATTGTCAATCTGACATCAAGCACTACTATGCTTTTAATTTTTTGTTACTTCCTCACTTGGATGATATTTGCAAAGTCTTTTTTTTTTTTTTAATCAAATGTGTAAAACGTGGGTTCTCATCTCTCTTCAAATTGTGATGTTCTGATGACTGGCCACATAATTTTACAGTGCTGTAGAAATAACAAGTGAAAGTTGTTAAATACTTAAAATACGCAAGCAGCTTCATTCCATTTTGTGTGAATCTCATTTCTCTTCAGGGAAATTATCCGAAGAAAAGCTGTTCAAGCTTTATATAAATTCTATCTCATTGCTCCTAACCAAGTTCAGCATATTCATGATAAGTTCCGGAAAGCCTTATGTGACAGGGATCCTGGAGTCATGGCTGCTTCTTTGCATATTTATCTTCAAATGATTAAGGTAGGCAAAGAATTAGAAACACAACTGAACTTAGGAGCTGTTTATATGTATTGGTTTTATTATTAAATACACACTGTATTGTACAGGTGTTTTGCAGAAAAAGCTTACTTGTGATAGTTAATTTATGTGATCATGGGTATCTGTGTTCTGTTTGTTTGTGGTAGCTCTACATTTAGCTTGACAGATCTACTTCTTGCATGATCCAAACCCTCGCACTGGCATCCTTAGAGAGAAGATCTAACTTCTACAGTATGTTAAAAGGTTTCCTGAAATTTACTTGTTAATTTTTTACTGTTGCCTTTAAGTTACATTCATTCCCTTTGCAAATGTACAAGAAAATAGCGTAGGCTTAAAGTGAAGAACTTACAGGCGTTGAGGGATGAGAGTAGAAGTTTGATTTAAAGAAATGAAACTGTCAGTGTAGGTATTTTGATCTTACTCTATTTGTGGATTATTCTCACTTTTGAGGTGCTGTATCAAGATATTTGAATTGCATTTCTTTGTATAGGAAGACTCATCTGGATACAAGGACTTGACTGAGAGTTTTGTAACCATCCTAAAGCAGGTAGTAGGAGGAAAGCTCCCTATTGACTTCAACTATCACAGCGTGCCAGCGCCATGGTTACAGATTCAGCTTTTAAGAATACTGGGGCTGTTAGGAAAAGACGATCCAAGGTAACCAGGTCTTTCTCTGTAATTAATGTTTTCAAGGTACAAAGAATACAGTCATAACCTGTACCTCATAGACAGCTTTCTGTTTTGTTGATTGGGTGATGTTTATTTTTTAATAAGAGGATTTCTGTGTTGGACTTCTTATACATTTGTTATTAACCAGTGCAATCAGCAGATATTTTTTAAACTGCAAAATTAGCTTATTAGCTTCTGAATTGGCTAAACTATTATTGTGGAATATGCTAGAAGTATGTATTTTTGCTGCCACTTTTGTTACTAGGTTACCAAACAACCGTGTGAAAATCCAGAGTAAATTTACTTTAAAAAGCGGTGTCATTTTGTGAGGACTTAGTTGTCCATGATACTTTGCCTGTTGATGTTTGGTTTTTTAATACAAGCAGTGAGGGGAGTGTTTTTATTCTTGTGATATAGTAAATGTTTCTTTTCAAAGCTGCAAACACCTTGTTAGGTGCCATTTAGAAACATGTGATAGAGATCTTCCGTGTCAAAGTGAATCTGTGGATATGAATAATTTGTCACAGATTTCAATACTAGTGTTTGAGCTGTTTGGCAAAACAAGACTATGTGCTTGTTAGTGCTGAATTTTTTTTTTCTTGTTAAACAGGACAAGTGAGTTGATGTATGATGTTCTGGATGAATCTTTAAGAAGAGCAGATATAAATCATAATATTACATATGGTGAGTGAGGTTATTTTATGTAATTATAAGTTTTGAAAATGTGAGTAGTTGATCGTGCTAAAATATGTATGCAGTACTTCTGAAAAATCTAATTATATTCTCAATATACAACTGTGTTCTTAAGTGTTTTGACTAGGAAATTGTAAAACAAGTGATACAGTGCTGCAGTTCCTTGATACAGTCAATGAGCTTGTTTGATTGTTAAAAATGTTTGCGTTCTAGATGTATTTACTACACGTTAATTACCTGTTGCTTTCCTCCCCCCACAGCCATCTTATTTGAATGTGTCCAGACAATTTATACCATTCATCCCAAGTCTGAACTACTTGAAAAGGCTGCCAAGTGCATTGGAAAATTTGTTTTGTCACCTAAAATTAATTTGAAATACTTAGGTAAGGTTACCTGATTTCATAAAGATGTTTTGATTTTGATCCTAGTAGTATACATTCTCTTATCTTTTCCAATCACTTATATTCTAGGTTTAAAGGCTCTGACCTATGTTATCCAGCAGGACCCTAATCTGGCACTTCAGCACCAGATGACAATAATTGAATGTCTGGACCACCCAGATTCCATTATTAAAAGGGAGGTCAGTGAATTTTTAAACATCAAATGATAATATAATTTTCAAGACAGGTGATTGGTTTTGTAAAATGAATAGTGTAAAAGGCATATTATTTCTCAATTATTGAGAAGCAGTTATAAACTATATTGATATGACAAACTGTGTAAATAAGCAGGGTATTTCATTTAAGTCTTGCCAGATAAAGACAGTTGCTCAAATTTGGCACTGTACTGAAGTGTTTATTTGCCTGCTTCCTTTTTTGAGTCATTAGAGCCAATTACATATATTGTTTGCATTCTCTTTCAGACTTTAGAGCTTCTCTATAGAATTACAAATGGACAGAATGTAATTGTCATAGTTCAGAAGATGCTTGGCTACTTAAAAGAAAGCAAGGAGGAATATGCTATCATCAACTTAGTTGGGAAAATAGCAGAACTAGCTGAGAAATATCCTTTTATTTTTCTGAAGCTTTGGAGTCAGAACTCAGGCATATGTAGCATTTGTACCTTTCAAAGCATCTTTCATGATCTTTGCAAGTAGGAAGTGTTACGGCTGTGCTTTCCATTCTTTCAAATGCAGAAAAAAAAGTGTACAAGAATGACCACAGTGTTTCTTGTATTTCCTTAAGAAAAAGTAATGGCACTCAAAATACTTGATTTTGGCTTTGGAGGTCAGCATTAAAACCTTGTGGTTTTAAATTCAAATATTGAAGTCTTACACCACTGCATGGAGAGAGATGCCTCAGTGCTACCTTGAGTGCTGTTGAGTAATTGTGGGAATGATGTTCCTATCAGAGAACTCTTCATTGGTGTATGGTTTTTAAGAATAACACATTTTCATAGAAATAAAGAAAAGGTTTAACTGTGCCAGAAGGATGAAACTGATGATTAGGCATTTGCCATGAGGTGGGCATTGCTGTTAGACTCGTCACTGCCTGATTTTCTGTTTGTATTCTTGTATGATAATTTGAGTTGTAAGCTCTTTCTACCAGAGAGCTACCTTACCATCTGATTTGTACATTGCTTGGCACAGAGAGTAGTGTACATAAAGAAGCTGTATTGTTATGCAATATGCAAAAATAAGACAACGTTTCTGTACTGTTGAAAATTTCCATTCAGTAAGTGTGCATTTTTGGGATTTATTTGAGGGAAGGCAAAAGCTAAATTCCAAAGTTAGCAAAGGCTTATCAGACTTTAAATATATAAGAAGAGCAATGTTGCTTTCTGTGGAGAACTTTAAAATGTTTATTGCTTTTCAGTAAATCGACAGAAAAACACTGCTGAAAAAAGCAGCTAGTCTGTCATTGATCACAGGATATTGGGTAAACAAACTCAAAAGATTGTGCTGGAAAGCTAGCATGGAACAAGCGTGAACTGAAAATACAGTAGGATAGGTTTCCAGAGCTAAATCCTTGTGTGAACATATCTGTTCCTACTGCGTGAAGTCTACTTAAACTCTTATTTTTGACTCTAATGTTTATTCACGCACAACAAAATGTATTCATTGGGGAGCCAGCAAATTGCACATAATGGGGAGCTGTAAAGTTCACATGCAGGCTTTTTCAACAGAGCAGTAACTTAAGAGTTCTCTACTTGACTGCCAGTTTTCAAGAAGTTTACAGGAAACACTTTGTAAAAGATGCAGGGATATTTCCTCGTCAGTTAGATTGAGCTGATATTCGACCATCAGTCCCCCAGTTTGCTGGGGAGATCAAGGTGGGTAGCTTATTTGTGGAAAATGTATTTCCCTAGGAAATGCACTAAAAAAGAAAGTTATGCCTTAGCACTTTATTCCTTAACGTCTGGACACGTATGCCCCTGACAATGAGTGGTTCATCCAAACAATGAACGCTGTGTTTTCAGTTGGAGGTGACGTTGTGCATCCTGAAATCCCAAACAACTTTCTGAGGCTGTTGGCTGAAGGTAACTCCCGAAATGCTTGGAAGAATTAGATGTGTTCCTTAATCATCTGACTTTTTTTCTTAAACTACACTTTGAAATATTTGATGGGAGGCATGATTTGTGTTTCAGGCAAAGTATGTATTGTTTTCTATCTAGGATTTGATGATGGAAAAGAAGATAATCAGCTTCGGATGTATGCAGTGCGGTCCTATTTAGCATTACTCGAGGAAGGTGCATTGTATCCACAGAAATTCCTTCAAGTTATGAGCTGGGTAAGGTCAGAGTTGAATACACAGATATGAGGAAGTTGTCAAAGGTGGTGATGGTTTAAATATATATCTTTAACTTTTATTTTTAGCATTAATATTTTAGATAATATGCTGAAATCTATTTTTAGTCACCTCTTTTGGTGCCCAAGGACTTCTTAGTTTGTCATAATTTGTGAAAAAGCTGACTTGCTTAAGGCAGGTGACTCTTGGAATGGCTTAGCAGCCCCATGAATCTGACCATGTACTGAGAGCCTTTCTGTCTTCATCAGGATGAGGCCAGATGTGGTTGTGAAATGCATTTTGAGCCTTGCAGGCGACTGGCCAAGTGCTGTGCTTGTATTGTCTGGTACCTGGATAAGCTTCAGCTTCCACCCAAGGAAGAGGCTGCTTTATGAGCAAATCATGTGTTGCAATGGCCTACTTGCTATGTTTAGCTTTCTTTTCAAGACAGCTATTTAATTTTAAAGAAGCTAAAAGTTGGAGTGTGCTGAGGTAAACACAAAAATAATTTCAAGCCTTTGCCATTTAAAACACAAAATGGTAATGAAATTATTTAGAACACGTTTAAATAATAGTTTGTGGAACATGAGGTAGACTTTATCGTGTTGTTTACTACTACTCTCTAAATTCAAAACTGAAAGCACTGCTCTGTGTTACTTAATGCATATTTTGTCTGCTCTTTGTGAATAGGTGTTGGGGGAATATTCCAGCCTTGTTACAGATGTTGATCCAGAAGTTATTTTGAAAAAGCTACACAGCTTGCTGAAGAAGACTTTTGTTACTTCTGAAACTAAAGCGTGGATAATGGCTGCAGTCACCAAGATAGCATCACGTACCTCCTGTTCAAAAACAGTTGACAAACTACTACAAGAATTCAGCAACTCTCTAGATACTTGCATGAGACAACATGCCTTTGAATTGAAGCATCTGTGTGAAGACAAAGCACTGATGAAAAACTTGCTTCCATTTGATGCCAGTTGCAATGACATGGTGGTAAGGCAGCCGCAGGGTCTGTTCTTCATGAACCTCTTTGTAGCTTGGGGAGTTGAATATTTTGGTAAGAAAGTGTTTTCAAAATGAATTATATTTGACAGTTCTGACTGGTGCCAGTCTTCAGTCTACTTAAAGTGAGTTTTCAGAAACATACTTTTTCAGGCATATGTGGTGAACAATAATGTTCTATACTAAAAGATAAAGAACTGTGGTGTTTAGTTAATAAGCTGGAGTAGCTTTTAAGAAAATTATGATTTCAGACACCGATTTATTTTTTTGTTGTCTTTTTAAAGACAAGTTGGGCCTGCTTTAGTGGCATGGTACTGCTTTTTAATTCAAACGGTTTGTTTCCTGTTTAGAACCTACTGATCTTTGCACTGAAATGTCCGTAATAAAGGATGGAAAATAGCATTGATATTGCTGAGGTTTGTGGGGTTTTTTTTGTTAATTTAGTATTTTCATATGTTAGTAGGATCAACCATTTTGGGAAAACTCCACTCTTTTTTCTAGTTTAGGCAAAAAGCAATAGCGGGAAGAGTTAATTCAAGTTGCAAATCTCTAGCTCGCAGTCTGTTTCAACATACTTGCTTAATAGTTTCTGTTAATACAGCAGCCTCACTGGAATATGAGGTGTGAGACAGAGATCCTGATTTGCTAATAGGACAGTGTTCTTCTGGTGACATCAGGCTCATGTACAGAAAATATTTTCATTGCTTTCTCACTTTTCTTAATTCTGTGTAGGTAGATGCTTCCTTATCTTTTCTGGATGGGTTTGTGGCTGAGGGACTGGGTCGTGGTGCAGCACCATATAAGCCTCATCACCAGAGACAAGAGGAGAAACTTTCTCAGGAAAAAGGTGACTTTTAGTTTACTGCATTTGTTAAATAGCTGGTAAATTACCTGGTAAGTATTAACAAATAATCTGAGTGTACAGTTAATATTATTTCTTAAAGTAATGTTATCTTAATACATCTGCAAATCTGTTTGTAGATTTAGCTAAGTTCAACTTAGATTTTAGTTCCACATCTGTGTAGCTGGTATATGTGACTGTTCATTTATTGTATGTTGCTGTTCTGCGGATGAGCATGTTTTACTATAATCTCTGCTGGATTTGAAATATATGGGGATTATTAAAGCAAAGGATTCATAACTGCTGTATTGAGCACTTATTCTTGACTGTGGCGTTATAGGTTGCAATAATAATCATTGCGAACTTATGACACAAATCTTGCATTTCTTACCTCGTGTAGGTACAGATAGGACAGCAGTATCCGCTTTCATTTATTTAAAAATATCCAAAACCTTTACCTATAGTGCATTTTTTTAATTTTTATTTTTTTTCCTCTATAAATATTCATTTAGTATAGCCAATCACATAAGGATTTATTTTATACACTGCTGAATTATTCACTTTGAGGTTGGAAAGGTTTTCTAAAACATTACTCTGCTTTGCTTTACTGCTGTTGAATTAGAAAAATTAGTCTTATACACTGCATTATCTACAACTAAGTTATTATTTTTAAAATAAGATTTTGACTGCAGGTTAATGCACATAGTAAATAATATTGTCTACTAGCTTGGCAGGATTTAACACTTTTCTGAGACAATTGTAAATTGAGAGTATTACATCTACAGCCTCCACTTTAAGCCTGCCAGAAAATCAAAAATTTTGGTGGAGAAATGTTAAACAAGGTCAAATATATTGAAACTGAATACTGTATACTGGTTTTTTTTCTGTGCCTATAAAGCCCACTGAGAGATACAATCTGCTGAATGTGAGATTGAGCTCATAACAATGCCTCATACTGAGGTGTTGAGAACAAAATTAGTGGTCTTTGCTGAAGAACATCCATTTAGCACTCTGTTTGCAGCGTTTTTGCAGTTTTGCTTGTCGTAGTCCAAAGCAATTTTTAGAAGCTATTCGAAACTACTTTTTGATTCATAAAACATAGTTAAGGTGGCGGATTTTTCATCCTGATTTGCAAGTCTTAGTGAAAATTATTTAGCACCCAAGGTGTCAAGTATGTTTGCAAAGCAGACAATGATATATGGACATAATACTGTGTACTCAAAATGTTATTTAGGCTCATAAACAAATGGAAAAGCTCACTTATTTAGATCCAATTCAGTACTCTCTGCAAATGCTAAATATTGGCAGATGTTTCAGTGATATGCTGTGAAGTCTCTGTTTAATTTCAGTATTTAAAACCAAATACCAAATGAATACATGTTTTAGATAAATCCTTTGTGTGTGTAAAATAAACTTATTTGAGAACAGAAACATTCATTTTTAATGAGGATAGAATCCTGAATGGGAAGCCTGAGAAGTGCAGCAGTACAGCATATCTATTTTCAGAAAATAGATTTCTTTCTTACCTTCTTATGCCTCATTGTAATTGTAAGATTCTGTCTGTCTTGCAGCTCTGAATTTCGAACCTTATGGATTGTCATTTGCTTCAAGTATGTCGGCATCTGGTGTCACAGGCAGACAGTCCCCCACTGGTTTATCTTTTGGTTCTGATACGTCTGGTAATAGTGCTGAGACAGGGCATAAAGAGTGAGTTAATTTGTGTTTGAAATGAAGTACATTTCAGCATCTGTTCTTGTCAGTATCATGTGTCTTTCCTTCTTCATTACCTGGAACTAAAAAGTATAGAGTTGAACTTGGAAACCTCTATCATGTAAAAGGAAATCCAGGATGGCATCATCTTTAAAATAACTGGAAAAAATGCTAATGCAATTAGACTGCTTTTTTTCACTTTCTTCACAAAGTACAAATTAAGTGATATATAATGCAGTACAATTAAGCAGGATTACCTGATGATTACACAATTAAGTATTTTTTCCCTGGCTTCTTTCTCTTTGTTATAGGCTATGCTTGTTTTTTACGGACTTAAAACAATGTGCCTTTTAAAGAAGTTTGGTTTTTTGGTAAAAGCAAAGCTAAGATTTACAATGTTTTAGAACACTACAAATAAATGCCATATCCATAGCTTCATACAAATCATTAACTTCATTTATACTGTTGTAAATTGGTATGCAGGAAAGCTTGGGAGATTTTTCAGATCCTTTAACTATTTAGTGTAAGAAAGTTTGAGTGAGGCTTTTAGGTGTAGGACTTGCAGCGTTTAGCCTGCATCTGTTGAATTAACTTCTGCTAGAGTTCTCAAAAGAAACACTTCTCAAAAGAAACAAAAATATTTTTTTAGGTCTCTCCTAGTTTTCAGTCTCTTATATTAACTCAATTTTTTTAAGGAATCAGCAATAAACTTATTTAAATATAATTAGAGATTCCTGGGATCTTTCTCCTGAATGGTGTTTAAAATAGAGTTTTGGCATGTTTTTGAGTATGATGTTCATATAGTTGATCCTGCTTTGTTTCGTTTGCCTTTTTAGGACAAACAGTCTGAAACTTGAGGGAGTACGCAAGCTATGGGGAAAAGAAGGCTATCTTCCAAAGAAAGAAAACAAAGTAGGGAAAGAAAATGAGCCACAAACTGTTTCTTGTGGCAGCTTATTAGCAGGACAGGTGGGTGATCCTCCTACATTGTGGTCTGACCAAGCTGCCAGCCTCCCCGAGGAAGACAAAGAGAAGCAGCAGTTGGCATCAACTTTGTTTGTCGGGCTAGGATCAAATGCTGGTGTCAGTCTGGTAAGTGGTTCTTTTGTGACTTGCCGGATTAAACTTTACATGTTGCCTTATTTACAGTTACAGATATTTATGTGCAAGTGGAGATCAAATTAATGTTGTGGTAAAACTAGGCGAAAAAACCCGAGTAATTGAAAAACTATTGAAAATTACTTTTATAATCTGGTAGCTTGATAAGAACCTGATACAAGTTGGATATTACTTGATCAAGCAATTTCTGGAGCAGATCTCATTGGGTAACTGGAACTCCTCTCTGTTAACATGTTGCCCTTCAAGTTTTAGCCTCAGTTTTCCCTAATAACTTTTCCTTGACCCAGCTTTGCAGAGTTGTTTGCATTCATTTGGCAGTAAGGCTGGAGTTTGATGCCCTGTGTCAACATCATTTTTTATTTATATATGGCGATTTGTGGAACATTAAAGAATTCATCATTAGGTAATCTTTCTAAGACTGGCATTATAGTAAGCCAGCTCAAATCTTAGCATTTATTACTGGTTTAACCAGAAAATGTTTGCCTGTGCTTGCTTTTTAACAAGAGCTTTTAGTTTGCTTTAGAGAACCTAGAGCCATTCTTGCATTATAGGCTAATCCAATACCCTCTAAGGAATACAACAGAAGTCTGTTACTGGATCCATTCAAATATTTGGGATCTGCTTATGTTTGTCATCTGAATTGATTCCTTGGTTGTTATTTACCTCTGCTCTGTTTCATTCTGTTAACAGTAACACAGCTGGTTGCTAGAAACTTCCCTGCCCGTTTGTTGGTTAGTTTATTTTTTCTTTTTCAGATGGGGAAAATGGACACAACTACTCAGAAGTTCAAAAGAAAATCAAAGCTAAATGAAGCTCAAAATAGTGAGGATGTGTCAGACTTCCAAAATAGTGCTGCTTTAGATTTTGGTCCCTTACTTGATACAGTACCTGTTAATGTGGAAGACTATGAGGGAAATATTCACACAAGGTTAAGGGAAGCCTCCCTGTGTTCTTCAGGTATTGTAGAAGATAATTTAGGATTTGAAACACCTCAATCCCTAAAAACGTCTGGACTGGATGACAGACTTTCAGATAGTAGGCCATCACAGTCATCTTTGTTTGCTGATAGTAATATTGAAATTTTTCAGCCTTCTCCAAGTGCTCAATGTGAAAGTGCCAGTAAAACACAGTTGGTCCCTTCCTTACCAGACGAGCTGGAAGAGCTCACTCACTCTGAAGTGGTGGAACTCTGTCAGAGTGATGCCTTAGCTCTGTATTCGTGTAAGGTGTGGACAGATGACTCCTTGTTGCTCACTGTTTTTCTTTCAAATAAAACCACTTCTGCACTTAGTGCTGTGAACTTAGTGTTTGAAGAAGCAGAACATTTTCAGGTGAGAAACTTTGTTTCCATTATATTTCAAATTCATTTGGAACTTATTCCTTTTTGCTTGCATTTAAATGTACAATATTTAGTTTTAATATAATAGTCATGCATTTTTCCTAAAGTATTTCTTAAAAACTATGGTGTGGCTATTACACACATCCTGAAGGGTAACGAAAGAAGTCTCAGTTATAAACTTAGTGTTGTTTATGTAAAAGTTAGCATCTCACTTTTTATATTCACCTTGATTTCATTTCCTACTGCTTGCCTCCACATAACAAATATGTAGGATTTTTCAGTTCTGAATTCAGCTTCTTCCTGGTGTTTAGGACTGAATGCAGACCTAACCAGTCATACTCAGAATGGTCTGACTTGAGTTGCCACAGAAATCACTGTGTAACATTTTTGTCTGGAGGTGACTGTTGGGCTTGTGCGTTCATTTGTTTTTATCCAATAGGCAGGCATGGTGCAGTTTCTTCCTTCACAGAAAATTAATGTAGGCTTGCTTCAAGTTTTGTGGTTTATTCTCAGAGACATCAGTTGTATTTCCATTCTGATTCTCATGTATTGATGTTGGAGAGGAGTCAGTCAATTTATTTTTTGATATCAGTTACATTTGGGATTTAACTATGGTTGGTAAAAGTGTGTGATACTCTTGATTGAAACTTCTCTTAATTGGAAAGCTGTTTAGCAATTGCCTATCAGCATGACTCTCCATGGATTTTGCTGAAAGAAGCACAGAACTGTGAACCTTGGAAACACTCAGCAAGTGATAACTAGATTTCTCAACTTTTTGCTTTTACCATATAGCTTGGGGTGTGTTGCAATGTTGCCTGCTCTTGTATATTAGTTTATTTTGGGACTGAACTACAGAATTCAGGTTCTTGGTCATCAGTTCTCTGTCTCTCTGAGCAGTCATTTGTGGGGGGGTAGTGGGGAAGCCAAATGGCAGAAAGAAATCAATTTCTCTAGTGTTTTAATTCTCATAGAACTCTCGTAGATGTTAATGATTTTTTTATCCTTGGTAAGAGCTGAGAAATGGTAGCTCTGTTCACTTGCCAAATAGTCCAAGAAAAATCAATTGAAATAAAAGGCACACAATTTTATAGCTGCATCTTAGCCACTTAAGCAAGTTGACAGCAAGACTTATATTCTATATTCCTTTTAAAAAATTATATAGATTTTGGAGAGTCCCACCTACCAGTTTCCTGTAATTGAAGCTCAAAGTGTGGAACATTGCCAGAAGTGTGTGTGCATGGACAAAATCTGTACACAGGGAGTTCTTTCTGGCTTCATTAATTACCAGTCAGAGATGGAAACTCACTTGGAATTTTCAATAACTTTATCATTGGTGGACTTCATCAGGTAAATAGTCTGCAATAGCTTCATGTTGAACAGCTAATTTTAATCTAATTGAGATGACTGTTAAAGATCGTAAACAGTTATTTATACACTTACAAAATAGGCACAGAGTTCCAGGAAGAAGTACAAATTTAGTGAGAATATTGACAGTAGCTGCAGGTTAGACTAGTCTTGAACTACAGTATGTGTTTTTGAGGAGGGTAGCAGAACTGAGCGAACAGAAGGGCATGCTGTTTTCAAATATGGCATGATATAAACATGTCAAACTGAAATAAGTGATTTGAGTACAGGTACCCTGCATTCTATGAAAAGGCTGACAGCTTTTGCAGGGGAAGAAGAAAACTAATTCTATTTATTTTTAAACGCTGCATTTATTTTAGAAGTTGCAAAAGCAAGTGGGTTTTTTTCCATAGACTTTTATAGTGAAATCAACCTTGTTTTCCATTATAGTGTCCTCTCATTTGCCTTGTTTTGTCTCTTTCAGTGGGCAGATATCTCAAGGCTATTCATTTTGGTTTTTCATTTACACAGAATAATGTATTTTTTTTAAATTTATAAATCTAAAACAAGGAATAGAAACCTTTTTAAAAGGTTAAGCTGAGAAGAGGAGGGGTTTGTTTCAACAAATCTGTATTTGCTTATTGTTTGCTTGGTTGTCCAGTTGCCTCCAGGTGTCATTTTTTGGGGGAGACTAAATATATTCTCAATACTGTATCGTATTTTGCTGAGAGATATCACGAACTTATTTTTAGGCCAATGGAAATGACTACAGAAGACTTTGGGAAGTTGTGGTTGTCTCTTTCGAATGATGTAAAACAGAATGTAAAAATGTCATCTTCTCAAGATTCCCTTTCAGCAGCTCTCAATACGCTGCAACAGAAGCTGAAACTCCATATAGTTGATATTATAGGTGAGTGAAAGTATACTGTAAGATTGCTTACAACCTCTAATTTGTCCCAGGAAAATAAGTGCATGGAAAAAGCAGGTGTCGTATAGTTTAAGGCAGGGAATGTTTAGAATCATAGTAAGCACAGAAGCTTTACCCTGCGGACTTTATTTGCCTCAGTCAGGGGCCTGTGTGAAGGCTGGTGTAAAGTGTATAGCAACCAGTCAATTTTACAGGGGGGCTGTTGCACTGTGAAGAGTTTTGGTTACGACAAAAAAAATGGGAATGAAGCTATATGACAAAAATGAAGCTGGGATTACATGCAGGAGGCGTGACTTTTTGGCGACATGTCAGGAGTAGGGGTAAGAGGAAAAGAGCAGCAGAGATGGAGTTTGAGAGAAAGAAACTTTTATTTTTGTGAACTATACTGTAGCTATTGTTACTTGTTAATTGTTCCTTCTTTTTTTCTGTGGCCTCTCTTTTAAGGTAATGAGGGAATACTGGCATGCCAGCTGCTTCCATCTGTGCCCTGCCTGCTGCACTGCCGTACTCACTCAGGGATGCTGGCTCTGTGGTTCAGATCGCCTTGTGCTGCTCTTCCAGATGGTTTGCTTTATCAGTGTCAAAAGGTGATGGAGGAATCCTAATAGCAGTAGTGCCTGCCTTAATCTATTTGGTGTGTGAAAAGCAAATCAAGAATTTATGCAGTTGCACAGATAATTACCAAAGCTAAGTCGTGATACTTCGGAGAAGCAGTATCTTAAGTTTTCTTCCAGCTGGCATACGTCGTGTGGACTTTACGGGGGAAGAATGATGACCTAAATTATGCCTGCAAAAACATGCTCAGGACTGTACAGTGACTAGCAAGTAATCCATTAAACTATTGTTACCTGTTTAAGTGAAATGTATATTTCTAAATTTTGTTGTAAATGACTGAAAGTATTTATTTTTATTATGCAGCTTTTATAGATGCCAACAATTATTCCTCATAGCAACCACTTAAATATGATTTTAAAGAAAAATATATCTCCATTATGAGGTCAGACATGATCAGTTATCAGGATCATCTAATTTTATTTTGATAATTTTTCTAAAGCTATTTCTAAGCACTGCTGGCAACAAGACCCCTGTTGGTGGTTGTGTAAAGTAACTTATGCAGCAACAAATGCATGTTTTGAAAATAGTTAAAAGATTTTAGTGAGCAACACACTTCTCATGATCTTTGATTTTTTTTTTTTTTTTTTTTTTTTTTTTTTGCTGTTTAAGTAGTAATGTCTAAATAAGTTTTTGATAGGAGGCAGATGTGTGACTTTGGATGGAAGCACCTCCTGGGGGCTGATTTGTGGCCCTTAAGGTTGGTTCCTGTCTGTAGTTCTTCCTGCCTGGTGTGACAGTCACGCTCCCTTTCCTTAGGGCTGTGGGACAGTCACAGAACAGTTGTGCACGTCTGAAGATAAGATCAAGTCTGAGCTGCAGATGGTTGGCTCTGGACATGTTCATTGCTCTCTGGTCAGTCCCGTGAACTTATTCTGGCCAATGTCCCTGTCCATGAAAATTCACATGGAGGAAATTCTCATTTCTGTTTGCTTCTAATTATTTATAGCCTCAGTGTGACTCTCCAAACCTTTGGCTTGCACAGATGTGGCTGTATTGTGTGCGCATGGCTAGGAGCTGTGGTGAAGCGTAAGAGATCTGAATTGGAGCGGCATACATGATGAATGTGTCTGCTTAGGTTGTCTCCTTTTCTTCCTGAAATAACCTCACAGTCTTGAAAATCCAGCAACCTTAATTTATTTGGATGCTAAATGAAAACTTTAGTACTGTTTAATGTTGTTTATAGCTGGTCATGTTTTTTATTTAAAAAATCAAAGATTGTACACATGGTTCAGACATGATGTAAATGGGTTCTACAGCAGAGTTCTTCCTTTGAGTGTTTAATGTCAACAAGGCAATGCTTTGTTTTATTTCAGTGTTATTGATTCTCACCTGATAAGCACTGGTTGTAAAGGAAAATAAAGTACACAAACTACTCTGTCGCTTTGCTAATGTTTTGGCAAATGTTCATGAAATTATCATAAGAATGTTAATGTGTTGATGTTTGTTTTTTGTTTGCTTGTTTCTTTGTTTTAAATCAACCCACTTGTGTTATCACAAGTATAATCACATAAGCAAAGTTCCTTTTTTATTGCTGCTTCAGTACCCTTTTACTGAGGAATTTAAAGTGCACTGAGCCTGTAAATACACTTAATGTTTTGCATACTTTAATGTTTACTTGGCACTTCAAGAAAGTTTCTGTAAATAAAAACTGATTTATAGTGGAATAATTTCCAGCAAACTCTGTCCCTGCTGGTAAATCAGACTTGTGTTATGCAGATGGACTTCTGTAATCGTATGAACTATAATATCTGGCCTATGCGTTTAAACCGTTTCAGCAGTGTGGTGTTCAATGTCCTAGTGTTTTAAAAGAACAGCAAAAGACAATATTGCCTTTTATTGTTCATGTAATGTTCTTTGTAACCTTTTTACTGTATGAATAGTGTACGTTAAGATGTCAATATGTAGATTTGAAGAGCTTTATCATAGCACCACATAAAGAGGTTTATGGAGAATTGCACCTGTGTCAGTCTTAATTTTTAGGTTGCCCAGCAAGTATTTTTTCTTTATCACTGTCTTTGCATGTCTTATAGTTTAATAAAATTCAGTTTCATTAAAAAAAAAAGCTTGATACTCGTTAGATACTCTTTGCTACCACACATAGCAGTGTTTCTGCGTATTAAGAACTAGTTTCTATTTTAATTGTTTCTATTTGCATCTGAACAGTGATGAAGAATGTGACATTGCAGAAGTCTTGAATCCATTGGAGTACACTTTAGATCTTTTGAGCAGCATTCTGTGTGCCAGCTCACGTTATCCGATACTCTTTTTGGAATGCTGCTCGATTGTGGGATTTGGTTTTAGGTATCACAGGAGACTTTGGGGTCTCTTGTTATTCATAGCTGGCAGCAATAGGTTTGTGTTTTGTTTGTTTTTTTTTTTTTTTTTTTAAAGTCCAATGCTAACAGAGCACACCACTTGCTATGGTACTGAGAAATAGTTGGGAATTTTGAAAGTTTGACGTAATTGCTGAATGGAGGGTGGCTGCAGCCCTGACGCGGATGGTGAGGCTGTTGTGTATCAGTGTGTGACACCGCGTGCTGTGCCACAGGTCTGCCTGGTGGGGAAAGCCCTTGAGAACCTCAGCAGTTCGGTGCTGGGAATCCCTCTGATCTTGATCCATCATCCACTTGTCTCTAATATGAAATATATTATAGCTCCATAAGTAATTATACAAATAAATATTTTTTCATCTAGTTCCGTACTGAAAATCTTTTAGTGAATATCTTCATCTCTGTGGCATTCCCATGTACTTTTCTTTGTGACTTACTAGATCTTGAAGGATTAATTTGCTTTCAGGGAAAGGGAAATAAGATGCATAGCAATAGGCTAGAAGGGAGCAAATAATCCAGTTAGCATGAAGAAGTTTAAGTTCAGGAGGCAACCAGAGGCCAATCAGAGAGTATCCTGACTTTTCTGGACTGGAAGGCTAACAGCATTTTGGACCAAGCCCCTCAGTCCCAGGAGATACCATTGTTTTACTGCTCTGTGCTGTGGGCAACTTGGAATTCTGGACATCGTGGAGGCAACAGATAAGTGATTGTATTAGTTCCATATTTAATCTGTTTGGTCAGGTTGTCCCCCTTACCCCAAGTATTTTCAGGTATTTCTAGTTAAACTAATATTTAAGTAGGAAAACTGGTGGAAGTACAACACAGCAGTATGATGCAGTATGTTTTCCTAAATATAGACCAAATCTCCTGTTGTGTTATGTTACTCTCTGCTGGGTATTCCCAACCCCTTCTCATCCTGTAAGGGCCTGAGAGAATAAATTTGTGTATTGGATGGCACTATTCTGAGGTTTTCCTGTACTTGCAAATAACTCATAAATGAAATCGCCTGATGGTTTCTAAATATTGGAAAGGTAGTTATTGCCTGTAGAATCCCACAAGTAGTTTTTCAGGATAAAAAGCTGTGCATTGTCTTTTTCTGGCATTGAGGTATGTACCAAAGTATGTGAAAATGGAAGTAGACCTGCTTAGGTCATGCAGTTAAGACTTGCTTTTGCATTTCTGTTACTGTGATGAGAGTTGGTTGTGCGTAACTTTTTGGTTCTCTTCAGGGTCAGCTGTCTATATGCATTTCTGTGAGAATGTTTCCCTAACACAAGTAAGATTACATGTTCCGTGCGATGTTCTGTGTGCGATGTACAATTTCATTAAGATGCCAGAAGTGGACACTCCCTTGAGAGTTTCTTAAACATTAACATTTTTCTCTTAATGCAAAGTTGGCAGTGGTGAAGCAAAGAATATTGTGTCCTGCCATGATATGATTCATAAAATTAACCTGACAGCGGTGTTCTACCAGCAGTGTGGCGCAGAACACTACTTAGCAAGATTGCTTTAAACTTCTATTTTAAGGCAGTTGGCAGTTTTCTCTTTGTGCCAATCTTTGATTGCTTCCAGTATAATTGCTGTGTGAGTTGTTTGCAAAGCCTGAGTGCTTTCAGCCAAAAGAGTTTGCCTTTTCTGGGAATAAGGACAGAAGAATATATGCTTGCTGTTAAAACATTCTGGTAGGTTCTAGCCTCTCCGTGTTCAGGGCAGGGATTTGACATCATCTCCCTTCACAAATCTGCTCATCAAAGAGCATTAAGATTGGAAAAGGTGAAGGTGACCCAACTTAGATTACACAAATTCCCTCCTCTTACTGCTTAATTTCAGTTTAAATTGGATGGTAGAATTAAGTAAATCAAAAGGAAACAAAAAAGGCAGTAATCACACATTTTTAATCCACAAATATGATAATACATCATATACTTAAGGTGACCTGAACATTGCCCATATTTTAGCAATGTTGTTACATACCAAGCTACAAGTACAAAAGTAAACAACGAATATACAGGATATGCAAGTATGAGAAATACTTGAAAACATTCTCTTTCCTTAAGGCTACTCAGATTTATAAATAGAACAACAGATGTTCAGCTGTTTTTTCTAAAATACCAGAATCTGAATATTGATACTTGCAACACACAAAAAGAAAGTCACAGATACAGGATATCCCTTTCCTTTGGACATCTTGAATGATGAATAATCTCTTCTCTGGCTTTAAAAAAAGAAATTTGTTTGCCACAAGTGAAACAAACACACAGAATCTGACGTGTGCGCTGGGACAGGAGTGTTTGGCACAATAAATACTGTTCAAAAGCATCAGTTGACAAATACATGCTTGGAAAAAAATTCAGCTAATGGTGTGTATAGATATGGCTCTGCAAATGTCTGAACGTGCAACCCCAAATGTTGGTATTTCATTACTGTGCTGTGCTGCAAAGGAATTGTTCACCTTCATTGCTACTAAATATACTTTTTATAGGTAAAGGAAATATGTGAAGAAAATTGCATCTTTACAAACTGCTCTGGTAACGTCTTTGTGCTGCCATTTTTACTGCGCTCCAAAATGACTTTCTCCTGGGAACAGATAAAAATCTATCTAGCACAACCCTAGTGAATACGTGATCTGAGTATGTGTGTTCTCAAATGTGTAAAGGTGTGATAATCGAAGTTGTTGTTGCAAGAGATACAATATAGTTATTCTGGGGTCAAGACAGAAGAAGAGTAAAACTTTGAGCAGTTTTCTCTGCCACTGTAGTATTTAAGAATTTAAATGAGAAACATTTTTCTTATCCTAAATAATAGGTGATTAACACTGGAAGTCCGCCTTAGAGAGGAATCGCTTTCAAATGTATCTTCTTCGTCAATTTTCAAGTACATGCATTTCTGTACTATAATATGTGTGATATGGAAGGTGTTACCTCCAGATATTGGGGTTGTCTGCTGTGTCCATTAAAAGATGGTACATGACACTGAGGTGTCAGCAGACAGACATGAGGCTGGAGGCTGAGGTGCAGAGGGCAAGCTGAGGGGACGTTGCCAAACATCCTCCTTTGTTTCGGGTCAGCCGGCACCCACCCAGCTGCAAGACTCTGCAAGGGGCCAGCTGGTGTGTCTGCTCCGCTGCGCTTCTCCCTTCATCCTAACAAAACCATATGGAAACCAGTATTTCTTTGCACCATGTTTTCAGTTTGAAGACATCAGTGTATTTTGTTTAAGAAAGAAAAGAAAAAGTCACTGAAAATATTCTGAACGAATCAGTCAGTCATGGAGCTCACCTGAGTCCCTATGGCAGTTCTCTTAAGACTGCTGTGGATATTCTATACTGCAAGTGTAGCCCATGAGGTTCCTTTTTCAATCACATCTCTGTTTTACCGTAGGTACGAATTAACATCATGGACATGTTAAACTGAGAGTTTTATCTAGGCTGTATATTTTGAGGATCGAGGTTGTAATCATCAGTTCATGTCTTAGTTGTGCTCCTCTTCACAAGTGCCTTTTCAAAATCTTCACAAAGAATATGTTGTTCTGGAAGGCAAAAGTAAAAGCACAAAGAGCAGCGCAACCTTCAGCCTAGACTCGTCTGATGTTACCAAGTACACAAACCCTGAGAGTGGGGAACTGATGTACTTTACCTGGTTTTCTGGTTACCTTTGAGCCTGAACCACTGAGCTGCTCTTCAAAAATCAGATGGAACCTTCTCTCTGTTATTAGCATGTATAAAACGAAACTCTAATGAAACTACCGCTTCATAGAGCAGCTCTTTCAATTTTCTCCCGCTTCTACTGAGTTTGTATTATTTGTTGTTTTCCTATTAGGCTTAAAAATTATGAAAAAATCAGAGATTGTTTTTGATATTGATTCCTGATCCCTTTGAAAGGAGTGAGCTTAATCCATTCCAGCCCTACTTTCTGTCTAAGCTTTTTCAGTCATTATGGAAACAAAAAAAACATACGCACCAAGGGCAGCCTAGGGGTAAATTCCATGCTTTGCTTGTTTGCCTTCACCTGTCTGTTTTTACATAGCCATGCATTTGAGTTTACTTTCTTTTCATGTGTTCAGCCTTGAACACGAAGCTAGTAAGATCATGGTGTATAGCAATCTGTTTCGGAACAATATCTATCAGGAGCCTTGTTCACTCCACTCCTTGGAAAAGACTGAATTATCTGAACAAAACATTAAAATTAATAGCTTTCTGATTTGGGTTTTCCACATCATCACGAGCCTGGTGAGCACTTTCTGGCCCCTGCTGGAGACTGGAGTAGGAGACCGGTAGGAAGGAAGCTCGCTTGCTCACCAGGGCTCATGAAGAGTGGCCAGTTCGAGAGAGAAGTTTTTGGTTGGTTTCTTGGTTTTGAGTGTAGTTTCAAAGGACCTTCTCATCAAGCAGTTTGTTGATGCCATCACAGATCTTTTTGAGGTATGGCCGACAATCCCCATCAAGGCTGTACAGGGCAGCTAGAAATTCCACATCCGCAAAGTGATTGAAGACGTGGTTGATGCGGCCATGGGATCTCGGTGTCAGGTGTCGATCTACTAGTTCATGCACAAGGTCTTTACATTCATTCAGAAGTTCTGCAAGAACATTTCTGTCAAAAGTGTATTCTACCTCGTAGAAGCTGACGATTGTCATGGCAGTTTGGTTCAGCTTCTTCCTGAACTTGTCTACGATTTCCAGCTCTTCTTTGTTGAACTGATTATTTCGATAGAGGATCCCGATTTTTATTGCCACTTTAATCAGGTCTTTCATAATTTTATGGGCTTCCTTTTTGTTTCTTGTGTGTTCCTTTGTTACTTTGTACAGCTCATCAAAGATTTCACTGCTTGTGTCATCGATCAGCATGTTAGCCATGGTTTTGGATGCCATTTTACTCAGGATCTTTTTCTGGGCTTGCAGTGCAAGATTCTTGGAACTGAAACAGTCAGGACCTGTTTTGAGATAGCAGAGAAGAGGGAAAATGTTAATTTTATTTGGTGAATAATTTTCACAGTTTGTTAAGTAGTACCTATGTGCTGAACTGAGATGTTATCTATATCACTGATCATTACATATAGTCATTGCAGTAATGGGAACATTCCTAACACTGTATTTCCAGGTATTCTTGGGATCTTGGACATCCATGTTTCAGATCTTGCTGTCACTGAGGTTTCTTGCTTACAGATTAAGAACACAATATTCTGGCAGGGCATATCTATGCTGGTTGTTTGCTAGACTTTTAATGTTAAAACTCAATATTAAAGCTTTCTTGGCAGAGAGATCCACTGAGATGTTGTGGTCGAAATAATAAATAAGCTATTGGAGATGAGCAAAATGAGATACTGACTAATACAGGAACCTGAAAGAATTATACTTCTGGTCATTGGGAGGCACTGTTGTTCCACGGTTAGACTAAACACCATCTCAGATAAGGGCTAATAAAGCAAATTCATAAACGTGGATTTATTTCGCTTTAATCTCTACTGATGATGCCTTTCCTGTTTGTTGCCTATTTGCAAAATTATAGAATGTGATTTTTGTAAAACATTGGTACTTCTGTGCATGCAGTTCCTGCCAGCTGAAAATACCTCAGCTATTTGCTCTGCATTTATAAAATAAATACCTTGGATTGTACATCTTTCACCCAGCTGTGCAGGTTTCACTCAGCATAGCACCTGACCCATGTGGCTGCTCCTGCTGGACTTTATCCAATGAGCTTCTATGACCATTAGCAGAGATTAATTTGACCTTTCTTTTTCACATTGGAGTTGTTTTTTAACTGACACTGTGTGGACAAAGTAAAGGAAATGGAAAGATTTCATATGAAATAACCATCCAGTTTAACACTAGGGGAGTGAAGTCTCTCTTGGATCAAAGGGCGTTGTATCGTAGTAGCCGAAGGCTGGAGAGCATGCATATACTCAGGCTTGCAGCCGGTGAGGTGACACCAGGTGCTGGCACAGTGGCCTCTTCGGTACGAGACACCTTCCTCGCCTTCCCCTGGTGTCCTGGCACTCAGTCGCGTCCCTGTGCCTCCCTGCCAGCTGCGCCTCCGGCTCTGCTCCCCAGGCGAACACAGCCTCGGCTGCTGTGGGGCATGGAGGTAACCGCGTCCTTCCCCAGCTGCTGGGGAATCAAACCACTAAGAGATTAAAAATAACACTCTGAATTTAAACAGTCTTCTGTTTAAACCCTGTTTTTCAAGTTAGCTGGAGTACTGAAGTTGTCGTCTTTCTTTGTGTGCTACGGCTGTACTACTGAGCAATATGAAAGACTAACATCTAATTTCAACGGAACCACCACCTGGAAAAAATAATTCAATGTGCTTAAAAGGATTGCGTGTCATTTGGAGAGAAAATTGTGGGGCTGAGCTGCTGAATGGAAGAAATAGAAAAACTGTGATTTAATCTAGAAATGATAAAACCAGGATGAAAGCATTTTTTCACTTAGGAGTATGTGGGTATATAAATAGTACCAGTTATGAATAATTATGTGGTTTTGACACGGTAAAATGGAAGATTAATAGTAGTGTCCATTTCTGTAGTACGTGTTTGCTGTTCATCAAGTGGACACAGTTGTTCAGTATCTATTTGGATCAAAAACTGAAAATAATTGCAGTAGATTTTTGGAATATTAATTTTACTAGCATTTACTAACTTTCTAAAAGTAGAATAAATAAATCTGTTATTACACTGGAGCTGCTAAACTTTTCTATAGAACCTGTATTCCACTTTCCTCTGTGATTTCCTTTACCAGGCCCTGAGGCTTTATACTCCCCCTCCTCTCATAGCTCTTGCTTTTCTCTGGACCCCAATGTCATGCCTCCTATTGCTGGGTTAGGGGTTAGGGTTAGGTTAGGGGTTAGGGTTAGGTTAGGGTTAGGGGTTAGGGTTAGGGTTAGAGTTAGGGTTAGTGGTCCCCTTCACCACTCTGTCCTCCTGTCTCTCCAGCCTGTCTCCCTCTGGCATCTCTAAGACCTGAGTTGTACCAGCCACGAGTGCTGAGAGTCCTCAGGAACCAGACGGATCCAAATACTTTGTGCACATTTCTTTCCCCGACCTCCTTTCATGATTTGTGCTGCTCTGTGCTGTTGTAATATCTGCATAGCTGGTAATTAGTTTCACCACCGTCACTGCCAGGTGCTGTCTCCCAGCCACCTGTACCAAGCAGACAAGGCTCCGGTGGGGAAGGGCTGTGCTTGGTGGGGACACAGGACGAGCCCGTGCATCTGTGGTGCTCCAGGTTAAATACAGCAGTTGCAGCCTTCTGCCACAGTCCCTCCACCACGTCAGGACCCCCCTGAGCAGCTCAGGGAGGACAAGTGGTGCACCCCAGCTGCTTCAGCAAGCCAGCAGCCTGGGCTCCCCCTGCCCGAACGCCTGCTGGGGGTCAGACAACGTGCGATGGGCAGGAGGGGCACAGCAGGCAGCAGCCCGTTCGCGCAACCCAGATGGCGGTGTGGGGGCTGTTTGTGAAGGGCTTTGCTTCAGTTCAGGGTGCGCACAGTTTTACACCAGTGTGTCCTGTCAGGTGCGAGAGAGGCTGCTGGGATTGATTGTTTGGATTCCTGCCTCCAAAATCACGTAGAGCTCAGACACCAAGGTGACGCCTTGCCTTTCAGAGGTCACAGGCGGTTAGCCACATGACCGAATTCAGGCCTTACAGGGAATGCAGGTTTACCATGGCAGTCTTTTCTTACTGCAGCACGTTGCTCGTTACACAAATACATCTTTGCCTCCTACATACAGCAATTCTATTTTCAGCTTTCTTTCATACAGCAAAACAAATCAGCAGCAACATTATGGATGCTATTAGCTTTCAGGAACATTATACCAAAGCTAAAAAAGAAAAACCATTCTCTGAGCACAGTGCTCTGCTGGGTAATGATTAGCTTTCATAATAGAACGCCTGACATCTTAGTTTTTACTGAAGGACCAGTTCTGCCTTCAGATCTGCTTTCTCCCTTTCTCTCTGTCATCTCGAGAGCTGTCTATAATAAAAGCTATTCAAAAAGCCCCATGCAGCAGGATCGATCCCATAGCAATCCTCCATCCTTCAAACAGTGCAACTCCGAGGCCTGTGTTCCCACAGCTGTGACCCCCGCGGAGGGACGGGCGCTTGCCCAGCTGGGTTGGGACGGGGAGAGGCGCCCGCGCTGGGCAGCCCCACATCCCAGCAGCGACAGCCCAGCTCCTGGCACGCGGTACCCAGCACGACAAAGATGCCTCACATCCACTAAACTTAATAACAGGATTGCTTAATAACAGAGTTGCTTAATAACGGAAGTGTGGAAAAAGTTGGCAACTCTAGAGAGTAGATGTAAGAGTTTTATATTTTGAGAGTTTTTGAGACTAAAATGCAAGAGCATCTGTAATGTTCTCGAAATATTTTGATTCCAGATGGCTGTACCAAGTACAAAATGATTAGAACTAAATGCTCAGCAATACTGTTTTCATGTAAATATGCATTCAGCTACTCTGTACAAAACACACGGCAGAACCAGTGAACCAGAACATGCTTCCGCTACGCCCAGCAGAGAGCATGGTTGATGTTTGCTGAAAGCAGTTATGTGGACGTGGAAACAATCCCCCCAAGAACACGAATCCATTTCCCTCCCAGTTAGCCACTTCTTAGTCAAAGTCTTAATAAAATTTTGCAGCCAGGGTATTTTCTCCCCTGGCAAATGGCTGAGAGGTGTGTTGGGGTGAGCTGTGGGGGGAGTGCTGCTCCACAGGTTAAAATGGACAGAGTAGGAGTTACTCTGCGGAGTTTCTGTGGAGTTTGTCCAGTGCATTTTTAATTGTGTTAGCAGGCTTGCTAAGAGAGAAGGGGTACATGCGACTTCTCTGGTTTTGTCACACCTGTGGAGTTATGGCTGACACTGGGAGTTGTTACTGCAGTGCGGGCTGCAGCTGGTACTATTATAGTTAATTCATTAGCTCAGCCTTGGGCTTCACCTGGTCTGAAGTGAATGACACTGGGAGCTGGGTGCCTTTATCCCCTGCCTGTGCTGTGGGTGTGACTCCGGTTCCAGCAGCATGTGGGAGGCTGTGTTCAAGCCGCTGCCAAGCCATGTGTGTGGTGGTCACTAAGAGCATCCAAGAGAGGTGAGTTGAGCTGCTGTAAATTAAAGGACTGGGCTAAAAGCATGAGGAAGTTGCAGGGGCCCAGTGCAGTCCTGTGGCCTGGCAGGAATGGGAGGTGATGGGGTTGGAAAAGGTTCTTGCATCTGTGCTGTAGCTGTACTTTAAGGTAAGGAAAGGGCTGAATCTTAACAAGAGGGAAATACATAGGGAAGTAAAGATGATGAAAAAGCTGAAATATTTTTAATACTCCTGAATCCTCAATTTTCAAACGCACCGTAGCCACTGCAGCAAAAACCAGGCTTTTAGGAGTCAGCAAAGCTGCTGGAAATGTGAGCATCCCTCCAGCTGCCAGCAGTTGCTCGGGCTCAAGGGAGATGGGCTAAGCCAGGGCACAGGGATGCTCTTGGAGTCTGTTACAGTGTGAGATATCTCGGTTGTGAAAATTGCTGTAGGAATGTGCGGTTTCAATGATTTGTGTGACCCACTTTGAATGCATCTGTGTATTTTGACCTGGTGACGTACTTGCCCTGAGCCTGGGGATGCCAATGAGAAGGAATGAGGCAGTTGTATCATAAAGCTCTTGCAGAGAGTTAAATGAGCGGAGGATATCTGAATGGTTAATCCAGTGTTGTTGCTGGTTTCATAATTTACTGGGCTGACAGCTTGTTTTATTATAACCTGCAGTTACCTGTAATGTCTCTTTTTCTTGACATAAATAGTTAATAAAGCATAAATAACCTTTGAGGAAAATAAAAGCAGGAAACCTTATGAAGCTGTTACATAAAGCTGTAAGGACAAGAAAAAGCTGGTGCAGATTTGGAAAGGAGAACGTAGAAAACCAACAAAAAACTCCAGTTGCTTAATTTGTAGTATTCAGACAAAATGTTTAGAGGTAATGAGCTGCAAACTTGTGTGTTTTATTTATCCTTCAAGTGCCACTTTCATGTTATGAGATTGATTAGAAATTTGAACAGCAGAACTCAGGATTTCAAAATAGCTCTCAAAGCAGACAGGGGAAAAAGTGCACTAAAATCACTCTTCCACAGTATTTTAGTACTGAGCAGGCAGGGAGCGAGCTGTAAGTGTGCATATTACTCTTGGACAGCTACAGGATTATTGCAGAAGAAACATTCAGTGTTTCCAGTAACTTTAAGCCAAGAAATCCAATAGACCAGATGGAATATATCAGCTTTCAGGGAGGGCCAATTTAAACATGTGTAAGCACCAGGGGCCCAGTGCTCAAACTTTTAACACTTCTAAATTGTTACTGTGAACATAAAAGGGTTGCTCGTTTCTGTAGTGGAGCAGGAGACTACAGACTGATAATTATATGATCCTGGGAGAATGTACTGGTATCCAAACATCTGAAGGCAAAACTTGGACATGCTGGAAATGGCAGCAGCAACCCTGTGCAGAGGGAACATGACTGAATGGAAAAAACAAAAAGACTATTTTTCCTTTCAGTGCTTTATACGAGCAGCGATCATGCTGGGGGGGGAAAAAAAAAAGCACCGTCTGGGAATCTAGCAACCGGAGATTCCTAATGACAGTCTTATTTCAGCAGCTGGCTTGTATTTGGTATTTACTTTACTAATAATATATAGTTGCTACATACTGGAGTGTGCCTTTTGGTACCTGGCAGAGGTGGTGGTAGGCTGGGGAACTCCTGTAAAGAGAAGAGGAGAAATGCAGAGAGAGCGGTTAAAGGTTGTCCTTGCCTGGGTAATGCCTCCAGAGGGGATATCCAGGAGGAGAGGAGTTCGGCTGCTGTTTCCATCAGCTCTGCTGGAATTGCCAAAAAAGGGGCTGGCTGAGCTACCCCCATTAGCTGGCTGGGAATGGAAACACATGGCTGTGTTCTTCTCTGGTGTCTAAAAGCGGTATCTGGTGAGCCGTGTCTGGATGACAGCACTGGCCCGTGGCTGAAACTGGCTCATGGTGTGGAAACCTTCACAGGAGCTGCCTTGATTACATGGCAGAGCTGACACGATGCTGGGATTTTGTACGGCTGCTATTTGACATTGTGAATTAGATGTTATACTTGGTCACATCCCAAAAACTTGCAGCCAGCTTGTGAGAGCAGAAACTGTGCCCTGAGAAGAAGGCTCGGTGAGGACCATCTCCATGCATCATGTCCCTGCACCACAAATCAAACCTAAACAGCTTTCCTAAGGACCCAGTTCTTGGGTCTAGCCTGCCAAGTACCAGCTTGGTGCTCACAGGCACCTCTGAAAGTGGCTACCAGAGCTCTTTTTTTTTTTTTTTTTTTTTTTTTTTTTTTTTTAATCTGATAAGATATATCAGAACAAAACCTAAGCCAGGCTGCAGCACAGAGAATGGTATCTTTGAGGAGTGACTTTCAAGTGTTCAGTTTAAACTTTGCACATCCATGTTTGTAGCACACAGGGAAGCTCTGCCAAGGCAGCAAACACTTCTGGTTAACTTCTGGCACTGGTGGCCAGTGTAAACAATGCAGACTTTGCTTATGTAGCACCTGGAGGTACATGCAGATTATGCACAAGGCTTTGCTCTTATCTGGAAGTGCTCAGGTGTTATAGAAATGAGTAAGTCTGTCTGCCAGGAGACATAGTAAAATACAGTGGTGTTGGGGTTTTTTTAAGCTTTACTATACAACTAAAAGAGGTTTTGATAAACTGACCACTGTATTTTATAAATAGGTTTAAAGTCTTTCAATGTCAGCCCATTATGTTGATAGCAAGTGCAAAATACATTGAAAAGACTGAACATCCCTACCTCAGAAAATGCTGGTTTAATTCTGACTGACACTGCAAGAGAAAATTCTCTCACATTGGCAGCAAAGGTTTGACGAGGGAGGAATTTGCAATAGATTAAGCCGTAACAGACCAAGGTGTTGCCTGGTCAGATCTTTAAGGAGTGGGAATGCAGGACGATTGGTTACTACCTGTTGTAATGACCTATTGATTCTGTTCCTCTATTTTGAAATGGATATTTATGGTTACGTTAGTGGATTTTTCTTTAAATGCTAGCTTGGGTCAAAATAAGTCTTTAAGAGTGGAGAGGTATGCTGATATAGCCAAAACACTACAGCAGGATCTTGGGTAAGCATGAATAGCTTGCAAAACCCAGCAGATAGCACCTGGGTGACAATAGAGGGCATCTCGAATTAGTTAGGATTTTTTTGGCCTCCAAACTGTCACCCACCCCCCAATATATGTTATATAACATCCTGGGCAGTAACTGTTGAAAAGTTTAACTTCAGTCTCTGAAACATTTTGTGTTTAATTTCCTTTTTCTTTTCCACAATTACCACATTTCCTATACTTTCTTTTAAAAGACATTGTATTTAAAAATAAGGTAACATGGTGACTTTGTAGAAAAATGTCTAAGTATAATAATATCTCTATAATGTAATAATATCTCTATAGGAAAATTGCACTTGTTTTAATGTCTGGCCATGTAATTTTCACAACAGGACAGCAATGAGCACTTCAATATGTGCTAAGAAACTGTTTATTGGTTAGATGGGACTTAGTCTCTGGTGGAGCATCAGGCATATAATGAATGATAAGCCAGTTACCTTGTTAAGGAAAAAAGCCTCATAGGTTTCTTTAAAAGGACTCAGCCATCATATTCTTCCACACAAAAGTAACAATTATCTAGAAAAAAAGGATTTTCTTGCTAAAGTATTCTTTGCCACTGAGACTCTCACAAGCCATGAGAAACCTTTCAAGATCTTGCAGCTATACTGTTTTTACCCAGATGCAATTATTGTAGCAACTTCTCTTTGTAGATGATCTATAGAACTTGCTTTCAGTGTTGCTTTATGATCAGTTTCCGAACTGGTAGATTCTGGTTTGAGCAAGAACTTGAAGACAAAAAGAAATTGCAAGCACTGAATAATAGAAAATCCAGCCTGTGTTATCTAAACATGGGGCATTCAGCTACTCATGCTGGAAGCCAGCAGCTAGGACCATCTCACTTAAAGCTGCTTAGACATTCTGTTTTCAGTACATACAACCTTTCTTGCTCCAGGAATGTAGTAAAAACTTAGTCTCTCCCCTTGCCTCTTTAAAGCAAACAAAAAGCCCCCAAACTATACACAGAGAAAGCAGAGCCAGGACAGACAGTGTACAACGATACAGGTGCTTTCCACCTGCTTTATCTGTGCTTTAGTATTTACTTGCAGTGGCCCAGAAGCAAATCTCCTGTTTCAGCCTCTGGCTATGTTTTCCTGGTATGGATGGGGGATTTGGCACCGGGCAGCAGCTATGCTCTTTTTCTGATGTTCGAACGTTTGAGCACTGTGACATTTGCAACTCCTGGGGGAGCTGAGTCCAATTTCACAAATGACTTGGAATCTTGATCAGGATGCGTGAGCTTTTCTGTGTGTTCTTTCACATCCTCCTCTGGTAGGGTGAGGGGAAGAGAAGGGCCATGGAGGTAATTCTGCTTTTCTGGGCTTGGTGCTTGGTAATTACCAGAGTCATCACTCCTGGTTAACAGGAGGTGCAGATTTTCCTGTGCTTCTATAGCTCAAGCGCTTTCTATTCCTTCCACGACAATCTCTTTAGCATGCAGGAGTCAATCGTTCCCAGTAGGAACATAATAATATGCTGTTAGTAAAGCAAGGCCTGGCAATATCAGTCTTAAATATTAAACAAGCCCTCTGTGTGAGGCGTGTGCTTTAAATAAAGTGCAGCTAAGAAACAAGCTACTGGTTCACAGATTTCTTCTTTTTTCCCCCCCATTTCTCATGCCCTCAGGAAGAAAATTCTAAAGGTTTATTTTTGTGCCTTGAAGTTGCTTGCCGTTGCAGTACACTGCTCTTTCTCCAGAGATAGACTGTCCTTGCCTTTTACATAGAGTAATTCTATTTTGGACTCTAATATATTGAAGAGTGGCATGAAAAATAACCATGCCTATTCTCTAGGGATGTACAAAATTCCATGAGAAAGCAAGCAATTTGTACCCCAAGGATAACTGGTCCAAAGATGCTGTGAAGCTCCAAGCTCCATTTCTCTGTAGCTTAATATGAGGCTGAAAGAATATGGGGGAAAAAGTATTTCTGCCAAACCAGGTCAAGGTGAATAGACTTGCAAAAAACACACAATAGACTGCAACTGCAGGAGGTGTCAAGCTGCTGCTGAGCAAGTGGGATCCCCAGCTGCGCTCGGCTGAGGGAGAGGATGGGGGTCAGCAGCTCGGGCACCGCATTTCTGCAGAACGACACCAGTACCTACCTCTGCAGAACGACACCAGTACCTACCTCTGCAGAGCATACTGTTCTCCTTGCCATCCTCCAGCACACTGTTCAGATACACCCAAAATAACCCACTGTGTCCCACAGAGAGGGAGTGATTGAAAGCAAAATTGCAATTCACTCTTGTGTGGCTCTTGTCTTGTTTTTCAAAAACAAACCAAAATCCCCACTGACAATACTACTTAGCCTTCTTTGCTTGAAATGCCTTGGGGACACTGACACAGTGCAAGTGCTGGATGGGCAGCAGTAACCGAATGGTCTGTGTGTAAGTGAGAAAAAGCCAAGGGAAGGGAGGTGGAGGGGAACGGCAGGCTGTTTGAGCTTGGAATTGATTTAAGCTAATGGCATCTGCATATCTGGCAAACGAAGGAGAATTTTTTTTTTTTTAAATGAACATCATGTGCTATTGTTTTATTACCTTACTATTTGCTTGGTTTTGAAGCAAGAAGGTGATAGATAGGAAGGAAACAAAACAATGGCAGAGGTCAGGTACATCTGGAAAAGCCAATGGGTCCCTAAATAAAACACCAGGGGAGCTGTTAATTTTCCCAATTAACTCCAGCCATGCTTCCAAACTGTTTAAACTAGACGATAAAGTCAAACGAGGGGAAGATGAAGAGGACAATCATAGCAAGAAGTGTCTGATAGCAGTTAACTCTTCCAAGTCAGGAGCAGACACTATAGACTGATTGCAATATACTTAAAACTATTAAGAAAGTTTAATTAACCTTATGCATAGTCTGTTGTCTCAGGTTTTGTTTGCTTGTTATGTTTTTGGAGGAGTCAACTTGAAGAAAATATTTTGAAGATATTGGTTAGTGCTTACAAATCAGCTACTGGTCACAGGGCTGTGGAAGATGGGGGCTTACAGGTTCTAACACATTTGGACCTGCTGTTTGGCGGCCAACAAATAGGGACAGCTATGGCTACAACAGAGCTGGAACAGCAGGACTGTGATGTGGTTGTCACTGAATAAAACAAAGGATGCCAAACCTGCTGCATAGTGAGGGCTTAGTAGCAGCATAAGGGAGATTAATGTGTGGCCTATCCTGCGACTAATGTTCTTAGAAAAAGAAAACAAAAACAAAACCCCAACCATACAAAACCAAGGAAACAATCTCCCCCCTCCAAACACCAAAACCAACCAACCAAAGCCTCGTTATAGTACTGCGTATGTCAAAGCATCATTACTTACAAGGTATGTGATGCTACCTATGTCTACGTATTTGTAAGAGTTTAGATTTCCTATGTGAATGCGAAAGGCTGGATTTGTAAAGGCATCTAAGGTATCACTAAGCGCCATCCAAAATTTTAATTTCTAGTCTGAGAATGTTTGGGAGAGGGGGAAAAAAAAAAAGACTAAAAAAAAAAGTCTGGAAGAGTAACTGCAACTTGTAAAGTCTTTTGGGGAAAGAAAATACTCCAAATTAATTCACTACTTGTCATACTAGTGACCCTCCCTCTGCCTCCTGGCTGCAGAGCATCCCTTGCTGTTTGCCCGGTGCCTGGGCAGGCGCTGCCTCCTGCTCTGCCTGCTGCTGGCTGGGGACAGGATCAGCTTCTCCCACCCAGGTGTTCGACTGTTACACGTCGCTTGCTGTCACAGACGACAGGATGCAGGTCCTGGCCCTGCTTGCACAAACATGGCAATGACAATGTCATTGCCACTCGAAGCAGACAGTTTTGTTTCGCTCAACTCCAAATAGCCGATGTTTTGTGCTGCAGCTTTACAAGAGGGAGGTAATACCAGATGGGAATGTTGCTTGTGCAAGTCCATAAAAGACTTGAGGGCATCCATCCTCCCATTCTGAGTTAGAGCTGCTGATAATATCAGTGGCTGAATGGTGCCTCCTCTGGTTTCTTTTAACTCATTTGAAGTATTCTTTTTTTCCCTCACTAAAAGTTTAAACATTTCTTTAGAGACTTCTAACAGATAATATTACTATGGCCTTGCCGGGAAAAAAAAAAAAAAACAAAAACCAACCCTGTTTGCTGTTTGATTATAACCGTCAGAATTGATATTGTAGAACGCATCTTCAATGAAAACAATATATTTCAAAGTGTCATCTGCTTATCCTGGCTGACAAGCGAGTGAGTTCCTTTTCCTTGTAGTTTAGAGGGGTTTTTCCCTCCTTCTTCAACAGAGAGCAGATTAAGCATGTGCTATACTGAAATAGCTGCCCACACACCAACACTGGGGCTCTGCACACCTTTACGGGGAAAATGTAAACTGAGAGTGTCAATACTCTTGATCCAGAGTGAAATCAATGTCCTGTTTTCATTCTGAAAGTGCTAGAAAAGTATTTCTTAACAACAGCAAAGCTGAAACTGAAAAGGCAAAAGGCATGAGGAACAAAAAACCTAGAAGAATCTCCACTTATTGTTTAAAACAATGCTCTACTGTTTGCCCAGTTATTAAAAACAAAAACAAACAAAAAACCCCAACCAGTTGCAGAATATTAGGCTGTGTGGAATCCTTGACTTTTTTGTGTGTTTTTGTGTTGTTGGTTTTGTTTTGATTTTTTTGTTTTGTTTTGTTTTCCCCTCCTTCATCCCCTGCCTCTAGAGAAGGATTAGCTGTTGGGGAGATGGCCAATTCAGATTATGAATGGAAAACTCCTGAACAATGGAAAAATTAACACTGGTCAATGCAGCTGGGATTCATCACACTCTCCCTCTCTTAAAAGTTTTTGTGCATCTGACTGGGGATTTATTGCCAGGGAGAAAGCACATGTTGCCTCATACCTCAGATGTGATCTATAACCCTGTTTTCCTTTAAGATAAATCCTGATTTGGACTTTAATATATCCTTTGTGTCACCTGCTCTGCACTGCTCATCTGCAGTGTCAGTTCAAGCATTTGATCAAGATGCACAAAACACTAAGAAGGGAGCCTGGGATGGCTTCCATCCCTAGGGAAAAACAGACTAGTGTGTGTCTCTGTTCCACATGAACTGGACCACCTGCTGTGTTCTCCATAGTTGTTCTCTGAAATACTGTCATAAAGACTGACCAATGTTTATCCAGCTTTTTCTTTAGTAAAAAGCAATAATTTTTAAACCATGAAAACCTTAGTATAACCTCCTGAAAACTTAAGCTGAGTCTTCCAGTAAAAGCAACAGATTATTTCCTGTGGAAGGATAAAGAACTCGGGTGGATTGGCAGGTCAGTTCTGTTCCTCCTTTGTTCAAGATCAGCATGAATAATAGCTGTCAAAAGTTACAGTGTCTTGCTCTCTTACACTAATGAAAGAAAAAATCATGAGGTTATACTGGAAAAAAGGAAGGAAAAACTAGACCATAAATGACGATTTCCTTGTTAGGGACTTAAACTAAAATGCTAAACATGGCACCAGTATTTTCACACCAATGACCCACAAAGCATAAATAATATCTTAGTCAAAGTTCCTGTAGAGAATAAATGCTAATGGAGATAATCTGGTTTCATACTTTTATCTTGTTCATTGTGTGTATACATATTGCAAAACATATCATGCCAGGAGGAATATCCTGGTAGCAGGGATGCTGCTCTGTCATCAGGCAGTGTCTAATAACAGTTTAACAGCAGTAGCTGTAACCACCCATGGTGTAGAAGTTCACCCTAAGTGCAGCTCTTTATATCAGAAAAGTAGAAATAGAAAAGACGCTGGAAAAAGTAATGAAATGGTAAAACCAATTCTTAGGAGGCCTGTTTCATTATTCTGAGGCATGTGTTGTGTGTTTGGGGTTTTTAAAATACATGTACATATGTTTGTATCATCATTATATGATATCGCATCTATTTGGAGTCAGGATTGAATTTACAAAGGAAAAATTTAAAAATCACTGCTTTTATTTTACCTAAAGAAAACCCTGAAAGGATGAGCCTCAATGATAAACATGGATAAGCAGAAGGTGCTGTCCCTCATGAGGTTTCAGTTCTGTAAAATCGCTGAGTATATGTCTGCTGAGTTTGTTTGTGCTGTTACCTACACATGTACTGCAAGCATCCAGCTGAACATCCAGGATAACGCAGAATTGTTACCTCTGAATACAGCAGTCACAACAGTCTCTAGATAAAAACACGTGAGCTGCCCAGCCTGATACTAAGAGAAAGAAATGTAGCACAGCCTGTGTGCTGTTCTCATCTCGCTGTTTCAGATGCCAGCAAAACTGCTGCCTTTATATCTGGTTAATGGTAATAGAATAATAGACAGTTCCACAGTTCTGCCAAAAAAATGTGCTTAGGAACAAAAATTCTGGTACTTCTGAAGGTAAACTGATCAATTTTGCTGTTTCTTAGTCTCAAGCGTGAATTTCTAGAGTGTTCGGTACATGTTGAAGAAACAGAGCCACTGGCATGCTGCTTCTCCTTCTGGAGCGATTCTAAGCATAGGCAGCTTCTCAAGGCTGATCAGTAAAGTTCCAAAGGTGAATTTAGAATTATCTGATCTCTCTTGGATTTGACATGGTATTCAAGGAATGAACGCCCAGTCGAACTTCCTCAGATAGTCTAGCAGTTGCCTGAAGGGAAATACTGCTTAGTTTCCACTTGCTGCTTTTTAGGACTTTATAAGCCCTTCTTTCCTAGAGACCTAATGGTGCATTTTTTTTAGTCCTGCTCCAAGGCTCTGCTGGGTTCAGTGCTCTTTCTGCTTGAAGTGTGACAAAACCTGCTTCTTGCTTAGCTCTCAGCTGTCCTGTAGGAACAAACTGGATTCTGCCCAATCTCATGTTTCCCATTCGTCTTGTTCTACAATGAAGAAAAAAGTTGATCCCGTTATTGAAGAGGAACTTGCACAGTTCTGGTCTGTACTGCGGTGTACAGACAACCCTCCAGGGAGGACTTTGTCAGGTAAGGATGGACCAGACCAGTTGGACCCCAATTCTGATAACTGGCCCAATTCCCTTTAGCGGGAGGGTCTAACAATCCCTATCCATATGCTCATCTAGAGAAATAAGACTACTATGTTCATGTATTCTGTAGGGTTCAACTTCTCCTGAAACAACATCTGTCTGTAGTTCCTGCTTTGTGCTCCTGCTGTCACCATAGCAGAACCCAGGGACATTCACATCTAATTATATAAACAATGAGCAGAAAGCAATCATTGCTGCAAAGAGCCTTCAATCAAATGACGTATTTGTGTGTTTCTAAATGGAGACTGGAGCCTTAAAAAGAAATTACCATTTCATTACCACTATTCCATATATCAAAATAATCTCAAGAGTTTCCTATCGGTTTGTACCATAAAGCCTAGAAACAATAATCCAGTGTTTGTGCTCTGAATATAAGCATTGCTATATTGCTCAAAGGGAATAATCTTTTAACAGGAACATTTAAATGAACTCTGTCATCAAGTTGAATGATACTCTATAAGAAATCGTTTAACTTTTACTAAGAGTCATTATTAATTTAATGAAACTTCCCAGGATGATTTAGCCAAAACAGAGAAAGTTTGCAGTCTTCCCCACAGAGATATTGCACATTACATATGCAACATGAAAGGTCTGGAATAGGAGCCCTTTTTTTTATTCTTAGTTCATTTTAATTAACGCTAATTTGAGCTGCTAGTGTTATGCTATTAAGTCCTACACTACAATATATTTAAAGCTCCCCTTGGCAAATAACTGAGAAAAAATTTAACTTGACTGACCTTGCCTTAGTGGAACTGGTTTTGCTGCCAAACTCAAGAGCTGGCATGCCTTTTTAAAAATTTTTATTTTATTTTTTCCTTTTTCCTACCCAAGTCTATTCAAATAGTTTATTTTGCAGCAGTCTGTTCTCTTCCTCTGGGCCTGATGGTGTTGCTGAGGACCTTGGCGTAGCGCTACAGGCCTACCTTTGCCTTTGGGGTGACCTTGCTCACCTCCCCCTCACCAGCTTTTGGCAGCATTGGGCCCTCCTTAGCTACAGGTCTCTCAAGGTTTGTTGTAGGAGTGATGCTACCAGCATCTCCCCATCTGTCAGATGTCTGTCCTTTCTTCAAGCCTGAAGATGATTTACCACTTGCTGCTTTTCAGTATTATCTCCCCAAATATTAAGTACTGTCATGCTTATAGAGAAAACACGTGTAGAAGCTTTACCCTTCCAGCATGCTTAACAGCCATCCTTCCAATGCAAAATCCACTTGTGATAAAATCGCACTTATCACAGCAAACGGGCACCCCAGTGAGCCTCTCAGACCGGCTTCCCACTTTGCAAACTCTCATCAAGTGCAGCCCAGTGGTGCTGGCAGAATGTTGCATCAGTTGACATTTATTTGACTTTAATATACACAGAAATCGCTTCTGGGAAGCTTTTATCAAAGAAATGAAGCTCCAAATGCCAGAATCCTGTCTCTTACGTAGTGAGAGACTGCCTAGAAATCCAAGCAGTGTGTTAGAGCTTACAAGACTTTTAACAAGTGGAAACTGTGGGTAAAAATAATTTTAAAAGCCAGCTGCCATTGCCTACATTTTGGTCCCATGTTCATGCTCATGGTTGACTGATGCATTTTCTTCCTGGGACTCACACAAACGATATATCCTAAGACTGAAGAGAGATTTGTATCCAGTGATTTTGGTTAAGTGAAAATATTAATACTATAAACACAAGCCTATAAATGTGATACGCCACAAGAATTTATTTGGGGCAGCACTGATTTTTCTTAACCTAGATAATTGTAATAATTATACTGCTCTGTAAACTGGTCAAATGGAAGCTGATAAATCTCATTAGCATTGTGATTAGTATGGTACATAAAACTCTAGATATGCTTGACAATTCTACAGCTATCTGCTTTATTCCAGAATGAAAACCAGACCAACACGATAAAACCAACGTAGCATATTTCAATATTTAAAAAGTGTACACCTGAATGTCTTAATTTGGATATGCTTGTAATGGCTTCTTCTAGTGTCATCTAATAACTTTCATATGTAAGTGTAAAATAAAAGTAATTTATTTTAAAAAACAAACATTATCTAATACCTATGTATTGACAGAAGAATCAATGAAAGTGTATGCATTTGGACTCAGATCTCTCCTGTGTTTTCTTTCAAAAGAGGAATTTACAATAATTGAAATAAATATCCAAGATGTGGTCAAGGAAAATACTTGTTCTTTTTTCCTTCACAAAGGTAAGAAAACACTACCTTGTAGAGGAGTATTTGCTATATGATGATCTGCCTCTGAAGTACATGTAGATGTTAAGGTTGCATATGAACAAGGGGATGTGGGATGTGATTCTACCTCCTTTTGAATAGATCAGAATTCTTTAGCTATATTCAGTGTCTCATGATATAAAGTCTTTACTGATATCAGTAATAATGGCCTAAACTGGCCATATAAAATTACATAATGTATGATGACAGGGAGATTATTTTTCTAAAGACTCTTACCTACTTCCCATGATGTACTCCAAACATTTCTCATCCAAGACTGGCCTAATATGCATTGGGTACTCTTTCCTAATCCTTTTAGAGGGAACTTGCTGTTTACAGGGGACATATTCCAATCAAACGTATTTTTTGAGATTCCCTGCATCACGTTTCTCAGACAGTGTTTTCTCTGTACAGGTTATCTGCTGTTGTCATTCTGATTTCCCACAGCTACTGGAGGACAACCATGCATTCAACGGTGGCTACTGCCTGAATTAAAGACCAAAATGCAAAAAGTATGTCTTTTTCATACTCAGGCTCTCATCCTCTGAACTGGGGACTGGATCAGTAAATGCACAGAAAGACTATTTTCTGATTTCTTTGAGTTGTGTTTATTTTTCACTATGACAACTTCTCAGAGAACAAGCTGAAGTTTTGCTGTGTTGTTCTTGCCTCCTTTTTTAAAAAAAATATAATTACGCAACTCATTTGAAACATGGTTGAAATATGGGAATGTAAACTACTTGTGTCAATGTCTAGTTTTAGGAGTGACTTTTAATGGAATTATCTTTGCTTTAGCCTCAGAAGTGAGGAGACAAAAGGCATAAGTCACCAAAGCAGTAAATGAAAAAAACCAGCTTCAGAGATGGGAGTGGAGAAATGTGTGCCGTGGCAGATTACAAAACCCTCAAGTTTTGAAATATTATAGGCTAATTCTACGAGGCTCTGATGATTTATAAGATCTCTGCAGCTCTTAGTTCTATGTTATTTCTTAGCTGACATTCTTATCACAGATGCTAGTTAATGTGTTTTTGTTAAATATGGGCAACTGTAATCATACTCCGTTCTTCGAGTCCTGCATGTGTAATCTATTCTACTTTCTTTGTTATATGAGAAAAATGGACTTCCTTCTTCAAATAAAAACCTGTGCCAAAACTGTTTTAGACCTCTGACATCTAGTGTTGTCTAAACTATAAGAGTATATTTCTATGAAATTTTGATTTTTATTTGTTTTCCCAGTTGTTTGTAGGCATTCGTTTGACCTAGGAAATCTGAAACACATCTCTACTTGTGTGAGGAAGGATTAGTTGGAGAGTGAACACACATGGTGCGTTAGCTTACTCTTTGTTGTTTAACAGACGTTTTATATTGCATTAATAGCAGCATCTCCTACTCTGTTCATCCTCTTCACAAAACATACCTGGTTTATGTTCTGTAGTGGCAAAGGTGCAAACTGAATGGATTCTTCCTTCCTCCCTCACTTCTACAAAATAATGTTATTTCAGATAGATACCTTGCTTTATAGTAATAATTTCGTAGACACACAAACTTTCCCCTGCTCTCCTCCTTGCTTCAGAACAGGATTGTCATGTGCTGCTCGGTGCACTGGCAGCGACGATGCAGAGGTGGAAACTGTTCATCAGACGTGGGGCTGCAATTACAACGCTGTGGCTTCGACTCCTCTTGCTATGGCAGGGAGTTGTGCTGTCGCGTTGGGGGCCAAGGGAAGTTCATGTGGCCAGGACGGCTTTGGGGAACACTTGTTTAGCAGGTGAGTACGGGGCAGGGTGAGGTTCCTCATCAAGGTGTCTTTCCCAAGGACCTCCTTGTGGCCTTTAAGCACCACTTCTTTGGCTACCTCAGATAAGGTACAACACCTGCACCCAATCTAACAAATGAGGCATTCTCTGCACTTTTGTACCCCTGGAGCATGGACACAGCAGAGGAGCCGTTTGTCTCACTGGTAAGTAGTGGGTACAGAACTGTCAGCATGGGGACAGGCTCAGAGATGCCACCTTGGGGACCGCACGGAGCTAAAACACTGAATTCAGAATGGTCATTGCTTCCCTGTCACAACTACATTTTTCTTTATTATGCAATATAGTGTAGTGTTTTCCAGCAAAAGCGTTTTGTAACTGTAGCAATTTCCAAAGTGTCAGTTAGTTCTAATTGCTGCCTTTTGCTGTGTTTTTGGAACTGCAGCTTAAGATCACAACCGTTGGCTTAATGTTTCAGATTTAACATTTACTTGGGGAGGAGAAAACAGTTAAATTTCATGGTACCAGATAGGTTTATGTGGAATCTTTAAAAGATTCAGCGGAAAGAGTTTCCTCTGATTCCTTGCGAGTTTGCAACGTTACATTGTGGCAGTTAATGAATGAGTTCCAGACAGGAAAGCTGTTTGGTTTGCTTTCCCTTAATTGACATGTATAGAAATGAACTGTATGATCTACGTGGTAAGCGGAGCAAAGTGACGCTTTTGAAGTCCTATCTAACTGCGAGAGGTTAGTAACACCAGCAAAGCCACCTCCATGTAAAAATATAAAATCCTTATCCTTTGAACAGGTACAATAATGAGCCTATTCTACTCAGTTAGTCCTGACTAACCCACTGAAGTGGGAAGAAAATGAATGAAAAGCCGTTTCTTTCTCCATTGCCAGAGAACAGCTCTCAAAACAGCGCTTTTCAGCACTACCCTGATTAGAATGGCTGGTGGCTCGGGGGACTCCCGGTTGCCAGCCTTGGCACCTCGCTGATTTTCAGCACTATTTGTTACTTTTTTTAAATCCAAAGCAAGTTTAAACTAATCAAAACATGCTGCTTTAGCATCCAGGGATTTCACAGCCAAGCCTTGCTTAAACTTATTCATGTAAATACCTTTGTCATTTTATAAGGTATGTTCTGAGTAGAATGAACAGACCATAGTGTGAAATTAAAAAAAAAAAAAAAAAGAAAAAATCAAGATTACAAAAAAGTTCATTCCTTCTCCTTTTGTATCTTTCCAAATGTGTCCTAAACTTTTGCCTGCACTAAGATACCCTGGTTCATGCAATCTAACATTTAATAGCCATATTGAATAATATCCCAAAGATGAGTCAGAGCATTGCTGAAATTTGCACTGAAGTCATAGAAAAAAACAAACCCTAAATTGAAAAGAATTTGTGGTCTTTCCTATATTTCCTGTCCCAAGGTGCAGATCCAGCCTCTGAAACTATTTGCTCATCTTTAAAATAAGAAGCTAAATCCTCTGACGTACACTGGCATGGTTCCACCTGCACTGACAGACCAGTACAGTTCCACACCAAGGGAGGGAGCACTCCTCACAGATTTGTTTTCAATAAGTTGACGGAAGAACAGTAATCACTCTGGACCTAAAGAGACTTAAGACAAATACTATGGCTGTGTTTACTTATGCAATTAAGAACAGGGTGATTCATAAACTATGGGTTATCCCTAGCATTCATATAAGCTGAAAATGTTCTTATTAAGCTATTTTGATGGAAAATGTTGACTGGTTGAAATACTGTTGGAAATGCATGGTTTTTTGATAGAATTCCATATGATTTCCTGTCAGTCTCCCAGGCTGTCAGACAGCCCTTTCTTCCTGTGTCTGCTGTTTGCATTAGCTTTGCTGCATAGATTTTGGCTGAAACACTGAGTTGTTCCAGTTGTGCAATAGGGAATCCAGCACCCTGCTCCTCTTCAAACTAAGAGAGCTGATATTGACCCTGGTCTTCTAGATTTAGCGTCCTTTTGGGAAACAACAACAACAACAACAACACAAACAAATAAAATCAAAACCTGTGTGTATGTACACATAAATATGTATATACACACATTTATTTTAAAATTTTCTCAGGAAATCTTTTCAGTCTTAATAATCTTAATGACAACACAGCACCACTAGATTTTGCTAGTCTTGTGACAGTGTAAAGACTGCCTCTTAATCAGGTCTAGTCTTGCATATGCTTATGTAGATTTCCCTAATGATATTGTTATTTCATCTCTGTGACACTATAGGACTGACAGTAATAATTGTTTCAGCATTTGTTATTACCTACTGTCCAAAGCCTTTGTCATTTCTTAGGCTACTAAATGCATTTATTGGGATACATTACTTCTAAAATATACAGTGGAAAAATTATTGTTGTCATAAAAGTTTCTGAATGTATGAAGCACAAAGTGAACAGCCCTAGTTGTCGCAAGCTATGCAGGCTTAAATCACATACTTTGGGAGAACTCTTGCTTATTAAGAAATAATTTATGAGTTGAATTATATCATTTCTAAATATATAAAGAGTTGGGATGGCTTCCAACAATTGCTAAAGAAGCCAGCCAAGTGATGCTTTCCAATTAAATCAGGGTGACTTTTTTTCTTTTTTTAACTTCTTAGTTTCCTGTGTTCTTTCTTCTGTTTTTCCATTATTCAAGTAGATAATGTATTAACCTCGCATAACTGAAGTCTCGCACGTATTCCCTTTGGTATCCTTTCATGTGGCGGTGATCAGTAGGAGTCTCTCTGTAGGTACTACATGAAATGTTTCTTTCTTGTCCATATTACTGCTGCTGGTGAAGCTTTAGTTCTGGCTTTTAGTTAAGACCAGTTGTTATAGAGAGCTTCAAAGCTTGTAACTTCTGATGGCTCATTTATGTTGTTCATTCTTTGATAATGACCATTTAAAAAAAACCAAAACCCTGCAGAAAACAGTGCAGCACAGAAAACATTGGCTTCCCATGGCATGGTAGTGCCTATGCTGTTCAAGTTATGCAAGAAGACAGATGTAACTTCATGACTTAACTTATTAGCAGAGGAATAAAGACAGATTAATTAGAAACAAAAATGACAAACAAAAAAATCCACTAAACCATCAAGCATTCCATTTCCCATTTGTATTGGATGAAATGCAGATGTTTGCAGAGAGGTTATGCACCACTGCTCATGCTGAATTACACTAGCACCAGCTTTCTATAGAGTAAAAAAATTCACAACTCTCCACAGAGGTTTGAGTTTATTTCCTAGGTAAAGTATATAGAAAGTACAGCCTAGCACTCAACCTAAATAAGTAAGACCTGTGTGAACACACCCAGACCAGAGCAGCCCATCATTTTTTTCCAAGATGTCAGTGACAACGGTAACTAAGAAAACCTAGTCAATTATCTATAAGCTTAAATTCACTATAGAAGAGTGCTCAAGTGAATAAAAGTGGAGTAATCTGCAAAATTAAACAAAACATTGAAAATCACTGCAGCAGACTATTGGGCAGAGCAGCATACCCCTAGCTGGCTACAGTTGTGGTTGCTGCAGAGTTGGCTTTGTTCTGTGCTGAAGGAGTGTGTCTGCTCCAGAGTACATAGGGCCTGCCTTTATTGCTGGGCTTGGAAGTTTGCCACTCAAAGAACTAATCAGAATTTTTTTTTTTCCCCCCAGCACTTTGGAGAAGATAGCAAGTTCATTTGGGTATCTGGCATATTTGTTTAGCTTTGTTACCGCTTCATCTAGTTACCGATGATTGTTTACAACATTTAAATAAAGGTTTCTCCTCCACTAGTGCTGAAAAATGACATAAGATTGTGTTACTTGGAGAAATGACTGAAAATGCTGGAAATTATTCTTTTACAAGACAGACAGAAATAGCCCAACACAAGAATATTCTGCATTTGCCAGTTGAAACAGCAGCTTATTTTGTGCTACGCCTTTCCCTGATTCATTTCTAGGGCTGTTCCCTAAAAAGAATCAACAGTGAGTGAGTCTGAACTGCTGCTTTCTGTCAAGTGGAAACTGAGTGGCTATTCCATAGCCTTTTTCCAAAAGCTCCTTTTGAAAGCTGAAACACTAGAGCACAGAGATCTGCCAGGGCACACCACTGGGGATGCAGGAATGCAGTCCTTGCCGAGCGTCTGTACGTCCTGCCAGCTCCTCCCTTTCTGCTATGACAATTCATACGCTGTAACAGCATCTATCGCTGCTCATGCCATACGTAGGAGTTTTAGCCAATGGATTCATGGAGTCAAATCCATTTGTCACACATCCGCATCTCCACCAGCTTTTATGAGAACTTCCCTGAAACAATGTTCAACAGTTCTCAGACTTGCAGGCAGAGTGCAGCTTGACCTAAACTGCTTTCCTTCCTACGGAGCGGAATTACCCTGTCATGCTGTTCCATGTGACCATATATTAAGGCATTGGTACTTACAGAACTAGCTACTGTTTCCAATAAAGCCTTCTTTAGGTTGGTTTAAGGATCTCAAGTTTTCTGGGCACAGAACTACCACCTAAACTGATGCTTTTAGGACATTGCAACCGTCTTTGTGTGGGAGACAGTACATTGGTAGTTCTTGCTGAGACTGATAGAACTAAGGTTGTGAATGACATGCCTTGGGTATCGGGTGGACAGTTTCTGACCATGGGCAGAATACCTCTGCTTTTTCCTTTACTTTGTATATGGGCAGTCAGAACTCTGGTTGCTGCCAGTGACTGCAGTTCTTACTCTACAAGTCCTTCAGAGCAAGCCAGAGAGAGGCAGTCTGTGAGGCACTAGCCAAAGAGCACTCGCAAGACAGGGTATGAGTCTGTGATTATTATAGTTGAGATACTCTAACTCATGGCTAGTTTTGTTCACAGATTAATCTCATAAAAGATACTTTAAAGCCACTGTGCAAGGCTCAGGCAGTGCTGTCAGCCCCTTGGGTATCATTCCTTACAATCAAATGATACATTAGATTTGGGTATCAGTAATAAAACTCTCCATCTCATTGAATCATATCATGCGTCACTACATTTTTCACAATGACATTCAAAGGGCAATGGCACACTAACATATATATTTATGTAATTTAAATACATGATCTTAAACAGATTTTTGTGGAATGTCCATCATGCTTTTTAAAACTGCGTTCTCACAAGCCAGCAAGCTTCTGTGCAACTCTTACCAACCACAGTCAACCAAGTCTTTTATGGCTAGAACTGAAGATTTTTCTTAATACTGTATTATCTGGGGGTAATGTAACATAAGTCCTTAGCAGTATAAGGACCTTAGGTCCTTACTGAAGTTTATCTTATAGAGATCTTTTTCATCCATATGAATTTTGCAGTCAGAGCTGGGATTGACAGAAGAAGGAGTGGGAAAAGGGAAAGCTTTATCCCCCTTTCGCCCCCAGTTCTGCTCAGTTCATTCATTTTCTTATATGCATGTGGCTGTACAATGTATCTTCCTCCCCTAGGTCAGGGCTGCATCCATCCCTGCTGACTGTACACATTAACCTTCTCCAACCCCTTCGACAACAGCTGCTTTTTCAGCTCACTTCCAAAATAGCACTTAGCTGCTCCAAAAGTTATCATAGCTTCTCTTTCGAGTCACAGCCAATGCGGCCTCTGTCAAACTGCTTATTTATAATACGTCTTAAAAGCCCTCTGGCATCCCAATCAGTAGTACAATGAAATAATCATTGATTTCTTACTGGATGTATCAATCTCTATACCATTATGGAAAGGAAGGAAAATAGAGGCTTGAGGGATAATCAGCGTAATAACTTTTGAATCTCAGTCTGGAAATAGCAACACACACTGAAATATACACATATATTCAACAAATAAGGACTTTAAACAGATTTTTTATATTTTTATAATTTGAAAGCTCTCAAAGCATACTGCACAGAAATTGCTGTCAGTTTTTGGTTGCAGAGTTTATCCTGCACATAACATATTGGCTCTTATAAATAACTACTAAAATGAAAGCTGTCTACCAGAGTGTGGATCTAGCTGGTTATTAATATTAACACTTTGCACCTAGGTAGTCTATGAGAGTCTCCGCTCCGTGAGAACTGGGAAGTCCTTTGCATTTGTGTTCAAAAGTCTTTCTGTAACATTCCTATTTGGAAAAGAAAGAGTAAAAGACACTGGAGCAACTTTTTCTTTTCCTGAAAATTCTCCTCATATAAAACTATACAGAGAAGACAGAAAAAAAAAAAATAGAGGCTTTCACAGCAATCCGTTTCTGAGGTATTTTAAATTCTCTTACTTAGTTAAAACATAGTATTACTGCTACCATAAATTTGCTAGAAAGATAATGACAGATCTGCCTTGAGCTTCATGTATCAGGCACTTGTTCTTTGTTCTTTCATAAAGAAATACCAAATTTTCACTCATCTTTGGAAATCAAATGACAAAATCCTTTGACTACAGCTATACACAACAAAGGCACTAATTAGAAAATTCCCTGGCAAACAACAAAGCCAAGACTTATTTCTGTTCAAGACCGTAATGTTTAAACTTATTCAGGTAAGTAAGAAATGCAGAAGAATGATAAGGTATATTTGTGTAACCTAAACAGTTCTATTCCCAGATAACTTGTACCAGATTCTCTTTTTTATTTCCATACATAAATATACTTTTGAATTTGCTGAAAAAAACCCCAAACCTGGCAGCATCTTTTACTTCCCACCTTCTCCTAAGCTGTAAACCTCTTCCTGCTGTCTATGCTGTCTATGTCAGAGAACAAATCACGGGTTTTTTTTCACTTTATCCAATCACATCAGCTTTGTCTTTGCACCCATCAGATTTCACACTCAAGCTGAGAGTTTTCATTAAGGTCTGCAAAAGGACAGAATCTGGGAAACAGCTAGTCATGATTCTTTTATTCTACCCAAATACTGTAAAACATTCTGGGAAATGTAAACTTTCCAAAGCTTTCTGCTATTTGAACATTTTGGTTTCGCATGAATTTTCTGTTCTCCAGTTGTGTTGGTTTGTGCATTTAAACGTAAATGTTCTCGCTTCTCATGCTAGGAATCCCACTTCACGCATAGGCTAATTAACTACAGTTTAGAATGGAGTAGGACTGATTACTCTACTGTAATGCTGCTGTTTCTTAGCAACCGTGAAAGATATGGTGAAGGATGTGAACAAGAGACCCAAATAACATCATTTCCAGATTGAGAACTTCCACCTAGACTTATCTGCTAGTGGCATAGTTAATTAATTTTAAATTTCCATTTGCCTTCTTCAGTGCTATGTCCCTTGTGGTCTCTGACAGGGTGATTTTCACAGTCCAAGATGTCACTTAAACATTTAATTTCCACAGAACTAGTAATACCTGCTAGTTACTAAAAAAAAATTGTAAAATTTCATTAGACAATCATTTTCCCATTTCCTTCCCATAAAATGACTAATGTCTAGCACTAACTCCTCACTTGATGGGTTTTTCACCAAAGTAAAACTGCACAGTTAGGCCTCACTTCAGTGTTACACAATAAACCAAATTTATTTTATTAATAGCAAAATCGGTAATTATGTTTTTCCCCATAATGCTAATGAAGTATTTTGAGGATTTAAATAGCTTTACTGTACTCTGAAGATACTTATTTCATATATTAACTGACTTTACACTGCAAGACAATTCTGTCACTGATTTTCAAAAAATATTAATAAATTTTAAAAATAGTCTTATAACCAAAAGCCCAACTGAAAAGTAAATTCCTTTAACACTTGCAGAATCTTTTAATGCCTTGCTACATAGTCCTACTGTGCAATTGCTACTTGCATATGACATTGTCAATACTGCAGATTTAAATTTTACCTTGGAAGGGATGGAAAACTGGTCTCTGCAATCCTATTTATATTTTGCTTTTTGAGCATGGGAATGACTGAAAAGGAAAACTACACAGCAGACTTCAAAGTACCTAAGTGAGGATAAAAATGAATCAATGACTCAAAATAACATGAACCATGCAGTCACGTTTTGGTCTGTGCATCTGAGAACCAGAGAACGAAGAATCGTGGGAGATTTGTGTGGCAACACTGCTGCTGCTGACAGCCTCTGGAGCTGGGCAAGCCCCAGCTGGAGGGGATGGAGATCTGTGTAAGCTCTGATAGCCTCATGGCTAACCTGGGGGTCACAGCCCCCACCGAGAAGCTCTCATATCTTCACCTCCGGTAGGTAAGATAGTGTTACAGCCTAGCATGGGAAAGGCACCTGGCACAGAAGGGCAGTGCCAGGATGGCAGGAGGTACCTGCCAGCCTTGCTGCGGTGGGACCATCCCAGCAGAAGATCCAGCCCAAAGTGCCCTGCTGCTGCCTGCCCCACAGCACAAGGTGTTTCCCATCAGTAAATCAAGGGCTTCGCTGACCAGCTGGTGCTTGAAATTAAGAAGTGGGAGGAAGGTGTGTGATCCACTGTAAGGCAGTGAGGAGGAGAAGGTGGTTGTGGAAGGCTGAAGCTCAGGATACACAACTTGTGAGATGGCTGTGTAGCTCCGTGGTGCTGCTGGTATGTCTTCTACTTTGAGAGGTCTTGGGGCTGTTACTTGGAGACTCTGAGAAATTTTAGTGCTGGTATTGAAACATACTTTGTTCTTCTTGTCTGGGTATTTGCTGCTATGAGGAGTTCTGTACTAGAATGAGCCTTGGTCTGGCTTAGTAACCATTCCGTGTAGCCTACAGTATTGTGCTGGGGCCTGCGTGGAAAATCTCTGCAAAAGACACCAGCTTTTTCTTGGTGCTACAGAGTGTGTACAGGGTGTTTGTGGAAACAGGGTTCCTCTGGGTGGTCACTGTGATTCTGTTTTATTGTCTCATGGAACTGAGAATGGATCCAACTGTTTGTGTAAGTTGTTGACTGTTGTTGTTGCTGAAGAAGCTAATCTAAGCCTATAAAAGTCTGAAGCTGTAATTCTTTAGTCATGAACTTGTAATGGTATCTGGCAGGGCACTCTGTAAAGTTGTGTGTGAACCAAGGTGTCACCTTCAAAGGTACCGTGTGGTAATGCATCCGTCAGTCTGTCTGATCATATATTTAAAGGGCTCCCATTCACTTTGTGACTTTAATATTAAAGTTAGTTTGGCAGTATTTGAATTTTTGCTTGTTTAGGTTGTGCAGGTTTGTTTGTGTTGGTGGTGTTCTGTTTGTTTGTTTGTTAAAGCAGAGATATTCTTTAGCAGTCTGGAAGAAAGAGAGAAAACTGTTGGATTAACCAGTGTAAGCAGCTATATGCTCCATGCTCAAGTGTTGTTCACAGACAGTGTTCTCTTACAGTATAAGTTCAAATGGTCCCCGGAAATACCATTTTACTATATTTTAACTGCTCTCTGTTGAGGTATTTTATTTTAATCCATGAGACAGAGGAATGTTTAACTCCTTTAATATTCAAATGGATCTCATCAAGGCTTGATTAGTTTATTTCTGGCAGCAGAATAGCTGAACATTATGCCAATTGCTTTCTGTAGTAATTTTGTTCATGCATTGTATTTTAGTAATTTTGCTCTGATGTTCTTTCCTTGCATAGCCCAGAATGACTTTGTAGGACACTCCTTGAGATGAAACATGACTTTTCCCTTGTCTATCCCATGTGATAAAACTTAAGAAAAATCTCTATGTTCACAGGTTTCAAACCTGATGCTCATAAAGGCTGGCTTGCATGAAGTATTCCTTTTTTTCCTTTTTTTTTTTTTCCTCTCTTCCTTCAGTCTGTTTAGATTTTTTTTCCAGGGGAAAGTTGTAACACCATGAAGAAAGGAGTAAAGCTAACTGTAATTCATAAGGTCTAACATTCCTTAATTTTTTTTTTTCTGGTTAAAAATTAGATTCCTAAGATGGATGGTCTGCTTAGTGTATCTTGATTCACTTCAGGAACAGTTCTACTTTTGGAAGACTCTGGTGGCTTTTTTCCTCCTCCTATATATGGCTTTGTTATAACAAGTCTAAAACAAAAAACCCAGATGTTAAATGTATAAAATTACGTTGCAGGTTTGCCAGAAAGTGTATCTGCTCCTCAGCAACTGCACTTGGTATTAATTTGCCTCTTGGCCTCACTGCACCGCTAAACTGTAAACCAACACGTCATCGACCTGCAGGCTGGGAGTAGATGGCATATCTTTAACTGAGCAGAAATCCACCTTCCTTTTTCCAGGTGTAATCTACACCCACGAAGTGCTTCTAGTGGGCATTAGGCAAGTTGCATTTACAACTGTCTACAGGAAATGGTTGTATTTTGGTATTATTTAAGGGTGGGATGTTTGCCATTAGGTGTCAATAATGGCTAGCGGCTTTATGATGCATAAATACAAGATATTGCAGACAGACCTCTAGGTATATCTTACTGATGACTTTGAGTGGCACTTTTTCTGCTTTTGAAGCCAGCTGGCACAGGAGGTGGAGGAACATTAGCTTCTGAGAGGCGAGGGCAGCCTGTGGGCTATTGGGCACTGTCTGCTGGAGCAATTAAGGATCAGTAACAGCTGAGATGGTGCTGGGAGGGATTAATCTGAATTGAAACTAGGGAGATGAGAATGGATTGTGAATGTAATCTGATAGCATCAAATACATACTAGTGCACCCTGATCTCATGGTTTCATACAATCTATAGTTTTTGAGCTTGCTGCAGAGAATGAGGGGTAAGAATAATCAAGTGGTTTTCTTTAATTTTTTTTCAGCCCTGTCTTTATGAGCCTCTGCAACTGAGCTGTCTTGCATTTACATTTTGGAAATCAATGTTTGCGTTAAAAATCACCTGCAACTTGGTGATTAGGTAACTGATTGATGAACGAGGCTCAAACTCTAAAGTTGCAGCCAGCAAGGGTTGTTTGGCTAATGTGAGGATTACTGCATCTGGGCAGTCTACACAGGTATTAAGTGCAATAATGACACTCTGTAGAAAGATTGGAACTTGTATCTAAAAGGCTATCAGGGTTGAAATGAGATTGAGTTAAGGACAGAGTTTTGGCAAAGATTATTCTGTCTCCTCATGTGGAAAGCAAAGTTAGGGTAATAATTTGGTTTGGCGTAGAAAATAATTCTTTATATCGTCAAACTAAGTTTCAATTTGATGTGTATTTTTTCAGTATCATAGAAACATGAGGTTGAAGAAACAAAGATTTTAATCAATCTAATCCATTCCTTTCTCTGAGGTAAGACTACCAGGCTGCAAGAGATACTTGTCTAATCTGTTACATTAGACATCCCTTTGTAGCTTAATGCAGTATTTGCAACTCTTACAGTTAGGAATATTTTCCTAATGTCAGACTAAATCCCCTTGGCTGCAAATACGCTGAGTGCTTCTTGTTCTGTCTCCAGCAGACACTGATTCTTGTGTACGTTAACTGACTGTAACAAACTTCTAGCTTGTGGGGAAAACATTGCCCAGTAGTGATCTCATTTTCTAGATTAAATACACTGATCTTAAGGAGTGGTAGAAGGAAAATAACGTTATCCACTCTATACCTGTTTACTAGTAGATCTTCAACCTGTGTTTCTACAGGCAAGATTACTATCAGAGCTCTATTAATGAAAGGCTACGCGTGAGACCTAATTTTGCAGTTTGTTATATTTCAGGCCAGGTTTTATGTGGCTTTCTAGAATTGGAGTTTTAGTGCCAAGTTACTGGATCTCGTCACCTTAGAACAGGATTTCTTATTCTTTCCACAAAGGCATTGTCTGAGATGAAGCAACAGATGGTTTTAAAGCACAAATTCACACCCTAGAAAACTCTTGACAGAATCAGAAAATGTCCATATTCCTTGGCCTGCACACAAGTAAGGTTGGCAGCAAGCAATGTCTTGAGAAGATTATGGTATAAGTGGGTTATGGGCTATATATGTGAAGTCCTCACAGACTGTTTTACATGGAAGAACTGAAACTCAGAGTACGAAGAAAACAGAGTGACTGTGTGCTGCAGGGAATACTTTTCACTCTGACTTACAGGGAGTTTTTAGGGAGGCGATGGTCTTAGACAGTGGTGTGTGTATTGCAGCCATGGAAGAAACCCTGTGTCCTATCACCTGATCAGGATCTCTTTTTGTGCTTGATACCACCCTGTATTTTGAAAGGCTCATATCGGAAAATATGCCAACAGTCACGAGCACATTAATTCTACCAAACTTATTTTGTTCTGATAAGTTATTTTGGGGTGAAAGTCTTTAATATATGAGCCTCTTACTGAAATAAAGGGAAAAGGAAAACAAAGCAACACTCGATAGTTCCAAATTGTGGGTTCTATTTTTATTCCAAACATACTTTCAGTGCCAGAAAGCTAGAGAGTTGGAATCAGAAGCAAATGGAAAGATGAGGCGGGCACGCGCACACGTGCGCGCGCGTGCACACACACACACGCTAGTGTGTCCTCTTTAGCTGGATTGCTAAAAATATGAATTTTCTACTTCTGTTTGTAACATTCCTTTATTGTCTTATCATATGCAGTAGCACTGCTTATTGGAAAAAAAATGCAGTCATCTGTTTAATATAACAAAGTTGAGTGTGGTTAAGATAAATCGGTTCTCAAACTGCAGCCTTTTATGAAACACTTCTGAAAGACCATATTGAATGCATGTGTATTTTTCATATCAAAGATGATGTGTTAACTGCAGAAGTGCAGTTTCTTTCTCAGAGATGCACTGCATTGATATTAGTATTTTTAATAAAATATCTTGAGTTCTTACTGCACAAACTCATAGTGAAAGACACTCCTGGCCTAAAAATAGTAGAGGTAAACAGGCAAAGCAGACCCAGGAGTGGGAGGAGAAATAGGCACAACTGAAATAGTTGCTTAAGGCTGTGATTAAGACCCTGCTGTCAGTCCATTACTTCATCTATCAGATTTTGAAAGGGTATCATCTGGGAGGTTGCACAGAAATTAGACAGATATATTTACAATGTCCTTAAGTTTCAAATCCTATTTGCTTTGAAATTCGAGAAGGCATCACTTAAAACAAACTTTACCACTTTAGATTTCTGTTAAAATGTATAGCAATGAGAGAGAAATTTTACAATGTATTAAATTGGTGGACAAACCATTAATATGGAAGTTCAGGCTTAATATGAATACAGTATTACTAGTATACACACCTACAGGGATGTTACATGAAGAAAGGGATTTTTTTTAATGATGGAAAAACTGAAAAGAGAAGAAAAAACTGGAAAATCTTACTTAGATGTTTTCTTTCCATCTTTTTTCCAAATAAGCATGTGAAAGCATAGTAAGGCTTCTTAAATACTACCATTTTCTGTTACTCTGCATGTGTCTATCCTTGTGTACTCTGTTAGAACATCTCTGAATTGAATAAACCCCAAATCAGCATGTCATCTGTTGAAATCTGACATATCTGGCTGTATCCTAGGAGTATTCTCCCTATACCCTTAACTGTAGCCATCTGACGTTTCCTCTTGCACGTGATCAACATGGGTAACTGTATTATTGCAGAGTTGGTTGCCCTGCTTTCAATGGCTTGGGTAGTACCGTCTCGAGATTTATTTTTATTTACTGCTTCACTGTAAATTGTTTTTGGCAAGCTAGCCTCTGTTTCCTTTTCATCATCATGAAAGGTGTGTATAGGAGTTCAAGTGAAAGTAACTTTAAATATCAATTTTATGTGTGTCTATATACACATATTTTTTTTGTGGATCTGCTAAAAAGACCCAGGAAAACCCCAACAAGAGAACGTATTCCAGCTCCTGGCACAATCCAGGTGTGCTATCCTGAAGGCCTGAGAAAAAGTTGCAAAAGGTCAAGATGCAGATTGATTATTTTTCAGCATAGCAGGAGCATTGTGTGCAGTTCTCCTAGGGAAGCAGCTTGCCAGCCATGGTGGTCCCCTGGGGCAACTATGGGAGGTAGAGATTGATTTATCCCCAATAACAGTCTGCAATTTTCATGGTATAAAATGCCCCATAGCATTCTTCCCCAGAGCTGCTATTCTGCACTGAACCTATCAAGAGTTGCAGACCCTGCGTCGTCTCTGACTTATTCAGGTCTTGACATTTGTTAAATATATTTAAAACTTTAAAGTTTTAGCTACTGATGTGTGTGCGCCTCCCGTTCATGGGAACAGGGCATGATCATTACTAGAGTGAAAAACACGAACCAACAGGATAATGACTTAAATTCTGCAGAACACTGTTCTCTTTATTTCCGAAGCTGGTTTTGATGTTCTGTGTATTCTTATAAAGGAAACTGCTTTTATATTGTTTATTGTGTTTTGGCCTCTCTAGGGATGATGTCAAAAAAACCTGCCGAAGCTTATGACTTGGAAGTATTTAGCTTTTTTCTATATATAGCACTTTCTTACTTAAGGAAAACTGCTTTCGTCCACTTTACATATGTATAAAAAAAGCTTAGTTATATTCAGACACAGGCTGTTTGTATAAAAAAGTTTTCAGGCCAAAAAAAATGTTAGACCAAGGCAAGTTTCAAACCAAATGAATTCAAGTAGATGGCTGTAAAACTTTCAGCAACAAAATGGTAAGGTTTTTTTATAAGCTTTATGATGTAATGTGTATTTTTATAACTTTATCATGGTAAAGAAGCCACATGGCTTTAAAAGCAAGCTCTAAGTACTTATTTAAAGATTTGTTTTCAACCTCTTTAATAACGTATGATCTGTAGAGAGAATTTGTATTTTAGTCATTGATGAAGTGACTAAGCATAGGCATCAATTGTCCCTAAATTACGATCGCTAATAGGAAGTGTAACTACTGCTTTAATGTCTATAAAGGTGAGGAAAGAAAAATGAAGTATTCCCAAATTAGTTGTTTAACATAACAGCACCCATGCTATCAGAATTTCTATCAAATGTGGCTATGAGATAAAAGGAACTCTAAGAATACAGAAAAGCTGTTTCAGTAACAAGTATGTAATAAAAATCCTCTTGCAGTCTGTGGTTCCCTGCATTGGTCCTTTGGTACGTCTAGTCACGCTTTACTTCACTGCGCAGCCAGAGGTGTTTTACATGCACCTTTCTACCACCTTGTCATTGACTGTAGTAACTTCAAGGAAATCAGATTCTGTTCTATGAAAATTTGGAAAACATTGAATAATGGCTTCCCCCATCATCATCCTAAATTACCTCTCTACACATCACTTGTTTGTCTTAATACTGCTCAGCTGTTGCTAAGGCAATCTTTTTCTAGAGAAGTTCTAAAAGGTAAATATACAGAGCTCTAAGCAGTGCAAGAGCAACTGTTACTCATCTTCTGTGCATGGATGGAGGAGTGTTGACATAGCTCTTGGGAATATGAAAGCTGCACAGCGATGTAAGGTGAGCGCAGCCCTCGTGCTGCACTGCACCACGCTGGCGGGGAAGGGCTGAGCAGGGCAGAGCTGTGCTCTCTGTCTGCTGGGCAGGACTGCGGGTCCTCTTGTGTTCTGGCAAGGTAGCACACCAGACAAGATGTTGCTGACTGGGGACAGACGAGGTGGGTCTGGCATTTGGCGTTGGCAATCCGGAGAGATGCTGTGGTGGAACATGGGGACCCTGTTTCTAGACACCCTGGTGATGGGAGTTGAAACCCAGGTGTCAGGATGGCTGTTGGCCCTGCAAAGGGTAGACTTGGCTCTTATTTGAGTTTGATTCAGGTCAGTGTGGGGTAGAAAGGTGGATGGGGGCACTGTGGTGGTATTCTGGTGAACCTGCACCTTGGCAATTCCTGCGCTTCAAGTCCTTTCCCTAAAGTCTCCCTTGGTGTATTTCTGTGCTCTCATCCTTGTCTCATTGGCAGAACAACATTGAATGTTCTTCTCCTAAGGGAAGAGTTCAGTTTCTAGAAGCCTCTCTTGCCTTCACTGCCTCTTCACAGCTGTTTAAAGCTTCTATTTGCTGTCTAGAGGCAAACTGTGAATTCTCTTACAATACCTTTTCATTTAAAAGATTAGAACTTCCAAGAGAATACATTGGTAAACTTGAATGGGAAGATCTGCATGCCATGATTCATCACAATACTCTGCAAAAGGGCTAAGCTCTGTTTTCCTTTATTCCTTGTAATTAAGCAATATCACTAGAAAGAATTGTCCTTCTTGGACCTCATTTGATCAGTGACAGTCACAGGCTGCTGTGTCTGGAGAGAAATGCAATTTTCCCCTGGACCTGCTAATCAAGTCCAATGATCTGATCTTATGGGGGTGAGGATATACTGTTTCTCCAAGTAGGTGTTTGTTCAGGAATGAACTCTGGGGAAAAATAGCAGGGAAGCTCTTGTTATCTGTGGAGATGCTACTGTGTTCTCACTTTCTGGCAAATATTGCATCTACCTGTTTCAGTATTTCAAAATCAAATTAACTTTCCTGTTCTCAACATGCTGTACAATCAAGACACTGATCTCATTTGCAAGCCCACTGTCTGTATTGTTTGCCAGAGGAGGCAGGTTAGCTCCTCTGGTGAGGAAAATCTGTTTCCAATACCTCTAATTACAAAGACAAAACAATATCTTACTCTTGTCAGTTATCCCTTTCATGAAATAGAACTCGATAGCATTTTCTCCCTTTCATAGTGGCAGAAATCAAACTCAGGAATATTTCAGAAAAAATGGGGTAAGGAAGAAGAATCAGATCAGTACTGGAAGAACTGAGGCTGGTGAAATAATATTGTATTGGCTGAGGCACAGGGGAGATGAGAAGATCAGTTATGTTCTAGAAAGATGTGGGTATCTGGAGAAGGAACACAATGTGTGAAAGGTGATGTGGCAGTTGCACTTTTCCCCCCCATGCCCCGAGAACTGGTGTGGCAGTTGCACATCCCCCTCTGAGAACTGGGGCCTTCAATGGGCAGTTAATGGCTCTTTTCGTGGAGACCCGGAGTCGGTTGACAGGGTTGTTAGCAGAGGAGGGGCCCAGAGAAGCTGAGAAGCTTCTGGAATGCCCACAGCCAGATCTGATCAGACTATAAACGGGGCTCCTGCCGAAGACTCCCTTTGTGTGGTCCTCTCGGAGCAGCGGGTCTGTGAGCCGGAGCCCTCCCCTTAGACTGGAAGCCGTCTAGGGAAACTTCCCGGGATGGGGAGCGCCTCACCTCCTCGTTTGGGTGAGTGATCATTTACTAGATATATCCTTGAATAAGTCCTTGGCGCAACAGGCGAGTGTTTGTTTCTTGTGGGCAAAACGGGGCAGAGGGCTCTGGTTTTGTTTCTTGTGAGTGCGTGCATGCACGCTGTGGATCCTCATTCTTATTTTTGCTGCACCTCAAGAATCTTCTCAACTGATATCCGAACCTGTATCTTATGTTATCGGAGTGCTAACTAATTGTATAAACCCTGTTTCTAGTCAGTTTATTGGCTGCACTTTTCTGGCCAGAATAAAGTTTGTTTTGGACCATGTTGTCTGCCTAAAATCGACTTTGGGGTCCCTCTGTGACAGGTGAGGATAGATGGAAAGAGAACTGAAAAAGATTCTAGAGGTTAGGAGATGGCGAATACAGCAAAAATCCTGGTACCTGCATCCCTGCAAAGGACTTGGCCTCCTTTGGTAGCATGTGACAGCCAAAGGGAGGGTGCAAGGCGGGTTTTGACCTTCCTTGCCTTCTGTACACCATAGTACGCTGCATCTGCCAGGCGTTTTCTCAAAGCATGAGGCATTTCTGCAAGTCCTCCCAGGGTGCAGTTCCATTCACTGCTCTTGACGTAGTCAAAACATCCATTTTTACCAGCACAAGCTGTTGCATATAGCAACACAACGTTGAAAGTGGCTATTTTCTGGCTCTTCTTAACTATGCTTTTGAACACCTAGCGCTGAGTAAAAGCAGCACAACTTTATCTTGAACTCGTTGAAGTGAATGATACCAACTAGTTAAAAAGAACTCCAGTTCACAGTTTAGAAATCAGCTTCAAAACTACGGGAGTTACCCTAGTCTGAAGCACAAACAGATATCAGCTGATTAGCAGCTTAAGTATTGGGACTGCCTAAGCCCCCAGGCATCTGATTTAATCAAAATTTTAAAGGGAAACCATGGAACTATGAAGAACATTGGTATTCATATGTCCTTAAGATGACCTGTTCTTGGCTTTTGACCAGTTCTGTGTGATTTCTGTAAGGGGAAGTGCTTTGTGGAGAAGTGCCACTGGTGACTGTTCTGGAAGTATATACTGGTTATACTGGTCAGGGGTTTTTCAGGGTTTTGTGGTGTGGCATATTTTGTGTGTGTGTGTGGTTATTGTTTGAGAGGGGGCAGGCAAGAGCGAAATCTCAGCCATATCTGCCTCAAAGATAAAAAGCGTTATGTCATTCCTTCTTATGCGGGATGATATCTGATACCGACCTTTAGGAACTAGTATGGAAATAGACTTTTAAAAACATATACAGACGAGAGAAGCCAGAGAGACCTCATTACTGAGGACAGACTAGGTTTGTATGATAGAAGCTGGTTTCTGCTAGAGATGAGGTTTAATCACTGAAAAAAATCCCTTCCTCTTCTAGTTGTAGAGAGCCTGGTATCTTTAAAGGGCACCAGTTAGTCCAAGTTGGTAAGAATGGGGCATACTGGCACTCCACAAAGTTTGTGGAAGCAGTTTTTACATATGCTTAGGCTTGAACTTTTTCTCCCATTCCTAAATCTGTAATCCAAGTCAACATTTTTCCTTACTGATTCTTTATAGTTGTCAGAAATCCAGTAGCTGTGCATCATAATGACTGTACTGATTATTTCTGCATCTACTACTAAACATTCCTCTTAACAGTGGAGATCATTAATGAAATAATGTATCAAAATAGTGATGAGTACCAAAATAGCAAGGCAGCAACTATAACTTTGAAGTAAACATGAAGGTTGCTCTTGATACCTGTAACTTAGTTTCTTCTGATTTCTGGGAGGGAAGAGGAAATAGTGCACAAATACACAAAGTTAAAATTAAATGCAAGTAAACAAAAACTACTGACATACACCTAGCACAACACTACAGGGCACAGAGGTTTTGTTGAAAAAAATAATCTGAAAGACGGTTAAATATTGAAAAACAAACAAAAAAAACCAAGACTCCCTCACTTTTTGAAGTCCAAGAAACTTCTATTTGTTTGATCTGCATCTGTCAGTGATTTGACCATATGAACTATGTCCTCTAAAAGTAAATGGAGAACTGTTTGGAAAGGAAACAGTAACCTGAAAGAGTGTTAATACGTTTCTTTGAAGAGAGAGAAAATTTAGGTTTTCCAGTAACATAAGCAGCTTGAATAAACAAAGTTAATGCCATAATTGAGATGCTCATTGGTAGCGAGGTATTCTGCTAGTTTCTACTATTTGTGTTTCAGAAGATTACCTTTCATATTGAACTAGCACCAGTAAGAAAACCAAAGGCAATGTCTTCATGAGGAAGTGTTTGTTTCATATCATAGATGGAAATAATCTTCCTGCTCTAGTTTCTGTTGTTACATCAACAGATATTAGCCAAAACCTGTATCTGTACAGAGAGACTGGTCAGTCTGTTCCTCTGTAGGAAGGCTAGACAGAAACTTGATTTAAAACAGAACCTCTACCAAGCAGAGGTTAGTGAGCACTGGATAGGATAGCAAAGTGACTTTTGCTCTTTCTCAGTCTTTTTTCATTAAAGATGGCAGCCTTAAAGAGTAGAAAAATCACTGGCTACCAGCCAGTGTCTGAGGTCAGCTTAGCTTCTCAAGAAGTTTAAGTCTTGGGTATAAGGCCATAATTATTGCAACAAATTGGTCTCAACTTCCCATGAGCCTCCTTCAGCTAGACTTGTCAGCCTATAAGATGTCCTCCCATAATCTAACTGGCAGAGAGATTTCTGCAGACAAGTAGCAGATAACACACTTTTAATTGGGCAAGGCTCCAGACCTGGCTCTTGGCCAAAGGCAGCTGCCCTGGGAGAGGTCCACAGGCAGCCCATCAGCCCAGACAGCTCTGAGTGATGCACCAAGAGTCACAGTAACAGCGAAGCATCTCCACACCCTGCTCTGACCACAGGGTCTACGTCTGTAAATAAGCTGGGAGGGAACCTGTTGTACATGCATCGTCCTGCCATCTGGATGCAAGCTGAATTCTTTCCCACACTCCAAATGTTGTTTAATTCATACTGGCCACTGGTATCCTCTGTCTCATGCCAGGACATTTTGTGGGAGGCTATCTGGCATGGGCTGAAATGGTGCCAGGAAATATATTAATAGATAAACAGTTTAGAGGACTGTGTACCGCTGCTTGGGCACACAGCCAGGTCCTGCTTAGTTTACTAGAAAAGATAATGAGCACTCTTAGAAAGTTACAGGGTTCTACTTTTTGGAGACCTGGGAGGGCCTGTTACCCCAAGGCTGATTCTGTGAGTAAAATGCAGATACCAAAGGCTTCTCAGGCAGGCCAGGTCTTTGGGAACTCTCATCTATCTGCCCTACTGTTTTCTCTTTTACCTGGAGTTTATAGCTTTGTTCTTCCATTACCAACAAAATCAGGTAACCTACTATGACTACCATGACTTCTTAGTCTTTGGTGCAGATGAGAAGAAAGGATAAAAGACTTATTTCTTCAAAAGGATTTTGAGGAGATGCACTCATTGCCTTGTAGAGGTCATCTGCTATTGCCGAAATATCACATCAAATGGAACCCAGTCTCATCCCAGACCTTTGGCAAGGCAGACAGGAATGGTTGATGATTGCAGTGTGGCAGGATATTGTTTAATGTTCCGATCTATGAACTTCATCTGGCATCATAAATTTGTGCACCAAGGCTTGTCCATATCCTCATTAAAAAAAGCAGAGGCTTTCTGTTCACTGACTGCTAGCAGCATCATAATTCCTGGTTAGAACAGCCCAGTTTGGGGCTATGGAGAGCTCCTTACAACCATCATTCACGTAAGTGTAAAATCAACTGGCCTGCCTGAGAAACAGGCTATCTCTGACCTGGCAAAGTTGTGGCTGGCCTCTGCCTGCTGTTCATGTGTCTGGGTAGCACTAGTGTGCCCTGTCCTGAAAGTGAATAGTTCTGATCAAAAGCATCAAATATTTATGCACTAAGATAACGCAACATCCTTCATGTGCCTGCTGTCCTAACCTAGGAGTCAGATTCTGCTTCACTGAAAGTCCTTCTGAGGCCACATGTTTCCATATGCCATCCTCCCAAAAGTAGGAAGAAACTATCAAAGGTACTGGAAAGAGTATTACCTCATACAGCTATTGTTGCTTAGCAGCCTCACCCACAGATGGTGCCATTGCACAAGCAGGTGTTCTTGGGCTTCAATCCAGTGCTTCATGAAGTATTTCCGCTTGATTTTTTTTTTTTTAAAACTGGAACCTGAACAAGTTGACCTGTTCAACTAAACTGTCTATTCTGCTTGTCCAAGTTGTCTGTTCAACTTGATGACAAAAGTGGGATTATTTTGAGTCTTTCCTAGCATCATAGCACGATCAGATTTTTTTGGTTTTGCCTCTCAAAGCTTTTACTTTTCCGCCCCCCCCCAGCTGGACAAGGCTCCTAATTTGACAGTTGCTGAGCTAAGGAGGGGTCTATGTGTAAATTGGTAGCCCAAGTGTTTCCTGGATGGAACAGTAAAGAGAGGGGGGGGGAAAAAAAATACTAAGCAAACCAGGCTCTTGGCTCATCCGCCTGCCTTAGCTGCTGCTCTCGCAGGCAGTTGCTGCCTGCTCATCCTGCTGCGTCTCCTGCCCACTCTGTCTTGGCAGAGGAACTTGGACACATGCTTGCCTCAGCTTGCAGTGTGATCCAAAAAGCCCTGTAAGACAGTTTGGAGCATGGGTTCCCATGATGTTCTACTTCATGCCTGTCATCTGTCCACCTTTTTTTCCAACTAGCTTTGCTTTCCAGCAGAAGGGAAGGGAGAGCCCTTTATTAGACAGGTGCTAAAAACCACTTCATTACAGAAGTATGCAGCAGAGTCCGCATCTTCCACTCAAAATAGTTTTGTGGTCTGTTTGGGTTTTCTTTGTGTGGTTTGGTGGTGTTGTGCGTGTTTATTGTGGTTTGTTTTCCTTCTAGCTTCCATACATATGCTGTTCTCTACCACTTCTGTTGGCTTGTCTAAAATCCAATATATATTATTGCATATCTGACTTGAACCTTTTTATGTAGAATCAAAACAAGGCTTTGTTAAATCAAAACCCTGTTTGTTGGAACACACAAGTATTCCCTGGGGCAAAGTATACCTGTTGTCATGATAAACATCAATCAAATGACCAGTGTCATACTGCAGAGAGTTATAAAATGCCTACTTGCGCTTTGTTACACGTGCGTGTTACTGATGCTTCTAATAATAAAGTGCTAAATATCTTACAGTACAGTACACGTTCTAATTAATTTTGTATTTACAATAATAGATTTGCTCTTGAATGGCATTTAACTCTGTAAAACTGTGATTAAAATATGTAACAAGCTTAAAAGATTAATATCACAAAAGTATAGGCAGTTTGCATAGCTTGACAAATAACTTACTGAAAAAATTATTTGCTAAGCATTGTAAATCAAATAATATTACAGCTCTATAAAAATTATTCATGTCTGTCAGGGCTGGTTTACAATAGTAAGTAATGTTTAAACCTGTTGTTTTTACTAAGTATATATTTATTGTCCAGAGTAGAGATCAGGTAATTTATCAAATAACTTTAAATGCATTAATATGGTAGAAAGGCTTAAATAAATATTGCATAAAAGCTGTATGGCTGAATTTCTGTCTGTTTCAGCCAAGGAACCTAGGACAAGGCACACCGAATGAAGGTCTGCCACCTTCTCTCTCTTACATGCAGAATTTCCAAATCCACTGCAAAATCATTGGTGTTGGAGACGACCTGGATTTTTGTGAAATGTTGCTCTGAAAGGTGGCACAAAGGATCATACTTTTATGTGGTAGGCTGCCTATGAAAGAGCTGGGAAAAAAGTAGTCCGTTGCTCTACTGAAGAATTTTTTAAAAAAACAACCTCTCATGGTTGGAAAAAAAAATGAGAACATGAAAAAAATGAGAACAATGTTCTATTCTAAGATATTTTTTTTTGGTTCTCAAAAGCTTATCTATGGGACAAGAAATGTGATTATTCACATGTACAGTAAAACTCAAAAATTTCACTGAGGGTAGCACTTGTAAGCATGTAACTTTTTTCTTCTGCATTGCAATATGTAATTTTTCAGAATAGTGAAAACCTGATTAATGTTCTTAATATGGGTCTGTCTCATGAGAAATTCTGAAAAACAACAACAAAAAAAGCCGTTTGACTATACAGATGACTCCAATATGAAGCACTAATAGATGGGTGTGAGGAGACTGATGGAAGCCAAGGCTGTGGAGCTGGATGTTCTTGCGTGCGGAGGTGTGGTGCGCATTTAAAAAAAAATACTGTTAACATCTTGTGCTACTTGAATATAAGGAGCTCTTTGTTTGCACCAAAGAAATATGAAGATGCTATTGTGACAACATGATCAGAATAAATACAGAAAAAATACTTCTGCCTCCTTGGAGACTCGGCTTTAAGTGGGCTATTAAAGGAAGTGAGGCTGCTGGGATCTTGGAGTAAGACTCCAGCTGGCTCTTGGCTTCCAAGTGTGTGTGGCAGATGGTGGGGGTGCACAAGGCAGCCTCCTCTCCTGTGCACACCCGTGTGAGTCTCAGGAATGGCAGGAGTGCTGCTCCATTGGGACAGAGCAAAAAGATAAGGTATTGCAGAAGTAGTACAAACCCTTACAAGGAATATGCTTTTAGACACCTGTATTGCTTTAGCATCATGGAGCACTAGTGATAAGGTAAAATGTAAAATGTATCGCTCTGGCCTTGAACAATCAGACATCCTAAGAAGTGGGCAATGGCTACAAGGAGTTTTGACTGTGTCAGCTTTACAAATGTGGAAGTGTGAAGTCTGGTAATGAAGAGAGTAAGCAAAACATTCAAGCTGGTGTCACGTTCAATGCAAAATCCTAGCTGTTCTAAAATAAATGGCCAACATTGAACTGTTACTAGGACTTAATCCCAGATCTTTCCCCAAGGCACTCTGCTTGCCCTGTGAGCTGCAGGCAGGATGCCCCTGGTCCCTGTGGGGTGCGGAACCTCCCCGAACAAGGTGGTGGCTGAATCCCACGCTGTAACCCCTCAGCTTCTGTGGTGTGACTGACAGCGTGACTGCTGAACACCCACATACAGAGAAACACCGCACTGTACATATGGCAGAGCACAGAAAAAAAGACCAAATGAAATCTAACTAAAATGTATTTTCCAGAAGACGATGGGTGATACAAATAGCAAGTAATTCTTTAGTGCAGAAAAGATGATTGCAACTGGTTAAGACAAAACCACCAAGTTTTCATTCTATTCCAGTTTTATTCTACTGCATAGGCATCTGCCATGTATGGTCAAAATAACAGATTTTTCTTCTTGGATAGTACAAAGAAGGAATAGAAAAGAGAAGAGAATGATGAACATCAGCTCTTGGCAGCTAGCAAGTGATGACATAAAAAGCACTTATGGCAATCTCTAAGCATAGTTATTTTTAATTTATTTAAAAGAAAATCCTATTCAGAACAGAAGTAAGTTGTTGGCAGGAGCTATATTACATTAGTTTGTATATAAATGTAATGTTTTTAACTTGCACTTCATGCACTGCTTTGAATGTTTGGATGAAAAAGTATAGCTATCGGTGGTCTGTTAGTCAGTTCAGCCTAATGGAGCTTTATGAATATAAGGAGCTCTGTGACTTGTTGCTGGTCTTATTTCATTCTCTAGATCTCAAGTAAGAAAATACAAAGCAAGATATCAAGAGTAAATACCTCCAGTATTTAAAAGTGAATTAGATTTAAGGCTATGCTATAAAATCCTGTTCTGCTGTGAGACTAGAGAAGATAACACTTATGACCTCCTACTGTTGTTCATCACTGCTGTATTAATAGGACAGTTAAAATATTTCACAAACTATCTGGGACTTCCTTCATGTTGTAGTTAAGACTGATTGGTGTGGAAGTCTTTCTTTTTTTTGGGGGCGGGGGGGGGTGGGGTGGGCAGAGGTGCCAGCTGGGAGAAAGGACATGTCTAAACCGAAGAGATCATGGTGAAAAGATTTTTCTCAAAGTGTGTTACGTTAAGAAATCTTCTAACTTTCTACTTGAGTTTTTTATGATCTCTAGGGCAATCTCAGACTTCATTCCAATTGTGCTTGCTCATGTCTAATGCCAGACAAATGGCTTCAGAGAAGGTGCCTGTGACTTCTGCCATGGGAAGAGGTCAAACAGGTCCTGTCTATACCTAGTGTCAGCATCGCCCAGTGCCTGTCTTGAGCCAGCCGTGTGTGTGGTTCCACTGCAGCCTGTGCTGCTGGTGGGGGGTCACACCTCTGCTGGCTGAAGAGGAGCTGGAGGACCCAGAGATGTGCATGGGGAAGGGGATGGCCTTGAGTTGATAGTTCTCAGTGGACTGGCACTGGGACGTGCTGTACTGGTAGAGCAAACCTACCTCTATGTATGCTGGATTTCACCCAAGTTTATTGTCCCCACTTTCTGTTTGTGCAGGACAGCCTTTGATTACAGCACATCAGCAATGGTTTGTGTAGGGCATAGGAACGTGGAAATTGGGAAACAGTGGGAGAGATTTTCTTTTTCTTCTGTCTCATCTAAGAGCTATGCAGGCTGCAGCAGCTAGACAGCGGCATTTTTATGGGTTTTTTTGGTGACAAGTTAGGACTTGAAAACACAAACCCAGCAGCCCAAGGGCCCTGCGTGCATGTGGCCAAACTGGTCCTGGAGTGATGGCAAAATATCCCTAACCAAACCCAAAAAACTTTGCAGCCTCTGGATATAAAGCACAAAGCATGTTAATTTAACCGGCTGTTACATCATGGCTGAACGCGACTATTCAGGGCAGCGCTCTGCCCTACCCCGGGCAGCCGGCTGGACGGGGCAGAGCGGAGCCCGGGGCTGAACCGCACCCCTCCTGCTTCCCGCGGGGCGGTTCTGCCCGAGCAGCCGCCGGAGCAGCCGGCTACCGCTCGCACCGCCTGCGGGGCGGACGGGCCAGGGGCGGCTGCTCGGCTCTGCCGGGGCGGACGGGCCAGGGGCGGCTGCTCGGCTCTGCCGGGGCGGACGGGCCAGGGGCGGCTGCTCGGCTCTGCCGGGGCGGACGGGCCAGGGGCGGCTGCTCGGCTCTGCCGGGGCGGACGGGCCGGGGCGGCTGCTCGGCTCTGCCGCCGCTGCCGTCCCGCCCGCGCGGGGCGGTTGGTTCCGCGGGCGGGCGCGGGGCGGCAGCGCCCTCTCCTCTGCGCCCAGCCCCGGAGCTGCCCCGCAGGCAGCGGAGCGGGGACACCCCTTCCTTCTCGCAGGCGCCCCCAGCACCGTCCCTCGCGGAGCCGGGCGGCACCGGTCCGTCGGGCAGCAGCCCGTCTTACCTGCGGGTGAGACCAGCTCGCCTTCGCTGAGCTCCCCGGAGTCGGAGTCCATGCTGCAGGTAGCGGCGGGGGCGCGGGGCAGGTCGGGGCGGGCGGAGTGCGGCTGGCCGCCGCTGGCAGGAGTGCCCGGAGCCGGGGAGCAGGAGACGGGAGCGAGCGGCCAGCAGAGCTGCTGCCTCCTCCTCTCCTCCCAGCCCGGGCGCTGGGTCCGCGCCACCACATGCAGCCACCTCGCTTAGTGCCATTGGCTGCAAAGGAGGAGCGGAGACGGGCGGGCTCCGGCGAGGGGAGGAGGCAGCGGGGGCGCGGCGGAGGAACGGCTTCTTCCCCGAGCCTGTTACACAAGTTCGTCTTGCAGCCGGCTGCATCTCCCCAGCCTCTCCGTTTTGTCTGCGGCGGGGAAATGGGGCGGCGGGGCTGCCCGGCGGCGGCTGGGGGGCAGCGGGACCGCGGCTGCACAGCTGTGGCCTCCCCGGCTCAGGGGGCTCCTGAGGCAGGACAGCACAAAAAAGGACCGAAATGACATCGGTTGCCATCGTGTCTCCCGTTTACTTTGTGGTTTTCTTCTTTTTCCTTGTGGGCATCTCCCCTGCCCTTCAGTAGTAGCTTTGCCTCTTTTCACTAGCTCTCTCTCCTTAATGATCAATTTCCTCAAAAATTACTTGTCAGAACCGTGGAGGCCAGCAGGGAAGTGTCAGTTCTTATTGGATATTACTGCCCAGAAGAACACCGAAGGAGTGAATTTTGCTGCTGCCTGTTTGCAGACTATTTGCAGACTCAGGGAGACGGTGCAATATTTGGTAAATGAAGACCATGTTAGAAGATTGCTTTGAAATCCTGAGTTCGAAAACTTAATAGCTCAAAGCCTGTAGACTTTGCCTGTGTCTGTACAGGATGCTACAGTCCTGAGCCATCCCTTAATTCAGACGATTGAGGCCACTCACTCAGCTCTGGTGAGGATAGGTAGATCTTTCCCATAGCTTTTACTCCTTTCTACTTTTTCCTGCTGTTACAGGTCAAAGATCACTTTAATTGTAGCACAAAAATCCCAGGAAAGTAGTAGCAAGAATACTTTCTAATTAGAAGCCAAATGTCATCATAAACCAGATCTCATAGGTCTATCTGATCGCATCCTAAGAGCCAGCAAGTGCCTTGAACGCCTACCTGCAGTAAACAATCTCCAGCCAGATGTTTATGACTGTAGCTGTAGACCACAGAGAGATCTTTCTTTACTCTGTAACTCCCTCCCTCAAAGCCGTGCAGATCCTCATGTTGCTTTATCTAAGTAGTGCCTGGACACTGCTTTGAAGCTGCATATGTGAAGTTATCTATTGTCATCAGACTATGCCAAACACTCCTGACAAATGTGAAGACTTTCTCTGTTAGTGTATACAGTAACATTAAAAAACAAACAAACAAATAAGAGTCTTTCTGAACTTAAAGAACGCTGTCAATTTCTTTCCATTGATGGCCTATTCTGTGCAATGCTGAGTGTAAGAACTACAATAGTAAAAACGAAGCCAGAGTTTGCCTTGTGTTCTAGGGTGAGTTCTGGCATGCTCCCCTGCCTTCAAACCTGGTTGAGCCTGAAAAGATAGAAGACTTCAAGCTTTCTGATCCTGGGAACACACAAGTTGGTATGTTGAGTTTGGAGACACAATTCTTCAACTTCTGGAGTGAAAAGCTACGTGTTAAGTAACTTAGCATGTTACTGTCATACCTTACGTATGTAGTGTTGAGACACTTTTGGTTTTTTTTATTCCATGAAAACAAATTCTGACTTTTGTTTGTAATTACTTCCATTCAATTTAAAGTGGGCATTCCAAATGCTGCTGCTGATAACCCCATAAATTATTATTATACAAGGAAAAACATCTAAACTGAAGTGATTCTATGACTCTGTTGTGAGGAGCCAATGCAAAATCTGAATGCATGTACACACATCACAGAGATTAACAGAAGATTTGGGGAATCTACAAGCATGATATAAACAACATTAGCAACATGAAAATGCTGAAATGAAGTAATGAAAAATAATTCCAGTTATCATACCAAGAACAGAATCTGAGAGCTGGAAAGAGTTCGGTGTCTCTCTTTTTTTTGTTGTTGTTTGATCCTCTGAAAGACAAAAGTCTTGGCATAGTATAGTCAAAATAAAAACTGAATCCCAGTTGTTTTAGTTCTTGTCAGGTTTTTTTTATCCTATAACCACAATAATAAATGTTATGGTGGCAATGGTGTAACTTAATATTTTATTGCATCAGCTATGTATTGTGGTAGGTATTGGGCATGCTGTAATTACTTTCTGTTCCACAGCAAATACTGTTTCAAGACTACTTTCCCTCTTTATTGCTATTAACTGTAAAGTAATTCTTAAAGTTTTTAGCTGTAACAGAATGAGCATGATTTTTCATTTCAAAACATATGGTTAGAATTATTTTTTTTCCTCCATCTTAATGTTCTCTGCACAGCAAAGTCCAGCACTTGTTTTAACATGTGACCTGGAAAATTCCATTTGCTTAGAGCTCTGTACTTTGTAGTTTCCTCTCATTACAATAACAGTACAGAGAAAAACACCAAAGGTTTGTTAACAGCAATGTATGTACTAGGTAGATGTATATTAAATGAAATTCCACATGAAGAAAGTTGACATTTTGTGACTTATTTTTTTGCATTTAGTACAAATAATGCAATTGCACATTCATTGTTATAAGTGAAAGCTCTGTGACTGTTTATTACTAGAGTAGGCCTAAATAGTGTTGGGATGTTTAGAAACTGGAACATTTTTTTTCTCCAGGCTCAGTTAATACATTTGCCTGCAAATTTCTACAAGTATGACTTACCAGGAGAGCTGGTAATGATTGTAACTGCCCCATGTGCTGCGTGTATTCCCAGTTACATGATGCTGTCTGTAGTGGCTACGTCACTACATGGCTCCTCCATTCACATTTCAGCTGCATCTGGTCTTGATCTTCATTCCATATGGAATTTATCTGAAATCCTCTTTTGCCTACTTATTGTGCTGGAGATCTGCCCGTGAGAGCTTTTAGGATTCATGCTTTTTCACTGATCTATCTGCAAATCATTCTTGCATGTTTGCACAAACAAAATTTTATCATATTCTAAGTATTTAAGTAGCCCAATTACCATAGCATCTATGTCTGGTATATTTATTCTTATGGGACTATTGTGAAATAAGGATAATAGTATTAATCTCTTTCAGATAGAGAGAAATGAGGTACTGAGAAGCTGTGATTTGAAAGTCAAATGGGAAGCACAGACTTTCACCTGTATCTCTTGAGCTGTACCTGAACTGTCAGGTTATCCATTTCTGCTAAATAAAAGATTGGCAAGCTGTCTCTGTGCTTTGCTACTCAAGCTTTCCTCCTTCAAACTGAGCCTTAAAACCTATCACCGGAAGCGTTTTCTCGTTTCTTTCCATTATTAAATCTAATAGAACTCCCTCTGTGCTACCGTCTTTGTGTCTGCCTTGTCTCGCTTTGACTGTAAAGACACATGAGAAGGATTACTACTTTTTGGTTCTAAATGTAAAAGTGTAAGACTTTTTTTTTTCCCTTGCAAATATTTTCCCAACATTATTTAAAGTTCTACCCTAGGATGTACTGTTTCTAATATTGTTGCCTAATATTTTTCTTCACAAGTTACAATATTATATCTTTCAGATACAAGTGCCAGTGCTACTGAAAGTATGAAACAGAGAAGCATCTCCTATAGGCTGATATATTAATGAAATGTACTGTAGCAGATTTTAGATTTTCCCCTCCCCCAATTTCTTTTTGGTGTCGGTTTTCTTCATGAAATACACATAAATACGCTATCTGTGCCATTATTGGCAAAGCATGAATACCCACTATCGAGGATTAGTAGGTTCTCTGTAAACAACTTTGTTGTGACAGGAACTTGGATTCTTACTGATGTCTGAATATTAGTCAGCATGCATATACATATACACATTTTGTATGCATTTTTGATGGATTGTAGTTGCAATAATGCATCTGATGGTCTGTAAACACTCTGCAAATTTGATTTAGAATTCAAATAATGAACAACATGTCTACATTACTTTAATTACTTTAATTCCTACTCATGTGCCAGTAGATATTAAAAAAAATCTAGATTTTTGTAATAGGTGATTATCTGGTTTAGACAGTGCATGTATGTCCTATGGTAGGAGGATAAATATGGAAGAGTGCAGTATTTTCTGTGCTCCTACCTCTCTTTTTTTAAGTTACTGTTAAGAGATGTAGGGCTTCAGTTATGAATACCTGTCATAGTATGGACATATTTTATGTATTGGACTTCCTGAATTGTGTTCTGTCTTTGTCTGGTGTTGACTTCTCTCAAAGAAGAGGTGAAGAACCAATTACAGACTGAGACTGTAGCCTGGTACTGATGCTAACCTATGCTACGACATTTTTGGAATATCAGATTTAAAGCTAGGACTGAGACACAGCTTCAGTTGCCTCGAAGAGCCTTGTAAGATGACCTTATGAATGAAACAAAATAGAAAAATATTATACTCTTGTGCAAGTTACATCATGATGAACTGCGTTATCCTTTCTGATAACCTACCAAGAGTAACTTAGTCAGGAATTTATATTTTCATCTGCTTAAATAGGCTGGGAGTGTGGGCTGACCAACATGGGAAAAGTTTAATAACAGTATGTAATTGGTCTTATCTAAATTCTGACTGCTCATTCTAAGAAACAAAGAGCGAGCAATAAATATATTTTCCCTTGAGCTGATGCAACACTGAGCAAGGGGGGCAACTTTTGAAGAAGGAGTGTTAAACTGAGAGGCAAGCTTGCTAACATCTCTTCTTACAGCACAGGAAAATGGCACAGCCAGAGTGCTGCCCACTTTGTGTGTGTGTGTGGTGGCTTTTTTGCGAGGTGGTGGTTGTGTGGGGGGTTTTTTTGGGGTCCCATCCATCGTGTGCCCCCCACTTTAAAGCAGTAACTTATCCTGTTTTCTCTTACCTTATAGAAACAAGACTCCTGTGAGAACTGAGTGGCATAAATGTTCATGTCCATTGTTTGGCCATGAGGATGTTGTTACTTTCCTGTTCACTTAAGAGTAGGATTTTGGTCATAGAATAAGGTTCTGTGTATTAAACTGTAAGTTGAATTGTCTGGCATTTCATAGTTTGATACTAATGTCATGATAGTTGTTTTTATTTTTTTAAAGATACTTTACCATTCTTTTTTGGATGATGGTTGGTCCTGTACTTAGAAGGATGTCTGTCTTACAAGTTGTGTATATCATTTGCTGTAGATTGGCAAACTCTTGCATTCATAACATTGCATTCTAAGCAATTAAAAAATAAAAGCTACCTTCCCAATTTTAAAATGTGTTTGTTAGTTCTGTTTGTGGAAAATTTCTTTTGAGGAAATTCTGTGTGTTGATTTTATCAGTTAGGCAATGACCCTCACTTGATTTTATGAGCAGAGAGTTAGGCATTATTACTTAAAACTCTAATAATTAGGTACTTGTTTTACTTGCAGTTTTAAATTTCATTACAGGTGGGATACTGATAATATTAAAGGCTAAGGCTGATTAGCGAATATATGAACTTTGTTTCTGCTTTCTCTGTTCTGGGGTTGGGAAAATATAGAATTTTTCTCAAGGGAATGCCTGTAAAATACCAGATAAAGCAGGGGATTGTAATTTGTCTTAATTCTGCTGCTGTCTAGAGAAAGCTAGAGGACAGCTGCCAGTCAAAATCATTTTCCTGCTTGCCACTGTATTTGGGAATTATTTTAATTCTTGTGGTGGTCACTGAAGTTACTTTAAAGTACGTTACACTTCTTGCTTTCCATGTGTTGTTGAGTTATGCTCTTCATTACAAGGGTTGATTATCTGATGGCTACATTTAAGCCTCTGACCATGTTTAAGATGCAGGTAAGGATAATTAAATCAACAACAGATACTGCTTCTTACTGAGCTATGTTCAAGCAAGCCTTGAAATAGTTTTCTGCTTCCAGTCTGGAAGATGGGTCACCCTTGTTTTAATCCCTGGTTTCGAATTTTGTGTAGGAGGAGGATTCCACAACTCCATGATACTCTGAGAAAGCAGAGAAAATTTTGTTGCTAGGAAACTATGGAGGACCTACACTGTACTGTTTTTTCCAGAATGTTTTGTAGTTAGCATCAGTTATTTCATTAACTTTCCTAATCTTATTCTTTATGCAAACATCCACATTTTTCCCTATAGTCATGATGTTTGTTACACACTTAGGTATACTAGAAAATACAGTCTTTCTGTGGTTATTTCTGTATTGCTTTCTTCTACTCCTCAACACACTAAAAACAACACACCAAACTTTTCAGATTATATTGTGTTTTGAAGGCTAGTGTTTATTCACCTGCTAATGTTGCCTAGACATTCTAAATTATTAGGATGTGGTAGATCGCGCTTTGCCACAGAAGACAAATGCTGAGATCCACAGTGTCGCACATCTTATATAGAAGCTTAGTAACATTTTTCAAATTGGATATTATCGGTGAAAGTCTTAAAGCGTATGATGTTTTGTAGCTGACTAGGTCTGGTTGCTCCTTAACGCTGGATGCTGTGACTCCTATTTTACAGCCCTAAGATATATCCACACATTGGAAAGGTGACTGAAACAATGCTATAGATTTTGGTGCAGGAGTGATGCCCCTGCGACTGAAATAATGATGCAACAGATCAGTCTTGGTATAGAGATTCTGCTAAAAAGTGTAGCACCCTTTGGACTAAAGGGAATCATAATCTCTGAATGGCAATGATAGAGACAGAAAACAACTTTTTATGGAGCAAGTCACTAACATCCACAGATTTCACTCAAATGGCAGAATATTAATATACTCTTTTGTGGTTTCTGTAGAGCTTGATGTGATTTTTTAGAACAGTATGGAAACATCATCTTCATCTGACAGTGTGTGGGCATTACTTCATGACCATTTCTAAGAGTATGGCAAAAGGCACTCTGCTACCCACCTACCTATAAATAACCAAATATCATCAACCCAGACATAAAATTGCATTTTATGGGTAGTCTTAGGAACATGCAACATAGGCAATTAGATTACATGCAGTCCTACAACAATCCCGGTAAAGAGAATGAAATTATTTAGAAACTTTCTGTCCAGACCACTTTCAGGTGAATTATTTCTCTTGCACACACTGGGGAACTTCGAGTACCTGTAAACAGAATATATGAATGACTTGATTTCAAATTGGATGACACAAATTTCTGTGTAGATAGATCTAGAGCCTTCACTTTTTATGACCAAACTTTTGGATTGTAGATCTCTGATGCTCTTGGCAGCTTAGGTACCTGGAAGGGCTAGAGAATATATATATAAAGGCCCTTTTTAATGCTGGTGGAATTTTGAAGGAAATCAAAAATGTAAAGTACACTGACAACTTTCCATGTTCCTCTAGTGAGCTCTACAGACTGCTTAGCATTGGCAGGTATTACAGCAAAAGAATTTGAAGAATGATAGAAAGCCATCACAAAGTTTACAAACTGAAACATTACAAGAGAACATCAGGGTACTAAAGCCAGCATGCTGTTTAATTAAATAAAGAAATGAAATAAGGTTCTTACCATTCTGAAGGACAACGAACTGTGACTGTGCCCCATAATTAAAAAGAAATCATGCCCAACAAACACCAATCCTATGAGACCACATGTCCCTAAACTGTGTTCAGAGCTTTGTTAAAGTCAGCCAGGCACTAAGAGTGTACTGAGAATTTCAAGAGAAGGATCTGAAGCTGGTGTAATTCTAGAGATAAAAATGTCTTATCTAGGGTAAAACTGGGCCCAGCTGCTCATGTTTTTACTGATGGACAGTATTCTTCGTCCTAATGAATTCTAGGAGTTCAAGAGCTCTAGTGAACAGTATTTAACACTGCGAAGGAGGCATGGAGCCTGTGGTGTTGCTGTCACCTCACAGCATCATACAGTAGGAATGAGGACTAATTCAAATATTGGTAGTTGAGGCGCCACTGTAATCAAATTTTGATGTGTGCTCCTGGAACTGTTAGGAGAGGTGATCTTTACCTGATTACGTAACTTTAAAAAAAATGTCCAAGTTAAAGATAGATTTAAGATGTAGAAATGAAAATAAATATAAGAACAACAAGGGTATATACAACTAGCACTACAGAACATACAATACCACACTGAACACTAGCCAAACCTACTTTGGGATAACAGATTCCATTTCAGAAGTGGACTTCTGTTTAAAGTGAGATGCTCTTGATATTGAAAAATACTAAAAAGCCAAAGCATATGTGGGTTGGATTTAAGCAGTCCATTTGTTGTATCCCTCTCACATGCTACGATAAAATGAATCCTGAAATACCTTATGTAATGACTCATCTGATATTAAGATGTGTCAGTGTTCATAAACAATGCTGTTCATCTTCTGTGTGTATGAGCATGTGTAAAAGGTGTAGGTGGAAGCTGAAGTTTTAGTTGTGATGACTCAGCCTTTATTCAATGTTTCTCTTATTTCTGATTTATGAAGAAATTATTTTCTTTCCTGTGCACTTAGGTAAAGTTCCAGGATTCGTTGAGGAATTTAATGTGTTTGTTTCCTGGAACAATACTGAGATTTTTATGTCTCAGATGCTTCACTGTTACAAAAAATCAACCCCCTGTCACAGGCAGTGATTTGTTAGTGGGTTTTTTGGCCCTCATTTCTTCACTTCCTTTTCTTGGAAATCTACTCAAATTAATGGGAAAGTCTTATCTACCCTCTTCTCTGTTAGATTTTGCATGCTATTATTAAAGTGCTTTTGTATGTAGCCTTTTGCAGGCTTATTTAAAGAAATATGCCTTTCATGAATTTCAAATTCTCGAAGGAAGTATTCTCCTTTTGTTATCTTGACAGACTATTTGATAAGCCGGTGACCAGTTAGGATACAATGCAGAATGTTTATGCAAAAATTATAGGGAAAAGAACAAATAATTTTGACAGTGATTTAGGTCATGATTAGTATATAGGTGAAATAATCTATTTGCCTTTCCAGTGTGGTGGTGTGTGGTTTTTTTTTTTTTTTCTTATTAGGATTTGTATCATTACAAATTTTAGATTCTGTAATTTGTATAAGCTATAAGGTAAAATCTCCTTGAATAAAGTATGAAAAAGCTGACTAGTCTTGTAACAGGACTAAGTTCATACTGAGAGTTCTCACATTCATTTTGTATTAGTGATTTGTAAGCCACATATACTAAGTGTAGCCAGCAGATGGAGGGCTGTACTAGCTGCTTAAAACTGTACTTATCTGGTTATCCATAGCAGACACGTTACAAACTGTTTGAAAGCTGTCACAGTTTTGATGCTTCAAATTTCTTAACAAGTAAGAATCTATGTTTTAAAAGATGGACCCTATTACGGCTATTTGAAATATCTTTTCACGATGATGCACAGCTCCTTTTGTGACTCTTAAACCTTTGTGGATGGTGATGGCACTTAATAACCAGGTGATCGTTGCAAAGCCAGGATATACACACATACGTACATACATAAAATATATACATATGTATGCAGGAGTCAGGGGAGGTCAACGGTATTTCTTTTTAACATCATGAAAACTCAGAGATCTATAATAGAAATGTACCTGCCGGTCTGGATATGCTGCAATGGTGTGTGGGATTTTCTGTTTCACTTTTTTGGAAAATGTTGATCAGTGTAATTCACCACACTGAGGTTTCCTTATGCAGCATATTGAGATGTGGCATGGTAACAGTGCTAAGGTGACCTCATGTCACTTGATAAGGGCAGGCCTGCTTCTTCTCTCCCTCTCTGTAAATGCCAGCACTCTACTTCTGCCATTATTGTCATAATGCTGTCCACCTTACCTGCTGTCTGCTCCCAAGAGCCAGTAAGGGAAATTAAACTGGAAGAAAAATAGCTTACCAAAATAAAAGTGAATAGGTTTCTACTGCTTTAGTTCCTTAAAAAATTTCACATGAAATTGCACAAGTGTCAGTGAGAAAGGGGTAGGCATTTGTGATCAGGGTAAGGTAAAGGAAAGCGCGACCTCCTGTTTTAGTTTTCTATATGCACAAAATATGCCATCAGTATAGCTCAGAATTAATGATAGATCATGAGGTTGCAGGAGCAATGTAAGTACATAAAAAATACAGCAGTAGTTGCAGTTCTTCCCTGATGATGGGTGATGACTGCAGATATTGTTCTGCAGTGTCTCGAGAACATTGTTACACCTAGTGGAATGGACACAGTCCTGTCTTTTAAGGTATGCTCAACCTGGGACTTTCTCTAACGTCGTCATTTTGTTACCTGCTTAAATCTTAAATGACTAAAGCAATTTCAGTACAAAAACTTATGGAAACCGTGGCAGTCTGAGCAGTGACGACAGCAGAGACGAAAGAGGCAGTTGTGCAGCGTGCAGTTGGTATATGAATCTACCAAGGCTGCCATTTTCTTTGAAAATTTCCACTTGGTTCTGACCTCCTGCACTTCAGGGAATAGGCACAGCAGCAGCAGAAGCAAGCTGTGTGATTCCCCACCCCCTGCCCCCACCAAGTTTTCCCCTTCTCTCCTCCACAATGGGTCTGCTGGACCATCTCGCTCTGTTTCTTTTTAGCTGGCCAGCCAACCCAGCATGACATTTCCCTGGCTGCCTACCATCTGCCTGTAGGCTCTCTTCTCCTTTTTTCCTCACTCCTATGAGGCACTGAGAGTCTGCAGCGAAATGCTAAACATGCAAATCTCCTGCCGATGCTTAGAACAAATAATTGCTCGGCATCAGTTAAGAGCGTTAGCACCTAGAGACAAGGTATCATGACCTGTAAAAAGGACACACCAGCAATGGTAGCTCAGCTTGAGCCGTGTTTTTCGTAGTCTGGTAATGATGTCCTAATGAATATTTATCATTATTTGTGAGACCCTATTTTCAGCAGTTGTGCATTATAGTAACAGCTGACAAAATGTTCATTTTGGTTTGTAATGAAATTGTCTCTGTTTTAGTTGTTCATTATGGTGGAGATGTCACTCCCATACCATTGTGTCTGCCATTGTAACACAGCTGGATTATTGGCAGACTAGCAAGTTTAAAGGCATATCTGATTAGTTTGTTTCTTGTCTGGATGAGGGTCTCTGAGTGGAAATGTTAACCCTTTGCACTCTGTATTTGTCTTGTATTATAGCAGAGGTGAACAGAGTCCAGTCAGGTTTGACAGGTTTTTTTAGCAGAAGAAAACTCTTCAAAAACTTTCAATGCTTTTGCTTTTAGTAGCAGTCACTAAAATAAAACCCTTTCAGTAAGAAATAGTACAAAAGTGTTCACTGATGAAGTAAATTCAATTAAATTAGACTTCTATCTACTTTGAGTCAGTTAGAATAGACTGTAATGTAAGGATTGCAGTGAGGAACACTTGTTAGGTGTGTGCCACAAGAAAGCTCTGTATTCTGTTTGGCAAAGTGTAGTTAAGTTATACTTTATTTTCAACAATAACCAAGCCCTTGGCTCCTGTGTACTTCGCGTTTCCTGTATCTTTGCTACACTGGGCTGGTCAATGCAGAAATGTTTGTGATGGAGAGGATTAGCACTCATCCTGCACATACATGGTCCAGAGTTCTCGGTTGTCCCGTACTCTTCTTACACTGCCCACAGCAGTGTATTAATTCAGTGAATTTACAGGGCCTAGAATACATTCCCTGGGTTTATACTCGTTAAAAAATGTATTTGAATCAAATAGAAACCTTAACATATTTTGATCCTGACATTTAAAGTAAGTTTCTATGTTTTCTTTCAATCACATCAGACTTAAAAAAACCAAAACCAAAACAAAACACCTAATTTTGGATAAACCTCACATCAAAATAAGTGTAATTAATGCTCATTAAAGTAGAGACTTCCATCCCTGTTTCTGCTAACAGAGAGAACAACTTTAAATAAGTCAGTCTTACTTTGGGGGTTACTGTCTCCATTTTTCCCAGTTGTTGTGAGGATGCTCACTTGAGGTAAATAACATTTTCAGATAAAAAGATACTTTATTAGAAATTCTCAACCATCTCTAACTTAATGCTGTATGATGGATTAAACCATAAGGTTGTCTTTGCAGTGTTAATTCTGAAGCTTCAGACAAAAACAGGTTTAGGTTCAGCCTCAATTATGTAAACTGGAATTTGTTGACTTTTGAGTGGAAAATGAACCTGGATGATTGATTCCACTCTTGGCCAATCTCCCTTTCACTAAAAATTGAGAACAAGTGAGACCGGCTTGCTGTAGAAAAGCGTATTGCAGTTGGGTTTTGGCTCTTAAAAAAAGAACCTGGAATGATTTGAAGCTGGATCCTGTTTGCTGTTAGCAGGGAGAACGTGTCTCTTATTTGTTCTGTGTTACGCAGACCATCAAGTACCGAAGTCTGTCACTGCAGCGCATATTGCACTACATCTGGTTTCTTCTTATGTCCCCAATTTAGAAATAGAAATTCAGCTGTTACCATAATGAGAGAGCTGTGCTTGCATTTTAATTTTTAAAAAGCACATTCTAGAATACTTAAGTTAAAGCAGGCACATTCTTTCAAAACGATTGTATGTGTTCCTGTAAGTATATGTAGAAAGTCTTAATAAGATAAGGCAGCAGACAAGAACAGATGTCCCATGGCAAAGTTTAAATAAAATTAGAAGAAATCGACACCCAGTTTGTTAATGTGCAGCAGTGGAAACTTTGTTCTACATATGGGGGCTCAAGTTTGGATGCCTACATCCCCTCCCCTTCATTGTTGAACAAAGAGGAAAATAGGAACACAATGGAAATAGAACTGATAAAAAAAGCTCAATCGATGTGCTCATTTTTATCCTGTAGCAGATTTTCATTTGCTGATCTGTTTTCTTTGCATAATTGCTGATGAATTGAGCTCACCTTTAATCTCTTAATTGCATAAATGCAACATATAAAGACATGCAACATAATCCCAGTTCCAGAATGCTGTTACTTTGAGCTTTCCCTGAGCCATTATCTCATTAAATTTTTATCTCTATGAAATAGTTTGAACTCAACAAAATCTGGAAAATGAGGAAGTTTAGATAAATGATTTCAGGTTTTGTGTGTTCTGTTTCAAGTAGAGATGAACAGAAATCAGTATCAGTTTGAATAAAGTCCACTATATCCAGTTCCTGAAAAACTGGGAGCAGTTTTACGCATGGTAGCTTTGTAAATTTACAGGTTTTTGTATTCCTCACAGTTCAGAAATAGATCTATATACATAATTGTAATCCAAATCTCTTCTTTGTAATCTGATATTGAACTCTCAGGTCAGCAATATCACAGCACAGTATTTAAAAGGAGATGCCACAAAATGGCCTTTTTAATGTGTAGACGAGGCGTTTAGACGAGGCTCTTAGGGACATGGTTTAGTGCTGGAGTTAGGTTATGGTTGGACTCGATGATCCTGAGGGTCTCTTCCAACTGAAATGATTCTATGATTTTATGATCTTTGCCGATTTGTTGGGGTTTTTGTTTTTACACTGTGTGTTATTCTGAAGAGACAATGAGCCAATGACAACTCACAGGTGAGTGCTGTCTTTTAAGTGCAGGAAAGCTCTCGCACACAAATGTTATTCTTTTATGTGAATGAACCAAATATATATTGTTAAATTATTCCCAACTGAGCAATTATTTTGCTGTTCAGTAAGGACTGCCAGTTTGATTATTTTTGGCTTCTTTATTAAAGTGATTGTTGAATATCAGTCTTTTTTAGGACCTGCACAGTCAGGGAAGTGTCATTAATTTTTGCTCATCAGAATGGACTTATTTACTGATAACAGTCCAGGCTATCAGAATTTTACAACTTGATCCATGCTTTATGGGTTGTTTAGCTATATGATAGTCTGAGAAGCTGACATCTTCACTATGCTCGATAGGCGGGAAAATGCTGTGGTAACTTTTTGCGATGACTGATCAGCAAAGAAATTCTTTTGAGTAGATTATTCAGAATAAATTTAAAGCCTTTTCTTTAAAAAACGATTTTAGAAAGATTTTGTTCTTTTAGCAGGGTTTACTGGAGTCTTACCCTTCAGTGTTTCAAAAATTCTAAGTCCTTTTGTGAGTGTCAAGCATTAGCTATTGTTCTTTCTCATCCAGAAAACAATAGATCAATTTAATCAACCCATTTAATTCTATGCCTCTGCTCCTCCATTTCTAATAAAACTTAATTATCAAAAGATGCAATACTCCTTTTATAGCAGTTGCATTAATTAAACTTTCTGCTGGATGTAATCATTCTGAGCACTTCAGTGCTTTCAGTTTGGTAATTCATTACATTCAAGCAGAGATTGTGGAGCTATGTTAGCATCATTATGTATATTTTACTTTGTCACAAATAAGTTTCAAATTTTACCCTTTCAACACTCTTGAACATCTGCCTGAGGAAAAAAAATATTAAAAATTTTGACATGTTGAGGTTTTGGATTATCTGGTCTTCATTTGTCTAGAAGCTATAGGAAAATTTCCATTTGTGTGTCTGGTTCTAAGAAATAGATTAGAGTCCTTCCTTTCATTATGTCTGAGTCTGGCAAAGTACTGTTGAACAGGACTTGGGAAAGGGCAAATTCAGGCTATAGAAAAGACAGGTAGTGCAGCACTGACCTCTGTATCTTTCTATCCCCACATGATTTAGACCTTGAGTCTTTGGGGGACAGTGATACTTCTGGCCATCAGGAAGGATATCTATGATATCACTATCTTCTGTACCTTCGACCATATGTCCAAAATAGTACTTTTTTTTTTTTTTCCTCTGCAAGATGACTGCAAAAACTTAACTGTAATTATTGTAATGCCATACTCAAATTACCAAGTCCCACTGGAAAGAGGGTTCATTGTGGAGCTAATGAAATTGCGTGATTCTTTCCCTGTTCAGAACCACAGACACAACAGGCTCCCACCTGCCTGCCAAACACCTTGTAGATATTAATGTAAAGAATATACCATTAAGTTTAAAGATTTTCACCCATTGATTTAGTGAAGTAACCCCCCAGTCTAGAATAACCTTCTACTGCATATTTTATACTAATATTTAAAGTCATATTCATTATTATTTTGTACTGATTTTATAGATTAAATTATAAGAAGAGAATATGAATATGTATTAGTCAAGGACTTGGACAAGGAATATCCTTCTCTTTTTACTTCTGGTAGAACTTGAACTGAAATAGTCTGCTCAGAATATCACATGCAAACGTCTGAATACAGATGCAGTATTTTGCGATTTATGGAGCATTGGGAACACAGCATGCAACTAAGTGTGTATTGATCCACTGTCTAACCATTAGAGACAATCTTACTATAAGCATAAAATAGCTTAAAGCATAATACAATTGTCAACTTGGTTTTTGGTTGTTGTTGGTTGTTGTTGTTGTTGGTTTTGGTTTTTTGTTTGTTTGGGGTTTTTTTTGGGGGGGGGAAGTGCTGAAGCAGTATAGAGTAGTATATATATAGAGTACTGGGAAGAAGAGAGATGTAGTTAGTATACCCTTACACGGTGATAATACGTATACTTGACACTGTTGTATGGGGAAGAGTAGAAAAGAAGGATAAATTAGCCTGTAAGCCTTCACAGCTGCAAGTGTTTTGGATTGTTATAGTGTCTTGTTTTCCTAGAATAACTAGAATGTGCTTTAAAAAGTAAGAATCTTCTCTGTCATTTGATGATAAAATATAGTATTTTTGAAACAAACAAGTATAAAACTCCCAGTGAAAATTCAATAAAATTTCAATGAGTTTTTGTCAAACTGCATTTGACTAATGGCTCAATTCCTCCTCATCAGTAAAACTTGATGAATTTACTAAAGTACATTTTAGTGTTTGTCACTTAGGAAAAAAAATGCAGTGTGTAGTATTTGATGACAGAAGGTTAATATTGCACATTATGAAAACTCTCTTCGACTCTGGGGCAAAATACTTCTATATTGTGATAGAAATACATTGACACAGGTGGTGAAGGGAGAGAGATCCCATTGATGGCTATATACTTGTTTCAGCAAGAATTTTCTGTAGTCTAATCAACCAGTTTTAAGTATTTTACTGGTCTTATCTATTGGATTGTATAGAATTTTACATCTAGGTTTGAGTGAACCACACCTGAGAATTAAGTGAAATATCACTTATTACTGTCTGCTGTGATGGGACAAGCATCTGAGGTTTGATGTGGGACAGAAGATTTTTGAACTGTCAAACAGCAGCTGTTATGAAAAGCAAGGGGAAAGAGTAGAGTCTCTGAAAATTTCTCATCAAGGGACAGACTCAGACTAGAATGTTAGGAGAGAAGTGACTTTTTTTTTAGACATTGTTCCAATAGAGCTCATAAGAGATGTCTTTAGTAATTTTGATTAAAGAACCTTTCACAGCTTGCTGTGTGATATGATGGTTCTGAGCGCCATCTGGCTCTGAGGTCTGTACAATATGTCCTATTTAATATCTAGTTTTAAGAATTACAGTGTCTGAAATGCCTGAGTAGCAAAAGGGATAACTTTTTAATATGAGAGGGAAAAGAACACTCCACAAGATTTCCTGGTACTCTTGAAAGCCAGCCATTGTTTGCTGGTTGCTAGCTGACTTGAACAAAGCAAAATAATAAGTTATGTCCCAGCTGTAGACCCTCAGTTTTCTGTGTGTCAACAGTATGTGCTAAATAGGAAAAGATCTTGATTTGCGAGACTGTAGGTAGGGAAGACAGTAAGGCGCACACTTTTATGAAGAAAGGCAAGGACGTCGTTAAGAATTTGGTAGCAAAGAATGTTAGTTACTACTGATTGGTTCTTCAGCTGTCCACTGTGATGGAACAAATCTGGCTTAAGATGGTATTTCTCTTCAGGTTTTTATCATTGACAAGCACAGTAAAGCAAACCCATACTATTTCCAAAGCATATTATTAAAGCTTTATCAGTTTGACATTGATGTCCGTTGCAAGATGGCCTGTGTGTCTTAGTGATCCCAGTGACCATGTCATAACTCTTAATAAGGACTACCTTAGACAAGTCAACAACTAGAGAGGAGATGAGAATTAGATGGCTGGTTTGTCAAACAAGAGAGCAAGCCATTCCTGGAACGAACTATGCTATGATGTCTGCTCCTGCAAGCAACATGGTAGTCATAGCAGAACCTTGTTCAGGCTTCTAAAGCAGCTTTTGGCAGCACAGGAAATGTCTGCAATCTGACATGAGGTTTTTCCATTGTTCCTTCACCTTGTCACTCATCTTTATAAAATATGTGGAGCTTGAGATAAAGTTTGCAAAAGGAAAAGCTTCTTGTGCCTTCAGTGGGCTTCATGCAACTGCTCTTGTGAACAGGATTTGATTATTAAGAGCAAGGATTGTTCAAGATATAATTTATGATCTCTGGTTGTTCTAGCAGATATATTTTCTAGTAAGCTTTTGCTCTTATTCAGGGATATGTTTCACATCACGTGTTTTCCTGTTATCAGCTAAAGAGGACAATTAGTATTCCTATCTCTTTGCTGGGAACATATGATGCTAATATATTATAGGTGTGGAGATGAAACAGTTGTATAAGAATTGTATGAAGTGGTCACTTTTTCCATGGAATTGTTTGCCAGTTAGTTTTTGTAAAATATACCAGCAATTATTTTATTTTATTATTTTATTTATCTTTTGTTTTGTTTTTTCCTCTCAATGGAAAACATTTTGGAAAGCAGGAACATGACATACTGCTCTGCTACTGAATTGCTTTCAATTAATGATCTTGGTCTGTTCCATGCATCATAACAGTGAAAGAAAACATTGATACTTACTGATGTTACTACATCTGATCTCTAGTTTGGAAAGTTTCTCAGAAGCCTTAATGGTTTTAGAGCCTCCTGTGGATTCATGCTAGACCATAGTAGTAGAATTATCTGTGCAAGTCTGGGATCTATAAAGATGAGGATAAGAATATCCTTTTCTAATGTTGTTTCAAAGCAGCTGTTGCTACTGATCAGCCTGGAATCAGGATACCGAGTGGGTGAAAGACAGTAAAAAAAGTAATTCTGAATATTAGCCAAAAAACCCCTTAAATGTATTTATCCTGTAATGATATTACCAGGCTGACCAGATAAACTAAAATAAACAGAATGTCATGTACTTCACAGGACGACACATTGCTGCTGGGGGGAAATGAGCTTTGCAGAAAATCTTGCTGTGGTACATTATTGCTTCCCTATTGCACCGAAGCAGGGTAGGGGGAATCGAGGAAGAAAAAAAAAAAAGAGGAGGAAAATAATTTGGGAACATATGGGAGTCTAATGAAACTGAGTGTCAAGAATTCTCTTACATCCATTCCAGATAGTTCAGACTTTCCTTGGAACTGAATGTCTTATGTAAAACTAGCTCCTTGTTTATTCTCAATTAATAACAGTTGCGAAGGTGAAGAGAAGATTAATCTAGCAGAAAAGACATAAGAACAAGAAGACGTCTTTCTTGTAAGATAGTTAACATTGAAAGATATAGTTCTGGTGTAGGAGCAGAAGGATATGACTGCAAATAAGCAGTTTGATTTACCATGGGTATTCAAACATACGATGGCATGCAAAGAAAAGGAATCTTTCATAGTAAGGAAAGACATGTTTCTCACTCAAAAAGGGGGAACGTGGCGGGTGGGAAAAGGTATTTATATTCCTGACTAAAAGGAAAAATCCTGACTGGATTTGGGAACTTTGTGTGATTTTCCCCCCCCCCCCCCCCCCATAATTTTTTTGCAGTTCTTGATCTCAAGTAAATGTTTGTTTTGCTCCAAGACCTTGATGAGCACAGTTTGATCATCATGCAGGTTTTTTTTCTTTTTATCATAACTGCTAATAACTGAGACATAAGATGAAATCATTGAACTTAACAGAGCAGGCAATACTAGACATTATGTAGCAATAAGGAAATGCAAATTCATCTAACATTCCATCCTACTGGCAAGAAAAGGATCCCACATGTGTTCTTCTGTGCAGTGTGCTTGTGGTAAATATTGTGGTCTAATGTGCCTTTTTTTTTCTTTTAAAATAATGTGCCTTTTTGTTCAAAATCCATCTCAACACATGATTCAAAGCATGTTCTCCTGATGGGTTTTTACAATGATATATTTTGCCTTGTCCGTAGGCTAGTTGAATTTTTGCTGCACAGATTTAAAAAGAAAATGGAAATGTTTCTAATTTCACACTGTCATTTTCTTTATTCTATTAAAAAATGAGAGATTTAATTTTCTCTGACAGAACAGCAACTGGAACTGAATGAAGTGCAGTATGCAATATTACCATATTGGAGCAATGCAAAATCAGTCTTGGTCTGCGTCTTCTCTCTCTTCCCTGCCACAAACCTTAGGCATTAAAGCATTTAAAACTTCATGTGAAACATTGTTACTTGTTTTGAGTTCTCTGTATCCATCCAGCTTGCACTTCAATTACATTTTTAAGGAGGAGTAAAGACCTGGCTTTGTGTGGGGGGGGTGGTGGTTGGTGGTGGATTTTTGTTTGGCTGGTGGGTTTTGGTTTTTTGTTTGTTTTGGTTTTGTGGGTGTTGGTTGGTTGGGTTTTTTTTAATGTTGCCGGCATCCTCACTTGTTTACACAACTCTAGATATCAAGTGACAATTCCAAAATTTGAAAGCTGATGATGAATAAAAGACATGATCAATTACAGCTAAATGTTGGAATTAAAGGTAGATTCGGGTTTTGCAGGAGTAAAAAAGATCTCCTTTGGTTCAAGTACAATTATAGTTTCTCCAGTATCTCCTTCCAAGGGCTTAAAACTGCAAAACTGAAACTGAAATAGTGGAGATTTGCATTCAGCTTCCATTCTAGCTCTGAAAATATCAAAAAGGCACTTCACTGGTGTGAAGGAGATTCTGTAGGAAGATGTACTTCCCTAATATCATGGATATCCCGCAAAAATATTGCTACAGAGTTGAGTGAGAACACAATGCTTTTCTGTTGTTAAAAGAGTAAACACATCATATCCTTCATAAAGCTACTGGCAAAACTTCTTTTGGTTAAAATGGGAGCAGAATGAAGTCTGGCTAGGCTTTTGTATCACTTTTTACTTTTTAAAACTAAAGACAGCCAAGATGTTGTAGATAATCTGGCTTGACTGTCTCGGCTGCCTGTTGTGAGGCAAAAACTTAATACATCTTCAAAAACAGTTTTTGAGACTGTGGTGGTGTGTGTGGTGGTGGTTTTGGTGTACCCTCCCACCCTCCTCCTCCTTTATCCCTCAGTGTTTTTGTACATAATTGGGTGGGAAGGTTTTGTTTTCCAAAAAGTATTGGTGTTGTCAGTATCCCAACCAAGCACCCAGTGAAATCAGATGGGATTTTGCCGTTGACTGTAATAGGTAAATAAAAAGTGTACAAACTTTTACATACGTAACAGACACTTAATATAATCACCACCCCGTAATAATAAGTCCTTTTATATTCTCTAATAATAACCTAACAGTATAGTTGTCATGGGCAATTCTGTTGCTTATCAGCTGTATATATTGTGCACAAGCATTGGTCTACACAAAAATAATTATTTTTGTGAGTCATTGTTCTAGGCCTAAAGATATTATGCCCACTTGACAAAAACATATTGCTATTAATATATGAAACTTGTGCTGAAAAATAATTTAAGCCAGTTTGCAACGATTGCTTTGTTCTTATTGCCTTTAAAAGGTATTTAATCCTAAAGAGAGATTGGAGGCTGGGGATTTAAAATAGATCTGACAGAACTTGTTCCCTAATTAATTTTAAAAAGTCTTGATGCATCTTTTTATACGGTTAATTTTAAATGCATAATTTGCCCTAGTTTACAGTCTGTATTTATTGTCCAATATTTTTACTACTGAGGGATGATGAAACTGAAGTTTGTTTAGGAAGTGTGTTGTCGAAGCACAAGTCTTGATGACTGTTTTTCATCCACGTGGTGCTCCGTCATCTTCTAGGAGATAACAGATGGTTTCAGGGTCCATCCAATTTGTTCTCAATAGAAGCAATTCCTTTTGCTCAAGAATTTCAGTCGTTCAGATGTAGCTATCACATTTTAGTCTTTGCTGCTGTTTGGGGTTTACAAAGGCAGTTTCCCTGATACACAATTTCCTAAGAGCTGGAAGGAAGACACAAAAGTTTTGTTTGGTGAAACCAAATAGATAATTCAGTGGCACCTGGACTAGGAAAGTCTTCAGCTTTCTCTTGCTTTATGAACTGTGAGCACCAAAGTTGGATCTATCTAAGAAGGATCCATCACATGTCTATTAGGCATGTTCTGATGTCTAATAAATCAAAGTCCTCTGTGTTTGTGTGTGTATTTTTTCTTTTTCAGTTACAGCATTTCTCTCTTCTGTGTTGCTGCATGTTTTAGAAAAGTTGCAGGATTGAAAGTATTTAAAAATTTTTCTTCCCTTCTACTTCAAATCTTTTTAGTGCAAAATGTTTTGGGGAGAGAGCACACACACACAAAAGAGGATGCATGACTGTATAATGCTTATTTCTGGAGTAAATGGGATTAGTAATGTATGTGTCATTCTTTGATTTCCACACTTACCTATGTATGTAATAGGTAAAACAATCCATGTTTCTCCATTTGAATATCCTGTGAGGTTACATACAAAATATGTGATGCATCGAATTTCTTTTAATAGCCTAGCAAAATCATCACTAGTAATGGGAAGGCAATTATTTATCTTCATTAAACTTCTTAGTGTTTATTTTAAAGTAATCAGGAGACAGTATGCTTTATAGACTTGCATAGCTAATGCATACCCATTTCTGCATTTTCTGCAACACCAAAGCTCAAAATTATACTGAAAGTTTAGAACATATCTGTGGTCATATGATGATTTCAGAAATGAATGTTAAGAGGTGTTAATTGAATTCTCAAATCATCTCAAAGCATACATTACAACCTTCAGTTTTGTGTAGTTTTATGCATGAAAACTTACTGCTTTGGAAGGCTCCAGTACAACATTTGTGTTATTTCAGATATTTGTAAGTGGGGGGGAAAAAGAGATCAAGGACTAAATACCATGTAGTGTGTGGTCGAGGTCTCTGCTCTGGAAAGTTTCTCCCTTGATAAATCAGTAAAGCTGTTGTAGTTGTATTTTGTCATGTTACTGCAAAATGGGTAGATATGTAAATGAAATGGTTCAGAATGCTGCACAAAAATAGGAAATATTTATAAAATAGTAAAATATGTCTTGCAATAGAGTGATTACTGAAAAAAACCAAATTTGACTTAGTGCACAAAACCAGCCTTAATATGTCAGAATTAGAGTACTATGAAAAGTAACAGCAGCAATGCTTTGCAGATGAGGTAAAACAAAAAATATCTCACATGACAGGCTGAATGAAGACTGTTACTCTAGGATTCATATTGTACACAGGTACTGCTGTTCATTGCTAATCAATTAGAAGAACATGATGTCTTTGCTCTTGATTTTAAAATACATTTAGAATTATTTTTTCCTTGCTCTCAGGAGCAGTCATAACACTTAAACTTCTAAATCCCACTGACCCTACATGACAGGTCACTAGACTTGCTCAGAATTCTGAAATGAACCCCTGTAAACCACACATTATAGGTTCAAAAAAGTCTTGATGAATAAATGTCGTACTTCAGTTTATTTTTTTTAACTTTTCAAGCTGTGGATTCATATATAAATGGCCATTTGACTCACAAAGGCTCCACTGCAGTAATATTCATCAAGGGTTTTTACTCTGATCCAAGTCTGGTCTGTGGTATTATGTTTGAAAGACTATGGTGTCACAGAAACACCATGCTAATTAATCAGCCTCTTCAGAAGCCAAATCCTGAAGCAAAGGTTTGGATTGGTTTAAACTCCATTGCTCTATTCACGCTCTGTCCCTGTGCTCTGTTCTGCAGAGAACTCCTTGAATTCTCAGAGGAGAATTGGGAATTTAATAGTTTAGTAAAAAAGATAAGGTGGAAACAGATTCATGTTAGCAGACTTCAAACTGAAAATTAAATAAGTGGCTTGAAATATAAGTAGGTGCAATATTATGCTTTAAGCCGCTCAGAAATTGATGATCTGTACCTTGACAGCTTTAAAGAACATGGTAAACTTGGGATTTCAACAGTTTAGTTTATTCAGAGACTATTCCTGCACATCAATGCTGCATCATTGCCCTCTCTTTCAAAAAGATGGTGGGTTGTGGGTTGGCATGCTTGTTTGTTTTGTGTGTGTGGTTGGTTGGTTTGTTTGTTTTTCCCTATTGTTAGTGAGAGTAGCAAAATTGCAGAGCCTTTGCCTTCTTGAACTTGAGCTCTTCCACAAGCCTTTTGAGGATAAGCATGGCGTCCAAAGAGCACAGCAAGTGCCCAGGAGAGAATAATCACTTGGGAGTTCATCATCTTTGTGTAGTCTGCATAAACTTCCCTGTCCTGTGAATCACAAGCCTCATGGGCCTTTTTTTGTTTACTAGGTGACACTCTTCTATTATGGCAAAGAGCTCTAGTGTTTAGCTGAAACTGAAAGTGGGGAGTTGTCATTCCTTGATAATAATTTCAAGTAGATCTGAAGAAACCAACCAACCAATAAAACCTTGAGGTTCTTGCACTTGTTATTTTAAGCAGGATACTTGCCAGCAATGAATGAAAATACATGATACAAAGTCAGCTGGGTTACCAGTAAATTATTAATAACAATAAGCAAGCAATAATGAACCACAGCTGGTACATTTTAGCAAGCTGTATATATCCGTCTTGAAGTGTTCTTGCATCTCGACTATGTGTGGAGTCCCAAAGTTTATGGCTATTCTTCCCTAGATGGAGTGTCACAACAAGACCCTTAGGCAATTAGCTCCTGAGCTATACAATAAATCAGTTTTTACTAGAACCTTTCTCTGGGGTATGGCTTTAGCAAGTCAGCTTTGTTTCAGAGGCTTAATTGATGCTCATAATATGCTTTGAGATCCTCAGGTGAAGTAATATTGATAATGTTTCTATAGTATGAATTTATCTTATTTGTACTATTCTTCATGTGAGAAGGAAGACAAGATCAATGAATATAGTTTCATTTGTTCTTGTACACCTGAGCTGGTGAAACTTGATTTGAAAACATTTCGCTTCATATCAAACAGTAAAAGATCCATTTGCAGCTGCTTTCATATTCATTCAGTAGCTGAACCTAATCCTTTTGCAAAACTATGTGCTTTCTGAAATGGAAGTAATGGCAATTTTCTTAATGCCATTAGCACCATATTAATAATAGACATGAGAAGAATATAAAACAGTATATCTTGAACTATTTTTTAACACTGAAAAATCTAACATTTGGAATGAAAAAAAGTTGAATATAAATACAAATATGTGTTTAGGTGTTAGAAGGTGCCATTGCTGAATATAGCTGCTTTGATCTATGATTACTTGACAAGAATCTTTCTGCTAAATGGAGAATGAAATTCAACTCCGTCTACATATCATTACAAGGTAAGGATAAGTTTATAAAGCATTGAGTGAGATGGTAATCAGCTCTTCTAAAACTAAAGAGGAATTAACTTATTGAAATCCAATAGGAGCTATTTTAAACTGTAATCAGGGAGTTCAGTGGAGTTGTGCACATTGTGCCAAATGTATCTTTTTTTTTTTTTTGCAGCTGAGTTCACTGGTCTTGATTTTAACCAGCAATTATTTAAAGAATAAAGAGTTATTATGAAGACCTGCTCAATTCTTGGGCTGATAAGTTCATAACTGTTCTAGAAGTGTGGTGAGGCTGCATGAAGTATCGGGACCTGTGTTACTTATTGAAGGATTGATACACAAAATTCAACTTTCCTTCAAAGCCTCTAATGTTTCATTAGAGATTCCTGTTCTACTATGGACTGTGGAAGAATGCCATAGAGGCACTAAATTCAATTAACCAAGCAACAGGGTAAAATGTCATAAAAATATATTAAAAGAAAGTGAGTTAATATCAATGCATCAAATTAATTAAGCTGAATTATACTTAAAATACCAGCAGAGCCTTACAATTGCTTATAAAGCATTTAGAAACATACTAAGCAGGGTTCTATTGATCTTAATGCCTACAGATTCCCCTCAAGTAGACTGGGAGAACACTTTCAGCAAAAGGTGATATTTGAAAATAATGTTCTAGTGCCCGTACTAATTGTAGTAATGCCAATAAATTCTGTCCACTATTGGTGGTTAGTTTTCTCTCCACCTCTACACTGTCAATGACTCTAGAATGACTCCACCTTTTCCTAAAGCAGTGTTTAGTAACTGAGTAAGACCACAGGAGACAATTGGCTTTTTCTTTTCACATGCTATTCTTTTCACATGAATAAATTTTCTGTGTGTGCCATCTGCTGGACCCTGCTCAGAGTGCAATGTTAACTCATAGATTTCTTCAATTATATTTGTACCTATAGAAAGTTACCTGCAAAAATATGAACAGCATAATGTCATCTCACTTTATGAAAGTAGATTTTTTTGAGTGACTGTAGTTCACAATATATAATTCTTAAAAAGACAGTTCTGGATGATTATTTTTTTAATGCATCTATGCATTTAAATAGAATTATTCCTACAAACGTGTAGATCCGTGGAATCGAGTACTTGTCTGTATTGTAAAACTAAACGTCTGTGTTTGAAAACATTAAACAGTATGCAAAACCAGCACTTATAAACAGACATGACAAAGCTTAAGGCTTACAGTAGTAGTAGATAAGTAATGTTGGTTTGAGCCCTAACAGTCTTAATCTCTCAAGTCTTGGGTAACTGCCACTTTAGAATGAGTATGTCAGCAGCAAATTCCTATCTTAGAGAAGGATTTATTTCACCATAGATCAGAGCAGATTTGGCCCAACATATTAGCTGTTTTCCTCTATCCAACAGTAATACATTCCTTTCTGCTGCAAACATTCATTGGGATTTTCTTTTCAAGTTTAGAATTTAATTTAATGGGATACTAAGGCTATTACACTGAATTGTATTGGAGAATACAGAAAGTGAACAATCTAATAAAACGACAATTGTTTATTAATGTTTAAAAATTACTAATAGAGCTTGTAAAATTCTAGGACAAAAGCTTTCACTGGGAGTGTCTCATAACCACGTTACTGTCTGAAAAATTTATCCATTTGCAATGATGTTAAAGAGTTCTTGTGACTCTTTTTCATGTGCAATTTACTACCTTCATGTGCCTTTACTACCATTTGGTCACTTAGCCGAATACAGGAGTTATCACGCTTTCGTTTGAAAGCGAAATAGGTTACTTCTACAGATACAAGGTGAATTTGTTGTGCCATCACAATATAAGTAACAAAAAAGATGAAATTTACTTTCAACTATGTAGTCAATTTCTTTGTTTTGTTTTGTTACTTTAGATACTTTTCTCACAGATAGCTGAACTCTTTGTTTGTATCAAGCCAAGCTTTTTTTGTTGCATCCATAAATCCCCGCTATCTTTAGAATCACTAAAAACTACCTGTTTTCCCTTCTTTTAAAACTTTGATAAAGTGCATTCCTAGGCAAGCGGTCTTATATGAATTTAAATTACTCAATCTATTTCTGCTTTCTTACTATTATTAAAAATATCTTTACAATACTGTATTCTCTGAAAGCAGTGGGAAATTTGAGTTTAGAATATCCCAGATTTCATCCTTGTGTCTAATACTTTAATAATCAGTTCATACATGCATACGCACATTTAAATACTTTTTTGTGAGTCTTAGATTGGGAAAACATAATGAAACATCATTTAAAACTTGGTTTTGTGCATACAGCTTTTATTTGATGATTATGTTGTTTTCTAACATCCACATCTATGTGCTGTGAGCAGCCCATAAATACAGTGATGTATAAAACATAGTCTTCAATTTTGGTCTATGTTGATGTATTGAACATTAACGGAATAGTCACTTGATATAGTCACTTCATGTGGCTTTAAAAATCACTTAAATTTTTACAGTACCTGGTAATAAAACACCATTTAAAATCGGAGCTCTGTTTTGTACTATGGCATACATACATTGAAAAGATGTAAACTGTTTATATCTGCATGGCAAGCTTTGAAATATTGCTTCACCAACTGCATTTCTCAAATGTGCAAGTATATGAGGAGGGGAGATGGACCTTATTGTGCAAATATTCATGCAAATAGACCACTGCATAACAGCAATAATAAAGATATGGAGAACAGGGCTCAGATTAGCTAACAGCTCAAATTAATTAATTGATCTATTTTCCAAATGTGGACAAAACTAAGTACTGTAGAAATTTGAGGACCAGAAACACTATATGCAAAGCTTATCAGAAAGAATATACTTAAAATACAATGGGAAATAATTCTGCAGGCTTGCTTACAAAAAGTAAAAAATGAAACTTTCATTTCTTCCATAGAATAATTATGGTAATAATGTTTCTGAAATTCCAGCCTACAAATTCAATAAGATATAATACATTAAATAAATCAGAGCAGCATGCATTTTCCATATATCTACATGATTTCATATAATTATTTCAAAATTAGAATAATAAAAGTAATTTATTAATTCCAACCTTGTGAAAAATTTTACTCGGGGAGGGACCTATAATTATGAGATGGAAAAGCAGAGAATAAATTATCACTATAAAAAGTTTTTGTGTGTGAAATAAACAAAGATGTGCATACTGTGTATAAAATAGCAGTCAATTCCCAAGAAGAAAGACCCTTCAGTGGATTTCTTTTTAAAGTTCTCATACAAATGGAAATGTGTGACCACTGAAGTACCGTTTTTCCCTTTTTGGTGTTTTATGATACAGAATGAGATACAGAATGATACAGAATGGTGGGATTTGACCTGTGTGGTGGGGTTTTGTTTGTTTGTTTTTCTTGTGGTGGCTTTTTTGTTTTCTTCTACCTACAGCTCAAACAGTTTCTTAGTTTAAAGGGCACAGAGAACACAGAAATAGGTGTTACATTAGATATTCCAAAGGTTCATAATATGTTACTTCATGACTTAAAAAATAGAGGTCTTAGAATCACAGAATCATTCAGGTTGGAAAAGACCTTTAAGATCATAGACTGTAACTGTTAAATTCTATTTCTGTATGTCTTAAAATGCCCAATTTTGCCTGTATTTACAGGTGGTATGAGATTGCACTTCACTGTTGTCATTTTTGGGTACCATGCAAAATATATGGAGAAAAGCCTGAAAAGTAGCCTAACTACTATAAATTATTCCGCTTCAAGTTTGATGTTTGTTTTTTTTGATTACTCTAGAAAATTTACATGCTGTTTTGAGAAATGACCTAAATGTGCAGCTCCTCTTCTTTGTCACCAGTCCCAGCCTGACCTAACCCATTACCTTTGGCTGGAACACATATTTATTTGTTTGGTTTATGCAGTTTTTGTATGTTCTTTCCTCTGCTGAACTTGCACCTGAGAGCAGTGGTCTGAGGGAACAGATTAGTTAATCTAATTAATTTTAATAGACAAACTTTTTTCTTTTTTTCTTTTTATAGTTTTAAGTGACTCAGAAAAGATGACTATAAATCCTATTGTACATTGATTGCTTGGCTTTATCAAGACACTTTATCTGTATCTATATCTATATAGATATATAACCCCTTTCTTTGGGTTATACAGCATGAAAACTCAAGCTTGGTGAAAATGGAAAGTCTCTCTCAAGGAATGTTGTCATCAAGCCAGGAAGGTTTTTTTCTTCTTGACCAAACTAACAACTTGTCATCAGGCTAGCAGAGATGTCAATGAATGTCAAGATTCTACAGATTTCAAGATAGGTCTTTTCAACAAGAAGTATTGGGTAGTTATGTAGCTTTCCTGTTAAGAGGCAATTATAGAACTAAGCCTAACCTATAAATAAAATAAAAACCTGTGTATGCAAAAACTCTTTAAAATGTTTTCTAGAATTCTGCTTGTTACTTCAGAACTATTCTCCTTTGCCACTACAAAACTCTGAGCATTTACTCAATGAAATTTGCACCTTACCTTGAGTAGATGAATGAATCTTTTTTTTTTTTTTTTTTAAGATGAAAAGTCTACCTCTTGAGCCAGTGTTTCTCATGGTACTGACTCTTTAAATCAGTGGATGTGAAGCAAGATGCTTGAGAGCATGATACAGCCCAGCGCTCTTTTGGGAGAAGCAATAAGAGCTATGTGGGTAATTAAAGAGGGACTTTCTCCCCTGCTGCGGTGTGGGAACAGCCAACAACTCCAAATCTTACTCTCTGAAGTAGAAGTGAGCAATAAAAACCAGATTGAAACAGGATTTGGTACTGCTTAGAGAGCTTAGATAGAATTTGAACAACTCCAAGCTGAGGTAAGGTGGGGAAGAAACTTCTGCAGTTAACCAGATGAAGTGGAGCTGAGTAGGTGTCCCCCTCCTTTTATAATGCTAGTGGTAATGTTTCATATTCATTACTTTATTCTGAGATGGTCCTTACTAAGGTGTTTACAGATCCTCTGTAGCAGGATGCTGGGTTTTAAAAGCATAAAACAGTTATCTCAACTGTCATATTACCTAGTACTCTGAAAGTTACTGCCATCGGTAAAATCTACCTGACACTGTAAGTCTTTGGTACCTGTTTAATATGACAGTAAAACATGGTAAAGAAAAAATATTTGAATGACTTCTTATACAAACATTTTTATAACTTATGTTCTAAATATTTTAAATTGTTTTATGCTCTTAAAGTCAACCTTCATATTATTTATTTAGATGTTTTAAAAAATGGATAATTAGAGCTTTTACAGTAGTTAAATACTGCTAGGTCCAACTACTGGGAGGTGGGGGGAAGCGGGCTACATAGTCGTGGAATTAAACATAAGTCAGTCGTGTTCTTCTGCTGACCCCCAAATCTCTGAACTTGTACTGTTTGAAAAGCAAGACATAACTTCATCTGAACTCTGTGGTTTTAAAATGTAGCCAGGAATCCTGCATATAGTGTTGCAACACCTAGCAACAATTACGACTGTATCGTAATTTTAGTCTTATTTTATTACATTGAAGTTGTGGCCAGAAACTGGTTCTGCTGTGTAGGCAGAACACATTATTATCTGAAGCTGTAGTGATTTAGGGGCAACAAAATACTTTACTCGGTATCTTTACCTAGGAATGATGGGTATTTCTTAGTGGCTGTGGCTGAGAAAGCATTGTAACTTTAATGCTGATCCATTTTAGTCATTCTGATTCTTCTTTGTGTTTCTTCTTGGTGAGAAAACCATTTCCAGCAGAGGCTGCTGTTCTATTGGGTGCATGGATAAGTCGTTGTTTTTCTGAATGTTGTGAAGGCCTCTTCCTTTCATTGTCTGTACTCTACACCGTCTCAGAAGAGTCACCAGAATTGCTTTCATCATTACCATGGCAATAAATTTTCCTACGCAGCCCCGAGGGCCGAATCCAAATGGTTGGAAGTAGCGTGACGGAACCTGCACAGAATAACATGAGGAATAAACCTTAAATTTTTCTTCATGAAAGTAGCCAAAATTATGATGAATATTGGTAGTAGATAGATTCTTTCCACAAGTTTTTCAGAATATCTTAGGAGCAATTCCTTCTCTCTTTTACGCTGAAGAGCCCTCCCACCCAAGTCAGGCCAAAATACGGACACCTGTAGAAGGTATGCTATTTTAAAAGCTAAAATAGCAGGGAATGTAAAGTTAAGCAGTTGGATTCTGCCAAGATATTTCAGTCTGTCCATCCCGTTAACTACAGGGCTTTTACCACAAGCTGTGAAATGGAGTGAAGCTTTCTCTTTTTAATCTACATTAAAGTTTATTAAAAACTTTTCCAGAAAATGTTCATTATAAAGCTCATCAATGTCTGAGATACAGGCTGATATTTTGTCTAAAGATAACCACAAAGCCATACACCTAGTATGTTTGTTATTAAAAAAACCAGTGCTTCTAATAATTAGTTATAAAACATAATGCTGAAAATTGTATTTGATATTTAGTAGAGAGATAGCATAAAATGATTGTCTGCTGTCCTGTCAACCAAAACGTGAAATGCAGGATTCCCACAACTGTTGAAGAATGCACAGCCAATGTCTGCTATTTTTACTGATGTTGAATTTTTCAGTTATCCAAAACAGTCCCAATGCCATGAATAGTACTATTAGTGAGGTATGAAGGTGCTTGTTATGAGTAAGAAAAAAGTCTGGCTGTAAATTATTTTTCTTTTTCTGAGTAGCTTTCTTTTAAAAAAAGCAAGATATTAGCTGTGTTCTGACTTCCTACTTAACCCAAGAATAGAACAAAAAACATTACTTTAAACTATCTAGAAAACAGTGTCCTTTTTCTCATTTTCAGACTGAGAAAAATGTTCTCTTTACATTTTTTCAAATACACTGAGCTGTACTTTTTTGAAAACCATAGGTAAATAGAAGTATTTATAATACAGAGCAAGTACAGCAGCTGGCAGTACAGCACAATGGCAAATGCACAGCTTGGGAAAATAGAAAAATGTTTAGATTCTAACAATGCCATCTTATCATAAATAATGGTGTAGATTGCTATTCACTTGGAGAACTGTGGGAAAATTGTGCCTGCTAGAATAATTATGTGGCAAACAGAATGCATGAAGTCAGATAGAAAATGTGTGGTTAAATATTTGGTCAAGGGGAAACATTTTTAGTAGCAAAGTGTACTTACAAAATAAGCAAGAAATCCATTTTGATAGAAACGCTCAGAATGAAAGTAATGACTGGCAAAATAGAAACTATTCACAGTGAATAGTTATTTCAATAAATATAACTACTTTTTCTCTTCTTGAATTTTCTACAGTGCTTTTTTTCTTGAGCTGTTTTTAATCCTGTGCATGGAGTTAGCTATGGGTAATCAACCAGCAGTTTAGAAATGTTAACTGGGCTGTTTAGTGCTCATTTTTTGTGTGGCATACATGGTACTCCTAGATTTTTTAATAGTAAAAAGGTAAAACTTAAAGGCACGTTTCTGGCTTGATCATTCATATATTTTGGTTTTGTATTTTCTTAATTATTTCTTCAGGAGTTTTTACTAGAAAGCACATTTTTGGTGTATCAGAGTGAGTAATCTATTTTTTTTCTTTAAAATTACTTTCTATGGACACTTATTTGTGCAGCTGCTAACATCTTACAAGAAAAAAACATTTGCCAGGTAATAAAATTATTTCCTAGCTTTTTAGTTGGACAAAACGAGAACTATGACAGCTGTAGAAAACATCAACCCTTTAGCTTCAACCCAATTCAACCTTAATATTTGACAAACCGCTAGAAAGTGTAAGAGAGAGCTTACACACCAGGAAAGTGTGTGCATCTATGACAGTAAGGCTAACATTCTACAGTTGAGATTCCTTTCATAGAGGTAAGTTGATTATGCCCTCCACTCTTGCATGCCTATTTATGGCAGAGATCTCTTTCTAATTCCCTTGCAGGAGTGATAATCAAACCTTAACAGAATCAGTCTATTTTCATTCTATACAGTTTTAATCTCTCCAGGTGATTACTGCTGAACGAATACAGTTTTGCAAAACAATTTGTTTAATCAGTAAACAGAAAAGTGGAGGTCTGAATGAAAGTAAATAACCTGAAGGGTGTTTTACAATAGTAGGGCATTACAAGTAGGAAAAGTGTTCATGTATTCCTTTTGATACAGCACTCAGCAATGTAGACTAAAGAAAACTCTAGGTCTTTTGGGAGTCAGAACATAACTTAAATTTAAGTGCTGTGCTGAACTGAGACTGAATTATTCTACATTTGCAGTATTGAGTTGAAAAAAAATTAAGGTTATCCATTTTGGTTTATAAAAGTGTTGATTTTTATTTAGGAATTAAAAAAAAAAAAAAAGGTGCTAGATTCTCAGTCTCTCAGGAGTTACTATACTTCCTCACCTACCCAGAGAATCCTCGCATGGCCCCAACCGTTGTACTGCTTACGTGATTCTAGTTCCTTAAAGCCTCTTGGTTTTGTCCAGTGTTGGGGATATATAATGACAGCTATGCGTGTCTTTGACAAATATAGTGAGAAATTTTTATTCAAAATTAAGATATCTGGGAAAGCTTCATTTTCATCATCATAATTATTTTTTAATTAAAAGGCTTTTTGATGGGAAAATATCTGCCCAGCTTAAATAATAGTAATGAACAGGATGTATGGCTAACTAGGCACTTTGACAAAGGGAAAAGTCTTATGGTCACAAGGTTCTTGGTCAAAACAAGAGGAAGATACATCGTCAATAAATAATACCCAATTTCCTGTAAGAAATAAGATAGCAAACTTACATTTTTCTCAAAATTTTCTAGAGAAAACTCATTTGGCTTTGGGAAGAATTCAAGCTTATGCATACGTCCAATATTAAGAATAATGTTTGTCCCCTTTTTCACAGGATAGCCATCAATTACATCATCTTGTAAAGCTTTTCGCATGATTAAGTCCACCACTGGCTGGTATCTCATGCTCTCATAAATGAAATTCTCCACGATTCTTAAATTTGGCATGTCATCACTCTGTATATCTCTGTCACCTTGAGGAATAAAACAGATGGTGAAAAGTCAGTTACGAGTTTAATAGCTTAATTGTACAAATATTGAAACATTTTTGGAAGATTCTCAGTTCCTGAAATGGTAGGAAGGATCTAGCAGCTTCTAAGTTGTTTTATGTAGCCTTACCTATTTGGGAAATCTGGCATATTGCTCATCAGCATAAATGCTAGTTTATGAATTTATGCTGCTGCTTCTTGAAACACTGAGCCTTTGTTCTGCTTTCTTGTCAGTGACAAAACTCCGAAAGTCCTTCTCTGACTTTTGTATGACTGAGACCAGCAAGTCAACAACAAAGAAATCTTCTGAGAGCTGACAGCAAACAGAATCTGGGAATAGTCTGCAGATAGGAAATAACTTTGTAGGGACCTTAAATTTTCACCACGTGGTTGAGTTTGGCTGGATGTAGAGCTAGGTCCTGCTGTGCCCTGACTATTTCAGTTACCAGGAGTATCTTTCTGCCAGCTTGGTTCCGCCAGCAGCAGTATCAGTGCCATGATGTACCGCCAGCAGGAGCCTTATTTTAACTTTCAAGCTCCGAGCCGTTCAAGAACTACAGGCTGACCACTGTGGTGGCAGTATTTTTGAGATAAAAGGCAGCTTTACTAACCTAGTTGATCCTTCACTTAAGGAAAAGGCAACAAAGTTCTACTTTGGCTATCACGAAGAAATCAAGGCTATCACGAAGAAATAGGGAAGACGAATGAGTACTCAACTCTCGTGAGGACAACAAAATAACCTTTAATAAAAGTATATTAGAAAAAGAGTAAAGGACTTGTTATACGCTTTCCAGTGTTTAACTGACCAGAAGCAAATCTTCAGTAAGAAAGGATGAAATTAGTTTCTATATTAGTTCAGTGTCAGGCTTTGAATGAAGTCTAGGCAAAGGGAAGAATACAGATTTGGAATATCTTGATTATGTTTTGAATAGTTAGTAATTGGTACTTAAAGCAGTTGATATCAAAATGGATGACAGCAGAATACAGTTTTAATTTTGCCTCGTCTTTTGTTTCTGCAGTCATAGTGAAACTTGGACAGGCTCTGTACATACACAGAGAAATATTAGAAATGAGTGTACCCTTTTGCTATTTTGAGGTAAATGGAAAATAATTTCAATGGAACTTACAAAGTGAGTGTTGATTTGCACTGCTGTTGCTGAGAAGTGAATATAGCACATCCTTTCTAATAGATTGTCAGTTCTTATGATTCCTATTTGAATTTGCCTTACAAATTGCTCATCTTCTTTCATTTCACCTTTAATAAAATCTTTAACATGTAATGGTAGTTCATAAACTTTACAGCAAATGCTTCTGTTAGTAGAAAACACCCAACCTTTGAATACCTGAAATTAGATCACTGCCGAAGCAAAATTGTATTCCTGCATCACTGACTTTGCAGATCCTGCTTACCCATAACAGTTTCAATTTCTCTCATCATCTCCTCTTCCACTGTGGGGTGCTCTGCAATCAGGATTAGCATAAAGAAGAGAGTCACAGACAGAGTATCAGGAGCAGCAATCATCATCTCCAGCACACACTGGTTCACATTCTCCGCAGTCAGATCTCCTCTATTCTGAAAAAAATGGAACATTTTGGGGACAATGTTGATTGCTGACCTCTGATGGCAACAAAGGTCACTATAGCAGTAGAATGGGAAGGACCTAGAATATCTGTTTTAAACAAAAGAAAAAAATCTTGACAGCTTTTCTCATATGCTAAATAGCATTTATTATTTGTCTTTTGGAGAAAACCAGAAAATTCATGTTTCGATGACTGTATAATCCTACAGAAAAGTATGAGTTTGTTCTTAGCTCATATGCTTATTGATTTATTGCCTTTCCTTACAGAGTTTGAGCTGTCAGAGATTATACAAGATAGGAATTACGTGGTATTTGAAGCCTTGGTGGACGAAAGGCAACATCATGGTAAAACATAGAGGTTAAGGAAGGACTGGAGGATATTCAGGGGTAGATGCAAGAGTTTTAAGGGTGTTGTTTAAGCCATGAAAAAAATCAGACAAGCACGTGTTCCCAAAAATGCAACCGTTCAAAGTTTGAATCACTTCAGGATTCTACAGAGCCAACTAATTTGTATCCCTTTATGATGAGGCAACTTTCAGATAAATACATGAAGTTTAAGTTTCCAAGCCTGTGTTGTTTGTGACAGGAGAATGTCAGAAAAATTAGTTAGCTGTATTTTGAGTACATTGCCAATACCTGAGCAAATATCAACTGGGATGCAAAATCCATGTGTTCATCCAACTTTTCAACAGTGGAAAGCTTTTCTCGTTTCTGTTCTATTAAGATTTCCATTGCTCCTTTCAGATCCTTGCTGAAAACAGATGAAATCCAACATACTGATAAATGTCTGCACCTTTTTAGTATATACTAGGGTATGATTAGAAACATAGAGATGATACCAAGAAAAACATCTAAGAATGGCAGAAATTAAATATTCTTAAGAGTGGTTTTATGGTTCTCTGCAAAAGCAGTAATACTAAGGGAAGGAGACTTTTCTTATTAAATAATTGCTTGTTAGTTTGAACTGAAATATTATTCTCTTTTTATAGGATAGACTGAAAAGGATAAAAATATGTCTGTATGTCCTATTAGTTAATAGAGCTTTAAAATATTTAACATTTCCAAATAATTTAGTTTTTTATTTCTATTTTATACTGTATTCTACCAGTGAACAAATTGAACTTGGAGAACATGAGGCATAATTGTTAGAAAAATGTAGGTAAATGTTAGAAAGGTGAAGTTGATCTAAATTTTTCATATTGTATTTCAGTGGTGGAAAAAAGCAACCTCTAACAGTTTTTATAATTTTATTGGGGATTTTCAACTAGCTATAGATTTGAAGGCAATTATTTCTAAGAAGTATTTTGAAAAGTTTTTGAATAAAATCCTTAGGTTTTCCATTTGTGCTTGTTATTGTTGGGATAGAAAAATTGACTGGGTTTGTAGGGGTAAATGCATTTAAAACTTCAAAGCTGGTCAAGTTCTCACTTTAAATACCATCTTTTATGCATTAGAAATAGCAAATGGTCCTTTTTGCCAACTTTGTCAAAAGAATATCAGAAGTCGTCATATCCTGTGGTGATTCTTTGCATTGCTTTATGTCCAGAAATCTTTTTTTTTATTAGAAATTTATGAATAAGTCCATTTTAATGGGACTACTTTTGAAACATCAATAGTTGTCTGCAGGGGTTTTCTAGCAATAACTAGGCCACCCTGGTTGTCTCTCATTAGAGTCACAGGATAAAGCACTAATCAGTGCCATAATAGAACTGGCAAGCAAATGTTAGAGAAGATAAATCTTGTGTCTAGTTCGTAAGGCTTGTCAATCACTTTAGATGAACCTCCATCTTTCCCTTAAAGCCTTTAAGTTACATAGTTTTATCAAAACGGTTTATTACACATGCTTCGTGAGTAGTTTCCTGTCACTAGATGGAATCCAAATCCAAAATGAACAAACTGATTGCCAATTCTTTTTATAGCCAGTCCTCTTTTGGCAGAAAACAGCAAATGAGGTTGTAAAAACAGAAGTGGCACTTCTTATTTTTGCAAAGAGGAAGGTGGTAAAACGTGTTTGTTCCTTGTTTAGGAAAAATCCCCTTCAAATGGATTATAATGCTAAGCACCAAGTTTTAACTCAGAAATGAGTTATTGACTCAAAAATGCACGTCGAGGAAACCAATAAATAGAATTATTCTCACGGATTAACTCTTCTGGGACAGTTTTCTTTTGATGAACTGTAGCCTGTCCTTGACTAGATAGCAAATGTAACTTCACGCCATGTGGTGGCTTTTTCTTGTCTGTTTGAACTGGACCAGTAATTTCAATTCAGTTTCACATTTGAGCTGGCATTTGGTGAGTAAACTAAGACTGAATAGACAGGGCTTTAAATCATCCCCTGAGATCAGTGACTTGTAGCATCAGTGACAAATCTTGTTCTGTTGCTATCTTGGGTCTGCAGATAGGGGACTTCAGCCAGCCACCTTTACAGATGTCACGATTTATTTTCTAAAAGGCAGAGGAAAACATGAACCTCCTTTGTAGAAAGAAAGAATCTTTTGCAAATGAGCTGTAAAACTGTTGCTACTTACGCTGCCTCTTCGTATTTCTTGCACAGCCAAGAAATCTTAAAAAAGATGTCGGGCTTTAATAAAAGTGCTTGCCAAGCATCAAAGTAGTTTTGAATCTTAAGTACAATGGCATGTTCTGAAAATAAACATTAATAAAAAGCAGCATAAAATATAAACCTCAATAGTCAAAATAACAAATGCTTCAGAAAAATTAATAATAAGGCTCTGTTCTCTACTCCAACTAAATTAACTGGAATTTGATAAACAATTTGTTTTAATGGTGGTAGATAACATCAGGAAACATTTGTAGCATACTGTAGAAAAGGTATAGACCTTTGTAAAAAAAAAAACCCTCTTGGTAGCTAGCTAAAAGGAGATAGTGGTGTGTCAGCCAGAGCCAAATAGTATCCCACAGAAGAGCAGAAGCAGAACTCTTGCAGCATACCAAAATGGGATAATTCAGACATCATGATAATACTGTTTCTGTCATATGGTTTTGAGGATGAAGAGATCACGGAAGACATAAGTTGTTAGGCGAACTTTTCAGGGAATCATTTGGTTTGGTTGAAAGAATTTGATTCTCACATGTGTGTAATATTGGGATTGTACCAACTTAGTGCATAAAAATCTCTTTAAATGGTACTATTTATTAAGATGAGTGTGGCAAGCTAATGTATAGTTTGGGTCATATAAAATTCTTTTTCATAACTAAAATCTTTCAAAAATTTCAGTTAATTACATGGTGGTATAAGAGTCTGTTCTTGCTCTGTTTTCTAAAAAAAAAAAAAACCTGAGTGATGTCAATGAGTTTTCCTTGGAAATGTACTTTAGATTCATCATAAAGTATAAAAATAAAGCTGTTAGTACCGTCCAAAGGGATTCCAAGAAAAAGCTTGTTAGATGTGTCAAGCATGATCCGTCTCATAAGATTCAACACGTTGATGTTTCCTGATTCAGTGGTTACTTCCTCTAGTTTGTCCAGGTGATCAATTGTTGATTCAACACAAATTGCTATCATACGCACAAGACCAGGACCAGACAGAGCTGAAATATATATGTGAAATTATCAAAAGTTTGGTTAACTTTCATACCTTGTTCATAACTTATCAATTGGCAATAATGGTGTCAATAAAATCTGAAGCATTGTCATGTGGATGGTGTCAAAATCATTCTAAAATGTACCGATTTATCACCTTTTGAAAGGAAAATGCAAGCATTTTGAGTTAAAATGGCAATGAACTCCAAGCCCGAACTTTCCTTGCATCCAGCCACTTTGTATGTCAGCCACACATTTTATGCTAGGTTCATACCATGGTAAGGAAAGAGATTTGGCATCCTCTGTGCTACCTTTCTGTGTGGGAGGACATCCATACCCTCATCTGTGTTACAGGCACTGTCGATCTCCTGTCTTGCTTGCTTGCAATGACACTGAGCAGGGAAGATAGCTTGGGGGTTTGTGGGGAGGAGGATGGGAATTTCTGAAAACGTGACTCCTGGGTGCTCTTAAACAGCATGGCAGCTTTGCAGTAAGCTACTGGCAACCTGAAATGTCACTGTGTCCACAGTGAAGCCTCTAGCCTGGTAATAGTCTGTCCACCTATTAATAGTGGAGACAGTGTCATGATGGATTTATTGCATTTTAAGAACTCAAAAGCAACAAAAAGCAGTGGTCAGCTCTATTGCTATGTAATTCAATGGAATCTCGATAGGCTTCAGCTGGAATGAATTTAGATAATTTTCGCATGACTTTAGAAATCTTGCCTGAAGTACTATATTTAAATCCATTTTCCATACAAGAATTGCTGTAATTACCTCAAGGACATTATTTTATCAAGGGTATGTTGAGGGGGATTGTATGTTTGTAACTGAGAAGAGAGGAGGTCTTTTTTGTTAGGCTGTAAGATCATTAGAAGTAGCTAATTCTAACAATATGCAAATACTGAAACTTTTCAATTTGTGGAAAGAAGGTGAATAAAAAAATTGTAGACTTATAATAACACTGGTGTTTATGTAATTTCCTATTTAATTTCAACCTAGTGATATTAATTGTTTCAATATTTTTCTCTGTTCCTACATTGATTACTAGTATATTAAGGGCATGAATAAATAGGTCTGGTTTTTAGTGCAATAAAATAATTTTGTAGGATATATAAACAGAATTGATTTCTGTAATTTAAATATGCAAAGGGCAAAGAGCACTTCAGAAGAGAGAGACTGTGTGCTACAGTGATGTAGTGCATTAATGCACGCTGATTTACCTTTGGTGAAAAAGGGTCGAATTTCTTTCCAGTGTGCTGGGTTGTTATTAAATATTATGCCATTTTCATACATGCCAATACACTGTAATCCAAGCTTGCTCCCAAATCGAGAAACGTAATGCCAATGTTTCATTACATGGAACACACTTGAGGATCTGGGAAAGAAACGGGGAGAAAAAAGCCCAAAACAAAATACTGTTTCATAGATTGTACACAGAAATTCTATTCCTACGTTTTATAGTTGTTCTGAAGTGCTGACTTGCACTTTCAACTTAGCAGGAAGTACGATGCTTGACATTCATGACATGTATTAAATCACAGCTATACTTTCATAGCTATTTGGTTATACCCAGACACATGCAGAAAGCATGCATCTTTTAAATGTGCAGCATCATAATATGATGAAATGTGTGGGGTAAATATTCCTAAATAGACATGTTAGGGAAATCTGTGATATGTATAAGTCTTTTTACAGTTGACAATATTTATTTACACATGCTGGCAAACAGGTTGTGACCAGTATTATTGCTTTAAGATACAAGTTTCTTTAGAGGGAGCCAGCATTTTAGAAACGTTGAAAATGAAAAACCTGATCACATTAAAGCCAACAAAAAGAAAATCAGAATAGAGATTGGAATGAAACAATACACTACTTTCTTTCTCATGAAGCATACTCTATAGACCAAATCCTAGATTTCCTACATGGGTTTAGTTTATCTTTTCAGTCAAGTGAAGTAAATGAGACTTTTGCTATTGACTTCAGCAGTGCTGGGTTTTCACTACAGATTTGCATAACCAAAGGTAAAGTTAAGAGTGATGTGTTGTGTGGTACAAACAGGCAAACATGGAGTAAGGATTGGAGTAAAACCAGGGACGAGTGTGTCTGCAGGTCCAGCCTTCCAAGAAACTCAGCATATTCTTTCTTTCCTATGCCTCCCCACATCTGCTGTCTTTTCTAATTTCGTTAAAGGGTTTTTTGCATGTCAATGAACATAATCTGTATTTTCAAGAACATGAAAATATGATACTGAATTACGACAGCTGTCCCCAGGAATGGGAAGGTGCAGAAGGTTCATTTTGCTTCCTTTCATTCCTCACATCTACACAGCAGGTGCATAATAACATTTCAAGGAAGAGTTTTGACATATGACCTTGTATAAGCAGATTTTCCTTATGGAACTGCTTAATTAAGTCATCAAAAAGACAACATCTCTTGTAACCAAGACTGCAAGTTCTTCTCTCTGTGCGTTAGCATCTTGGTATGATTTGATTTGATGGTAAAAATTCAGATGACATTGGTGGAAATAGCATACGTTTACAGAATTCAGGTTAAGTTTTGCAGAGAATTTATGAGCCACTGAAAATTTAACTCTATTGTTTTAAAAAAGTTAAATACTAGTTCTCTATGCACAGTCAATGCTTTCAGGCAAAAAATGTCTAAAGAAAAGTGATGTATTGACTGTAAAGTCTGATGCACCTGTGGCATTGCTTATCAGCACTATGCATTTGCTTGGATGAACTGATAGCACAGGAAGTGGAAGACAGAAGTAAGAGTTCATAGCATTTTACGTTATCAAAAGATTATAGTACATTAGTTGATATTTGCAACACCTATGTAGGATGGGAATGTAAATAGTCATGATCACCTCTTTTTAAAGAGATAAAAACTGAGATGAAGCTGACTTGTCAAATCCTGTGATAGCCCTCTATAATCTCTTGTCTTTCAAAAGGTCTTACATGAAAGCTGAGTATAGATTGATTGATATTGCTAATAAAAAGGTGGTGATTCTTTATCAATTACACCTGGTGAACATTCTACTACTTTTTTCTTTTTTTTTTTTTTATGGCATAACTTAAAAGCATCCAGATCCAACATAAGAATGCAACCGTCCACTGGAGCTAATAAAATTATAGAGTACAGTTTAGCATTATGTTTAATACTGTGTGTAACTGAAGTCTATGAGCAATCCCATTAATTGGAGCAGAATTACTCATAATCCTAGAACACTGCATTTGCTTAATTAACTTGCTGGATTGGAGCCATAATCTTCAAGCATTACCCCCATTTTAAGGAGAAGCTTAAGAACACAGGAAACTAAAATTTGGCTTAAATCCTGTATTGCGGTCAGTCTAGGTTCCTGTATAGTGTGTTACCCTAATATTAAATGGAATAGTATAAGAGATAGTAAACATATTTTAGGATTAAGCTACAGTGCTTAATCTTCTTTTCCATGAAGAAAATGAGAAAATTCACATAGACATCAATAGCAGTCTTTAAAGAAAACAAAAGATTAGAAAAAGCTCTGTGAACAGCAGGAAATAAAAGGTTTATGTTAGGATAATTTTTGAAAATAATAACTTCAATTCTACTTTAGAAAAAAAACAGCAAAGATGTAAAAATATGAAAAAAGCTCTTCATATTATTAAGAGTAGAAAATAAGGATTTACTTGCTAATTATAAATGTTTCTTCACCGCTGATCCAAACTCTCACAAATTCTCCATATGTCTTATTGTAGTAGTTGCAGGCATTACCTACTCCCATCCAGAGAAATCTCACATGTGAAATGAGAGGACCAATTCCCATACAGTATCCTGGCCCTGAGAAATGGGATAAGAAAAGTTTGCTCTCAGCAGTACTCACTGACAAGAACATACCTTTGAGCATCACCCTTTTGAAAGGAACATTTTAACATGACAGTCAAGATCTGCATTGGGCAGTTCACATATATAATCCTGTTCTCAAGTTCTGTCTTAAACTTGCACCTCTGAAGCCCCACTTACTCTCTATGGAATCCTATAGCCCTTTTAATGTACATACAACTAATGACACGCATTACTACTTTGTGCAACTTCAAACTGCTGCTTTGAGATGGCTTACATTTGGAGGGGCAATGGCTAGATATTAGAAGAAATTATCTAGAAAAAAATGCCGAATGGCTGAATTTGTGTTGAAGTGTCATAGTAAAACCTACAAAAGTCAATATCCTTTTCGTGTAATCAATGACATTTCTTTTCAAGTCATTAATACTAGAATGAGAAAACAGACATTTAAAGGAAAGAATACTTTATTGCCGTGAACTTATGAAAACATACTGAAGTGGGAGCTAAGAATGGATTAATAAGCATTCAGTCAACAAAGTTCTCAGCTAAATCTTTCCACTGTAACTCAGCACTAAGTTTTTGTGTTAAAACAAAATGGAGAAAGTGGAAACAGTAGGAGAGAATTTGCCTTTAATTTTTTTTTAAAGAAGTTTGCTTCTTCAGTGAAAGTTAAATTGGCCCCTTTGGTCTGTAAAACATAAATCTAACACCATAAACTAAAATAAATTCAGTATTTACTAAGCTTTTTGTATACTGCTTAAAATTTCAAAAGTTGCTTATGACCCCACTGTTTACTAATAGGAGTCGCAAGACCTCAGATTATTTAATACTTGTAAACTTAAAGCATATTAATTTAGTTCTACCTTCTTGTTGATCCAATCTTATAAACTACTGTGTACATGAGAAATATTCACAGAAGGCTATGCATTCTGTTTGAGTGCAATACAAATAATTTCCTAGATAATAATTCGTTTCTAGTAAAGGCAATTTAGAAAGCTTTAAACTTAAAACATGTACAAAGTCATTTATAATACACATGAAACTGAACATCTAGAGTTTGTAAAATGGTATTATATCTTTCTAGAATATACATAATAAAGCAGAAAACTAAATGTTATATAGTTATATAGGCAAGCCAGATTTATTATGGAAATTCTGAGGTTAGAGTGAGCCTGATTTCTTTTATCAGTTATTTTTACAAAACTGTTATTTAAAATGACTTAGTAAATTTTGTTGGCATACAATCATAGTTCAGCATTACTTTCTCGCTTAAATTTGAGAAACAAACAAAAAATACTCTGACAGATTTTAGGTGATACTGTAGCTAAAGTTAATTTACCTGGTATTGATGAAGTTTCTTCATGATTCCATATTAGAAACAGAAAGAACATGAGAATAAGTATGGGCACTGTGGCCACTGGCAAGGTATCCGGTACTAGGCTGGTGAGGTTGTAGTGCATTGGATTCAGAGTTTCCAGTACCATCTTTTCCCAGAGATTCTTCTTTGCTTTAGAGAGAGAGAAAGGGGAAAGCGGTAGTTTTTCAAAGCTCAAAGATATATTCAGCTTTAGTTGGTACCTCTCAACCCCTTTGTAGGTCTTGCAAATGAGCGACTGAGCTCTTGAGGTAGCTTTATTTTGTGATGAGAGTGCCTGCCTGGACAGCTTGCCAGGAGAAGCTACATCACAAGTTGAAACAGACATGCAGCAGACACTCTTTTTGCTTGGAAATAACAAAGCTTTTCTGACCTTGATATTGAAGCGTAGTTTTGGATACTTTGGCCGACAGACAGGTTATCTCTGATACTGACTTGGCTGGCCAATACTGAGGTTTACTCCTTGCAAATTTCTAACCAAAACACAAGAAATTAAACTTTCAGCACATGTGGAAGCATTGAATGAGTTCACTTAACAAGCTTTTATCTCTATTATTTTTCCTTCATGCATTCCTGTAGTGCCAGAGTCCTTGAATTTCTAGAATAACTACAGTAGTTTTTCATGATGCAGATAGTGTACCCATGTACACCAGTTTTGTGTGCTTTCTTTTTTAATTGTCAACATTTCTTTATGCTGCTTCTGCTGAGTACTTTGAAAACTATAGCATATGCCATAACAACCAGGATCGTGGATTGTCTGGTACCATATATTTCCTCAGGCACTAAGCAGCACTTGACACAGGGGCTGGGAGTGGAAACACCAAAAAAACCCCTCAACCCACGCACAAGTGAACGGGCAGGTCTGTTATGCATAGGAGTAGTAGAAGTATTCCTTAGAAGTTGTTTTGTGTGGTTTGGACTTAAATCATAAAATACGAGAGGTGATTATACTGGAGAAGGAAGATGTTATTCTATGAATGAGAACTCACATAACCACAGAAAGATATTACTTGTAACTACACAGTAATTTATTAATAAAACACCTTCTTAATTCTGCTCTGACATGAATTAAGAACAGATTTGCTTCGTTCCTTCCTGTGACAACATTTCAAAATTGAAGGATGTATTTACTTAAAATGAAGCTTTTTGTTACAATTTACTTTCAGCAAGTGCTTTCTTATTTATCTTGTGCATTGGCCTCACATTGCAGAAGGAAGTACAGTTTACTTTGTAGTAACTGTCAGCGTTATAATTATATTAAACTAAGGCAAGAAGGTGATAGATGCTTTCTGGATAGTAAGAAGATTGGTATTTATTGTTGAAACAGAAAATGTATAGAGTACAGGCAAAACCCTGGGGAAGGGAGCAGGGGCTTAAAACCTTGCAGGTGCGTGCAATGCTCCAGTATTTTGGATGATTGCTACGCAAGGCTTCTGGTATTGTTGTGATCCAAAATGACAATGACACAATATGCCAGGTGACCTTTTAGAAACACACATGGCATTCCAATAGCCAGCAGTACGCCTCTTATGAGAGTGTCCGTGTACATACTGCATCTTGTGGACGTTTAATTGTTGTACTGTCTTGCATGCTGTGAAAAAAGTTTTTGTAATAACAAGTATTTGTTTTTATCACGTAGTATTATTTATTAGCTTCGCTAATGTACTGTTGCACACCAATGATGTTTGTTCAGTACAAGTAAAACTATTAGCTTTAAATTTCCTTGAATACTATTCATTACCACAACAAAAGCACGCCTGCATGTATATGGGAATACTTTCATTAGTTTCAGTTCCTTGCACTATATGAGCTTACAGCATTATAGAAGGAAATAACTACACTTAGGGCATATAGTTTCACTTTTTTGTTACTTTCTCTCTGTATCTGGATGAACTCCATCTTTGTATTCCATTGCCACAGATAGGCTCTGATGTTCATTTTGGTTTGTTTTCTATTTCCAAGACATTCTAGTGCGTCTGTACAGTAGTTGCTCTGCCTCATACTCCCTATGAAGAGAAGTATGTAGGTGGTTATGCATTTTGGTGCTACAAAATAAACATGGCTATACATACAAATGCTTATCTATGAATATTATATCTGTGGGTTAAGTTCTGTTAGAGTTTGCCATGCAAGCATCAGCACCTTGCACTTTGTAAGCATGAGTCTCCTCCTTTTATTTTCTAAAAACTGACCCTGAATTTTGATCTTGCTCTGTTCTTATTCACAGCTAAATCTTATCTTTGTTTTGACAGAAAAATGGATACAGGTTTCTGTCTTTTTAAAATATATAGATTGTGATGGATTGGGGTTTAGGTTCTAGATTACCCCCAATTTTTATTTTTTTTAAGTAAAAGAATAAAATCTTTTTTGCTCTGATATGATATTCAATACATCACTGTGCCCCTTGTTGTTAGACGTATAACTTTTGTATCCTGGATCATATTTTCATGTAGATAAAAGGTAATTTGAATAATTTTTATATTCTTGAACTGATCTGAAGCAGTCTTATTTTTAGTCAAAGTGGCTCCTCAAGCTCTAAAAACAAACAATTGACATTTCTTGTATTGAGAAGTTCTTTGCCTCGTTTCAATGAGTATGATCCAAGCAGAGTTTCAGGGTTTGTGTTTCTAATGCTTTTTTATTAGTAGTATTGAAAAAGCCAACTGGATGATGAAAAATTCACCTTAAATATATTTCAACTGAACTGCTCATCCTGCTTATACGTATGATATTTTTTTAAGACTTGTCCAAGGGGTAAATTGCTCCTAATAAAAACTCGGCCAAGTAAAGTCACTGAATAGACTGAAAAAGTTTAGAAATGGAACAAAGCTAGAGTGCCCATTGTGCACAAAAGAAGCTTTCACTATTCTTGCTCATTTTGTCTTGAAATCTTCTATAGGTAACTTTCTTTGCAGCTGGTTGAGATGTGTCTGATCAGAGGGATTTGTTGGTTCTGATTGTTACTTATTATGGCGGAGGAGGGGTGGGAATGGGGCAAAACAAGCTTTTAAAGTCGAATAGTTGGAGGAAAGAGACTTATAACAAGGAAGTGCTGTTGTGACATAATAAATGGATGTGCACAGGCTGCCTGACCTGGCAGTAACTATGGATCTTAACAGCCAGGAAAGCGTCTGCCAGCAGAGGGCCCTTCAGATTACTGATAATTAAGTTTTGACTACAAAGACTGTGAGAAAATTCTAGGCTCTGTTAAAGGTTTTCTTTGCAAACGGTGATATGATGAATGATTACAGGGTCCACAGTAAAGAAAAAAGTCCATATATATAAACAAAAACTGCGACCCCTTTTATTCCAGTTAGAGCTTTGTGCTTAATGACTGTCAGTAAAAGAGCAAATTACATGTTGTATTATAGAATTAGAGCTGAAATTTTCTAATGGTTTTGAGAAGGAGCTCGTAAAACTGCCTGAAAACTCTTGAAGAACCATTCTTGAGTGACAGAATTCTTTCCTCTGTAGTGGTTCGTCTGCCAGGAGAGATGTGAGGGGGGAAAAATATCTGCTACTTGTTATAAATCCCCAAATATCAGTGACCAATATTAGCAGCATCTGAAGCAACTGACCTAGGTTTAACTAAAGAGTTTGGAAAAGTAAAATCTTAAATAGACTGATTTTGCACAAAAATCTATTGGCTTCTATAAGCCCAGTAAGTCTCTGTTTTTCCAGATAAAATGTTGTAGCCTTCCTTTCTTTATAGAAGTTGATTCTATATATTGCCTGTTCTCAGCTAAGAATGACAGTTTTTTGCAGACTGTAAAGGTTCAGCCTTCTACATGGAAGTATGTAGATAGCTTTTGGTGTGCATTTCACAACTAGAAGGTTAATGTCTAGCTTTTATTTGTTCTGTGGGTGCTGCCTGAACATGCAATAGTCCAGCAGGGCTGTGGCTCATGGTGTTTGAATTTGTTTGCTTCGTTAACAAACTTTCAGATTATTTCCATTCCCATGCTTCAGTACCTATCGCAGAGCAACCTCTGAGCGTGCAAACTGGAGTCTTTTTGGATGAAAATAGATCAGGTAACGTACTCCAAAGCTGTGTCTCATGCACACCAGCATTTAATGGGATTCAAAGGAGAAAACCATTTTAGATCTATAAGGAAGTGAACATCCACGGAATGTGTATAGTGTAGGGAGTGGATCATCACCAACTGTTTCATTTTACAGATCCCATTGTACTACAGTGTTTGCCAGTGTTGATATAGCCTAAAAGGAACACACTTTTCACAAATAAAATAGTTGCTTTCAATTAGTTTTAGGCACATAGCTATCTTGCTGTACTGGGTTTATAGCACTTAATATAGGATGAGAACTGTCTCTGACAACTGCACATCAGATCTCTTTAATAGAGCTTGTGCTGAAGAAGTTCCATGCAACTATTTTAACATAGTACTAGCATGTGTCTGGGACTTAACTAGTCAATGCAGGTTGAATCCATTGGCAGAGAAACAAATACATTAAAAATATCTTCTATGAATGCAGGACTCTATTTAAATATTACTATTTGTTTGGATAACTGCAGCAAAGGCAGTGCCTCTTTTATGTGCCATTACATGGTGGTTGCAATTTTGAACTTATCATCTTTGTGCCTGTCATTCCAAGTCATCTACTGAGATATCTTTGGGGTTAAGTGAGAAGTTGTCATGTATTAAATAAGGAGTAATTTACACATGTATTTAGGTATCATGGAGGAGTCAATTGAAGCCACTGTAATGAGCTTGGAGCTGTAATCTCTGCAAGGTGATAGTCAAATAAGGTATCCTACAGGTGCTCTTCTCATTGTGATTTATGTAAACGATTTTTCTGGTACAGTGGAGCTGTAAGACCTGCCTTTAAACATTCCACAGAAGTTACTGGATCCTGTTAGTGATCCTTAATGCCAAAGATCTGATGTTGCTGACGTATAACCAAGTACTGACCAGGATGTGAAATTCTTGCTGAAATGGCTAAATGAACTTTTTGTGTTGTTATTGATCATAGAGCTTAGTGAGCTTCCAAAATAAAGTATTTATAATATGCTGTCAGGTTGGTTTGACTGTTGTCTTCAGGACTAGCCAGTGAAAGTTCTGATATTCTGAAAGTCTTGATTCAAATGCGTGCTTCTAGAAATCGCTAGTTACTTTGAATGTCTAAAGTGATCTTCAGAGGATGAATATCCACATGCTGAAAATTCACGTGCTGAAAAATCACTTTCCACTAGAGGGTTAAGCCTTCAAATTACTAGCCAGTTGTGAAAGCACGATTGCCTTTAGTGAGCAAGACTTGGAGTGGCAACCTGCTCTGTGTAACTAAAAATTTTGTAGTCATCTCTCTCCTTTCTGGCCAGTGTCCATACTATTTTCTTGTAGCTATTTATAAAACATGGATGTGTGAGGCAAGGTACACTATGTGCTTCCCAAATGACTGTACAATAAGAGTTTCTGCTTTCTGAGCACTCTGTAATTATATATTGATTTTTGCTTCAGAAGAAGAATGATCTAAAATTAGAATTTGGACTGTCCTCTTCTGAGGTTTTAATTGCAGTCTGATATATGATTTGGAAAAATAACTTGCTGGTTTAGTACTTTTCACAAAAGATCTCATTGTTGCTTAGAAACCAACATAATGTCCATGAAAAGTACCATCCATGTTAAATGGTAAAAGGGTTTAATCTGAAACATACATCTCCTGACGCAGAATTGGTATATTAGTGCTTGTAAGTCATCAAAATAGCTATGAAGGTGTGCAAACCTCTGCAGTATTGGCAAGAATATATTCTACTGCTTGCCTACCTCAAAGTTTCCTTAGAACACCATAAGCTCAAAACTAACCAGAAAATTATCTGTGGATAGACAACGGAAATTTCTCTCTAATACACTTTTTATCACACTTCCTTGTTATGACCATGGCAAAGCAGACCTATATGAGGAGGGGTTTCTCTATGTAGATACTATCAGTTCGCTAATACTACTGAGTGGGGGTTTTGTTTCTAGTTTGGCAGATAGCAGGCAGCTCTGCCAAAATTATATGTGTGCTTTTATTGCTAGCAAACACTTTGACCAACTTAAGCAAAAAAAGTTAGTTGACACAGAAGGATCACTCTGTAAGAAATGTAAATGAAATTAACTTTTTTCTGGTTATAAATGCCAAGTATTCTACCAAAGTATGTAGATTAATACTGAAGAAAATTTATCTGGGTATTTGAAAAAACAAGACTAAAGAAGAATACATGACTATTCTCAAACTATTCTTCCTGCAAATGCTTTTATCAATCAGAATTAACTAAGATGTAGTAGCTTAAAGATAGCACTTTCCCACAGCAAACACCAACTGAGAGATATCAAGCTATGACAGAATAAAAAAATTCTCTGGGTCACTTCCAGACTTGTTCTACCTGATGACCTTTTTTTTAACCTCACTCATAATCCATTTTTTTCCCTGCTGTGACAATGATAATTGGAAATGTTGGTTTGTCCGAATTCACTCACTTTCCAACTAATTTTACATTGCTATACATCATCAACAGTTGACAGTGTCCATTTCATGCTATGTATTGTACCTTAACTTTTTTATGGTACACATCTTTGCATGAAACATAGTGAATGGAACAAAATCCACATTAGAGTAGATAGAATGAAATTGGAGACGACAGCAACACTGAACAGGTTTGGTTTTTTTGATCAGTGGAGCCTGTATCTATAAAGCCTAAAAAGTCTTAGCATTTTTTTACGTAATATAAACAGTTTGAAAGGTTGAATGAGGTGAACACTCTCTAAGGATGACTATTCTGCAAGAACATTGAGCCATTTTTTTTCAGAAAGAAACTTTGTAGAATACTTACAAAATATATAACATATTATTGTTATTTAAAGACCAAGAATTTGGTTTAAGATCTGCAGATTTTCTACTAAAAACCAATCTCCATTTAGATAGTGACAACATAGAATTTACACAAAGTTAATTACAGTAACTCAGAATAAAGCAGGTCCAGAAGGCATACTTCCTACTCAAAAACAAAATAAAAAACATGTCTTTAATAGCTTACTCACACTGTTTGAAGAAAAGTGCTAGAATATGAATTAAAGATTTACCTGTGTCTTCTCGTTACTTCTTGATTTTTACTGGTGAAGAGTACTATCTTTGTTACTGATGTGCTCCTTTTAAAGATCTGAATAGGTTTTCTGGTGATCACTCTCTGTGGCATCTTTTATGCAGGTGCTTCTTGTTGCTAAGAGATCAGTTGCTTAGAGATGGAAGTTTGTTTTTTGTAATAGATCAGGGGCCATTGCTATTGAGAAGAAAATTTTGTAATTTTACCTCTACAGCTTAATGTATCTGCTGAAAAATAGCCAGTGATAAAGATTCACATGCCTAATGCTGATTAGAATTGTAACTGGAGAATAAAAACAGAAAAGTAAACAAAGTTTATAATTATGTTTGGCTCTGAATATCAAGGAAAGAGGTTTGTCATTTAAGTGGAGGTGCAACCAGCAGACATAATATTAATTTTTTTCCTAGCATATATAAATGTATTTTTAATTTCCAAATGAAAGGGAGAAAAGTCCAAACATTTTATTCTAAAATTGGGATGCACAAAGTTGTCAACCACCTTTTGAAAGATACAATCCTGCACTGATATTGGAAAAGTCTTACTGACTATCCTAAGTATTTTTGTGTATCCTGTTTCCTTTATATTCCCAGTTGGTTTGATAAATTGTCAGAACTTATTATACAAACTAAAGGCTGCTTTCTGATGCTTCTCTTTTTTCCAGTAGCCTTGGGAAACTTGAACAAACTTAACTGACAAAAATCCAAATGTTTTCAAGAACTGTATTAAGCAATTACAGGAATCATTAAAATAATGACCAAAGACCTATAGGAAAAGGTGATGATGTTATTAAAAGATGAGACTAATGCAGAATTATTAATAATCTACTTATGCCTGTTACTTACAGTTTCGAAAACACCACTGAAATCCAAATTTTCTCAGTTTCTGTTATGGGAATTCCTTGGTTGACTCAGCTGCCTCTTCTATAAATATACTCCTATGAGTCCAGATAGACCGTTTTGTAAAATAGGTCAAAAATAATCTTTTTTTGCTTAGTGTTCTCAAGTTTAGAAAATCTACTCACTCGAGTTTGTTTTCAGCAAGGCCGTGTTATGTCCTCTGACAGTAGGACACTGAGCATCCTGTCTTTCACTGTCAGGCCACAAATGTAAAAGATTTCCATAAAAAGTTTTAATTATTTCTATTTTTTTCCCCCCTTCTGAATTCACTCAAGGCTTTAGCATTACCGTTTAAAAGGAATAAATAAAACAACTTAGAGAACTTTTAATAAGAAATCTTATCTAATGGATAAAAGGGTCTTATATCTAAGGAGTATGATCTCACTTGGAACAAAATGTATTTAAGAGTTATGTACAATAGTTCTAGTGATGGAATATTTTTAACTAGAGGAAGGATGGAAGAGGCCTAGAATTTTATTGAACGTGAACTCTCTTTTGAGAAGTCTTTCTTTAAATAAGTAAATAAATAATGCAGACAGTTTGGGGATAGTAAGGACTGAATTCAGGCAGAAATGCTTCTGGCATTACTGCAACCTCATTGAGAGTATGTTGGCTTCTGGCTGTGTAAACTGTATCTTCAATTTGGGAAGTGAACTTCATTTTCCATGTGCACACACTTTTCCATATCTACTTATCATGCAGAGACTTGTTTACAGTACAAGCAGAAATGGGCAGAACTTTAGCAAACAATTCTATTGTGTTGGTTGTTTAGAGCTGGTCACGATAATGGTTAAAACCTGTTACACAGTATCTGATGTTCTGAAAGAGTTAAAATTACTTTGTTTTGTTTAAAAAACAGGTGATAGCTGTTTTTAATTCTTAAGCCTACCTAAAGCTTTTAGGGGAAGTCATGCATTAATATTTTTTGTTTTAACAAGCCAGCTCTATGTTTTTACTGCTTGTAGACTCAGGATATTTACATCCTAGAGGAACTAGATTTTGAGGCTGGTTTTGGTCCATTTCATGATATATTTCTTAATATGAATGATCAGTTCTGAAGTAGATGGTTGTTCTATGGGTACCAATTTAAGAAAGCTTTATGTAGCAGTATAAGTAAGTTTGCAGCTCTTTCCCATGATTTGGAACTAGTTTACTGCATTTAGTTGTTGCTTTGGTTTCAGCTGCTGAGAAAAATAACAGCTTGTGTTGAACTTTGCTTGCTAGTTTTGTCATTGTGTTTTTCATCACATGGTGCCCCATATTTTTATCAAAAGTCAAACTCGGTATTTGTTTCCACTGCAAACAGATCATTGCTTTTCTGTTCTGTCTGGGATATAAAGGGAAGTTAGGATACCTCAGACCTTCGTGTTGTTGCAGCTGTCACTCGCTGACTTTGGAGACAGTATATTGTTTTATAGGTGCAGGGTCAGGCTGTAGTACTAGAGAATAACCAGGCTATTGGAAAAAGAGCTCTGGGAGGCTTTACTTTCATTATTGTTGAACTGCAATTAAAACAAATATTACCTTAATTTGGAAGCATCTATATTATTTATTATACATGCAAATGATAAGAATAAACTACTTAACTACTTGTATTATTTGTAAAAGCCTCAGAATGATTTCTGTCTTTGTGAGCATATTTTGCTTGAGGCTGAGGAGAGTCCGAGAATGATCTGGACAGTTTGCCACACAAACACATTTTGATTCCTTTTCTATGATCATTTATTTAATCAAAAGTATTGCTTTTTAAAATTGAAACCTCTGAAGTTTTTGTTGGGGCTCTTTCTTCTGTTAGTGCTATGTATCTACTTAATGTTATAAAGAATTGGTGCATGAATTGTAATTCAGGGATGAGAAGCCAGTTGAATTGGTCATGAAGAAGTCACAAAAGGGGTTAAATAATGTGAAAATAGTTGTTGATATTTAAACTAGGTTTTGTCAAGACTGACTTCTGCGGGATGTATCTTTAAATCTAATATTATTTCTGTATACCAGAGAAAATGTACTTAGGTTCTTTCATGCCAAAGAATTCCCGGAACTTCGTATAATGCGACCAGAATGATTGGACTTGTTGTTCACTACAAAGATCTATTGTTGAATAATACAAATTCTTCAGAGCCTGAGTAGGCATTCACTGAATTAACAATGTTCTTTCTTATACCATTAAAAATGAGGCAGGTTTTTTTTTTCCCTAAATATTTTACAATAGACTTTTGAGGAAAAAGGATGCAAAATGTTCTTCATAGTTCTGCAGAAGGGTATGCAACCTTGTAGAGACCCTGTGGCTCATGTGGTAAAATTGATTAGAGTTCTGCTTTAGTAATAAGGGCTTGAATCTGAACTAGTAACTATGTGGAAGGAAAATAACTTCCATTAAAACAGTGGAAATGAAATCACTAATATCAGAATCAGAATTTTGAAACTAGTAGGATGGTATCAGGCTCAGATCTTAATTCTTTTTATGTTCTGATGGTTTCACTGCAGTCATTAGGGTATGGGATAAATGCTCACCTTACCCCACACTGGTATATCTGTCCCTAATATACTCCATGTTGTTTTAGGATAAAAGGAAAGAAAGACATCTGTATGAACATAGGCTGTCAGCACAAGGTCACGCTAAAGATCCATCTGGCTTCGTGCTCTGTCTCAGATATTGGCCAAAACCAGATGCCAAATGGAGAGTATAAGCATTGGGCAAATACATATACTTTCCTCCCCCTGCCTTCCCTCCACTGTTTAAGGATAAAGAAATTTTAAGTAACAGTGTTAGCCATCCCTATGTTTGCAATAATGGCTACCTGTCTTTTCTAGGAACTTCAGGAAATACATTGTAGTAATTTGACAAGGCATTTTACTCCTACCTTTTCTCCTAAACAATTCAGTTGTCAAGTACCGAGAGAGCTGATACTACTGCAAGTATCTGTATTCAAATACTTCCTGTGCTACTCTGTGATTTAGAAATGTGTATCAGCCATGGGAATAGCTAGCGGTTCTCTCACTGGTGAGCAAAATTGTTCAACAAAGCATTCACTGGATATTTCAAAGCTTATAATTCCTTAAACTTCTATTGGGTGAACTGCTTGCGATTTTTATTTGTTTTGATTCTGTTTCAGTCGAACGCTAAAGTAATAAGGACTATAATAGCAAAGTACAGCAGAATGTTTACAGGCACCCTGCTTTGAGCCACTGTCTTCCATTTCCATTCAAGACTTGCAGGTGCTTCTTCTAAGAATCTCCTTCCTTTGACTGGCATGCACTGCACTCTGAAACTCTTTATATCTCTCCCATCAGTGTTTCCCTCTTTCATACTTTTACTATAACGTATTGATTCATTGCCATAATTTCACCCTTTTAAAGAACAGTGTGTACATATGCGGGTGTATTTTGAGGGACTTAGTAGCACACAATATTGGAAATCACTAATTTCACATTTTGTGCATGAATTTTTCTTATGCAGTGTCCTGGAAGGAACTGGTCTATTTGGCTGTTCTAACACTACACTCAGTGCAGAGATGATCCCTTTTTTGCCTCCCCAGCAAAGTTTTCTTAATGCAAATTAGAGTTTGGCTTCTCTAGTTAATGTCATTTTTAAAAGATCATCTAAGGATTCTTATATCATGGGATTGGCTGAAATCCATTGGTACTGCCCACAGTTTTTCTTTTGTGCCTAGATTTAGAAGATCTATATTGTGTGCATGTCAAACACCAGACTGGTTTGGCAATTCTATTCTCAAATCTTCACAACTCGCTTTCTAGGGTATCTTCCAAAACCCCCAAACTTAGAGGGTGTTAGAAAGTATTCTATCAGGATGCTCAACATCTAGAGTGTCATGGTGATCTGCCTCTTTCAGTAAAGTACATTAGCTGTTACTATGGATGTGGGATGTTAGGAAATGAATTTTATTTATTTATTTGGGGGTTTCACTTATTTTTTAGTGCTGAGTGAACAGAGTAATAATGGCAGAAAATGCTTGTATTTTAAAGTAAAATGTAGTTGTGTGGGGAATTCAATTTCTTCCAGTAAACTCATGTAAAACATGTGACTGAAGGATGTAGTAAAAAGTCTCTCTGCACTAAGGCATATGTAGGGTATAATGCTGTTGGCTCTGAAGTTACAGTTTTCCCTATATTGGATATAAAAGCCTATATACTCAGAGGAGCATTAAAAAGACAATAAAGTTCTATGGAGTTTCCACTTGAAACAATGGGATTTTCAGCCTTACTTCAGTGGGAGTAGGATAAGGTGTCCTTTGAAGTATATGGAGAGATTATAAGGTAAGGTGCAGTAAAAAATGGTTTTTGAAGTTTGATTGTTAAGGCTTGGCTTATCTCTGCCTATTTTTACCTCAAAATCTTACCTTGGAATTCAAGCATATGCTAGTGGTGTGTATTAATAACTTGTCATTCATACTAATCCATGGTTATCTAGAAAACAATTTCACTTATCTGCTATGTTTTCCAAATATATCTGATAAGATTGTTATTCCGTTTCTAGTTGTCAAGGGGATCCTAGGATTGAACAGATGTATGAGGCTTTGAGATACTTGGGGGGGAAGAGTATTGCAGGATTATGTTGCTGTCGCCTTTTGAAATAAGCATTAGCTATTATTCTGTACTGTTCTTGCCTATTAAGAGGATTTAAACCTTGTAGTAAAATTAGGCTGTATTTTCTTAGTTGGTCCCCCCAAAATCACTCTTCTCATTCTGTCCAAATCAGGTTGGTAGAACAGCACTAAAAAATTCCTAATGAAAGTCAAAATGGAAAGAGTTAACAACAGGGATATTTTTCTTCTATTAGTCTGCCTGCATATAGTTCAAATCTTCAGACTATGGTAGACTATACTTCTTAATTCAAGAAGTACTGCTTATTTTGAAGATGGGGACAGTGTGTTCTTGTCATAGGCAGAAACAGGTATAGTGAAGGATTATAGGAACAGGTCATGGATGTGCTGTCTAAAACTCTGTATTAAGTATCTGAGCATGTACAGTTTCAGCTTGTTAGCTGTTCAACTTGTTTACATTTTCTTTTCTTCTCCTGAACTGGTATTGCAGCTGGCAAGAAAAGAGAGATGTTTAAGGACTTTTTGTCCTTGATGTGCAGGAACTAGTGATGACTATCTCAGATTTTCTCTCTTTGCCTGTGAATAGAAGACTAATTTGAGAGCATATCTTTGGGGTATATGGAAAGGTGCTTTGAGAGACAACCTATTTCCTTGTCGTGGAAAAATGTTCAGGCTATTCAGAGTAGTTTAGGGTGAGTTTTCAGATTGCTAGAAGCTTCTTTGACAGCTAATACTCTTATTTTCTTTCTTTTTTTTTTTTTTTTTCTCTTTTAGTAAGTTCTCCTGCGACTGAGTAACTGTCTCTGCAAGTCTTGTGCAACATTCTCTTACGTGGTGACTGCAATAAAAGTAGTATGGAACTTGTGCTTAAATGCATAGCCACAGAGGCAGAGTACATTTTCTTGAACTTTTAAACCACTTTGCTTCAGCAGCTTGAATACACTTGCTGTTTATTGGTGCCACTTTTAGAAAAATCCTCCAGTATCCACTTAATTTTCCCAAGCCAATTTCTGTTATTTGGCCATTATAGTGGGAACACGAGTCCACTGCACTCTCGTTGTAGCACATAGGATTATTTCTAGTGGTTACTTGGATATATTGTGGGATGTTTCAGGCATTTTTTTAACTAATAGGGATGCTTTCCACGCAAAGTTAAAACCGAAAGTGTTAAACTTTTGCTAAAAGGGAAATAGAGCCAAACCTCTAGTGCATTATAGTCCAAATCAGTCAAAGCAGTCATTATGAGTGCTTACAGAACAGAACATTTTCAATGCCAAAGGTGCTGCAGGTATTTCTTCAGCAGGAATAACCACTCAATACAACGCTCAAGTTTAGCTTGGAAAGAAGGTATGCAACAATCAAATGAAAATGCTACTAGCCAGTTACAGTTGTTCCGAATCTTCTAAGCTGCTTCTTCAAGTGTTCTTGGTTATTTTATTAATGGTACCAATTTCTCTGTCAAGACAGCCTTGACTGTACAAAGCTCTGAAGTGGACAGGGCTCAGAGAAGCCTCTTTATAGCTGCTTTCAGACCATTGTACCGCTTGAAGGCACAGCAGCTTTGCAGAAGTGTTTTCTGTGCATGGGTCTCAGTGCTTATATAAAAGAGAGGTTTCTGTATTAACTTCTATCTTTGAAAGGCTGACAAGTCAGTTTTGTATAAACACATGGGTTGTATGTTTAGGCCTTCTCATGTAAATGTTTGGTGGAATGTTACAATTTTATGCTATACAACACAGTGCAATAATTGTAATTTTCTGCAGAAGAAGCTGCTGGCAAAACCAAAATAGTTACATTGTGGCTTTGCTTCATATAAAAATTGATATGTTCAGTAATCCTCATCTCTGCTTGCCAGTAGACTCTCCACGTATCTGTAATAGATGGTGATCTAACTCTATAAGACATAAATTATAATCACTCATGTATAAGAGCATTAATTTTAAAATTAGTATCTAAATAGACAAACCAGGCAACTTTCATAGTCAGTCAGCTATGCAAAAATAGTCATCAACCTCCAAACTGTATGTTGAAAAAAAAATATATATTTTTTTCTTTTTTTAAAAAAAGGGCTATGCCACAATCAGGCTGCATCTGATCTCTGCTGGAAGAGTAATTTATTATCACTCTAGAAGTGTGTGTGGGGTGTGGTTGGTTGGTTGGTTGTTTTGGTGGGTTTTGTTTGTGTTTTTGTTTGTTGGTGGTTGTTGTTGTGTGTGGTTTGGTTTTGTGTTTTTGTTTTGTTTTGTTTTTTATTTTCTTAAAGTAGCTGATTTGGATGGGAGATGCTACAGTTCTTCCTTACTGCTAAACGTTCTTTACCTAGTAACTTCAGTACCGATACCCAGCTTTCCCACCTGAAGGAACTGTATAATCATGCTTAATTGCATTGATATTAAACCTACCCTAACATTAATCGTAACATCTGATCTACATACAGATAAGAAATACACTAAATACACTAATTTTTGTGCTCATTTCTGTTATGGAGGAAGTGCTAAGACTTTTTTAAGGAATGTAGTGATTTTCTTCTATGTTTCCTGCTGTAATCTCTGTGTGTGTAAGAAGTACTAAGTAGGACGTAATGTGAAACTAAGCAAAAAATTAAAATGGAAAACAATCAGCTCTTTTACATGACATAGAAATCAATGCCTGGTAGAAGTTAAATTCCCATTTACTTTTTTCTGTAATATTTATCCATACATATAGAGAGAGATGGGAATTTTTTTGCCCTGTAGGCAGTTGAATCTATTCTGAATCAAGATGTTCTGTCCATCGGTATAATTCGGGGTTGAATCATAACTAATAGTGCAAATGAATGACAACGTAGTAACACATTAAGCAAAACCTCCTCCTCGTTCTCCCTGGTTACAGATATCTAGTCTGCTTTCATAACAGTCCTTTTCATTGTCACAGGTGAACTGTTAAACTCTTCTTTAGTATAGCTAACAAATAACTGCAGCGTTCTGAAAAGAAACCCTGTCTGAATAGGCAGTTCATATTGCTTTTTTTATAAAGTGCAGGATACAAATATAAGACCCTGGGTGGTTCGTACTGTTTTTCTGTATTCTTGCTAATGATGCTTTGGTAAGACCAAGTCAGTATCACATCCTGTAGACATTTTATTCAAACAAACAAGAAAAACAAAACAAAAAAGTCAGAGGAGGAAGGCATGCTGGTACTAAAGAAGGTTTTATTGAAGTATGTGCATAAACTAGCTCATGCAGGAACAATACTAAATTCTCAAAATGACAGTGCAAAATTAACCACACAAAAAATAAAACCAGGGGAACAGAGGAAAGAAATAGAAGGGATCAATATTCTGGGCACTTCTCTTTTTGTGATGCAATTTCTTTTTCTTTCTTCAAGAAAAAGCCCTTGATAAAAGGCAAGCAATAAAAAAAGAGAGAAAAATAATATTTTTTCTTTAGGTCTTTTGTCATTGCTGACACAAAGATCCAAACATTGATTTAGACATAAGAACAAAAATAGAAAGAGCACACAGCTGAATACTGTAGTGACAAAAACTGTTGAAGAAAAGGCAAGTTACCAATATGTTTCTGAGAATCATAAACTTACTTTGCAGTGATCCCCACTAAATTATTTCCTGAATTACCTATTAATTGTCTGTTATGTTGGAAAATATAATGGTAGTACATAGGCAGAAATCAACATAAATAGTGTTGTTCTTCCAGTTGTCTCTATCCTGTAGTTAAATCCTTAGTTTATAATTTTTTGTTAAACTTTAAATACATCTATTTAAAATCTTGGTTGTTGAGATGCTGAACTAAAACTGGAAAGTGTACTTAGCTCTCTGGTTCCTCTTTTATGGAAACAATCAATAGCATAGTATAAGTTACACGGCAAAAAAATTGTTAGCTTAAGGCTAAAACCCCATATTCTGAAAAAGGCTGTAGAGCAGGGAAGTTTGAGCTCAGCTGCCTAAATATGCTGTTGCTGTTGTCTGTAACATAAAATGTACCTGCCAATGCAACCTCTTACTGCTATCCAGAATATTGTTAGATCTGTGTATTACTCCCAGTCTCTTCCTTATGAGACGACCTCTGCACCTGCAGAAGGTGTAGATGCTTAGCACCTTTGAGACTGCAGTCCTATAGCATCCAATCCGTCCTACACATTCAAAAGTCTGATAAAATTACCCTTCAAGTCTTTCTGACATGATCTATTTGTTAAGAAAATTACTATTTTTTTGACATAATTTGTGGCATTTCTTGTCCTTCTGTGGTGTCTTCAGACATCTGAACGTGGAGACAAGGAACCTAAATTCAGACAGTGCGATACAAGGGGGTTCTTCCCAGACGTGGTACGTGCCAAATTGCTTGCTTGTTGATGTGGGCTGGAGCTACAATGCCTGTAAAGGAACTAAGTATTCTGCCAGAGTGCCCCCTCCATCCTGTATTCCCAGAACAATTTGAATGTTGTGTCATAGCCATGTGCCATTTGGAGATCTGCACAGAGCTGCACATTTTCTATTCTGTAAATTAGGACATACACAGCTCTGAAACAAGGGTCTTTGGGAGAAGGGGAGGGAATGTGCCCCTGCTTCCCACTGGAAGAACCTCCGTGTCTTCCACACTTTTTCCCTAAATAAGGCAAAATATTCAAAATGCAGTTTTATGTGACTGCATTTTATTATTTACTTATATGAGCAGCTTTCCTGAAAATTGTGCATCTAGATAATTTATATAAAAAGCCTACTTAAATTTGAAGTCTAGTAATAAAAATCTAATATAGAAGGACTCGATTTCTTGGGTTTTTTGCTTGGTTCGTATTTCTGTGGTATGATGACTTGAGAATATAAAGTCTTTGAAACAGAGACAACCTTTTAGGAAATGTGTCTGAATATGGTCTATCTTAGTAACCCACTTTCCCTGAGTGGTAATACTGCTACAGGTATGACTCATTTTTTGCTTGACTTCAGACAGGTATGTCTAAACCTGTCCTGCACTTGCTTTGTTAACAGCTCTCAGGTAGAAGTCTGTGTGGTCACTTAATTTCCATGCCTGTCTTTAACAGGAACTGAGGTGTCACAGATGAGATTATTTAAAGTTCCTCTTAGGTTCCTCTAAGGCTCCTCTTTTACTATCAGAACCTCAAATGTGTTCTATGGTTTTGACTTAGTTGATATGTAGTGCCTATAATAATATACGTAATATGGCTAGCAGTTCTGTTTCGCTCGTGAATATTCTGAGATCACATTGCCATCTTCTCCATTTATAAATTATCTCAGTGCAGTTGGTGCATTTCTTTTGCAGCCACTTTGTGGCTATTATTGTGTTTGGTTTTCTGAAAGTCGTAGATACCTGTAGTAAATTAATTATTTGAAATATCTTCTGTATTATTTGTTAAACAATTATATAGTGCTATTTCTTTCTCTTGGCTTTATAAATAGTCTTATGATATATTTATGGTGTGCATAGTGATATACCAAATGATTATGTTAAAAGTGCTCAAACAGGCAAAACCAGTTTTAATTCCCCGTGAATCACAATGGTAAATAAAATGAATGACAGAAAGATGAGGGGAAACAAGCTGGAAAGTTGTTTATATTCCATACTTTCTGCCTGAAAATTACCAAGTAACACAGACAGCTTTAGTCAGCTCTTTGTTAGATTGCACTATGAGCAATATTAGTTGGAAGAGTGATGGATGCAACATACATGTGATATAATGTGGAGAAGAGACATTTCTGAAGTAGAGAGGCAAACTTAATGCTGTTCTACTTTATATCCAGCTATTTTTCATCTTCTAGTCTGGTGTCCTTGGTCCACAGAGACATCTACACTTTCTCCTTGGACAGATTCCGGGAGGGTGGGTGAGAGTTCCCATAGTGTACAAACTCTGAATTTTTCCTGTGTTGTTGGAATACCTTCAGCAAAAAAATGTTCTTTGTTGTTGTGTGCACCACTTTCAATATAGAGACAATTTAGGTTTGATAATTTGTTTGATCATGAGTATTAAGTATTCAATTCCTGGCTTGGTTGTGGGGTGGTTGAGGAGTGTCCTCTTCTGCATTAGATTCCTTCCTGAGCTGTAGGATCCATTGCAAAAAGAAAGGACTATTTTTCAAGGGTAGCTGCCTACGGATTTCTCCAGTTCTATTCATTATTTTCAGATTCCAATGGTGTCACAAAGATGTGACAGATCTGTTGAGCTGCTTATAATTTGTCTTGTGTTTGGATCAGTTGCTTTTACTCCTATACTTTAAATTATGAATGGGCGGTTGTAGCCATACTGTTTGAATTGTTCTGTTTCACTTTGCTTCTTAAGTCATCTTTCTCTATGATTCGGCTTTCATTTTTTCTAATGTGTGTTGGAGGAATTCTGAGCAATTTTCTGGGAAAAAACTCTTTAGCTGCCAGTGCCCTAATGATGCATCTCTAAGGCATCTTCCTCCAAGATTATTGAATGTTCATTCAAAGACAGTGAAACATTCTGCTGGTGCCATTGAATAGGACTCTTTGTGCTGCGCTACTTGCAGATGTTTATGGGTTTTAGTTTGAATTTTAAAAAGCAGCTTGGCTTACCTAGTAAGAAATTGTTTTTCATTGGTTCTTAATTTATGATCTAACATTAACACCAGATATTTCAAAATAACAGCTGGTACATCCTTTGCTCTACATAAATTTATTTATTCTTGCAACTTTGTATTTAGTAGGAAATGCCTGCAATCAGAGGTATTTCTTAGGGAATATGTTGCTGATTCCTTGAGGAGCTTTATATCCTTGTGCCACTGAAATACACAATGGAAGCCTAAAGGGGTTGAGGTGTAGCTCCAGCTTTTACAGATAGTAATTTGTTAAGCATTAGCTAGCGATTCTAACTCCTTCCATGAAGATTTTTTTGTCTGTAAAATGTTGCTTGAAAGGACGATGCCCTATCAAATTAAGTGTTTGCATCATTAATTTAACTTATTCCAGTACTGTTCAATGTTCAATCTGTAACTTTTTTTTTTAATTGGCTGCTGTTTTGCTAATAATATAAATTTGCTTAGGGTCCATCCATCTGCTGGAATTGAATTAATGATTAAGTCTTCCTGCCAAAGTATAGCAATGAAAAAATAATTTCACATGTCTTCCTATTAATACCTTTCACCCCAGGCTGATATAGAAAACCACCTCCTCAGATATAAAATTATCAAAATTATACTATTTTCTGTATATTTTCCTTTAAAAATACTTTTAAAAAATTATTTTTCTTTTTTCTTCTTCCCTTCTTGAAAAACAAGCCTGTGTACCCAATATGTTATAATCTGTCTGGAATGTATATGCAGAAACCGAGTGGGATGCATTCTGGTGTCTGTCTCTGATACAAGTCTGAAGTAATTCTCTGGGGTAAGGTCTCTGTAAGTCTGCTATTGTAGCTGACCTATGGTTATTGCAAAAACATTTCAAACCTACGTATTCCATTTTTTTCTGAACATGAATAGACTAGGACCTAATATGAATTTCAAAATCAAGCCTTTCTTCTTGCATGCCGTCAGAAGCCTTTTAGCATTTTAAAGCTAAGCCTTTGCTATAGGAACAATGTTGGTCTCAGTGCCAACCTTGAATTGCAACTGTGATTTGGAAGGAGGAACTCTGCAGCTGCTCCGCTGTGTCACATGCTTTGAGCAGTGATCAGAGATGGAGAGAAAAGGCATTTATAGCTCTTACTGTGGCTTGCCTTCCTAAGTATAGCCAGGCTGAACACCGTTCCAACAGTTACCAGTATCAACTGCTCCGAAAGAAAGCACAAGAAACTTACTGGAAAGCATTAACTGTTAATCAGTTTGAGAGTCCTAATAATGATCTTTCCCTTCTGCTTTGCAGGTTTGGAAACTAAAGTAGATTTGGAAACCTAAAACAAATATATTAAGCCTCTATCACACTTCCTGAGAAGAATGGTATTCAATAAAATCTAAGTTATCATGGGAGGTTGTGAAAGCTTTAGACGACCTTTTTTTCACTTTAACTAGGAAAAAAGATTACCTTCTTTCTAATAGCATTCATAAAGATTTTAATCTGTATAATCTTTCAATGGCCTCATCAGAGGAAGTTTGGTTATCTGTCTTCTAAGAGCATCATCCTCAGCAACTCAGTCCATCTTTCAGCATTAATTATCCAAGTGAAAACAGCATGCCAGTCTCCGGTGTGCTTTATTGCTGGGACAGCTGCCTAAATAGATGAGTTTTCAGTAATAACAATCTTTGCAAAGTAAAACATCAGTGGGAACATTAGTTTAAGTGTGACACCATCTGAATACATTCTCAGCCTCAGAATAATCAAGTGATATTCTTTATTATATACATAGTGTGTAATTTGGATACAAAAATACCTCTTGTGATAAAGCTATGTTTTATCCCCTGACACTTTATTTCAACTGTGTGACTAAGCTGGCATTGTGAAAAACATAGATGTGATGTTGTATCTACAGTTCGCATATTTATATCGATATTTTCTTTCTAGTTTCCATATAACTTGGGATTTACATCATTTTTGTATGCCAAGCCTCACTGCATGTCAGTTATGATGCATGTTTGTGTTAGGACATACTTTAGAGAACCAAATTCTGAAGTGGCAGGAAATAATTGAAATGCTGCTTGCTGGCGTTCTGCCTTCCTAAAAAAAAAAGAAAAAAAAAAAAGAGTGATGGGTATAGGGAATAACTGTTTTCTCATATTGGTTTAGATTACTACTGAGCATATTTTTTGTGTCCTTTTGGTAAGGAAATAGGAGTAAGTTTCCAGAACTTATCAGCAGCATTCCCAAACTTCCATTCTGCTTTGCTGACCACCAGTCTACCATTGGGACCTTTGATTTTCATCATGGAGAACAAACAGAGCCATCAAGTGTGAAGCTGCATTGCAGCTGATGACAAGTGCTGTATAGATGGACCAAAATTTCAGGTGTGTTATGTAGGGGCAAGAGATCTAGAGGGATACATAGGACATAGGGTGGTAGCAGAGGATGAGAGGATATGGAGATATTTGAATGAAGTGCTGGTTATATGGTGTGGGGAGAGACTCAGTAGAAAGCTGAGAAAGGCGTGTCCACAGCCCGGTAAGACAGCTGCTCCTGCCACTGGAGTAGTTAATAGGACTGTCTAAGCAGTCTAAGCTTGGGAACCCATTTGCCACAAAACTGCTGTCAACTGATTCCTGACTTTCAAATATAAGGTGATTTCTTGACAGAAGTGAAACTCTGTCCTAGCAAAATAACCACAGTACTGCATAGTCTGCCACCTAATCTGTGGTACAGGTAACAGCTTTGGAGCAAGTAACAGCCTGGGGAAGAATCCTACAACTCTGGCAACTAAGCAGGTTCTGTACCATGCCTTGGATAGGATGTTCGCAGTGACCCAATGGCCTGCAGTTTTATTTTATTTTTTTAAATAAAAAATGCTCAATTTATTTTTTATTGTAATGCAGAGAAAATCCTGCAAGATTAGACAGATGGAGAAACAAGAGTGCTGTGTTGTTTCTGTTATTCTCCAAACAGCAGCTCATGATTATTATACTCTTTTTACTCAATTATTATGCTCTGAAATGGACAATAAAGATGAAGAATTGCTGTTTGTTATGTTACATGGTCTCTGGCGTGCAGTTCTATCTATGTTCTCAGAAAGAAATATTTAGTTTGCAGTTATGATAGATACTTACTAGCTTTATATCTATGAAATTATAAACTATGCTTGCTTAAGATATGTCTTCCGGGAATCTGAATGCAAGGTCATTTTTTTTCCTTCACAAGATTAATATTATAAGCAAAACTCAAATATGCACTTCTATGATAAGCTAGCATATCAACTGCAGAGTAAACAATTACTCTTGTAATCTTCATTGGCATCAGAAAGACTATTTGCATGTAAGTAGAACTTTGTGATAGGTTCACAATAGTTTGCCAAGGCTCGAGGCCTTGGAGATGATTTTTCAGGAAGTTTTGTACATATTTGGTCTTGTTATTATTCCTTAGAATGTCAATATGTATATCTGTATGACGTTAGTATACTTACATACAATAGATTGTTTGCAACAGTATGGTAAAGAGCTCAAGAAGTAATGTAATATTCAATGAGATGCTTTTTTTTTGATGAAGATTTCACTGGAGGCTAGTACTGGGAGTATGAATAGAACCAGACAATGAAGTTGCAGTTCTGACAATGTGTTTATGTTGTTGGTTTGTTTGGGTTTTTTTAATAGCCAAATTGAGTTTTAAATACTGTAGTGGTTTCTGAAAATACCAGTTGAGGCATTAGATTCCTGATCTTGTTTTGTAAAATATAGAAAGCTGAAAAACTTACTGTGGCATGGCAGAAGTTCAGCAGAATAGATCTGAGATAGTGTAATGATGATAAGCTAGGAAGTATTTACAGTGAAACTTTTTTTTTTCCCCCCCTCAGATATCTGCCATACAGGGTGAAAAAGGCATTTTGTATATATTTGCAATATGTGTGAGCTACCAAAGAGATCACCATGATCCTGTGTTATAGCACACACGAGCAGATCCTTAAGATTGTGCAGTGATGGTACCTGACAACTGTTCAGAACTTTGAGAGATTAGCATTGTTGGAGAGGGTTCCAGAGAAGGCCACAAAAATGATCAGAGGGCTGGAACACTGCTCCTGCGAGGACAGGCTGAGAGACTTGGGGATGTTCAGCCTGGAGAAGAGAAGGCTCCGGTGTGATCTTGTTGCAGCCTTTCAGTACTTAAAGGGGGCTTGTGAGAAAGACGGGGACAGACTTTTTAGCGGGGCCTGTTGTGATAGGACAAGGCGTGATGGTTTGAAACTAAAAAAGGAGAGATTCAGGCTAGATGTGAGGAAGAAATTTATTACAATGAGGGTGCGGAGACACTGGAACAGGTTGCCCAGAGAGGTGGTTCTGAGTTTAGTAACTTTCATATTATTAATGAAGTCTTCATATTCGGTCAAATTCTGCTGTGCTTTACAACCGTGTAATTCTGGATCATTTTTCTTACCTTTACTATGAATTAATCAGGAGCAAAATTTGTTACATTGAAGATATCCCCTGTCACAAAAAGAGTTAACAGGAGTAATTTGGGAGAAGTCTATGCTTGAACATGTAAAGCAACAGGTAAAGTGTTATTAGTGAGTGATGTACGATGCTCTGAAAATAGTAAAGTGCTTGTATGAGCTTGTGCTTGTAAGGAGGGATTTTTACTATGCAGTAGCACTTACTGCTTGCATCACAGCTTTGGGGAATGAAGTTAAGGAGAATCTTGCTAGCTGGAAAAAGTAACGTGCAATTTGAGTCCTTTCGAAGTAGGCTGTGACTGCAGGCAGAGGAAATGGAAATTCCCCTCTGGAAATGACCGACAGCCGCCTCCCCGTCCTGCCGAGGTGCCAAGGCCAGGTGCAGGAGCGGGGAGGAGGCGGCCGGGCTGCGCGGGCCGCGGTCCCTTCGCTCGGCGGCGCTGCCTCCCCTCGCCCCCCGCCCCGCTCCGTTCCGCACCCCGTCCCTCCGCTCCGGCGGCTCCCGGCCCGCCGCCACTCCCCTCCGCCCAGCCAGCGGCCCACGGAGCCGGGGGGCATAAAGCCCTCCCCGCCGGCGGCGGCGCGCCCGTCCGCAGCCACCCCGCCCGTCCGCAGCCACCCCGCGGCGATGGAGGCGGCGGGCGGCCGGGCGCTGCGCTGGCTGCTGGCTGCCGTGGGGCTGCTCTCGGCGCTCAGCGCCGCCGGGACGCTGTTCCTGCTGGCGCAGTGGCGGGAGCTGGGCGCGGCGCTGCGGGAGCTGGAGGCGGCGCGGCCCGTCGCGGGCAACGGCTCCGTGCGGGACCTGCTGGGCGCCGCCGGCCCCGGCCGGGCGCCCCCCGCCGCCCGCAGCAAGCGGAGCCGCCGCGGGGAGCGCGCCCGCGGACACGTGCGCGCCGAGAACGACGAGATGCTCATGCTGATGACCTACTCCATGGTGCCGGTAGGGCGGAGGCGCCCGGCACGGCGGGGCTGGGGGCGGGCACCCGCCCTCGAAAGGCTCCTGCGGGGGCCGGGGCAGCGCCGGGGCGTCCGCCGGGGGTCTCTCGGCGACCTGCGCGGAGCCGAGGCTCGGGGGAGGACCCGGTAGCGGCGGCGTTGGCCCTCGGTACCTTCTGCCTCCGGGGGCTGGGGGTCTTGGGGACGGCCGGATTTGGGCTTGTCCCAGCTTTGGCCTGAATAGCCCACGAAACGTGCGATGCCAACATTTTCGTTTGCATTGCTAGGTGTAGCCTGCTCTTGCCGCAGGGTTTATGTTGTGCAAAAATACTTGCTTGATGCTTTGGAGTATAGTGCCTAAGAAACAGTAGTTGCCTGTTTTCCTCTGTAAATGCCAAAGTCTTAGAGTCGATGGGCCGTAGAGTTTACAGATTATGATTAAACTCTTACGATGATAGTTATATGGACAAAGGGTGTGAAGTTGTTTGTCAGTATCATGGATTTAATGGAACTTCAAAAATTTAGTTGCAATAAAAAGTCAGCTTTCCATTTTCCAAGACTTCAGATTTTTAATTCTCTGTATCACTAATGGAAGCCCCCATGTGTTTTCTGCTGTTCAGCACCTCAGTGTGAGTTACTGGATATTACTTTACCATCACGTTTCTTTGGAATTGATTGTGCCCTTTCAGTAAGTTTTAAATTTAAGGTGGTATTTGGTGGGTCAGAGGAGGAGAACTACATGTCTTTCCTCTGGCAAAACTGCAAAGCTTTCTGTACTTCAGTGAAAAGGTTATTCTTGCTTGGTAGTAACTGCATCATTGAGCTGAAAAATTATACAGGTCGTTTAGTTGAAAAATTTAGAATAGATTGAAAAGCTTTTATGTTCTGAGTCAGAAGAAATGCAAGAAAAACATTACTATTGAGGGAATCTTAGTGGAAATTCTGTCCCAGTAAGGATTGCAGGTCTAGGCCCACAAAAAAGCAGGAAAGACTAACTCAAGCTTCTACTGATGTAACTAATATTACTTGTTTAAAAATGACTTACAGAAAATACATTTTCAGTAATGTTCTGCCAGCATTTTTGTTAATAAACCATTGCAGTGATGATTTTACAGTGGTAGCATCTCTGTTAATATTAGAGCTAACGAGAGTGTAGATCATAGGTGTTTGTAGTATAGAGTTTTGGTAATGCAACTGTTGGGGGTTTTAGAATAAATAATGGTTATTTTTGTTGTGCTAAGGTCATTTAAGTCCTTGTGCTTTGAGTTTAGAATTTGCAGTACAAGACTTCTGCAATTCAAATAATGTCTTTTTAGTAAGAGGCAAAACCAAAAGCGATTGCATATTTGTATTGCTACTTTGGCAAGTGAAATTAGAAACATTTTTCATGGACCCTATGCATCTTACCAGAGTGTTTAATTTCTTGTAGTCTTAAAATCACATTGGGTTTGTAATTAAAATGGTCTTAAAATAACACAAATAATACACATTTCAGCTCTTTGGCAATTCAGAAAAAAATGTTAAACATTATTTTAGGTTAAAGTGGAACCTAAATAATTGCTTTTTGAACCATAATTCTCAAGTTACTGTGTTCGGGCAGGTCTATTTCAAATTTGAAAACATAAATGGCTTTCTAGAAACATATACAAAAAAAAAGGAAAAAAGCAAGGTAGTTTTTTTTGTGTGGGTTTTTTTTGTGGTTTGTTTTTTGGTTTTGTTTTTTTTTAAATCAGATGTTAGAAAACTTGCTACTCTGGTGAAATATTTTTGTGTGCTATAGCTAAGCTTTTCATCACAACATTTAGTCAAAACTGCTTCCTGGTTCTTTTAAGAAATCATCTTGGTGTTTGGCAGCTGCATCTCGTTTTGTTCCATCCAATACGAATTGCTTCTTTGAGTCTGAGGGATCCATAAATAAAATCATTGGAGAAGATTCAAAAGATTCAAATCCTGACAGGGGTTGAATGCTGTTAATCTCATTTATTGTTATGTGCTCAGGCTTAAATCATGTATGGCTGTTGGATGTCTAGATAATTTTGACAGTGGCAGTTAAATATGCTACTCTGCTGTCATTAAGCAGCATGTATGGATTAAATGAGTATTATTGCCCTTTCGAAATAGCACCGAGTGACACAGTGTATATTTTAACAGCATGTAGCAAGACTTGTGTAGCTTCTCCATTTAAATCACCACTGCGACTACTGCTGTGTGCAATGTGCTTCATTTAAATGTATGTGTCCTGCAGGGAGTTGCTTGGTGATTTTTTTGTGCCATTTTGTTCTTACACATTTCCATCAAATATTTTTCATTCTGGCTGCTGCTCTGAAGGGTAATTGTGTGCAGACCCACATGCTCAAGAGGAAGAAATTCCTTAGAAAAGTTTTCAAGCACCTCCCACTCCATTTTTCTATTTTGTATCTAACTCCCATTAATGTAACATGAAAACCTGAATGCTTTTGTAGCATTGAACAAATTTCCTTACTGTTGGTGAGATGGTCCCTACTACATGGGTGGGCCTTAGAACCATGTTCCAGCCTCTGTTAAATGTGGGCCCTGAATGGAGGTTTTGCCCGAGTAGGATCTTTCGTGTAGGGGAGGCACAGATTTCTGCAGATTGCTACTACAGGTGTAGCAATCTTACTCCTCTACACAGGGGAGATCCGCTGTGGCCACTGTTCAAAAATCTTGGAAATAACTTTAGGCATCAAAAATCATATTTTAGCTTTTGTGGTATGAGTATATTTTTGGTTCTGTGCCTTTTATTTATGCCTTTATAAATATATATATTTATTTTGTAAGAGAACAAAAATAGGAAATTGGCAAATCTGTTGCTGTAGAAAGGCTGATGAGAGGGTAATGGTCTAATAAGTTTGTGAGCATTAAGTTCGAAAGTGAGATTTAAAACAGTGCAGGAAGTGGTGGCTTATGGATATCTATTTATCTGAGTAGTTGCTTCATAGTTTAGGTTGTCTCTTTTTCTTTTTTCACCCTTTCTTCATGAGAAAACTACTTTTTTTAGCATTTAAATAAGATACTTTTTTTGTGTGTGGCTGTTCTTCATGGCAAAGGTGATGCTGGCCGATTGCATGACTGGTATAGGACTCGTTAAGCTGGAGGTTCTAGGCTACTTGCTATAACACACTAACTTCTTGAGTGCCAGGTTTTTTAATTGTCACCTGAATTGCACTGATTGGTAAAAATAATGCTGTTGAGATAATTAGAGGTCTGCAAAGCAAGCTGTAATCACTTCAGCAACCTCAACGAAACCATTCGGATTAAAATGCAGTTGGAACATACGTGGACAACATATATTTTACAGATTTACAGGGTAGAAGCCAAGTGTTTTCAAGGGGTGTGAGGGGAAAGAGAAAAGAAAATTCTGATATTCAAAACCAGTTAGCTCTTCTCGCCTAATTTAAATTGAGTCTAAAACTTCTAAATATAAGAGCTGTTCCAGTAGAGTCTGGAATCTAGTAAATTCTCAGCATATGTCTGACAGAATTGAAATACATAGTCAAATGTAGTTTGATTTTGCAGCAAAAGAATACTTACCATCAAAATAATTGTCTTCTATTTGAGTCTGTTAGATTTGTCACTTGAAGCTAATGATGCATTGATTTTAAAAATAATGATTGACAGCAGCAAATAACCTTGCTAGGATTAAACATCAGTCTGCCTTTCAGATTGACTTGCACTTGTTTTTTCTGTCTTTTGGGAGTAGTGTGTTCCACTATTTGCAAATAGTGTAATTGTACCAAGATGAATACAAGTGCAACTCTGGGTAAATTATCGTAGGTTGCACAGCGCTAAAATAATAATATTTTTCTTAGCATAAACATTAGACTTTCTCATAAAGAGCTGAGACACTTCCAGTGCTCATGTTCATAATATTCTCATTTCTGCTGGATGTTTTGATGAGTTGCAAAACATTTTCAAGTGTTGACTCTCAGCATGTGGGGCAGTACATGTAATGTGAATGTTTGCCCAGCCAAAACCCATGTGTTTTGTAAAGATGACTTTTTAATTGATAAGCTTCAGTCTACTCTAGATTAAAAGCACTAGTATGGATGTCTGTTACTGCTTGGTTTTTATAAAATCTGCCATTGTTAGGAGGAAGTATTTTGAATGGACAAAGGTCCGTTCCACATTTGTAGATCTTGGTTATTCCAAGATAAGAAATCACTTACTTGGAGCATAGGTCATCTTTCTCCCTGGATATGCTATGTTGGAAAAGTGTCTATCGTTTGATATGAATATAAAATAAAATTGAATGTACTCTTTATTGGCTGATGTTGGCCTTTAATGCCTGCCACTGATAGACTCAATGTATGGACACCAAACCTGTTTTACAGATGGATGGTGTCACAATGTCAAGGTAGTTCTGAACAGCTTATTCTTATAAGCACAGAGCGGACAGTTGTATCTTTGTTTTTGGAATTATTTCTGTAGGCAAAGTAAACTAGATACTGTTACGGTATGCATTGTTTTCAACTTTGCTTTCTTTGCAATATTAGGTCCGAGTGATGGTGGATTTATGTAACAGCACAAAAGGGATATGCTTAACAGGTATGTTTATTGCCTTAAGCATTGCACCTATGTTAGCTTCAGGAATGCAGAATTACAATATTTTCGAAAAACTTGAGGTCAATGACTACATCAAAGAACTACGCTATTTATTCTCTCAGAATTTACATATCAATGGGGTTATTTATTAAAAAAAAGGCAATAGGTGCTACTTTGGGACTTATCTGTACCTACTTACTCTAAATGTCAGAATTTGAAGAGCTTGGTTGATGTTACTTGGAGCTTTCCTTCCCATGTAGTTGTCATAAGCAAATCTTATAGACGTGGGTGTTTAACATACTAATTGAGGTCTGAGGTGGGTACTTTTGTGTATTTCCACACACTTCAAGGCTAACATGGGACGAACATACAGGGTGTAGGAACTTCCATCCCTGTGGAGTAGTGGGACTTGGATGAGAAATGCATTTGCCTCCCCGCCTTGGGCCACAGTAACAGGACATTGAGTTTCACATGTTACTAGTGAGGGCTGGGACGAGATGATGTGGGCATTTTCTATGTTATTTGGGGAACAGAATGTGAGGTAGTAGCCAATTTAAGGGCTATGGTCCAGCTTTGAAGTCTGTAACAGACTGAATCATGTGTTCTTTTTGGAAATAAGAAGACTATAGAAACAAGCAACTTTTAATGAGTTTAAGAAAACACTGTCTGTCTGGTTTGTATTTTCAAATGGCTATAAGGTCCATTTGGCTCCACTGATTTCAACATAAATGAGAATTACCACAGTACACACAGATGTTAAATGCTGCTTCTGAAAGTTTAGATGAGTCCTGATGGCAACTGAGGCTGTATCACAGACAACCTAAAAGTTTGTTTGTTTGCGCTCCCGACTTCTGAATTCATGCTATTTGGTGCCTTCTGCACCTTTTTGCTCTCTTGACACTATCGAATTTTGTCTCTATTACTGGCTTTCTCTGCTATAGGCCTCTCTGACATTTGCTAGTTTTCCAGGACCTTTCTCATTTCTCTTGTGCTTATAGAAGGATAATCAAGATCCTTAGTTTTTGAGATGAGGCGGTAATTGAATGCACTAATGGATGTAACATGGTAGTGTGGAAAAAATGCTCATTTACTGGAAAACTGGCAGAAAGATGGTAACTGATGTTACTGCCTGTACTGATTAAAAGGGATAATTGCTGTAATGGTATTATAAAATGGTTTTCACTTTACTCATAATGCTTTCTAATTAATCCTGAAAATTGTCTTCCTTGGGGAAGTCTAGTAATTACTGTTATTTTTTGTCGTAGAGAGTTTTGTTGAAACAATACAGTACTTTGTTGGCTGGATAAAAATGTTCACAGAACTAATCTGGTTCTTTAATTGCAACTACCACCTTTGTATTCTCCTAACCTGCTTTTCCTGTTTGTGGGGGTTTTTTTGGTGCTTGCTTGCTTGCTTGTTTGTTTGTTTTGTTAAGTGTATAGGATCACATAAGATAAATCTTGTTACAGAAACGTTTTCTTGCTTACTTTCACCTGCTGTGCTTTCTTCTCACTAAGGTCCTATGCTTGAACTAAGTCAGAGAGAGTGAGACAGATTTTTATTGTATTACATGTTGCTGAATAACTGAAGCAAGTCCAATTTCTAGTACACCAACCGGGGTCTGTGAGGAGCTGCGTCCAGTCTGGAGAACAATTACATGTGAAAAGCCTGATTGTTAATAATTGTTAATAATTGTAGCATCAGTATTGTAAAGCTATTCTTCTTCTACTATAGCAGGATCTTGGAGAACACTTACATAAAGTAAATATAATGATTGGTACAATGCCATGGATGCGAAGCATGTAAAGGTACCCAAGCCCCTGACAGTGAGATTACATTGTAGAGGTGGTTGTTTGTCAAACCTGTATCAACTGAAATTTGCAAAAAGCAAAATGTGTGTATGTAATTGCTTTTAAGGAAGTGAGTCTGCTAATGCTCAAATAGTTATTTTTAATACAAAGCAGTTAAATCCATAGATGTTAATTTTGAATTCTGAGAGATTTTCCTCCCCTTTTACTGTTATGATCTAATCAATCCAATTTGGAATTGGTTATTTTTGGTTTTTTGCTGGCTTAAACTCATTGTTTCTTTTTTTCTTGTGTTCTTTTGCTGCTCCTTGTTGTAGGCCCCCCAGGTCCCCCAGGTAAGATACTTGGATAATTGCAGTAATATTTTTGAGTAATTGAGACAGTTACTGGTACAAAATGTTGAAATGTATTTTTTATAGAATAGTATTCTTTTGCTAATTAGAATGAGGGAGAGTTGAATGACTGCCTGCCTTTATAATTTTTTTGTATTTAGGTCAACTTGTGCCCCTTCTGAGAGGGCTGGGATGTTTTAGACATTATACTTATCCAGTGGAGGAAACAGAATAGTTTCATGTTTGCTAAAACATATTTTATCAAAACCATATGGAATTAAGAGTGTTTAAGTAGCGTGTAGCTGTAGAGATGACTATATATATATATATATCAAAAGAGTAAACTGATATTATAATTTAACACTAAAAAACACCTCCTTAAAAATGTTGGTTACTGATTCTACCCTCCCACCTCCCCCATAACTTTTCCTTCTTTCTTATTTAATTCTCTCTGCTACCACTCATGTGGTTGCTAAGCTATAGAACAGTTACTTGCTTACTTTCTGTGCTGTAGCTGTGGGTCTGCTTAGAATAATTCTCCGTATGAGGAAAGTGTCAGGTACTTTTCGTTTGTGGGGGTTCAAATAGTGACGACGAGGGGGTGATGTCTCCTGTATCAACCAGTTGTGGTTTGGCACTACAGTATCCTGGACAAGTAGGGAAATGCTTTTCTTGTGTTAGATTAGTCCGGCCAGCAGCAGAAGCAACATTGAAGCTTATGTGGTTTGTGGAAGATGCCACAGTCACTGTCAAATTCAGAAATGGGATGGGTTCCACTGTGTTTGTCCTAGAAATGGAATCCAAAAGGCTGATCACAAGCAACTTACCTTTGTTTTTATAGTTTTTTGTTTGTTGCAGGTGGGTGGTTTTTGTTTGTATTGTTTGGTTTAGTGGTGTTTTGTGTATTGGGGCTTAGTGGGGATTTGTTTGTTTGTTTTGGGTTATTTTCGCTTTGGTTTTTAGTTATTATTATTGAGGAGGATACTCTATTGGCATGGAGAACATAATGCTCAATTAGTGGATTTCGTATGTCTAAAGAATGTGTGTGTGTATATATATATAAATATACTGTATGTAAATATAGTAGATTTGGGGATAAATTGCATTTAACAGTGAAAATTCAGTTATGCTGTTTGGTTTGTTCAGGGCCTCCTGGACTTGATGGACTGCCTGGCTACAATGGATCAGATGGAGTCCCAGGTATACCAGGACAAAAGGGAGAACCAGGAATAAATGGAAAAAGAGGAAAAATAGGTGTGTGTGCATATATATATATTTAGTAGTTGTTTAAAAAACAAAACAAACCATTCTTACTGTTTTATTTTAGATCTTTGTACAGGGACAAGGGCTTCAATGTTTACAAAGAAGTTGCATGTTACAGAATTCTGTAGCATTCATTTTCTTACAGTAAGCTTTGGTAGATTCCTTCAGCCTTAGTCCAGTGAGGAGGGTGGTAGACATACTCACAGAATATTGCAAATTAAAGTTATTGGATACATTGTATTGATTTTCAGTATTCTGATCTTCCTACTAAATACTGTTATTGTAAGAATATTTCAGTTCCCTCAACCTGCCAACATAATGGCCCTTTGACTTCACACCTCTTAAAAAAAGAAAGCCAGAATATGGGGCTGGTAGTTGTTATATGTTACCACAGTTTTGGTTCCAGATTCATAATAACTATGGCAGGAACAGTATGCTTCCATATTTTTCTTCTTTTTTGCGCTACCTATTTAGCTGGTCTTTGAGCAGCTTTTTTTTTTTTCTCCCTCATATAAACTTTGTAATGCAATAGATTCTGTAGGTACTACTTTAATGTAGCTGACACAGATAGAGCAGCTCTGCTAAACAGCCCACAGGCTGTGTGTAGCCCACAAACAATTTTCCATCCTGGCTGAGGAAGCTATTTGGCCTAACTTACTGACTTCACCATGATGTGTTTCTACTAAGAATGGAGAGAACCAGCAGCAGATGTGCTGTTGTTTCTTAGCTGTGCGGCTAATCAGCACGTGAGGAAATGGGACAGGGCAAACACCGATGACAGAGAACAGTAGTACCCCTGGCATGCTAGATTGAAAGCCATGTGGGCTTGCTGGCAGGAACAATTGTCTTCTATATCTTCAGACACTACACGGTATGTCAATTTAGTATCCTCAGCAAATGTTTAAAATTGGAAATGGAAGTGAGAACTAGTCTTCAGACAGCCAGGTGAAATTGCGCCAAAGACACATTTTACCCCAAAACTGTGATTCCCATTTCACAAAATCAATTTAAATAGTAAAGCAATTAGTAGAAAAAAAAGCATTTTCTTCTCAAATACTAACGAATGTAATTTATTTGAAACCTATGCTTACAAGAACACTGACATTTCAATTTTACAACCATTATGTTTCTCCCAAAGCAAGAAAATACCAACTGGCACAAAAGTAGAGGATGCAGGTACTTGGTGTCTCGGTTGTGCAAGCACAACATCGTTTTCCTTATTGGAGAACAAAATCACACAGGACAAAGGAATATCTTGTTAAATATTTTACTGTGATTTTACTTTACTATGTGGTCAAGTGCAAAACTATGTGGAATGTGGACTGTTCAGGCTTCTAACACGTGTAGAGGGAGGGTTATAGAAGCCATGTGAAAATGACACTAGGTAGCTGTATCTATGCTCTAGTGGGACAATGAAAAATACTAAAAGTGCAATCTATATTGTAACGTTAGTGCATAACTTCTTTAAGATCAAGTCTAGAGGGACCATGAAAATGCCCTTCTTTAGCACCTTGCAAATGTGAAATAAGTATGTTACTTCACGTTTTTCTTTTGTATTCCTGCTTACCCAGAAATTCTCCAGCCAGTGTTAACAAGGCCCAGATCTGTGTATTTCATGTTCAAAACTCAGAGATCACTAAGTAAAGAGTATATTATTTGCACCACACGATTGTACACCGTTTCCCTTCATATTAGGTTACAGTGTTGTTTTGAAATTGGAACAAATTACAGCTGTCCAGCTAAATATGGGTGAAAATAACAACTAAAGTGAGTACGTTTTGTATTTTTTAAAAAATTGATTGATGCTTCATACTGGAACAGTGTTCTTGGTACTGAAACACTATTTATTTCTAGGTGTGCCAGGACCAAAAGGTGATCAAGGACAGAAAGGAGAACCTGGAGAAATGGGTTTACCTGGCAAGGATGGTGTGCCAGGAGGAAAAGGCGCAAGAGGAGCAAAGGGTGAAAAGGGGGATGCAAACAATGATGTGATATTAGAAGGTAGGAAGAAGTGCTCTTAGGAGCTTTCTTGTAACTGTGTACTTGACAGAAAAAGACACTCTGCCTCATGAATTGAAACATGAATTGATCTACAAGAGCAAGACCAACCAGCATGTTGTCCACAGTGAATTTTTGAGTATTGCTCAGCCCAGGACATTCTGTTCTCTTTTTAATGCAAGTCTTCAAAAACCTTTTCTGCTTGGCCTTCAGGAGGTTGAGGTGTACATGAATTCCACTCTTTCCAGTACACTTCCAGACAGCTGACCTCCTCGTGCTCTTCCTTGCAGCGTAGTTTTATTTTTCTGTTAGAAAACGAGGGGCAGATTTCCACTCAGGAATACACGAAGCAGCCACAAAGATAAGCTGTGTAAAATTATAGTGCTGTAGCCTCTGAAGTTGAGGTCTTCCAATACAGTAAGTAAAAGGCAACAGTGCTTTATAACTCTTAATTGTGCCTGTAATCCAGACAGATAAATTGCATTGATGTCCTACAACTTGTGATGTTCTGTACAGTTACCTTCCAACCGACAGCATCCCAGTGAGTTTATTGCACCAGATTTCTGTATGCATAAACCTCTTAAGAGAGAGGCTGGTTTAGAAATCTCTTGAAGTCCATCATGTAGACACATAGAGTTCTCTGCAGGTTGCCTGTTGCCTGCAGGGCCCGTGACATTGTACTCTGTTTTGTACATAGGTGCAAAAGGTGAACCGGGACCACCAGGGCCCCCAGGACCGCCTGGACCCCCAGGGCCTCCGGGAAAACGTAAAGGTAAAGCACAGCTTCAGGAGAACGTATACAGCAGCAAATGCACAGGTTAGTTCCTTCTGCTGTTCTTTTTAGTATTTTAAACAGTTTTGAGATTAAACCCATTGCTCCAAGTCTCACAAAACAGGAAGCAAGTGTTTAATTTTGCTGACATCAGTAAAGCTGGACAAACTTAAAGCTGAGCACGTGCTTTGGTGTTTTGCCAAAATATTATTTGGATAAGGCAGCAAGTTATTTCCAGTGTAATATTAGTCTTTTAATCATGTCGTACTCATCCCCAGGCAAAGTATTTACACATGGTGTTTTCTGTTAGATGGGGTATATTTGGAAAGTAAAAGAAATGCAGCTGAAATGTTTAGCTTTTAAATGCCGAATTTTAATTTTACATGTGAATATAACACCCGTTAACCAGGCTACATTTCTTTATATTCTACAACATGAAATTGCTTGGTCATTGGCAAGACTGAAGCAAGCCTGAACTAGCTAAGGGTTTTAAAAGCTGGAGGAATACAAAAGGATTCTCTGAGACTTTGTGTCCATTTGAATAAGTAAGTTTTGGAGCAGGGTGATCTTGAGTCCTTTTCCATCGTTGCTATTTATCAGTATTTTGTCCTGAATGACAGGTGGATCATGAGTCTCTTTTCTTTCCTTTACTGTAGCTGTGTTGGTGAGACAGATCGCTAATTCTAATATTCAGAAAGAAAAAATTAAAGACAGAGTAGATTTCCTTCAAACTGTGACTGCAAATTGCACGGCAGATACTGTTAAAACCAAAATATGAGTATCCAGATTGCCAGGTCATAGACTGTGTGCTGAAGTCCAGCAGCTGCTGCACTTTTTTTTTTTAAAGTTGCTGATTAGACTGCTGACATAATTAAGACTTTGCTGTGAGATATCTCTGGCATGATTTTCAGGTGTGCTGGATACAAGTAAATCCTCATGGATTTAACTTTATGATGTGGGTGGGTTGTTGAAAAGTCATGTCAGCGTTTCATGTTACAACTTGTATCCATGGTTTAGGAGATCTTTTTCTCAAATAGATTAAAGTTGTGCCTTCGAGAATATCCGTGTGTGCGCATTTACCCATGTGTGTTTTTTCATGAGCAAAGCGCTGCCTCTGCTCTGTGGAGCACATGTAAAGTTAGGTGGCATATATCTTCTCCTCCAGCAGGTGGCTGGTTGAAAGTACTCTGCTGTCTTATATAGCGTAATGAGCGTATTTTTCCACGCCTGAAGTTTATATGGATTTAAATATATTAGTAAGAGCTAAATACTTTGTGGAAAAAAGTGTTGGTGTCGATGTGATACCAAAGACTATATTAATATTCTAAAGGACTTCTATAGTAAACACATTTCTTACTATATTTTTACAGATATTTATATTTATCAGAGAAAAACGTCATTTTAAACTGTATTTCTCAGCGAGGCTTAAATTTCTTCTTGCATATGTGAGTGGGAGGAGCTTCAAAGAGGTTAACAGGGATATTGAGACCCTCTGAGAAAGTATTTGCAACTTTTGTAGTCAACTTTATTTTCAACATTGAAAAGAAAATGTAGTATCTGTGATCTTTGTTCTCTAATGCTCTAAAGAATTCTGTTTTGAATTACAAGTATTTAATGAGGGTTTGATTTTTCTAATGCTTTTAGGTGCTAGTTCAGGCACGTGGGAGTGGGGAAAGTGGGTGTATTTGGGAAGGCTGGTGCTTGGATGTTTACTCATTTTGTTGTGAAAATCAGCAGCCGTGTTTTAAAAGTATTTCAAGATGGATATATGAAGTTGCTGGAGTTCTGAAATTTTTGGGCAAAAATGTTATCACACATTCCTGAAAAACTCTCAAAAAAAAAATCTGGCTTTGCGTCTTGCATTTCAAAACATTTATACATACTGGAAGAAGAGAGCCTTTTTGTGCTAGTGCGGAATTAGTTGTAGAAGATGACAGTAGCTGGTGGTCTGGATGCTCAGGAACTTGGGTTCTACAAACATTGTGGTACTGTGATAACTGTGAATTTTGGTTCAAGGTATTAGCTGATCATGGAAAGCAAAGAGGAGCTGACGCGAGTACAGCATTATATTCCTAGCTTACTCCAGCTTGAGGATGGAAGCAAACTTTTGGGTTTGGATCTACATGCTGGATCTGGCTGTCCTTGTCTCTTCCCCGAGTGGTGTTGCTTTCGAGGTGGTTGCGGCTCTCAGTGACTGTTGCTACCCCTACAGTTCTGGGATAATTTTCCTCCCAGCTGAGATGCCTGTTTTCAGGGAGGTCAGAGTGATCCTATAAAAGAATAGCAAAGGATGGCCCAGTTATTAATCTTTCACATTTCTGGAAAATAAGAGAGTCACTGTGACAGTATTTGGTAAAGTGGGGTTTATTTTGTAATTTGGGGTGTAGTTTCTTGACAGGCATACCGAAAGGGAATGGCACAAGAACTCCATGCACTTATAAAGTGTGAAACAGAGCAATTGGTATGTCTCACCATTAATAGAGTGATATGTTTTTATGTGACCATCATTCTGTTCAGTTTGCTGAGATGTAAAATCTTTAAAAAAATATTATTCTAAATGCTATTAACCAGTGAATATTTCATATTGAGTGGAACATATATCAATTATTTCTGCCTCTTATTTTTAATATAGCATGTAATTGTAATTTTAGTAGCATGTAGGAACCTCAATCAGGAGATTTGGGGTATTGAATGTCAGAATAGAGTGTGAAGAGCCGCTTTACTACAGAAAGTAGATAGCTGGAGGAGATTTTGATTGTATTTGAAATTCAGAAATGGATGAACTGTTGTACAAGATATAATTGGAACATATACTCAGGTAGCTGAGTGTTGAAACAGACCGAAGTGCTTTGGAGGATAAGTTATCTGATGGATTTGTGATGGACTTTAAATCCCAGTGTGCAAATGGGAGCTATACTCAACTCTGCAAAGAGGAGAACTTCCTCAAGGAGCATTTGTGCTTTATGAGTCAGTAGGCTGTGAGATCTTATTAGCAAAATTCAAAGAATAAAGCAGCGTTTGTAATTAAATATTCGTATCCCTTCGAAGAGAAGAGAATACACATAATGATTTACAACTGTAATTAACTTATTACATAAGAATACAAGAATGGTTTCTTTAAATTAAATTTTGAATCAGGTAAAACTTTATTTCTCCAAAAGAAGAGAATAATTAGTTGGAAGCTCAGGTGTATTTGTTCTCAATGGTACTGGGTACTGTTAGCTAATTCTAAAAGAAACAAAACATTCCTGATCCACTCTCTTACTCTGCCTTTCCCACCATCCCCAGACAGACCAAATCAATAGTTTTAATATCTTGCAGACCCCATTAACTCTCAGCTGGAATATTTTATGACAGGAACCTGTGGGATATTTATCTTTTATCTTTTTTTTGTGTGTGTGTGAAAAGAAAGCACTGGAAATTTCAAATAACAGTCTCTGATTGAAAACTGTCTTTTTAATCGTAATTGCTTTCTGTTTCATGCAGCTGAAAATCCTCAGAGTATTGCAAATAAATGCAAATGGTGCACTCAGCTTCGCTACAAACACTGACCTGGTTCTGGACTGTTCTATAGTCTTATAAGCTAATGTATAGGGAACCGTTCATTCAGTATTTAACTGTATCTATTAGACTCAGCTCCAGAAAACTGACTTATGCTTAGTGAGTTCCTTTTTGAGATCTTTTGACAATATTTTGAGATCAGAAGCTTGAAAGGGATCTAGAGGGATTGCTAGATTCTAGCTATAGGCACTCATCGTCCCATGGCTGGATTAACTTTTTGTGCCTTATTTCAGAGAGATGCTGTGATCACTTACAGACTTTCAGTGTCATATCACTAAATGTCCTAGATAAATGTGTAGAAGAAATACCTGTTGTTCTTGATCTATCTTGGAGTAGTTTCCTTCTGCATGAACAAAGAGAGGATGTAACCTAAAGGAGAAAACAACAATGCAGTATAATCTGTCCCTTCTTTTCCTGAACGTCACAGTACCCTTTCAGCATTACTTTACAGCTATTTCATATTTTACTATCTTTCTCATTTAAACTTCATCATAGCCCTGTAAATCCCAGAAAGATACTGGAAGGCAACAGTGAAAATGCATGTCCAAAAGAATTTGCCGCCTGGATGTCAAGCAGTGTGAAATGTGTTAGGGGATGAAAGTTAAGAATGGAATTAGAAAACAAGGCTACAGTGAGATCAGGATACCTTCAGCAAAGGTGGCTTTTTACTCTAAGCAAACTGAAATGCATTGCATTGTTTTAAAGACAAAAGAGGTCTGTTTAAAAATGTCCATAAATACTTTCATTCAGACATCTTTTTTAATAGTAAAAACTAAGAGAAGAGCCAACAGGTTACTCTGTAAATTGTTGAGGGGTGGGGAAAAATGTTGCCAGGTGTTTATTTGTTTCTAATGTGAACCATTTCCATGTGTGTAAGGAATATAGTGTATAATTTCCCTCAGGCTTTCATATTGCCCCTTTAATAGCATGGATGACTGACCTGCATTCTTATGCATTATGTGCTTGGTGTATGTGTTAGTACTTTATTACTATTTTGGGCATTAACAGCACAAGCAAAATTTCCAGTGTTGTGTACAGAATACACCCCCTCTGCTGGTTTATGTAGATTTGGGCATGAAGCTTTTAAACTTAGCCATCACTCATTCTCAAGAAAGCATTTTCGGTATTCCTGCTAAATCAGCCAGTTGCCAGTTACCTCAGTTGTCTAAAGGTATCTAAGGAAAGGGGCAACTCTGTCTTTCTAAGCAGCTACTCAGAAATTCACAGCGAAGGAATTAAATCTGTTGAGCAAAATTAGTTACTCCTCAAATTCGACTGTCAGCCTGACAACTTTAAGGAAACAAAGCAGCCCAAACGCTTCATTTCCTTGGCAGACGTGAGAGTAAATCTTTCCTAATCTTTTTTTGACCAGACCAACCTAAGCTTTTTTTTTTTTTTCCCCCAGATGAAACAAAATCCCAGTCGCCAGTGGATTCACTGATGTGCACATCTGTCATGTCAAATATAGAAAAATGACATGTTTTTCCTTTCTCTGTCTCAACTCTAGGTGAGACATGTGCAGTACCAAATGATGATACCCTGGCTGGAAAAGCTGAAGACAGAACCTCTGGTCCTTCAAAAAAAGCTGGTAAACTGCTACAGAGCATGACTGACTGCTACTTACTGTCTAAATGTCCCCGATAACAAACATGTGCTTTTTCTCTACTAGAATGTGTCATAACATCTGTAGGAAGCCCTATTCACTTTGTCAGTGTACAGCAAACGTTTGGAACTTGGATGAGGGAACCTGCAAATATAAGCGATGAAAGGATTTGGCTTACCATGCATTTTTCAGGTAGGCTGGCAGTAGTCACTCATCAAAAATCAGTTGTTATACTAACATTGCTTTCTTAATTCCTTCAGTCTAAACTAATACTTTTGATCACATATGATGGGGTTTTGCCCACGTCTTTTTCAGAATGTTTTCCATCTTGCCTGTGTAATACTTGACTATACATATGGTTATAGACATTTAGACATTTGTAATATCTTCAGACATTTTCAGAGTCAACAACAGATTTTGAAAAAAGCTTGAGGATTTTAGGTTTTTTGCTTGTTTGTTGATTTTTTTTTTTTTTTTTAATACCTAATCCAAGTTTAAATGCCTGTTGCTCATGCCTTTCTATTTTTTTCTCTAAACAGTTTCCTATGGCTTTACTTCCCGAAATTGTAGCTAGGAGTTTTGCCTTTCATTTAGCCAGGCATGAAAATGAATCAGATGCTGCATGAACTACATTTAGTGCAGGAAAATTTCTAGGACCTAAGTGGAAAAAGGAAATATTTTCTGTGTATTTACCAACTGTGCAGAATTAGGTCTGTGGGAAGCAGGCCCTTGAACACCACCTCTAATAGATCTGTTTGTCTCTGGATTATTTTATTATTCCAGCAAGTTGAATCACTATTGAAAACACAAATACAATTGTTGTCTGTCAGATATTTGATTGAGATTGACTTTCAGTAGAGACTGAATTTTAGGGTAGAGATTTCAAAATCAGATGAACCAAATGATAGTCCATTTTTCATGTTTTCCCCTTCATTTAGGAAACTCTATAAAAGAATATGAGAATTCCAATGCCTTGCTGAATGACACCTACAGGATCTTAAACATCACAGGATACTTTCATGGATGTGGTCATGCAGTACAAAACAATCATCTGTACTATCAAAAGGGAGGAACCAATGTCATTCTGAAGTAAGTCAAACATAGCTGGCTTAAGGCAAGTGGTGTTGTGGAAGAAGGAGCAATGGGTTAGAGTGACAGAAGTGAACCTCAGGAAAGCAGACCACTTTCCTTGTACATTTTGTGTCTCCTTTTGGTCCTATCTAGAATAGGAAGAATGGAGGAATGGTTCAGAATTCTTTCCAGAACAGGACAACTGATTCTTTCCAATCTGTAACTAGAATGTGTGTGTGCAGGTGCTGTGGGAGGAAAGGAACTGGGAGGGTAGTCCAGGTCCATTACTCTGCTGTGACAGTTCCTGTGGTTAACCTGAGTAGTTACTACAGGATAGGACAACTGAGCCTGCAGATTAACAAGAAGCCATGTGCAGAGGTGACAACAGATTTTTCTTTTGGCTATCCTGGGGTCCAACAGGTTTCTATTTTACATTGCATTGCTGTGGGTGTTCTTGCACTTGGATTCCTTGCTGTGCTTGTAATTGTGAGAAAGAAATGGGAATGGACTAAGAAATTTGGGGGTCAGAAAAAAGTATCTGATTTAAAAAATAAACTGTGCATGTACCAGAGTAAGAATTGGTTCAGCAGCAGTCTGGGGACACAGCTGAGTGGTTGTGTGATTGTAACGCCCTGTGCAGCCTGGCTTTCCCGAGCTTGTTGCTGGGTTGATGCACATGCTCTGACAGCACTGCCCGTGGCTGGCAGGGGCTGTCTGTGCTGCGGGTGCAGAGGAATGCACGGAGGCACCAGCTGAGGACATGGCGACCTGCTGAATTGCCCTCTCCACTGTGGAGGAGCGGCTCCACTGTTTGATTTCCTTGTAAAAAGAAGCTCCTACAACTCTCCCAATGTATCTCCCTGAACTGGGAATTGCATCCCTATTTTTCAGTTTCTACTCAGGACAGAGACAGACAATACAAATCAAAAACTCATCTTGTGGGAAGAGCCAAAGACAGACAGTCCAAGGGCAAGTGAAAGATTGCATCTGCTTTCAAGTTCCCTTACACGATTCTGATGTTTGAGCCAAGAACATTACTATACTTTGATGTCTATTCCCAAGCAGGTGTGAGTGCTGCCTTCCTATATTCATTTGGATGCCAAGGAATGTGAGCAAGCTGCTTGGATTCTATAATATTTATTCTGCCAAAGACAAGTCCACTTTTTGGCAACCTCCTTGATCTTTAGGGCTTTTTGTTTATACATCTGTAAAAGACCATCTCTGTCTAAGCAATACACAGTGACAGGACAGAGTTTCCTTAACTTTGCTTGCGTACCATTAATTGGGAAATGCATTCACGGACAGATGAACACAGGCTATCTGTGGAATTTTCAAAACCTCTCTTAAGAAGTTGCTGAGAGATGGCCTTTCTGTTCAGTTGTTCACTCTAAGATTATTTACCTTCAGCACAGACTGAATGAGGCACTATGAATTCTGTGACAGTGAAGTCCTTGATTTGGGGCTCCAGAAAAGCTTCTGAGAGTTTTTGTACTGACTTCATAGAGAGAACAGGTGAGGACTTGGTGGGTTCATTTTGCAAATGTTGAAAAAATGTTGGAAACAAAAGGAGTTTCCTGTCATATTTAAAAGCTAGTAAAACTAGGTTTGTCTGACCTTTGGCAGGTTTTCTCGTGATGGTTGCTTCATCCTTTCTTCCTTTTTTTTTTCATAATATGCTTTCCCACCTCTGTTCATTTTAGTTGGCTTCCTTTTAGCAATCAGAAAAGTGTTTGTAGCTTTAGTTCCTTGTGGTCATTGAAAATACTACACTATATCTTGCAATTTACCCCTAGGTGCCAGAAGATTAAGGAATTTCTGAACCATTTGGAGTTCTAGGCTAGACTGTCCTTGACTGGGGGAGCAGAAGAGAACCTCAGGAAAGAAACCTCACTTCTCTGCTCCCTTCAGGATTTTCACATGAAAGAGGAAAAGACAGGGTGTTCCATGTTGCAGATCTTGCACATTTCTAATGAATATGTAGATGCTTTTTATCCAGTTGTCTCTTCATATTTAAAAAAAAAAAAGGAGGAAGAAAATCTGCATTTCTATGTGACTGTTCCTGCTAAGGGCTGTCGTCCTAGCACTTGCATGAGGTTATTTACAAATGTGAAGCAACTAATGAGATAACTGGGTTGACACACATTTCTCAGAAATCTCCTCTAGCCTTGAAGCCTTTTGTTTTTATTGTACATACATGCTGCTGGAACATGGAGTTGCTGTAGACACAAGTTTTAGAAAAGCTGAGGGGAATCATCTAGTAAGTAATTCTTGACTTCTCTTATAATGATTTTTCCAGAATTTGCTATCAATGCCTCTTCCACAGAAAAAATATTCTTCCAGTATTTTTCCTTCTATTGTAAGTTCCTGGATCTGAAATGTTTGTGTCATTAAGCCTGACTTTTCAGAAAACTTTTGTAACTGTAGCAAATTCCTGTATTGAGTGATTTTTTTTTTTTTTTCCTCTATTTGAGGAATGGAGCTATACAGTCAGATAGAATTCAGACAATGCAGTGTGCATCATTACTGAAGGCATTACTTTAAAGGAAAAAGCATACTCTCTGCCTTTGCTGAGACACTCTGTTATTCAGTAATTAAATGCAAACTGCAAATGTGTCTTGAAGGTAGCTGGTTACCCTCTTAAACTAGCAGAGGAACTCAATTTAGCTGCTCAGTGCCACTGTCCTCAGATTATCATCCTCTTAAGGAATTTCAAGGAATAAAACCAATTTTTTACATCAGAGATGAGACATTCAGGCTGTCCTGTTGGAGGCCAGCATGGGGTCAGAATTTTGGCTCTGCAGAAGTAGAATTCTTATTCCTTTGATGTTTTCTTGAGCAAATCACTGCATTATCTGAATCGTTTTCAAAAGATGAACTGTAAGACTAGGTGAACCTGCCCAGAATTCATGTTGGTTTAGTCAATCAGATTTTTTCTCCTTAGTTCCCACCTAGTAGAAAGCAAACAAACTTCTGTCAGACTTCATTTCACAAGTTTGGGCCTTCACCCTGTATGTAATTCTTTTTCATGCCCATTCCTTTTAGTTATTTCTTTCATCCTAGTGATAATAAAGCTCATAGACTAAATAAAGTGAAACCTACCAAAGCAAGTTCATGGTCTTGTGCATCTTTTAGATTGGTTATTACTTTGGAATTTTCTCCTAATGTTTTGGAAGGTGCTTTGAGTGGAGTACTTAATCTTAAAAGACATCGGAATGGTCCTTGAACTCAAGTATTTTCAACAATGCTTCTATCACTAATGATACACTCTGAGTTGATTCTACCAGGAAGTGTGTATATAAATGAATTTTTAACACAACATACCAAATACTTTATCTCATTTCAGATTTGGGCTTGATAAAGCATCGTTGGACACACTGCTAATTGAAAATGCCTTATATCATGGTCGTAACTACCTCTTTTCTAACTCGAAGACCTATTTCAACGTAGCAGTGGATGAGAAGGGTCTTTGGATTATATATGCATCAAGCAATGACGAAAATATAATAGTAGCACATGTTGATGAAGACAGATTTTCAGTCATTCGGCATATCAATACTACATATCCCAAGTCTAAGGCTGGTAACGCATTCATAGCATGTGGTGTTATGTATGTTACTGATACTAAGGATATGACAGTAAGTTTTGCATTTGATTTATTGAAAGAGAAGCAGATTGAGGCAAGGTTTGTGTTACGGTCTTCAGAGTCTGTTCTTGCTATGCTTTCATACAGTTTAAGAGATAAGAATTTGTATACGTGGGAGAATGGAAGCTTAATGGTATATCCTGTACATTTTGGCAGATGAATATATTTTAAAATGTCATGTATGAGAGTCATATTTGACTAAATAGATTATTTTAAACTATATGATATACACATGGGGGTCTCTTCATTTGGTATAATTTTCTGTTCACTGATGGTGGTTTCTGAGTGTGCATAAAAGGGAGATCAGGAAGCTTTGTATAAACACACTTCAATTATATAGGCCATTCTTGTCTTTTTAAAAGAAAAGCTGTTCAGTATTGCAGCTGGCACACAGCACAGACTTTTGTTTTTCCCCTGTTATTCAGCTGATAATTATATCTAATGTACATAGAATAATCAATGGTCATGTGCTCAGCAGAGACTATTTATAACTTTCAGTTGCAACCATCTTATCTGCAATAATTTTCTAGTCAGTGATTATGGTCTAGTATAAATGTCTAAATAATGAACTGTTGTGTACAAATACCTTTGCCATTTTCACTTACTACTTTCCACTAATTCTCTGTGCACATTCTTCTTGGACAAAGATACACAGCTGTTAAAAACAATGGAGATGGTTGTTCAGATAGAAAAATCAGAAAGCTTCAAGTTTGGCAAGTCCAGTGAACTGTTACATAATCAAAAGCAAAATCTAGCCCAAGTACAAGGAAAATGGGAATAATGGAATTATTAAATATTGAATGTACATGAAATTATATTTACTAAATGCAGTGTGGGAAGAAAAGTAACGAAGTATAAAATTGAAGAGAGGAAGTAAAATATATGATTAAAATTCCCTTTTTAACGGTGTTTGAGTTGCTTGTGTTGCTGCAGACTCTTCCTTACCCTCACTGCCATGTAAATTATACCACTATAACTTGCTTGTAACTATACTTAACTATAGTAAGGTATATTGATTAAAAAAAAAATCCCCACATTCATCCATACAAATGAAATCACAAAATGCAGGGTATAGCTTTTTTGCTGATATTCTTAGAAAAATAAAACACCTGGAGCAGGAATGCATGTATTCATCATAGCACTTAGTGACTTAATTCATGATTAAACTTAATTCAGAGAATGCCCACTCTCATTCAGATATTTGAGAGCTAGACGGGAGAAGTAATAAGTTTTAATTTTGTTCTGGTATTTCATATTTCTAAATTTAACATTGAAACATAAATCCCTACTGTTTCTTACTGTATCTGTATTCAAAATCATGCTCTTAGAAAACCCCTACCTGTATTTCTAAGCTGCCTGTGTATATTGGTTAAAGTTCATAGAGCTCATTCAAATATTTAGAAGCAAAGTATCACTTAAACACCTTTTGGCTGAAAAAAAAAAAAAAACCTTGGCAATATACTTGGGCAAATAAAACTCAAGCCAGATGTGAGAGTTTCTAGAAAATGTGCCTGGTCTTAAATCATGTCAAATTTCTGAATGTTGGTGTTGGACCGCTTGGATTAACCTCTTGGAGAAGGAGGGTCAGCAAATTCTGCCTCTTAGTGACAGAACCACGCTGTGTTTCTTGCAGCTGCCTTTGGTCACAAAGAACTAAATTCTGGTAACCTTATGGTTTTCTAGGACAGCTGAAAATAACATGCAAACAGCTAATACTTCTTAATCTCAGTACAGGCTGAAGCTCAGGCAGTATCTAGTCAATCTACTAGATGTTTAGTTAAATCTATTTAAATATAAGGAAGAGTTCTGGGATGGACTGTTCCATGAAATAAAAGTAATTTATTTAACTTACAAAGGGAAAACTAAACAATGACATTTACTCTTCTTTCTTTTCATACTTCCCGTACTTCACAGTCTGCAATTTAAAATCACCTTTGGAGAAAGGTGCTTTTTATTCTAGTATATTTTACAATACAGCACAGACATCAAAATTTTCATTGGAGGAATAAGACAGTGTGTGAACATTTAAATACGCAGACATCTGTTCCAGTCTCTTAAGAACGTGTTTTTGTTTACAACAGAAAAATACATCTGACAACAGTAGCTAGTTATATTACAAGCAAACGATATTGAACTCTGCATAGTTTATACAATATACTGTGGTAATAATTTAATTACCAGTTTTATCCACTATTTACTAGATGGCCACATAAAGCCATAAAGACATTCATCTGAATTGTGGCATTATATGTTCCATTGGTGTTAACAGCTTCATTTAATGAAGTATATTCTGGACAAATGAATTTCAAAACTAAAAGCTGACTAGAATCATGGATGTCTTCACTACAAACATTTAGTGCTTACAATACATTCCTAAAGTAAAGGCAGGTGACCAATAGAAAACAGAGCTGTCAAAGAAAGGAAAATAGTGTGCAAATTAAAAAACATCGCATTTAAAAGTGTGTTGATGTGCAAGTTACAGTATCAACTGTGTATTAATACTAACTGGAAAAAAAAAAACCCTCAGCATAAAATGATACATGTTACACAGTACGTTCTTGATTGCACATTTTCCACGGCATTGCATCCATTACACTTTCTTGCAAAAATCAAAGACACTGAGTACCCTTAATTAAAACTGAACTATTTTACAATGAGAAGTTGTACACATGCTTCAATTAGTGGGAATAACTGGAATAAAAATAATAGGAATCACATCAGAAATGCTTACTGACTTGTAAAGCCACAGTGCTTGTTAAGTGACTGACAATTGTCAGAATCTTTACAATACACTTAGTAAATGCAGCTTGTGGGTTACTGAGCAATAACCCCTCCTCTGACTGTAGACTCTACTGGGTGTAATTCTTTACTTTTACAATACAGTACATGCATTTCCACCCCAGTGATTCTTATGGGCATACCCAAAATACACCTGCTGAAAAGTGTTGAGGTTTGGCGTTTTTTAATTTTTTAAATTTTTTTGTGTAATGTTTTTCACCATAATACTTAATGCTGCAGTAACTGCCTTGAAAGGAAACTAAATGTTTCCTTTCCACAGTGCATATCACCGTGATTTTAGCTACTTAAAGGGACATTATATAAACCCAGAATCAGCTCACACAACACTACAGAATGTCAAAAATGCCTGAAGGTATGTTGAAAGCACTGGGAAGAACCCTCATTTTCAGTGTGCCGTCTGCTCCACAGGAGAAGATACGATTGCCTTGCACAGTTTCAATCTGGGTGACTCCAGCACCAATATTTCTGAAAATGGACTGCTTAGCATGTTCATTTTTAAACGAATGAATTAAATTATAGCCAGTCAATCTCCACACCTGTATCAAAAGAATAACAAATGACAAAAGGAGATTAAAATTAGGATTTGTATCTTTTCCCTATTGTTTCAGATTCCTGTTTTAAACCCTATTCAGCAATGATAAAGGGTATTTTTTTTTGTTCCTTATTAGCAACAATTACAACAAGTCCAAGAGTCTTGAAAGGCTCCTGATGAAGCATAAGGTAAGAAAGTGTAAGGCTGCTGTAATGTGGAGCAGCTGGTTACTGGGCAGGATGAAGTCAGTAGTGCGCCCCCTGCCAGGGGGCTTCCCCCCAGGAAAGCTGCAGAAAAATGGACAGGTTGCATATTTATCCAAGATGACTATTGTTAGCTTTCCAGCAGCTGGAGATGCTTTTCTGTTAAGGAATACTGCGGAGAGCAAGACGTGTAATGAATAAGCGTGCAGAGTGGCAGCACAGCTGTCTGGGGTGTCCGTGTCCAAAGATGCAGGAACCCTCATGAAGCCCAGGCCACAAAGTGTGCAGAAGCACAGAAAGCACCCGTTCAACAGTGTGCGGTCCAGCTGTAAGGAAAGAAATTGCTTTCTCCTCTTTACCATGGTCTTGTATTTCCTTCCTTTACTATTCAGGAAAGAAGCCCTTTAAAACAGGGACTGTATTTCCGTTTTGTGGGGGTTTTTTATTGTTTGTTTCTTACTGCTTGTGGCATCTCAGTAGCTGTTTGGGGCTACAGCATCAAGCAAAAAACCAGAACTTAGTGTTACAGAAACTTTACATAATGTTGAGGTTACTGAGCGCCCCCTGTATTAGAAAAATATCCAAAGCCAAAACCAGACCCTTTTTAAGAGAGAAAAATAAGCCAAGATTTCAGAATCATACACTTTGCTTTATCCACTTGAAATTCAGTCACACAACTTTAAAAAAACTGTTTAATCTTCTCTAGCAGAGAACAAAATCTACTTGCTTTAGAAGGATATACTTCAGTTTACATTATTAATGTAAGGCAAGCATGCTCTACCCCAAATGTAGGTTTGGGTTTTGGGGGGTTGTTTTTGTTGTTACCACATTCATCTGGCTGTTTGCAGTGCTAAATACTCTCCTATACAACTCAGTCCTCTGATATCTTACCTTCATGTTACCTTCTGCTGAGCCTGTAACAAAATAGTCCTCAGAAGGATCCAGGGCAAGGGCCTTCACAGCTGATTCATGTGCTTGGAAGCTGGAAAGGATTTGCCTCTGTCTGATGTCAAAGATGCAGATATATCCCTTCCTACCTCCAGAGATCAGCAGCTGATGTTTAGGTGCATACTGAAGTACTGTGGCCCCGTGATCATGACAAGTGAAGGCTGAAGGAGCAAGATGTCAGAATTTAATAGATTTGAAATTGTAAGTAGCTTTCGATGTAAAAATGCATTTCTTCTAGAAATTGTTATCTGAATATTTTCTAACTTGACAGATAACATTATTTCACGTGGGTAATGTAATATCAGCTGACAGCTTTTTGCTCTCAGAAGAGCTATATAGATCTAACGCACAAGAAAGCATGATATGTAATCTAATTTATTTTAGAATACAGGCGCATACCCAAATCAAAAAATAAGAAAACATTAAATTCACCATATTAACTTAAATTAAATTCTTGAGTTAAAAAGTAGTACAGCTGAACACTAAGGTAAATATTAATTACCTTACAGATATGTATTATTATATTCTAATTTCTTAACCTATTTTTCATAGGAGCCCTGATTCAATTGCTTTAAAATGAGGCTAAACTTCTGTGAAATCTGCTAGTTTTAAAATATGAATCTCAGAATGCATCTATGGCTTATTCAAGTACTGCAGTTGTTTGCAGATATTTATGATGGTTGAATTATTTATTTTTAAAGCCCGGGATATTCTATTTGGATTTGTATGTGTTTTTCTTTCATAGCACGACATGACTGAATTTTGCTTTAGTTTGTTACATAAAGATGAAATTATTGAACTTGGTCAAACAGACACAAACATCTTTTAAGAATCCAGTCCAAGTGCTGAAAGACAAGGACAGCAGGCAGAATGAATTGCTTCTACTATTACCTACAGTTGTCTTCTCCTCTGTCCTTCAACAGAGTCCTGCATATATTAAGTGCCAGTTTAAGTGAAAGCCTACATACATGTAAGAGTTCAATAACGCAGTCTTAATTAGTTAGCTGTTAATTTTTTTTTTCAGGACTGTATTCAAATATTTCAGACCTTCTTAATACTGTCACAAAACCAGCTTTGTGTATGACATTCTTTCTTCATACTTTTCTACATGGAGCAGAACACTGTCATGCCAGAGACTACATAGTACCAGTTCTGGTGCGTGCATTAGTGTGCAACACACATTTAGACCAGTTCCCAGTGCAAATTTTTCCCCTTAGCCAAATGCAGACCCATGCTCTATTTCCTTAGTCAATAAGAAGTAGAGGTTTAATTTTCACTGCAGTACTTACCATGTATAAGACTGTTACCAGATGAAACCAAAGTGTCCCAGAGGCACACGTTTCTGAGGGGGAAAAAAGTAAGTCATTGCGGCCTGATGCTAAGTGATTCACAGGGCGACACGACTTGGAATGTGGTCACATTTTATGTCAAAACATAGAAGGTAGAACCGAACAAGGAGCCCTTGACTCTCTGCAGTCATTGGAGAGCATATGCAAAGAGTTAAGAGCTTTAATTCTTTCTATGCTCTTTTATGCTTCTTAGTGGAACAATACTTTCTACCTTTAAGCTGTGTACTAATCCCTAGGTTGTACCAAGAAATTATAGAAGTTGTTCTTTTCAAATAATTATCTTGCCTTTGCTAAAAATATTTCTCCCCCCAGCAACAGTGTTATGTCAAATTAGTTGCATTTGGAATATACCTTGAAAAAACTGGTGAACTGTTGACCACTCCTCACAAAAACTAAATTTGGGAAACAAGCAACTGAAGGAATGATGTTCAAAGAAATCATCTGGCAAACTCAAGCTGTAACAAAGCTTACAACACTAAGCCTTAAAATGTCAGCCACACATTAATGCGCAAGAGCTAGCAAGTTAATGGAGATGAATAGGTAGCTTTGGTGAAATTCCTCATTGTTTCTTTAAACACACCTGTTATCATTGGACTGTCCCGATGTAGCAACTAGACTTGAAGAGGTTATAAATGCGAAGTCACTTGTGGTTTTACTGTGGCACTGCCAACTCTATTAAAAACAAAACAAAGATGATGCAATCTTACCAGTTGTAGTCTGCATCAAAAGTTACTATCAGTCTGATGTCACTGATGGCATAATACAAACAGTTGTTTAAACAAAGTTTAGAAACTGATGGGCAACACAGTTTGAAACATCAGAGAATGGAACAATGGATTAAAAATCCATTATAAAATAAAAATATACTAAAATAAGTGAACTATAGCAAATCCACAATATAGCGTATCGTAACAGCCTGAATTTCAAATTAAGCGTGGTCTTCGTGTACTGTTAAGAAGCAGTGAAAATAATTGAAGAGTGTATTTTTACGAAGTCTTGGGGATGACAAATCATTACTGTCAGCTCTGATTTTTAATTTAATCAAGGGTAAATGCTAAAGTACTATTCGTAATTACATTGCAGCTTATGGTTATTGTACAACTAGTTTTCCGAAGATGTATCATTGAAACTCTACAGTTGTTTTGATAAAGTGTGCCAATAAAAAAGCAGCAAAATCAAAAATGTGTCTGTGAAACTCTTACGCTATTGGCCTCTCTGAAGTCTCAAAGACTTAACTTTCCTCTCTAAAAGGAAAAAAAAACCAAACAATGATTCTGTGTACTTACCAAATAGGGCTTAGGATTTGAGGTGGTTTGGTTTACTTGCCAGATACTCAGAAATCCTTCACCATCAGCAACACCACACTGCAAGGAACGAACTGTATTTATTAAGCATAATGTACTGGTTACTGGGTGCTTACTTCATGACAGTAAACAGCTGACTTCAGGAAAAAAAAACACCTAAAACACCAAACCATTGCCTGCACATTAAATATCAACAACAATGATTGTCAGGTAAAGAAAAGTAGTTTAGAAGCCAAACGAGTTCATTGCTGATTGCTTAATGATTATTTAATGATTTCTTTCTACATACCTAACTCTTTTCTGGAAATGGAGGCTTTGGAAGCTTATCTTTCAAGTCCTAATTTTAAATGCTAAAGCTTACAGAGGCATCATTACTCCATTACTCTTCTTGAAAATGTTTAGTAAAGTAAGAAGCATGACAGCGTGCCATAAAAGCATTATAAGAACAATTGTCGAAGGACTGTAAGATACCATGAATGGTAAACTGAATTAAATTTGTTAACCAAAATGCATAACAATACTGTATATTCTATACAGCATATTCTATAGCTATAAACATTTAAAAATTTTTTTAGAAATATTTAGAATTTTTTTTTGTATTTTCTCCTTTTAGTCACGTTTCATGAGTCCCACCTGAGTGACCTCCATGTGAAGCAGTGGGGACAACCAGTACATCTTAATTTCTTAGTTAGCATCTCATGAGAATCAGTTTTATGATTGCAGTATCTCAAAACATAATCAAACCGCTATTTAAAAAAAAAAAGTTTAAATGAGTTTTTATGCTACCTGAAAATAGGTATGCTGGAAGATACTTTGTATTTCCAGCTATTCCTAGATGTTGAACTTTTGCTGTTTTATAGCTATCTTACAGTCACGTCCAAACTCCTTTAATCCACTTTTTATGGCTTCTAACTGTAATGAAGCTAAACAGTTTATCAGTAAAGTGCAGACAAGACCTGCTAAAGGAACAGAATGGGCAAACATGAAAAACTGAAAAGGTGGGTATTCCTCCCAATTTCTTTATTTGTCCACTCTGTTTTCTGCATCTCGTAAACCTCACAGAGTCATTTCTGGCCAAAGTGTATGGTTCCTTTGTACTCTCTGCTCTCCACTGTACTGGAGTATACTTACATTCTTCAACTAATAGACTGTCTTATATGTATCTTTTAGGTCAAAACTTTATCTTGGCCAGAATGCAAAGTGTGAAGCACTTCTTGAAGACCTGTGCCTAGACTGATACAAGTTTGCTTCTACAAAATAAGTAAGCTCAATATCACTTTCAAATGTTAATTTTAAAAGGTCACCACACAGGAACAGAGATTTCAGAACAGGGAGAACAAAGAGTCTGAAAATGCAGCAAATGGCATATAGGATAGCAGTATGAAGGAAAAGAAAGGAGAATAGGGCTGAGTGTTTATTACAAAGCTTCCATATGCAGCCAAAGTGAATGAGATGATACTCCTGATGCCATCATTCTAGGACATCTTAACAGTTTTGTGTGTCACCAGTTAAAACTGTTTTACAGGTCACAGCACAACCATATGTTTCCTTGTGAAGAAAGAAAAAAAGGAAACATCCTAAATGTTGTACTTACCTTATTGCCCTGGGAATTGAAATACATTCTTGTAACCCTGGCATTCCCAGCCTGCCGGAAGCAAACCAATTGCTGCGGCCTTGTCCACTCAAACATTCGAACGCTACCATCTTGTGCTCCTGTGAGATCTGAGATTAAAAGATAGATGTTCGTTAATACTGTAGTATTTCACAGAACGTCATCTCTTCTATACTAGTAAGTGTGAGTCACTTACAATACTGATGGACTGGATGTGAAGCCATTCTCTTGACATTATTCAGATTTCTTTTAATGAGCTTCATATAAAAGAAATAAAAAATAGTTTTGAAGACAAGACATAAACACGCTCTTCAATTTTGTTTATACTACTACATGGTGAGTGTCCCCCAGTTAAAAAAAGCTTGTTAAGCTAACATCATTTGCATCTAATTGCGTTCAGTTGCAGCATAGTATATAAAGCCTATTTATGAGAGCTGGTTTAGACATGGAAGTTCAAATAGTATTAATATTCTATTATACAAAGAACTTAAGCATGTGCTGATGTGCATGCTTTTGATATTAGTCCCCATGCAACAACTGAAAGTTTGAGATTGTTCTGGTTTTGGTTGGCTTTGTTCATTTGTTTGTTCTTTTGTTCCCAGAAACTCCAGGTCCTACCTGAAAGCTCCCATGAGAAAGAGAAAAACCTGATTGTCCGATTATTTTCTATGTCACAATAAATCTATGCCACAATATACAAGAAAATGCTTAGTTTGGCCTCCTTTTTGGCCAGGTCTTGGTCATTGTAGGCCTTTTACGTCAACATTGAATTAACAGTATGACTAATGCAAACTAGGTCTCTCTACTAAATAATCCACTAAAAAACTAACAGTCTCTTGAGCTGCATGCAACAGAAGTACTTACCACACCAGCTCCAGTGCTAGTTTGACCACTGCCTAACCATGGCATAGATGAAGACGGTTGTATCTGACTCACTCCAAAAGACGGTGCAGTTGACTGAGTTAGTGTTGTGGTAGAACCACGAAAGTCAATATCATCAGAACTGTAAAAGAACAGCATTGTCCTGCTTTAAACAAATGTTTCTTTGCTGCCAATGTTGTCAGCTTATCTCATTGTCAAGAGCCTAATGGTAGTGGGTAGAGGAAGTGATGATAATGAGACAATGAATTGATAATTCCTGCACTTATGTTGTACAAATGCTTTCAACATGCTCCAAAGCTTTTAGTGTTTAACCTCAAGAGACAGCAGATAGATGTTGGGACCGTAAGCTCTTTTGAGAAGAATATTGTTGGAATATTCCTGATCTGCATGTCTATACATATATCTATTCTGTACAATGGAGTGTGGTACAGGTGGGTGCTTGTTGCAGCTGATACATCTACAGTTCTCAGCACAATAATGGAGAAGACAGGAATTGAGGCTGTTGCATTTACACAGCTAGCCTCAGCTCCCACAGCTGCTCAACACTGCAATGATGCAACTGCAGTATTGGTAAGGTAGCACTTCCTTTATTAGCTTATGCACCATGGGACTTTACGTCACTGAACAGTGCAGATGTGCCCAAAATGCTCAAACCCTCAAAACCTTAGTTTTTCCATGTGTAAAGCAAAGACAGTAACATTCTTTGGCCTTCCCTAACTCTTTTGTAGAGCAATCTAAAACCTACTGAAGAAGAGTAATTAACTTTTTTTTTGTATGATCCACTTGTGCTTACACAGGTATTATCTATGCAGACTCACAGTTAACCAATACTCTCAATATAACCACAAAGAAACAATCCTACCTCTTAGACTCCCTGTCATATTCTTCCCCAATCCATATAAACGACTGAGCAGCCAGTAGAGCTGAAATATCAAGTTCCTGAACATCATGTGTAGATGCCAAAACAATTTCATTGCTGTTTGCCTGTGCAGCACAAATAGAAAATTTATACTATCATTAAGACTTTTTGTATACTTATTGTAATATTCAAGGCTTACCTTATTAACTGCAAATGCCATTATCATATCTGATTCTTTGTGAATTATTTTTGCTTTTCCTCCAGGGTAGCCAAGATCTGCTTCAACCTACAAAACATTTATAAGGAATTTCAATTGTCATGAAACTCCATTTTGTAGAGGTACATTCAGACTGCAAAAATCTATACAAATTTCATGCAAGAAAAGTTCAGTGGCCTCAGCATTGTTCAGGAAGCTAAACTTTAGACTTCTCATACTCTTTGGTGTTCTAGAAGCCAATATGTTATATTTGAGTGTGAGAAACACAAAGCTGTGTGTGCAATACTATTTACAAGGTGTTCACTCATCCCAATTATTAGGACATCCAAAGTTAATTCAGTGATTAAAAGCCTGACACACAGACTACACAGAACATACAGCTTCTGTTAGTCACATTAGAGAAAGAAAAGCCAGTTCCACAGAACTTTTAAGAATGTGCTAGAGGTTTGGGAGAAGGGATACTACCTTGGTTTTGTGATCTTCTGCTACGCAGTTTTGTTTGACCTGCTCCACACGATCTTCTACAGACTACATAACATCACACAGTCACAAACACAAAACACATGCACAAACAAATATAAAAAAAGAATGAAACATTCCAAACTAGATTTTAAAGGCCACTCTGTCAGTAAATGATGACAAATGTATTTTAAAATTTTTATAAAAGGCACAGAAACTAAGACAGGAATCTAAACAAACTCACTTAAAATGTAATGCCTCCTAGATGAACACAAAATGTATGATATAGTAAATAAATGGAGGAGTAATACACACACGAAGTCCATACTTACAGGAAGTCTTAAAGATATTACCCAGTATATTTATTTCCCATGGTACTTATGTGTTGGTTTAAATTTTCAGTTACAACTCATTACAGTTGTAACTGGTACAATTCATAAAGCCCCATATTATATATTGCTATATAATATTAATTTTATATGTATATATTACTCATGCATATATACATATACAGAAAATAATAGCTCATTTCTTTTTCAATGTGACGCACAAAAACAATTACATGAAAACTCAAATTTATTTACTTATTACTCTTATTGCAAATGTTCTGTTTCTTTATTCGGACAGTGTTCAAATACATAAAGGTAAGGTGAGATATGTCATCTAAAAATATTCAGTTCAGTTGGTATTTCAATAAACAACATGACAGTCATGTTGATTTAAAAAAAAATCCCAACACTGTTAAATGAAAGAAAGGAAATTGAAATGCCAACAAAAATGGAAAGAGAAATTAAAATACTGAAGAGACTGAGGAACAGTTAGAATTGAGCTTTCTTGTAAAAAAAAGTTACATCCTTTGTTTACCTCACTTTGTTTTCTTTTCTTTGTGAATATATATCTTATGAAAGTCTCCTGAAGAAGCTCTTGCTTCACAAGAAAATGCCAGAGCCTTTTTGCTGGAAGAGCTGAAGAATCCTTTGATCTGGATGACATGGGAGGAAAATTTTCAAAAAAAAAAAAAAGAAAAGGAGAAAGCTGTAATGTAATTAAGAGTGGACAAAAAAATAAAGACTCTGTGAATTACTTTAGATGAAATTCCAGTTTGAAGAAAAGCGAAGTTTAATGTCTAATTTGTTCACGGCAAATATTGAGAGATACTTTTTTTCCTTGTATTTTTTAAAAAAACACAATATGTTACTAATTTCCAAGTATTACAGATTAGTCTGCTGACTTGCATTTACAGTTGCAGCCTACTAAAACTGCTTTTATTATTGGAATTATGCTGGCCCTACAGAATTTCATTACATATTTCTTTCAGTATTGAAAAGAATTCTCAAACATTTGGCTCATATATGAGACAAATAAAATTCATTGCCTCGGATTTGAGGACAAATATTTCTAAAGAAGCAGGATATGTTTGTATCTTATACCAGTATCAACCGTGCAAATCCAAAGTCATGTATAGTGAGCAAACCTAAAGTTGTATTTTTGTATATTGAAAAAAGCAAGCTATTTCTGAGCTGAAAACATGGTCACTATCTGCATTTAAAGATACCTGCAAGCATGACATTGGTCTAAACTAAGGGGCATTGTCTTTACAAGGACTGTACTACAACTTTTTCTCTCTCCTACTCCTGCGATCTGCATGTATGATATAACTCTTTTCTTTTGTTGCTGAGGCAGGGTGGGAGACAGCTGCTACTGGAGGAACAGTAAAAGAAGCTGAATAGGGTCTTCCCAGCAGCAGCCGTTGGCCTTGGTTTGTTGTCCACCAAGCTCTGTTCTTTCCTTTTTATTTTCCTTTCTTGCTGCAGTTGTGAAAGGTGTAGCAAAGTAAAGGCTGCTGCGGGAGACAGCTGCAGAAGGAACAAAGGGATGTGGGAAAGTGGTTTCTGTAAAGAATTGGCTAGAACTAAGATCTAGCCAACCTTCATTTGGCTCTTTAACTTCAGGTGGAAATACTCTTTAGTATTTCTATGATCAAAGAATGTGTTTTTGCTAGGAAAAAAATACTTACTTGAATGGTGTATTTTCAGGTTCAATCATTGCTTTATTGCGGAGGATAGCTGGTCCTGCACCTACGCCAAGGTCACTAGGGTAAGTATTGATGTAGTTTGGTGGCGGGCCTTCAAATTGGTCCATTCTGTCTTGAAGAATCTGTTCCCAGTGTTCCAAATTTTTTATTACAGCAATGCCCAATGGTGATGTCACAGGTAGATCTAAACAGAAATATTAATAAATTAAGCCTTATTAAAAAAAGTTAAGTTAATTAAGTTACAGTGTCTATAAAAATACTAGAATAATATAACCATCAAAAAAAAAATCTTGACAGGAAATGTACTTGTTGGCAATTGTAAAAAATAACACATTAAATTATTTAAATTTAAAAATGAAAGTTAAAAAGCAAAGTCCGACAGAAGGCCACTTATACTGAAAGCTGAAGTGTGAAGCAGCATTTAACGTACCAGTGAATTCCAGACCAGCAATGGGAAAGAAGTTCTTAACATTGTGTAGAACTAATTTTACCATGGTCAGATGAAGAAGAGCCCAGCTGTATAAAAAGAATAGATTTAGTTGTGTTAAAACAAGATTAACATAGTTATCTGCAGAATATTTTTCACTTCCTACCAAATACATAGATCAGAAAAACTGTGTAGATGGTTCACTGAGGTTTACCTGACAGGTAGAGAAATACTTATTTATCAGCTATGCAACACAAGGGTGCCTCTGAGGGCACGTCTCTGTAACAGACAGTATCCCCTTCTCTCTGTTACAACTCCCAGATTATTTTACTCTTCCCGCAGGTAAAAGGGTGGGCATGCATGAGCCTCTGCAAGACTGAGAATTAAGTACTAGTGCCCTAAAACACCTCCTGAAATTCTCCATTGAGAAATCATGATGAATACAGAAAAGACACTACTTGAGTTTGGCATTCATTGCAGAAGCTTTCACACTGAAATAATCTCACAGATATTAAAGATACAAATCCTATACAGTACAGTTGTAAGGGTTAATGAGAGGCTTGAAGAATGCATAAAAGAGACATTTTTCTCCATTATTATAATACTGAGGTAATCCACTTTATTTCATTTTATCTTGCAACATTTTCTCTTTTAAGTGTTCTATTTAATCTGCTCCTCATTCAAAAACTAAAGATCATACTCGAATCAGTGGTCTAAAACATCATTCTATAGCTGGCATTGTGGTACCTTCATTTTATTTCTATCTTAAAAATGAAGATAGGAAGGATTTTAGTTGTTTTTTTCCCCCTCCTCAAACAAAACACAAGACACACAGCTTTGAATTCCAAATCCAGTTTTTCTGGGCAAGTAAATGGGGAACTGTTACTGTGATGTGAATTTGTCACTTCTGTAATCCTATTGCTCCAGATAAGTCTGTCCACAGTACTGAAATTATTTGACTTCAACTGGAGGGTGCAGAGGATCTGTATTTTCTGTAATCAGGAAGAAAAGGTAAGCACATGACATAATTATTCTAAAATAGTGGCAACTTCTGCTAACCTGTAAGAACTGGCATCTTTATGTTCCTGGATCTGTACATCAGAGAGGAAAGCATCATCTTCTTCCTCATCACTGTGAATGCTTTCATCTGAATCGTATATAACACCGCTGTCTGATAAAGGAAGAAATGGCTGCAATGCAAAATAAAAGTCCGCTATAAAAGCAACTTTCTGATCTCTCAATATTCAACTCTTATTTTAGTTATCACTGTCACAGAGTTTAAATGACAACAGCTTAACCTATAAATAGGTTTCCCTAAAGCATAAACAAGTAGCAAGGAGAAAAGTGTTAATCTCTATTATTGACAAGAGACATGCTTTGAAAGTTAAACAATAGGCTTGTAGGCTCTTCATCTTTTTTTTATGAGGATAATATTCTGCAGCTTACTATGAAGAGCACTCAAAATCTACACATTATTTTTGTCCTTTAAAACTTAACAGAGAAAAAATATGCTTTTATGAACAGTAACTTACATTTTCCATTTTAAATTACCTTTGCCATAAAATAGTCCCACATGCTGAGCTCTGGAGGAATAAACTTTTCTTTGTAAGAGGGTCTTTCTGTGGGTACAGGTGGTGGCACAGTGCTGTCTTTTACTGGCCTTCCTGGCACTAGCATTCTCATATTAAACCGACGACGATGTTTATCCATTTCTTCTGATGGAAGAGGTGGTGCTAAATTCAGGTAATTTGAAAAGCTGATATTAATATTGCATTTTCAGAAATGGATGTATTTTATAATTGAAGCAACTAAAACTATTGTTATTGGTACTAATTTCTACTGATTCAGAAATCAAAGCCAGCCTAAATAAAGTAAGTGTAATCATACAAAGAGTTCACTTATGATAAGTTCAATAACTGTGGCATTTATACATCAGATATATAATGAGAAATACATTTTATTATGTGGATTAAGTTCTCAGGAGATGTAGCTTTTAAGTAAAAAGCTATAAGCTGAAATCTATTCTTGAGAAAACAATGAAAAAATTTGTTGAGAAATACAGAAAATTTCACTAAACTAAACTGCACAAGTAGCAGTAGTTATTCAAGATATAAGCCAAGGAACTCTTAAGATAGCAAAGAAAATTTGAATAGATAGAGAGGATTTTTGGCAACTGAAGTCTATTTTAAAGTGTTATGATTTAAAATGTCTTAATAGTTATCAATCTATTAATACAGAATTTCTTTTTCAAAGTGTTATTGACCAGACAACATTGAAGATCACACTTACTTTATTACGGAGCTATATATTTGAAAAACTTTTTTTTTAAAGCCACTACTAACACTCATCTACACTGCAAATTTTTACAAACCTTCATTACCATCCTCTGAAACATCAGAAGCTGTAGCAGCTTGCAGGTTAAAGGAAAACAGAATACATCTCAAATGAAGATAACTCATATAAGTTATTCACATTAATGTCTTGTGAAAATAACTTCCCTAAATAAGTTTTAAGTTATTCCATGAATGACAAATATCTGTAGTGCATTCTTATAATGGTGCATTGCCTCATTACTATTTTGTTTTATATTTCAGATATGAAATATCTAATTTTTGCATAGGTTTAAAGCCTATCATTGTTTCGAAAGTCTATGTGACATGATTTTCAGTATTGTTGCAGTGTGAAGTCTATGACAAATGGTTCTATTTGCCCTTGTCTCCAGAGCCTGAGTTCAATCTCCATTTCTGCTTTTCCTCATGCAATATATTAAAACATGCTCATCTGTCTTTGCAAAATTCCTGGTTTTAGTTGGAGTTTACAGATACATAAACTATTTTTCTGACAGATGAAGTTGATATTTCTTCTCTTTGGACTTGTGCAAGGTGAAATCATATCTTGCAATAGAAATTGGTTTCAGAAATACTGTTTCCAAGTTACTGCAGTCGTTAAACAATAACGTTTATCTCTCACATACAGAAAACCATAGGTATTAACACTGATTCATAATGACTTAAAGTCCCCAAAAGTTGTTATAAGTAAGCATCTAATAGTAATATTAGCAATACAATAACTGTACAGTTTTTATGCCAAATTTGAAAAAAATTGAAATGTGCTGGGTGCCATCACAAAGGACAACCACAAGACTAATAATTTTTCTGCTTTTTAATTAATATAACAGTTTTCTTGCCAGTAGATACTTAAATTCTGCTTTCTTAGTTTTAGTTTTTAAAAGGATGGAAGGTATAAAAGGCAAATCATTAGTATGCCCTTTGGAGAACAAGGTACCTGGAATATTTTCTGACTGCCTTCGAGGTTTTACAAGAAGTTTCACTCCTCCACCAAAAACAGCAGCCCACATTCGACTGTTCAAAGGATGGGCTGCTAGTCGAAATAATTCGTTACATGAATTGGTTGCAAGGGCATGTATAAGGAGACTCAGGTAGACAGCTACAACAGCTTCACAGAGCAGGATGTTTAACTTTGGTTGATCTTCATCCTGAGCTGAACTTAAGAGATTTATAAGTGAACTCACGCCTGCAGAGAGAAAAGAAGAAAAGTTCTGTATTCAATGAGTAGGAGTACAAATAGAAAAAAAGGAAATGCTTCCCCTCTACATTTCATGTTAAACATATACTAATAGCCACATGATACTTTTATTCAGATGAAACATACTATTAATACTTTTCTTAAAATCATGAAGATCAAAAAGTTCAAAAGTCTTCTTTGGTCTGGGAACCTCTCTGCAAATACTATGGGCAGTTCAGCTTGCCTGTGAAATTCCTGAACTCTTTCCCCAGTTGACCTCAAAACACAAAAGTTATGCTTGTACGCTGGGAGTAGTTGTTTTGATAGCTATACCAAGTAAAGCACAGGTGTAAGACGGTGCTGTAGAAAACTCTAACGGAAATAGCTTTGCCAGGGGGTGAGGCAGACTGGAGGAACACATTTCAGGATGACAAATAATCAGCTAATTGAGTTTATCCTAAAGATCATGGTCTCTTCTTCAAGCAAGATGCTTACCATATACAAAGTTTATTCTTATTTGTTTCGATATGTGAAAAAGTTAAATGTTTTTATTAATTTGAGAACAGAATCAGAAACACTTATCCATTTCTGATCATCCACCATTTCATCCATCGTATTACAGGACATTGAGATCACATTTTGAATGTGGAGCTGGATCAGTGGTGCTAAAAGTAACCTTATTTTTGTCTCACCAGGCCACTGAGCAGGGGATGAGTTTGGAGTTGCATGCTCTTCAATACTTTCTGTCCTCAGTCTGCGTCGATCACTCAAAAGCAGTCCTTGATAAACCATCCCTGTAAACTGATTGGCTTCTGTTTGACTGCTAAATACAAATTAATTTTTTTCTGATGAGAAAGGATTTTAGAGTATTTTTCATAACAAAGTATAGTTATATATATGAGCTTCTCATTTAATCAGAAAATGCAATATTTAAAATTCTATAGGACTGTGAAGAATTTTATAATTTAATGGTACAGAAAATAAATTTTTAATTAAAACTTGGATTGTTGCCATGTGGCATTATCGATTTTAATATGTCATATGCATAGCTCCAGATATGAAAAAGGCTTTTTCAAAAATTTTAGTAATATATTTGTTCTGAATAATATCTTTTTAATGTTTTTACAGAATTCTTTTCCAGTTCCAGTTTGGAAATTAAACTGCATGAGTCCTGACTTCAGTTAAGCTCAGATGTTTCCCCTGCACCCCTATTCAGCAATAAATGTACTGTGGAAAACAGCATTCAAATGTTTTTCAGAGGCATCCTAAGTGAGAGTGACACTAAATTTTCCTGTTACTTATTGAAAAAAAAATCTGCATGACTTGTGTTATTTTATCCATGGAAAACTGATCTGGCATATCAAAGCTAGCAATGTGTAAACTGTATAAATATCTATACCCACACAGATATTTAATCCCTTTTTTAGACATATGCATGAAGAATTTCCATTTTAGATACACAAGATTACTCCAATGTAGGACTGTAAGAAAACTTCTGGTTTTACCTGTAGCTGTGGCTGTCACATAGTGCTTGATAAATGGATGCAGAAAGTGAAGCTGCTAAAGAATGAAGTGTGTACACCTAAAATAAAAAGAGCCAATAAGCTCTACATAAGTTATATATAAATGGTGAGTAAACTACAATTCTTTCTAAACAGCACTGGAAATTTGTCCTAGTTTTAAATCAAGTGCAGGAAATAGTATCTGAGTGTTACGTTAAGTTTAGAGTACAGTACTTAGAAAATCACAACTGCCAGTTCAAGATCACTTGATTGCAGTCAAAACTTTCTAATGTTATGTTAAGATAATTAACTTTTCTGACACAGAACTGCCCCAATGAATGAGTATACTGAAGGAGTGATAAAGTATGTCCTGTTACAATAATTAATTTGATAGAATGATTCCTGGAAGCCTTATTATATAACAATGAACTTTAATACAGTAGTAGTTGCTCAATATGCACGAAATATAAAACTTTGTGTAATAATTGTATGATTCTTTTATTTATAATCTCTTTTGTACCTCAATTATGTGCTTGCAAATTTCCGGAAGTCTCCAGGAGTAACAAGAATAATAGTCTGTTATTGCCTCACAATACAACAGAAATACTCCAGTTCTTAAAATAAAGGAAATGCAAGGTTTCTTGGAAAGTCTGATGCAATCCACAGCGTGAAGAAAATGGTACTATCAATCTGTTAAAAAGGTAGACTTGAAACTCACCCTATGTTCATTTCCATTTTTTCCTACTGTCTTTCCATTTAATCAAATGCTAGACCTCAGATTAAAGCTATGACTTATCTAAAGTCATTTTGCAGTTAGGCAGTGTCAGCTCCTCTTTCTGAATTCTCTTTTAAAAGAAAATGCATGTGAAGCAGGAGTTTTTAGAGTAAGAAAGAAGCTTGCTATAGCATAATGCAAAAGAGATGTAAACAAGCTTTGGTTACAGTTCTAGAAGCTTAACTGCCTTGCAGTGGGACAACTCATTTAGTTTCCTAATTTTTCCCTACTTTCATTTATTCAATAGAAATTCAAATTTTAATGAGTATGAATTTAAATGTACAAAGAATGATTTACCTTCTTACTAATTAACTGTGTCATAGTTTTAGACTGTCTGGCTTTTTTCCCCCTCTACTGAATCTGAACAGAATTTATTCACCCCAGAATATGGACTTAGATAAAGCAGTTCACCACAATTCCGTTAAAAAGCAGTACACTCAAGGAAATTCATGCTAGAGTAAGTTTTATGATATCTATATTAATAGAAAGTTACAATGTCAGTCTCCTACCTCTGCTTTCATTAATCTCCCTACAGCATTTGACCGCAGTGATAATTAGTTAACTTATATGATCATGTTATTTAAGAGCCAAGAATTCAGTGTTTTAGCATATGTCCACATTTGGAATAGTTTCCTGAGAATGACCAGAATTTGGATGAAAGGGAACTAACCAGATTCAAAAGGATGTCAGAAAGCAAGTGGTTAACTAACATTTTCAGTTCGCCAGACTTAAAGGGAGGAGGTCAGTACTGTAAAAGGGTAAGTGTTGAAAAGTTACCTCAAACGCCACATTTTATTTTCCATGCTCACTCCTCACTTCATAAAAAAACATTTAGCGTTTCCTGAAAGTTTTTCATTACCTTGACATCTTCAATATTAGGATGAGGTGGTGATTTCATCTGCACAATAGTGTAAAGAATATCATGGATGTGGTTGTTTAAATACAGCACAGGATTAGCTATCACCGTTTTTGTGGATGCTATGCTTGCAGAAAGCAACGGTAGCGTTGTGGGTAAGGGAAGTGGAGACTGAAGTTGTTTTACAGTAGTTTCCTGTTTAAAAGAAAATATTGTATTTAAAATTATTGCTTTGAGGAAAAAAGTTTAAAAAAAGATAATTTTCTATCTTAAATATTTTTCCAGGGTTATTTATTCTCTTCTACTACTATCTACTCAGTACAGACGTGATTTTTACTGTGACTGATGTCAAAAGTAAATTCTCAATTACTATAATAACACATATCAGACCTGATAGCCAACTTTGCTGAAACACTTTTTGATTTAGTGCAGGAAGAGTATGTTTGTGTAGTTCATTAGGAAGTGTTTGGATTGTCTATTAAGAAACACTAACTAAAAATGCACTTGCTGTAGCATGAGTTGATGTAATACTCACTGGTCTGAGTCTAATAACAGTAGTTAAATTTGCACTAATCTGAGTTTCTCAAGTGGAAATGAAGAGGTTTTTTTCTTTCTTCTTAAAAGAGTGTGCTAAGCCTTGTACCACCAAACAGTTGCCTACTGCTCCTATTTGAGATGTGAGAAATGTAGGACTAGAGCAAGTTAAATGACCTGCCCAGTATGAGATTATCTGCTGTAGCTCAGTTTAGTCATTAATATTTGCTGGAAAATATCTCTTTTTGTATGAAATAAATGTAGATAATGCCATAATATAGTAAAAGGGAGCACTATCCTGTCTATTTTGGTATTATTTGTTGAGCCTTGCAGCTAAGATCCCATTCCTTTTAGCTCCCATGCATGATTTGCAGAGGTATAGGGAATGAGATTGTCATATTTCAGCAATCATGAATTTGATTTATTATATAGGTACCCCAAATATTGGGATCGAAATTATAGTTTAATTGGAACACACCTATAATGCTGCAGCTGTAATACAAACATCAACATTTATATTCCATAATTATAGGTAGCCTAATCCTCAGTGTCATATAACAGATTCTTAAGAACCAAATAATCAGGATGTGGAAAACAGCACAGTTAAATACCAAGTTCCTTCCCTGAGAACATTAAAATGATCTTGACCATTAGACTTGCAGAACATAAGAAGCATATATTTAGGCACAAACTTTAGCATTTGACAAAACTGACAGTCCAGAACTGTTCACATTTGTGAAATTTGTTGAATTTGTTTTACCTGCTGTGACTCTTGCAGCAAGAACTTCAGCTCCATTCTTACAGATGCCAAACCACCACCTTGTGCCCCATGAAGACTACAGTAACTTAGGAAAACTCTTAGAAGAGCTTGGTTCTTCTGCAGCCACCACTTTCGTCTTTCAGCATGTTCTCGTTTTGCTTGTAACCTACGTCTTTCTATCTGGTGCCTTTCATATGAACCAATGTCTGGCTTATCTATAATATCATCGTGATCAAGTAGATCCCCATTTACTTTGGTATATGTTTTACAATAGTCTTTGCCCCCTGCATCATGGTTGCATATTTCATGCATAGCAGCAATCTCTTTTTCAAGCCAGTTGTACAGCTGAAATCTGAGCTTTCCTCCATCTACTTCATAACCTGTAGCCAAAGTCCGCAGTTCAGTCATAAGGATCTTCAAACAGGCTCTAAACTTCAGTTGTTCAGCAATAACATCAACCTCAGTGTCTCCTGCATCAGAAATCTCCTCCTGCAGTGTTTGTGAGATGTTGGTGTCTGAGGTTTGCTCATCATCTTCTCCACTCTTAGATTCAGATTTTGAGCTTTTCATCATTATCCCAACATCCTTGTCCTCTTCATCAGACCCATTTTTGTCTTCACCCCAATCAAGAGTAAGGGGCTCATCATCAAATTTCACTGCTGGTTGACTCCAGTCAAACTGTGCTGAAGATTCAAGAGTATTCTCCAAAGCAAGGGAAGAGGCAATTGGCTTCGACCAGTCTATATCACCACTTCCAGCACCATCCCTCAAGGCTTTGGAATCTGAAACACCAGCCTGTATTGGAGGACTAGATGAATCTTTCTCTGCAGCTACAGTAGACTTTTTTCTTACTTTTGGAATTTTGGAAAGGACTTCAAGTGCTAGTACAGGACAGCCCACTTTAAAATGAGCATTTGCAGTAGTGAAGAATAGTTTTCTTTCTATAAGATTAATTTTATCAACAAAGCTTTTCTCAGTTTTCAGACCTAAGGTGGCCAAAGTCCCTTCTGGTGAGCTGAAGTATCTTCGGATGAGCAAAGGGTGAGTCCGAAGATAATTGTAAAAACTGAATACCACAGGATTGCATGACTTGACAATAACTGAGGGATTAAACAGATACGACATCTATTGAAAATGGCTTTAAAATGGTATTAATCTGGTTTGCAATGTTTCCTGCATTACAGAGATTTGTCAAAACACAAAACCAAAGACAGTTTTGGGTCTAGTTGCCAAAACAAAATGAAATAATTACTTATTCCCCACAAAAAGATTAAAGGAATGAGCTGGATAAGTAGAAAGATACTAAATTCTCTCATTTGCCTGAGTGTTACATTCTACTCAGCTATGCCTAAAAAAAGCTGGGATGATCAGCCAGGTAGAGATTTCCTCAGGGGAGGGAATATGCCACAGAAACCTACATTAATCTCAGAGACAGAATAGGAAATCCTGCTAGAACGCTGCTAATTCCTGGAAGCAAGAATGAGAATTGAATCCATCAGAATAAAGACTAGCCAGCAATTCAGCAGTAGAGAGGTATTGTAGGGAAGTACCAAACAAAGAAGGCCCTCCTGAGCTTATCTGACAGCAGAACTAAGTTTAATACTGGGCAGTTGGAGACAAGGCCTTGGAAGAAATTGGAAAATATTTATTTATTTATTTTTAAGAAGAAGAAATTATTGAGTGTTATAGATAAGCCAATTAATGATTTCAGCATAATGGCATCTCAGGAGAAGGGACTGCATACATACAGAGAAAGTATTTTTCCTTCTCTACTTTGTCTTCATAAGTTCATCCTATCAGACTAATGATTTTCCCTTACCTGGGTTTTCATCATCATCTTTAGGTGTTTGTTCCAATAACGTGTCCAGTGCTCTAGTGTAATCTTTCATTATCCAGTATGCAATGCTTCTCAGAAATGGATCAGAATGCAATTTAGTACAGTTGAACCCAGCTCCATCCTTACGGCAACCCAAAATCTTTTCATAAAGAATGGAGGTGTATGTGACAGAGGTTTCAAACTCAGATTCATATAAACGAGCAATAACCATAGCCAACTGGATGTCTTCCATTTTCTCAAGGCATACCTATGATAAGAAGTGGGGAAAAGGTTGCTTTATTAAGGAAGATTGTTCTTTAAAATAACAATGAAGTGAATAGCAATTTATGTTTACAGAACAGCTAACTTTTTTCTTATATCTGTTCTTTAAAGTATATATTACTCTTTGGGTCAAAAATGTGGTAAGTGATATATATCTAAGTAAGATATCTTATTGCATGTTTGGAAAGAGGTGTACTTTCTATTTCAGGAAGTATAATACGTGTAGCAGTATATCAGCATGTCAAAAATTAACATGGCAGAAGATACAGATTAACTTCCAAATTTAAAGTTAATACATTACTGGTAAGATATTCTTTACACAGCCTCATCTGCAGAATTACATCTCCAAGGAAAAATCTTTGTCTTTTCAGGTAAAGACAAACATACTGCATATAAACAGGTAGGATAACTAGGGGTTCTCTAATTCCCATTCTCTCCTGAGAGGTGCTGCTTAGGTTATGATCCTGCTTACAGGTCTCACCTCCCTTGTGGCAGGCAACATCACAGCTCACTAAAAAGGGATCCTAGGCCTGCTTCAGAAGAGAACTCTGACTTCCTTTTTTACTTAATGTTGTAACAAGGTCATGCAGAATAGCTGAAGGCTAAACAGGCTGCTACAGCTTAACTGTGCTGATCAAACAGGAAGTTTTGCCAGAAGAGTCATGGCTGGTATTCCCAAGAGTGCTTCCACTGAGGACTGATACATAACATCTGAACAATTATTCAGGCCTTCAGATCAGCTCCCAGGCGGCTTTTCACAGTGTTGTGGAGGTAAATGGTATGTCTGCAGGGCACAAAGAGATCACGTGTAGACATACCATATCATTTGTTCTGCCACAATTTGTGAAAAGACCATCGGAGAACAGCTTGTAAGGATACAGTTACATAGTTCAAATTAGTAACTGAAACTTAATTTCTCAAAAGTGGAAAAGTGGATACCTCTATAGCATCTTTCAGTGAACCTGCTAGCAAGAAAAATGCAGCTGATTGTTCAAAGCGTTGTTTTCCCAACAAAGCAAAAGCATTTTTTAAAGCAGCTTTGCGCCATCTATCTTCACTGAAGTTGTGGCTGAAAAAGGCAGTCATCTTTTCATCATGCTGGGATCTGCATAAAGAAATGCAATGTATACAACTATTTATTATATAACCTTAGCATACGACCACTTTAACAACATCACTTCAAATAAACTCTCATCCTGAATGAGTTCTGCTTTGCATTCCTGGTTCAATTAAGATTTCATCAAACTTAGAGTTAACAGAACTCACCTGAAGAGACCCCACACCACTGCCTTTTTCTTCATAGCAAGGTAAAAAAGTGCAGCATCTAAGGCATCATTATTCCTCTGGAATGAAGCTTTTGCAACCTGTAGTAAATAAAACCTCCTTTTATTACTGAAAATATAACGGCTGCTTTTACTTAACTCCCTCTGTCAGGGAGGACAGTCAGGTGACTGTATTATTTCTACAAAGCAACAGTAATTTCTGTCAGAATGTTTTATTTACATGTGACAGCTCTCATTGCACTGCAAATGTTCTTAAGAGTCAGAAAAGCAGCACTACTGCAGATATTAACCCCTCTCAACACAGTGGGACAGTAACTCATACTATTATGTGAGATTCCTCTCGCAATCCATAATTTAAACCTACTTAAGCTAACACAAGTATTTCTTTAATGAACACTTTTTTTATTTTATATAGGACTCAGTGATATAATTGCATTTGATTTGGAGTAGCTGGATGATTAAGCTTCACTCCTGGATCCTCTGAGTACCCTGTAAGTTTTTAAAATGTATTTTTACAAGAGATGACTTGGAAATTTAGTAAACTAGTAAGTACTTCTGTTCCTCAGAGATTGCATTATTTGCTGTAACTCAAAGCAAAAGCTGGTGATGATTCAAATCCAGCAGACTTCGAGTTACAATAAAGCTGAAATTCTTACTTTCGTAAGGATTTAAATCTCAATGGTACCTACGGGAAATAGTTTTAAATATTATCTCAGAAATATATTGCATTTTATCCATTGTTAGACCTCCCATAAGACAACTCTGCATGGAAATTAGTTGTGTTATTTTGGTTTTACATAATATAGGTGCATATTTCCATAAAACAGTAATTTTGTGACTCTTCAGATGAGTAAAACCTGAATTTATTTGCATTTCAGATCCTTTTAGTTTTATAGTATTCTTTTATAAAATATACAAAAATTGCAAAGAGACCCTTTATATAGTTTTTATTGATTAATATTTTAGATATATTTCTTAAATAAAACCCTCTACTGAAGTCAAAGCATAATTCCCTGTTTCATCTGTAGATGCATACTGTCTCATACCTGAAAACAAGACTCTTCTTAAAATAGAGTACTTAATATGATCTTCAACATACTGTTAAATATGCAGCAGGGGAGGAATTAGGTGCTGCAGAAATGGCTTTTTCCCTAGGTCCAGTTTTATTATATCTTACTATTGAATAACAAAACTTGTAAGCCAGGAGTACCAACATCAGCTGTGCAAACTCCTGGGTGGGCTGGAGTACAAAGAAATCTGCTGCACGCAAGTCACCGTGTGTATCTGTTGAGGCACACCTAACAGCATGGAACTACAATCTGCAAGCAATAATGAGTACCTTCTCAATGCATCTTCGGAGGGTGTTGATATTCCTGACCCACCAGCCAATACCCATAGCTCTTAATTCAGACCACTGCGGGTCTCCCTTTTGGATAGCTGGAATCATATTGATCAACTCCTCCTCAGCCTCAGAATGAAAAGCCCATGCAAAATGGCAAGTAGACAGGCCTAAACAATAACATAATAAAACTGAGAAGATTAAAACTTGTTAATAAGTAAATGGACTATGTCAGACATGCAAAGTGTGATCTCCAGCCGAAGAATCATGTAGACCTGACAGAGGCTGCTTGACTCAACGTGAATATCTTTTTGCTTTCTAGGGATGTCCCCTCTTTGGTGCTTCTGTCCTTTTCCAGTATCCCATTTACATATGTACTAGAGTTGTATGGTGAAAGACTGAAGAAAAATTATTCTATTGCCTTAGAGGCAGACCCATTCTGGGCCAGAAACCTTTCTGTCTGCTGTTAGGTGGTAACTTGATTTTCTTTCCTGTATTTCACAACAGCATTTACTCCAATTGAGCAAGGGAAAAAAACTGCTGTGATGAAAATAAGAAAACAATCTTTAAGATAAAGACATGCTCATGTAAAGCAACATCTTCATTCCTCCAGCAAAAAAATGAAATATATATACAATCTCTATGTTTTGTTGTTGGGGAACTTACTCATGCCTCAAACTGAATGGGGCAGAATCTTACTCTGTTCTGGAACTACACTTTTTTGCTATTCACAGTGCATGGAGGGAAGCACGTACTAAGCCTTTACAAGATAAGGGCTTCAACAGAATAATCTAAAATTAATATGCAGATAATGGAAATACTGTAATATTATAAAACAAATACAGCCAGATCCTGTTAGCTCAAATGGATCAAATGAAAGCAACACTTTGCTCTAAGAATTACCTTGGTGGAGTAGCTGAACTCGATACAGAGGTGGAAGTGATGTCAGAAGGCAGGTGTGCAAGCGCATAGCCAACAAATATCGTAAGCCACATTCATCCAAGGTATCTCTTCCTGTGAAATACAAAATATTGACTTTTGAACATGCAGGTGACTACAGGAGGCATATAGACAACTTGTCATATGCAGTGTGTGAGGAAAGTATGTTTCTAAGAACTTTCTGAGAACCTGAATTACAAGTTATTTATTATGTATGAAATATAAGCAGAGATTTATATTTAAGTGTTTTTTCTTTTACCGTATCTAACGTGAATAACTGATGCTAGTTTTCACCTTTGTTATCCCAAAATACCCAAGGACAAAGTTTACCTTTGCTAAGAAGAACAAGAGTGTTAATTGAATAATATGTCAGTTACTAACCTGAGTAATTCTTATCTCTGTTCTCATCTAGCTCAGTGCTTGTCATGGCCACAGTGTCTGCCAAAGCGACAAGGAACATCTGCTCCAGTCGAGTGAGGCCTGGCAGACTTGAGTGCATCAGGTGGCTTGAAAGGACACTCGCATGTTCTCGGCCAAAGTAAGTTGGACCGTACTGTGAGAGATTAATAACTTTGGATTTACTCTCCCTCTTTTCAGGCTCAAAATCAATAAAGTCATCAGTTGTAACAGGCTGAATCTGGAATAGATCTGAGTACTGATCCTCTGTTTTTTTCTTAGCATGGTCTTCAGAGCCCTGAGGTATTTTAGAAGTTTCTTCAGAAACATAAGTAGCATCTTGATCTGCAGCAAGCAGCGCGTACAGTGGCAGCGGGGGAATCGAGTCTATCTCTGTGTAGTCTCGAGTACCATCTTTTCCAGCTGTGATGGTATCCTTCGCAGTACTACCACTTACACTAATGGTGCGAGAAAGATGGCGTTTGGGACCAGTTCCTTCTCCAGCTTCTGTGTCTTTAACTATTGCAACTTCTCCTGCAATACATTTAACTAAATGTGATAGAATGGCTTTGGCTCGGCGAACTTTACCCAGGTCCATAAGTTCTAATAACTGGGTTGGATGATACTGAGGGAGAGTAGGTGAAAGAACATGAGCAGCTTCAAAAAGGCCACCATCCTGAATTACAGTTGGAGTGCCAAAAACATCATCCACAATACCTGCCCCATCAATTACACTGGTCTTCTTTGCTATCAAGCTTGTTTTGAGTGGATCTTGTGTTGCTGAGTCTTCAGTAGTAAAAACATCACTTTCTGCATCACCAAACTTGACAGTGTGTTTCCACTGGGCATAAACATGCATTTCACAGTCCATTCCCACTACCAGTATGCCGTCTCTCACCCAAGACAGAGAAACAGGCAGTGAAGGAGTGCCATCTACGGATGATACCAAATCAATTGATCTAAGCAACACCCACTTCGACTTTATACCTTGTTTTATGCTACCACCTAGTGGTAAAGTAATGACAGCTACTCCCTCTTTACTGCTTGTTTGATCTGTTACAATTCCCGAAAGTCTTCCATACATGAAGATGTTGGCACCGACTCCAACTGTCAATATATGTGAGCCATCTTCTTTTGATACCCAGTCCAAATGCACCAAATGCTTGATACTCGGCACCAGGTATTCATCTTTATTCAAAAAAGCATCTGATTTACTGTAAACAAATAAATTACTATCTACACTGATCCTTGAATCAAGTACACTTCCAACCTTAACTAAATCATCCAGATGAATTGTCTGTTCCAAAACCCATTCTGATCCTCCTGTAGACTCACATTCAAGTATACAAACATGCATGGAAAATTCTTTGGAAACAAAACCATTATGCTGTATTGGTTGTTTGTATGCTACTGCAAGACGTCCTGTATAAGAACAGCTCACAGCAACTGGCCTTCCTACTATGCTCACTGTACTGCTGTTGTCTTCTCCTTCATCATTCATTAAAGGCCATTTTCTCCAATGATATGTTTCACTTTCTTCATTTTCGCTGTTTAGGTCTGTCTCTACAGTACATCTCCAGAACCGCACTCTGTTGTCTGAACACGCTGTTACTATCAAATAAGGTGCAAGGCAGACTGGGTATATCGACGAAGAACTCAAGTGACCTGAAGTTAGAACAAACATATTTACTTTTAGTAATATAAACTAAAAGGCCCATATGAATGAGGCAGACACAGCACTGCCTAACTACTGATAGAGAAATTTACAACCTAGTATTATTTTTCTAATTTGGAATTGAGTAAGGGCAAATGTATTAACACTGATAACAGTATTGCAGCTTGAACGTCACTAATCAGCTGCAGTTCCAGCCACTATTCCAAGGAGATAAGATTGAATTGAACTCATTCCGAAGAAGCTAGAATAATGAGAACACAAAGATTTAATCAGAAGAGATTAAAGATATTGAGATTAGGCTCATGTAGCCTATCAAAATGAAACCTAAGACAGAAGGAAAAAAAAAAAAAATAAAGACAGGAGAGACACAGACATACAACCAGAAGAAGGGGTAAGTGCATCAGGTAAAAAATCCCACTATATACCCAACATATTAGCGCTGGCAGGTGAACAAGTGGGCATAAATCGTTCATTAACAAGTTAAGACTAGAAGTTTCCAACTACTAGAGCAGTAAGTTTCAGGAACAGCTTTGCTGTGGGAACTTGGTACATTTATGAAAAGTTAGCATGACATGGACACAATGATTTATTTGAGAGAGCCTTTTTAAAAAGTCCCGTGTTCCCTGTTTCAGTAAATCAGAATGTGATAGGCTGAAGATATCTCTATATATCTAGAATTGTATGAATCAAGAAGTAAACTAATGGACCAACTGTATAGAAAGAAGTATTAAGTTTACCTGCTGAAGGAGTTGCTCTTATTACTTCTACACCAACAGGAAGATCCAGAGGTTGGCTGTACACAAGTCTGGAGCTCAGAATGAGTTTACTAGCAGTCTGAAGATTAGCAATTGATGAAGATCGTGGAATGGGACTTATGCCAGGTGATATATCTGGAGAAGAATCCACAGTCTTTTGCTCAGGTACAGTAAGTTTATTCTCTGATGAAGTAGCTTCAGTTGGTTTTGCTATATTAAAAATAATGGTCAACATTGTTAAAAAAAAAAGTCTATAAGTAAGGACAAGGCATGAATATCCTATAATTGGTTTTATTTTTCTAAGCAGTGCTTAAGTTACACAGAAAATAGTTATATGACATGCAGGCTGCATTAGTTTTATTGCACATTATGAGTCTTCATTTTGAGATATCCATAACATTCTGAAATATGGATAGTTTAAAATGAATCCAGTGCTTAAGGATGTTACTCATCCTATCAACAAGATTTTGTATTGCAATTAGCGTAGAATGCAACCAATGTTTGTAAGGAACCTGACTGCTTATATTGCATTGATAAATTATTCCAAGGATTCCTGACTTTGAGGCTTCTGCTTGACAAAGGTGACACAATTTGTTTTAAAATAAACCACCACAGTTTAAGTTTTCTTTCACGTTATTTAAAATAAACGTCTGTCTCTAAGAAAATTACAGTCACTCACTCACCTAAACAGGCTTGCACAGATTTGAGATGAAGATGCCACATCTGAAGAACAGAGCAGCCATTACTGTCTTTTTCAATTACTACTAGGTAGAACTTTTCTGAGAAAGGTGGTGGACGATACCCTGTAATTTAAGCATATTATCACTATCATGAAGTTTATGTTCAACGTAAATAATTTTCAGTAACAGAAGACTCTCTAAAAACTGATACTAAAAAAACCTTTTTATATACACATTTTAATTTATCACATATAGCATTTTGAAAAATGGACTTTGTCATATGAGTTAAAATGTTTCACTGAGGAAATTAGAATGTCTTTGTTTAATACTGCTACCACGTAAACAATTAATATGAGCAACATGAAACAGCTGTTTTACTGAATTCTACAGATTCTCATTGAGAATGAACTAGCATATGCCAGCTAGATTGCAATATTCTTTAAGAACATTTTTGGTACCTACTTCATTCACATTAGTTATTTTGATGCTATACCTTGTGATGGCTGGAAAAATATCTCAGGTTCCTTCCCTTCCACATCTTCCTTATGTGGTTTGTATCCCAAAATGAAGTCTTCTTGAAAGACATGAAGCAATTGTGTGTTTGAGCCATACTGAAATATTAAGCCACAGTTATACTTCCAGAACAGTATAGCAACATTTTGTACCAATGCAATTATTTCTTTAGTGCAATCTAGCTACCGATGAGGATCACTTTCTTTTATAATTTTGAAAATTATTTTAATGTATCAGAAGAAGTAAACATTTTCCTTTTATATTGAGAACATATTCTAGAACCTGCTGTTTGTACATTCAAATAATTTAACTTTGCCAGACAAATTCTGTAATAACATTTTTGCTGCAGTTATTGACAGATGACTTAGTATCTGATTGGATTTGATTTCTTTAGGTGTTGAATAAATGACAGTGGCTAAAACTCTTAGACTTTATCCCTTTTCAGTGGGAAGACATTGTCTGCAGTATATTGCTTGGTAAATCTAAAAAAGGGAAGGAACCGCAGATTTTCCTTCTCTCTGATACCTCAACAGCTGTCCTTCCTGACAGCAACAAATTTCTTTGCAATACCTCCACCTCTCTACAAAGGAGGCTGCTGGCAGTGAAACCCTTTCCTGCAGGCAAGGAAAATATGTCCCACAAAGACAGCGATGGCAAAGTTTTCAAGTTGCAAAACACCCTCTTTTTCCAGAGAAACACGGAGAGTATTCCCTGTATTCATATATAAAAATTCTAGAAAAAATATTTTGTAAATCTGAACTTAAATTTGAAGATCCTATGTGATTAATACTTAAAAGACATGGAAATTTATTGACAGATGGAGAATTGGCTGCTTCCTAACAGAAAACAGCACTGAAACACGTATGATCAAAGTAACAGTGAGTAAGAACAAGGTGTAATAATACTACCTTCTCATTGTTTGAAATGTATCGCTGTGTTAGTTAACACAGGAAAATTTGTCTTACAAGACAGGCAAAAAGGTCATATATGGCTATGATTCCTACACTTTGGAATAGTTCTGGCTCGTTTTTAGGTTTGGGATTTTTTAGTGTTGTTCATTGTTGTGTTTGAGTTTGAGGAGAATGTTATTTTTTTTCTTTGAGTTATGATGGTTTGTAAACCAGTCTTTAGTTTTATTTTAATAAAGACGTATGCTTAGAAAATACTGGTATACTAACAACAGGCTTTCAGCTCCTAGCAGCTAAACAAAAGTTGTCTGACTAATACATTCAAGGTATCTCAATATTCACATAAATTCAAGGCAGTCATCATCCCTATGGAGGAATGTCACCTCTTTTCCCTCTTTTCAACAGATTAGGTTAATTAACAGACAAAGCTATTAAACACCTTTATGTGATACCCTTAAAGCATTAACCATTTATTTACTTTGTTAGTTATTGCATCAAGTTCAATAATGCATCCTGGTCGAGCAGTAGATTGTTGGCTCACAATGTTAAACACTTCTCCAATAAGTTTCTGAAACAGAGAAAAGAGTTAATATATTTTTCCTTCAGACAGAAGGAAATTACAGTCATTTACAATAAACTGATGCCTTAATTTTCCTTGTTGGCATAAACCATAACAGACTTCTTCCTGTTGTCATTTTGGCATTTATGAATAATGTGTTTATCAAGACTTTTGAGCTGTTGTGAGTCTGAAGCTATTCAGCAGGATAGCGCACCAGTTTTTATGGAAACGAAATGTTGTTTATTTAAAGATTTATCCTTTCATAGCATAACTTAGTATCTATGCCATGAGAAATGCAAATATTTTGCTTCACTTTTGTTTAAAGCTTCAGGTTTTGTCACAAGAAGTAAAAAAAATTTAAAAAATTTAAAAAAAAATCAGTATAGCTTCTATATAAACTGAATGCTTTATTGATTTTTGCTGGAATGTCCCCAATTATTGCTCCTAGAACAGATTCCTCAGACTGATCTGAATACTGAAAGGCTGTATCTTGCAGGTTATCTTATAAAATAACAGAAGAATGGAAAAAAAGAAGAAAAATGTGCTTCTTTATATAACATACAAGGTGAGGCTTTGCTTGAAGTCACAGAAATGAAAGATAAAGGATGAAAAAATTGCTTGTTAGAGGAAAAAAAAAAGCCCTAATACTACCCTTAGCAATAACCTGCCCTAATTCTCCTCCTATCCCACCATCTCTAGATATAAATGTAACTTAGTGGATAGACCTAAGTCTTGTTCTTCTGTCTTTATCCTTCCGTTTGCTCTTGACTCCCCTCTTTTAAGAAGACAAAAAAGGAAATCCGATTTTTCCTTTCCCCACCTGCTACAGGTTGGGGAAATTTGTCAGGGAAATTTTCAGTCCAGCCACTTTTAGTAGTAATAGCTGTATGTCTGTCTGCTTATTCTATAAATTTATACAGAACCTAAGACAAGACAGGCCACTGGAGGGGAAAAAAAAATACCTTAATTTTATTTTAATACTTTCAAACTATTGCTACATAAAACTTACAGATGATTCGGGGTCAGATAACTCATCTAGAAGTTTTCGTGCATCTACAACAGCTTGATAGAGTCTCAGGTTTTTGCCATCAGATGCAACAAAGCATGCACTAGCAGAGTTGCAGTATGTGCCTAATAGAAAACAAAAATATTCTAGTTAAAGAAAAAAATGGCAGTCAAATGGCATCAGGTAGTCTATTACAACCCAATTCACACAATCTAAGTATATTTCTAACATAGTTTTCATAAAGTACTGAAGCAAAACAATCTAAGCTAATGTGTGCATTAAACCACCATTATTTAAACTTTAAAATAACTCCCTTTCTGCTCATTTATGTAACTAAAACTCCACATGCAAAAAACAGTATGCAGTACACCTAAGGGAACGCTGCCATTCCTTAAAATGGTTGTGTTCTCTTCACTGTCACCTCCAAGGGGGTGCTCGGGAGGGCCAACTCAAGCTTCCCCAGGTTCTCAGAGCCCAAGGTAAAACTGTTCAGAAAGGTTATGCTAGCTGTAGTGTTTCCCCTTGTTTACTCTCTCTAGGCTTTTGGATAAAATTAGTATTTCCTTCTACTGTCCAGTTAAAAGTGCAAATATAAAAGTGGAGGAAGAAATACATCTGCAGTAGTGCATAACGTAGGAAAAACTGTCACAGAGTGTCTTTATTGCTTCTCTACATTATATAGAACAGCCTTGACACAAGTTTTTCTGTGCTGATGTATGTTTTTCTCTCACATCATAAGAGGGAATCACCTTGTTATTTGTGTTTAGAAGACTTCGTGGGATTCAGACAGCACAGAATGTTACTATGTGAGCACAGAAAATTGATTTATCTTAAAATCAAAGATATGTTATGCATTTATTAAGCGTATTTAGAATTTTTAAGGTCGTACAGCATCTCTGACACCTATTTAATCATTGCAAAGGTCAGGCTGGCCTTAGCATAATAAAATATCCTGGCACTATTAGTATAAAATTTAATGTTACATCCACAGCACAAATTACATTTTTAGTACTATATATACTAAGATGACAACTACTGCAACAGCATCTTTTTGATAATTCAAAAAGAACTGTAGAGTAACATTTTTAGAGTCAATTTTCCTAACTGTAAGAGAAAGCTCTAAAATTAAGTACAAAAGCTGAAGAATTGTCCTTGGGCATTACACAGGATGTTGTACTGCCTGACCTCTGAAAAAGTATTCCTTGCAGTTCTGTAAAGTTAATGTAGTCTATTCCTTCAAAAATATTTTGTGTTCTAACTGGGCTTTTATAAACCGCTACTGGTTAGAAGAATTTCAGTATTGTTTCAGGATCTTCTAAGCAGAGTTCTTAGCCAGCATGTTAAAAGAGTTGATACTGCAAATTTTGGCTGAAAATCTTTCTCAATAGTTCAGATGTTCAAGTGGTCCAAATACTAGTTCTGTTTAACCCACTGCCTCCTGTGTCTATATGTGGCCAACAACCCAGATAGTCACTAGAATACCTGTATTATTGAGAACCATGTCAAGGCAGAGAACACTCAGTGAAGCTGCCTAAAACACCAAGGAAAGGGATCATATCGTTCTTTGTGAGAGTGATGATTGCTTACTCACACAAGGAAGTTACTGAATGTCAGATGATCCACAGTAACTAGACACACTCAGACCACATGAAATAGTTGAAGTAGTGTAGCCTCAAATGAAATAAAAATGCTTAATTTGCATAATACAAGGAAACTGCTAAAAAGTCAATCAAAATATACTCCAAATACAATAGTAATTTATTTTAACAAATTAATTCTATGACTCACAGAGTTAACACTATATGGAAATATACTAAGTAGACTCACCAAGGCAATAACTGGGAATAAGTGTTGGAAGCCAGGCTACATTAGAGAAAGCGGAGGTATGAAGAGAGTTAATTCGAGCCAATTCAGATACTCCTCCAGTGTATGACAAAGGTCCTATAGGGTCTACACGCCAAAGAATCAGCTCACTATAGATTGCATTTGGGTCATGAAATGTACGGGTTGCTGCATTTTTAAGTTGCTGCCTAGAAGAACCTTTCACATGTTTAATAGGATCCATTATTCTGTTTATCCTCTCAGAGTCCCAGGAACTGTCTGATTCAGGAGTTAACAGAGCATTATGATGAGAAGAAGTTAGCAGTAATGGTAAAACAGAATGGCAAGCTAGATCATTGAGGTGAAAACGGTGACCGCAGTACCTAAATTTATGTGATACAGTTAGCACAGTAGTGAAAGCTGATTTATCAGCAAAAGTAACTGCCCACTGATTTAGAGAACCATCTATATGTTTGGAAATCATCATTACTATGGGAGAAATTATATTCATATTTGCACTATCCTGGGCAAAGCTGCTTCTTTTATTTCCTAGAGCCTTATCTGGGAAGTCCATTGTCTTCTGATATACAGTGTTACTGTTATCTTTTCCAAAGACAGGGCAAGCATACATCATAATATTTTTGCTAAGGGAACTAGCATCTCCTGATGGAAATGCAACAGGAATCTTAGAAGAAAATGAAACCTAAAAAGAAAGAAACAAAAAATTAGAATATAACAACCCAGCTTAAGTTCAAATAAATGTTAGCTGTTTCACAGGAAGTACTTAAAATTAAATTCATACTGATGTTCATATAGAAAAGAAAGGACACAATGATTGTTGACTAAGATAATCAATAATTTAAAAAAGTCAAATATACAATACCTGAACTTGTCGAAAGATGCCTGGAGTGTATTCATCTAAATATTTCACATGCCACACCAAAAAGGTACCATCAATAGGATGGATAGTAAAAAGCATATCTGGATTTCTGTTCCATTCAGTTAGAAGCAACTCAATTTTCCGATCTAACAAAACTGTTGGAAGAGGCATGCGTGGGCCTGCTAGTAGAGATGTTTTGGGGCTTCCCTCTCTTTCTCCATCTTCATGTTCCGAAGAGCCTGTACCAGTCCCTGTCTCTGATTCCCTATCTATAGACAAGTCTGCAACAGAAAAGAAATGTGCCATTTTATCCATTGCAAAGATTTCCCTATGGTTTCTATTCAAAAGAACACAGTATTTTTAAATCTGTTACTAGTACTATTGGATGAGAACATTCATGCAAATTAAGGGTAGGAACATCTTTCTTTGGTCTGTCTGTACATAAACATGCGGCTCTGGCTTTTGACTATTGTTCCTAACTATGCAATACAAGTAATAATAAATATAACCATAAAAATCCAGATACTTAGAGCCTAAGATTTTTCTGGTCAACAAAACCCACACATTTTATATGAATGCTCATTCCAAATTAATGTGGGGTTTGTTTATATTTAGAAAGCAATAATGAAATACGTGGTATGTGATCCTTGATGAAGTAGTATGTATTGTATATTTGGTAAGAATTATCACACAGTTTACGGCATTGGTAATCTACATTTGAAGAACCTAAGCATTATAAATGACGCAATGTATCATTATTTTACTGTCACTAATTGGTCTTACTGGTTTCTGTAGACAGACTTTTATTTTTATTTTTTTTATTTTTATACATTCTTACTGGCCAAGTGACCCTCCCATAACAATGCAAAGTATTTCTAGTAGGATGTTTTCCATCATTAATTTCAAAATATGTTTCTCAGTTTCTCTGTGAACAGTTATAGTTGGGATCATCGGGCGATCTAAGGTTTAAGATGTAAATCTCACCAGTACTGGAAACAGGACAGTTCCATTAAAACGGAACTATGTTCAATATTTCTTAAACCTTCCCAGAAACTGGTATGTCATCATAGACAATCACATTGCAAGGTAAATAGAGAACAGGTCTTAGTCATAATTTCATAGTTCAGTGGAATATATCCAAAATGGAAATGAAAGACAAAAGCTACCTTTGCCTTCCAACAGAGAGTACATCATTGAATTTTTCATGCCTACAATTACAGCAGCCAAAACTACAGCTGTAAGTGTCTATTTATTTTTCGTTAGTGCTAAAATTTTAGCACTTATAATTCTTGTGCTAAGTAGTTGCATTATTGCATTAATGTGCTTCAAAATAAGTCTTGTGCTACATATCACAATATAACTAACCATGATCTAATTTCATATGTAAACCTCTCTCTTTTTCTTCCATTTCTCCTTCCTCTTCAACCTCAACATCAAAATCTTGTTCCAGTTGTTGTTCAGAAATTTTTCTTAGATGCTGCATAAATACTTCAATAGAGGATGTAAAATTAAATTCTTTATTATTCAACCAGTGAACAACGAAGCCTCCATTTCCTTCATCTATATTAAAAGCTGTTCCAGCCAAACCTGATGGAATATCTGTGGAAAATTTTAAACAAATAAGAAAGGTATCTATTAAACTGCCAATCTTTTACATAGATATATATACACACACACACATATATACACAAATTTCTTAATTAAGACATTTAACTTATTTTAGGTAGAACATAACTTGCGCCTGTAAGATTAGAAAAGGTAAGATCCAGATCAAGTTTCCACATGCAATTTAATAATTAAAAAAAGTAAAGGTATTTCAACATCAATAAATTTACATGAAAACTGATTCTTATATGAATGGTAAATAACGCCCAACAGTTCTAATTGCTTAGTTTTGTACACTGCAGTCTTGCCATTTCATGTACAGGTTTTAGGCAAGGCATAGAATTGCTCTTTAAACTTTTCATTGTTTAAAATATTCTATATTCTATTCTGTAAAAAGCAGCTGGTTTCCTGCCAAAAAATCTGGTACAGCTTTTTTTCATTCACTGTATACTCTGTAGAATGCAAATACTCTATTCGTTATATACGATTGCCTCCCAAAACCCAACAATCAAATGCTAAGCAGACTTGAAATTTAGGTTTCTTTTGCTTTCTGATGTGCAAAGATAAATTTAATTGGCTTTTAAAAATGCTGAAAGTATTCAGAATAAATTCAACCTCATTTGTCTTACAAAACTCTATGCCAAGTAACAAACTTGCAAAATAAGTCTTTCTACAAATTCGCTGTATTCAATTAGGCAAAGCAAAGAACGTGCATCTCAGCCTCCTTTATTTTTTCATTTTGTGCAAATACAGTATTACAGTTTAATAAATGGTTGTATTTCACCTGTAGTAGGGTTGATGCTTGCTGCTATGTGAAAGTGACCAAGTGCATTTGCCTGATGTGAAATGTGACGCTGAACTTCATGAGTACCCTGTTGATCTGGCAATACATCTGTGTGGGTAACAAGAACTGAAGATCTCCTTTGTCCTTTTCTCATATTTTTCAAATGGTGAATTGTCTGGTATAGTTATAAAAAAATAAATTAAGAAATACTTTAAAAATTGTAAGGTAAAAATTCACACATATAAAGCCTAAAGCTTCTAAATTTCCTTCTACCTAAGAAGTGAAGACTATTTTCAAAAGGATTATTTTGAGCGGATTAGAACAGAGATCAGTGAAACTTGTGTACATCAGTTCTGGCCAAAGGCAAAGCTCTTCTAATAGTCTTCTGAAAGTTCCTTTTAATATCTGTTCCAACGACAACACAAAAAACCACACTATTTTGTGTAACACTCATAAACAAGATTACAACAATCTCAAAGCAGTAACATTTGCAATATTATTTTATAATGAATCACTTTCGTGTAACTGAAACTTGCTGAGAGCACATGGAGAGCACAACTGATTCAACAGCCCACAGCACGCTTGCTTCTACTTTCCCTTTTTGTTGATGGTCATGATACATAAGAAATAAAAACTTGGTCTGATTGTAATAGTCTACAAATGAGTGGTGGGGTGGTTGGTTTCTTTGCTTTGTTTTCTTGTTTTTATAAGGTTTTCTCTTACTGTAAACTTAATAGACTTGATATGACCACCACTGAAATTTAGAGCCCCATAATACCACCTTTTGGAAATGCAATTATCAAATCAGATAACTAAAAATTAAAAGAGTTTATTTACTGCTTCCACTGTTTTTATATTTACAGATTTTCAGACCAAATCAAAATGAAACCATCACTTACTATTCCATGTTAAACATTGTCTCCTCCCAACTCTGTTAGTTAGCTATAGATAAAAGTAGATTAAATTATAAGAACGTGGAGCTTGGCTGCAGAGATCCGAAGTCTCTGACTTTGTCGGTGTTTAGTAACAGACTTCCAAAACTTATATAACTCACATTATGCTTATAAGAACCAGAGAATACACATTCTTCGTTCTAAATCCTTTAAATATTTAAGCTTTAAGAATCTTGAAATAAAAAACTGACCAAATAAGTATTTACTTGTACCTCTAGCGCATGCTGTATTTTGTCCTTTTGCTTTCCAGACTGAGACACAGTGCTGCTAATGCTGGAAGTGCTGGTTTCACAGATCTGCTCACCGAGAAGCGTGTCTTCTGGTAACAATGTCTCTGCCCACAGCCGACAGATGCCATCGAGACATGATGTGAGTAACACATTACAGACCAAACCCCTAAGAACAGACCACAGCAAGGTTACCCAATGAAATTAAATTAGCTCTATGGACATGGCAGAAATTAGGAAAGCTTACAAGTATTTAGTAGTTACTGTTTCATCCAAATTTCTGCCTCTCCCCTAGCTAGAGGTTTTGTATCAGTAGTGATTTTTGGCATGCTGATAAACCCATGGATTATTGGCAAAAGTACATGAGAATATGGAATAGTTATTATTTGATAAACACAACAGTTATTATAAAACTGCAGTTATGAAAGTGCCTAAACTATCTGACTTACAGGACTATGCAAAGCATGCATAAATTTTACTAAATAATGATTAAACAACTAATTAAACATCAGTATATATGACAAGGTGCAGAAAATAGCTTACTAAATGCTAATCATTTAGACAAATGTTTTGTTTCCAATGTTACAGCACCATTTGGTAAAGACAAAGCCTTACATCCATGCTTCTTGCCATAACTTGAGAAGGCACTGAAGTTTAAAGTATATTTTAGAATAAATCTCACCTATTAACATGACTGTCACTGTCGTACTAGGTAATCCAGAAACTTATGGGAAGATGTTAACATGTTTTATTTCTTGAAAGCATAAGCAGAGAAACCTAATCATGTTCTTGATGGCCAAACTTTAAGCAGTGTGTTAAAAAAACTTGGTCAAAGGTTTGGTTTTTTAAAAAAGAAAACTTTTGAACCTGGGCATGTACTTGCTAATGTTACGCCATGAAAATCCTGTCACTGCTCGAGGATGCGCCAAATAAACAAATGAGAAGTGGACAATGCCTGGACATTTTTTCTTTTCTTCATTCTCTTGGGGCAGAAGAGATGACTTCCAACCGGTCATAGGATACCAAACTTTTAGGAGGCAGTCATCCTGGGTAAAGCAATAAAAAACCCCATGGGGTTAGCTAGCTATAATTGAAAACGTCACAAAAGAAAAATCCCAAATAATAAGAAAACTGCTGTTCTGGTATCTTTCACAAAAACTTGATCTGTGGCCTAGAACTATTTGCATTTTTTCAGACAACCCATTTACAAGACCACTTATTTCATTGACAGTAATACTGAAATGTGTTACAGAACTGAAGAAATATCCTGCTGGCAACACTCCACTCCCATCAGGAATTTTTCTTCCAGCCCAGTTGGCCCCCTACTTTCCTCTTGGTTCTCTATGCATTTTCTGCATAGCACATATGCATGCTTAAATCCCATGCCCCCTTCCCTGCAAAGACAGAAGTCAGAAATAGGCTCTCACCCACACTACAATATTAAGCTCATTAACAGTGAGCTTCTCTACTGAGACAATTCATGCCACAAGTCCCTGCCGGTTCTCATGCAGAGGAAGCCTGACTTTAGTGGAAACTGCTGTACCTATTGAGCCCAGGCACACCATAGAAGAGCAGATGCATTTTATAACCTTCCCTTCCACCAGCATAGCCTATGCTGCCTTTCCAGTTTGAATGGCTGGGCACTCCTGCTGTAATTAATTGAAACAATACTGAAACACTGACCCAGCACTACTACACATGCTGATAAGTGAGACTGGAATATGACTATACTGATGGGTCAGGACAACAGTGCATTGTACAGAGCTGGATGTCACAGCCCTGGATTTCAGGGCTTGCTGCCAGAGTGGAGATACAGAATAAAGTAAATAAATGAATAAATTATGAACCTCTGAGAGTGTAGATAAAGGATAGTATTTCCTGACAAGCATCAAAAAGTATAGTATCTGACCACAGATTCTGCAAGAAGAAAGACTGACAGGCAAGCCTGTTAAGAATTGTGATCAAAGCTGTGTATCTCATGAAGCAACTAATATAGAGCTGTCCTACAGACAGAAAATGACTTTGGAACCATTTGCCTCATCTATTTAGTCAAACTCTTAGGTATATAGAAGTATATTCATAGGAAATAGAAATATGGAATGAAGCAAATATTTTAATAAATTTCTAACCACAATGATTCTAAATGTACTATTCATTAAGGCGTTGTAAGTATGTTTTTAGTCATAAAACAATGCAGCTCATTATTCAACTGTCTCTTTAGTAGTGTAAGAAAACAGAGGTTCCTAAAATTTATTTCATTGTTCAAACAACATTAAGTCCGAGCAATAAATGCTCACCTTTCCAGACCTGAAAACCAAAGGGAATCCCTCAAATAAGGGGTGACATTAAAGAAAATTATTAACTGAAAACTTAGCTTGGATAGCAATTTGAAAAAAAATATGCCAAACTGAAATAAAAGTTAAGAACTGATAACTGAGCCGAGAATTCACTAAACAGAATTTTTTTTCTAATTTATCCACTGAGGTGAGCATATTATACCAATTTAAATGTGTATACATTCTATCATAATGATCATTTCAAACAGAAGTAGAAAAATACGTTTATGTGTATCCGAAAGTATCTAAGTATACTTTATCTAAAATACACACACACACACATATATATATGTATACAAGCCAGTATCACTGTCACTGTATTTCCAGGTTGATTCTCAAGTATTCAGTAAGAGTACACAGCTAAATCCAATTTCTTGTTTCTGAAATTCATGGAATTACATGAAAATACAGCATTATGTGAGACGATAATTTAACTTAGCTCAGACTACAATAGAGTGTATGGTCCAGGACTATTCTGTATTACTTATTTACTTTACTCAAACAAATACAAAAGATTGAAAACACTAATTTAATTTTCTTTTTGTCCTTACCTTCCCAGCTGTTGCAAAGTATTCACCATCAGGAGACCATGACATCAAATATACTGATACTGCAGTCCTAAAGAACACAAGAGTAAAGTTCTAAGTTGTAAGTAAAGTTTATTTATTCTATAGTATTATTCCATATGTATTCAGTTAATTATTACTGTTTATTATTTAAATATATTTGTATTTTACAGTTGTTGCTTTAAGCATATTTTAGAAATAGCAGAAGCATAAGAAATATTTGCTACAATGAAATAAAATATTTAGCATTTTCTGAGTTTTACAGAAAAACAGCCCATTAAATAAATTAAGTATGGCAAGCCTAGGCTAGATCAGATGAAATCACAGAAGTGAAGTTTGTCCCACCTGCTCTTCTACTCCCCATGAAGCCAAGATAAATAGTAGGAAAAAACCAACGTTTTAGATAATTTGTGATGGGTCAGCTGTCTGAAAGAGCAAAGCAGCCTACACAGTGCTTTATGGACCCAAAATCTAAAATGGATTCAAAAAAGTCAAAAGAAAACAGGTTCATAGGCAGCTGCTTCCCAAGTCTGCATATGTATAGAAATGGCTGATCATGAAGCATTTCTGTAACATGGATCTCAAATAGAAGTGGGTAGAAAGAGTTTCAAGACCCTCTTCCTAAGACTGAGGAAGCAGCTCTTATCTTTATCAGTGTAGTGTACCTGCCTGCTACTGCTCCTCTGCTCAGTCTCATCCAATACCTCAGCACTACTTTCAAAGATGAGAAAATGGGGACAATTTTGATACCCTGGCAATGCTACAGTTTGGGTAAGCCTTTGACTAGGTTTTCTGGTGGCAGGTCACTTGAAAAAGTGAGGAATTTTTATTTGGAGTAACTTACTTTTTTAATTTTATGGTATTTTAAGATGATTTAAAAGCACATTTTAAATACGGTTTTGGAAAGAAGATAGGGTTGATATATGAGGTGATATTGCAATTTGTCTTAAAATAAAAATTATCTCACTCACTTGCACTGCCAGACACATTTCCAGTCATTTAGAACTGGGAGAACTTTATCATCTTTGATCTGATTGTCAGGATCACCATCTTCATCTTCTTCTAGGATGTCACTAGATGGAGGGGCCCACAATTGCAAAAAGTCGGTTGCTGTCAGCAGCCTATTACCTGAAAGTCAGTAATATCAAAGCTGTGAAACCAAGATGATGCATATATATTGAAAGATTAAGCCTATCATCATATTTTGTTGAGAATTATTCAAAACAGGTTGAAAACTCAACTTTATCAAGTCCATTTTAAATATGATAGGGTATGCAATCATTATACAGCTATATATTTATATATTTATTAAAACATTTTGAATTTAAAATATCTTTTTAAAAGAACATCAAGGGGTTTTTGGCAACTTCAATGATAAATCATATTTAATAATGAATGTTGCAAATGCTAAGTAGCCATTCATATCTCAAATAAATACACATTGTTAGACATCTTAAAAATATTTGTGTCTGGCTACATTACTGATTTCAATTGTAATAAAATTCTGCTTAAATGATTATTAGCAGTAATTTGACTCAGTTAGCAACTTAACACTGTATTTCCCAAACTAAGTTCTTGTGTAGGAGACTCAAACACTTGGCACGGCATCTTCAGAAATGCTAGCTGTTGCCTCACATTTTATGCAACACTGGTGAGAACAGATAATCTAAAATATCCATATTAATGCTCTCACTTTTACAATAAAAATAATTTGTATTCTTCAAGTTCTCCTAAATACAAATGTTGAGCAAATACTTCACAAACTTCACATTACCTTGAGGATCCCAGGCCAGATTGTAAGTCATAGAACTGAGGAAGAATTGCCCAGTTTTAAGCCACTGACACTTCAGTTGCTGTAGTTTGAAAACAGTAATGGATTAATTCTCACATTGACAGCAAAATACAAAGGTACCAGTATTTCTTTCTCTATGAAATTGCTATTAAGCCTATCGCAAAAACATTCAGGATCCAGTGGTAGATTGCTGAATCTAGTTTTAATAATTTAATTGTTTTATAAAAATTAAATGCGTCACAGAGTACCCTGTGAATGAGATCTGGACCTGTCACACATACAAATCTATCTGTAGATTACTTTAAACTAGTTAGGTCATACGTTTATAACAACATAAGGGATGGCAGTATAGATGCAACAAAGATTGTGAAACCTGCTTGAGTACATACTTAATGCTTGAGTGCTTGGCCATGGCTGCACTGTTAAAATAAGCCTGGGTGCACGTACAGAAGTCTAAGTCAAGTTTCTGTACCACAGATCTGATGATCCCTTCAAGTTAAACACCAAAATGTCACCTTGTCACTCTAGTATGAGATGCAAGAACAAGATGCTGTGAACTTAAGAGGAGTGCAGTCCCCAGTTTGATTCATGCAGTGGAAGATTCTACCCATACAATCCTATTATGGATGGTGGAAAATGTTTATCCATTAGTCTTTTGTGTGCCAATGTAATAAAATAATAATAACTGGCTGACAGACTTTTGCCTCTCCTAAGAACCTAAACTGAATTACAATCATTAAATACATACGTACACAATTTCTTTTATGAGAATTTATACCAAGAGGTTCAAAAATGCAAACAGCATTTCCATATGATGCTGCAATCTGTAAAACAAAAACAAAAACAAAAGATGATTCAAAATGTGAGGTAAGGAGCTGAATGTTACAGCTCTTCGGTATTCCAAAACAGCTAAAGAATTTCCAATACCTCTTCTATGTGCCATTGTTCAAGAAAAGTGAAATTAATAGAAATGTCATTAATTGCATTATATGTATACTTTCCTAAGTAAGTTGAGAAATACATACTTCTGAACAAGCCTGTCTTTACAATTTTAACTCTAAGTAGGGAAGACATCTTGTTTAGTGGAATAAGCACCATCAATCAGATCTAATATATTTTTCTAGGGTAACAACTGTTAATACATAAGGGAAACCTGATGCCTTCGGTACTTCTGCTCATGTTCTGTCCACTTCACACGTAATCAATAAATTAATTATTAGTGCCTGGGTCTCAGCATGTTCTCAGATTCCATTTTGTACCACTAAATAATAATTTTGAGAAACAGGAGGAAATGTAAGTCTATTTGAACAGTTAAATAGATTTTGAGGGGAGGCAAATGGTAAATGGAAAAACTGAAGTACTTATACCACTGAAACCCTCTATTTCTTTCACTCACTTATTTCACAGAAACCTCCATATTCAAGATGGTCTTTATTAGGAATTTATCTGGTCATGTGTCTAATACTCATCTGCTTATTAGTACTTTTGACCATCTTTAAAATTCCTTTTTCTTCCTTAAAATATTTTTAAAAGAAAAACTGTTTAAGTTCTTACCATTCAGGATCTGGTTTCCTCAATACAGAAATGATAAAAAGTTGCACAACATTTATTATGAAATCATATTTCCTCTTTGGGGAGGCGGGGCGAGAGAAGGTTGCAACAACATGCTCCCAAAGAAAAGAACAGACCATGAGTTCAGAGTCCTGAATGCAGAACCGTCCAGGGGTTCACAGTGATCTTGCAGGGGCCACCTGTGCAGCTGGAATGTCTCTTCCAGTACTGCTAGGACGGCCCGGCTGCAGAGCATGGGCCTTGCCAGCTAAACCTGCCCAAATCGTAACTAGGGCTTTCTCAATACTGCAACCAATTTTTAACTAGCTGATATTAGCAGGCAGTGACAAATGACAAAATTTTCTTAGTGTGCTACCACAACTCATAGAAAGTATGGTTGCTTTTTTTTTCTTAGCAATTTAAACCATCTCTTTAACGCTGTTTAGGGATTAAAACTAAAACCACATAGCCAGTCAAAGGGACATGCAGTTACAATGGCTCATACTGCAGCACTTCTAAACACACTAAACATGCCTAAGCTTTTCTGAAAATTAAAGTATTTCTAATATAGGACACACAAGCACACATATGCACATATGTGTGTGTATATACATATATGTGAATGATTTAGCCATGTATTCTTTAGCTAGATAAAAGTATACAATAATGGAGACAATAACAATAATTTTAGTACCAATCCAGTTCTGATACTATACTGTAACCAATATATATTTCCCCATTTTGTGAGACTTGTTATTGCAGGTCCTGAAAAGGAATTAAAACCATTATTACAAGATGCCTCCTGCTTCCCCTTCCCTTCATTTAAAAGAGAAATTGCTATTAAATTAAAACAATTCTCTGAGTAACACAAGAGGTGTTACTCGGAAAGTAACAAATCAGTAAAAACTGATCTTTGTAATGAAATTAACTCGTTAACACCATTAATGTATTATGATGTATTATGTTGCTGCTTATTTCGAGTATTGCAATTTTTAAAAATTCTATGCAAACATTAAAATTCTTACCCTGCCTTGTCGTTGGGAGCACTCCACACAACTGACCTGGATGTTTCCATGTTTAGCACCAGGAATTATTTGCACACATTCAAAGTCATTTGCCAGAATAACAATGTCACAACCAGAGCCATATGCCTGAAATATTTTTTAGAAGAAATACAATTGAATATTTATTTTAAAAACTAACTGAATACTTATTAGACTATTTATGTTTTTGAGAGATCTGTGATAATAAAAGTACATATTACGAAGTAGCGGGTTTATTCTTTGCCAATTGAGAAGCACCAGCAGAATAAGCAACAAGCAACAAAGTAGCAAAGGAGACCTTAAATCTTCCGGAGTTTAAATGACAGCAAACAGAAACAGTAAAAAAAAAAAAAAAGCCCCCAAACCAGCCCCTAAACTTATTCTAGCTGTGTGTACTTTCACTTTTGATTGTTTTGTGGAGTTGTTTTAGGTTGTAGTTGGCTTTAGGTTGTAGTTATTTTTTTTTTCCTATTCAGGTACACTTCTTCCTGAGTATGCATATAAACTTCTTCAATATGTGTGTCTCACGCCCTCCCACCTTTTTTTTTTTTTTTTTTTTTTTTTTAGTAATATTAAGTGATTCTTTTTTTATAAGAATTGAAGTTCTGGACTTTTAAGAATTCCTGAATTTTAAGAAATGCCGATTACTACAACACTGTAAAACAACAAAGGTTTCTCTTGGTTATATTGTATCTTGTGCACTACACAATACAGTCTAAATAATTTGTTTAAGAATTGTTAGAATAATGTTGTTAAGAACAATGATGCTTCAGCACTTTTTATTGGCAGGATAAATATATATCTGTCTGCTGAGCTTTCACCTGTCCTAGTGTGCCAGAATATTCTAAAAGCCTTAATCACTCCAGATGATCTGTTCCACTGAACTCCCGCATTCAGGCATAGAAATCCCCTCCCATCAATCTACTAATAAGCCTTTTATAAACAGTTATAGCTAGAAGTCTCTTTTCTTGAAGTAAGTTTTCCACGAATTCCAATGCAATAGGCAAAAATTTTAGAACAGCTGAATTAAGCAGCGTGCAAGTTCTCAAGTGTCAACTTCAGCTGGTACAAAATAACTTTGTCATTTTAACTTGTCCCCTGCTTCTTTCACAATAATTTTCAACTTACTGAGTCCTAGGCCTCTCCCTTGAGGTCAATCAGTTTAAAGGCTACATGCATTATTTTTGAGAAGTGTATGACAAGTTTTAAGTATTTCTATAGATTTACAGGATTAATGTCCACTGATGGGTATAGCAGGATAATGGTGCAAGATAACCACTGGAACTAGAGCAGACAGTTTAAGTCTCATGACCTTCTACACCTACTTCTGATCCTCCTGGGAAGGAGCAAGAAAGTCTGAAGAAAAAGACTGAATTTAGTGAAACTACAGTTACTGCTAAAAGCAAGAAAGGAACAGCAATACAAGCAGCAAAGCAGAAACTCGGGCCTCAGAAATTAACATACCATACAGTTGCACAACAAAAATGAAAACTGTGTACAAAACATAGATGGTGTAAAATATTTCCAAGGTCATCTCTCAAAAATAAAGTGATACAGTGTTGCCTGAGTTCTCAAGCCCACAACTGTTGTTCTGGGAAGCTCTGAGGAACTGATACTGGAGTTACTCACAATGCAAGCAGGAGAGGGAAAAAAACAACTGCTAAAAGGTTGTTAGAGGGAGATTATCTATGTAACAATATCCTAGCTCCTTGGTGACTAGGCTGTGCAATTATTAGACACAGTTGGGAAGAAAATAAGTTGTTAATAAAATGAAATAGGATTATTTCCAGAAAGTAAGAGAAAGAAGGATGAGGTTCTGAGGTAAGTTCCGTCACTGAACAAAAAGTTTTTTGTTTTCTTGTTGTTTTCCTATTTTTTTATATTGGAATTTGTTGCAAAACAAATGCCAGCAAGTGCTGACAAGTAAGAAGGAAGAAGATGGAGACCAGGATGTCAATATCCATAAACAGGCAGGAAAATAAAAGCAGGTTCTCTTGTTCCAATAATTTATTCAGAATTCTAATGTTCACAAGCAATTTATTCTCCTACTATTTACTTCAAAGGATGAGCAATTACTACAGCAAAGAATTGACTCGCCTTCTTTTCAACCATCTGCCTCATAACTACTAACACAAGCCTACTAAAAGACATTATTTAAATTGTTACCTAATACAGTAAAAATGGTACCAATCCACTTCAAACAAGGACTTAAACCTTTTGGATACCCTATTTTTCATTGTCAGTACTGATAACTTGACTTGCAACTTTCAAACTAAATTAAACATATTTTATCACTAGTTGCAATCCTGTTAGCTGGAGATGTGGAAGGGTGCCTCAGAAATGATACAAGGAAAGGAAAAAACCTCTAATTTCCTCATGTTTGCTGTTCTTAAATATACAATGTTTGTATGCATGTGTACAGTTGATAATGCATGAAACAGAAAATATTTTATACTTGGGTATGTCTGTTGACTCTGTGAAGCAAAAGAATTTAGTGTCTTCCTTTGTAAATGTTTTAGTTTCTCTTCTCTTGTCTCCTATCCACACTTACTATAGCAATGAAGGAGTATTTTTCTGGCTAATTATACTGTTTAGTATATTTTTACAAAGTTAAGTAAAAGGTGGTTGTGAATTAAAAGGGTGGGTTACTGTAGAATATTTATTTTTGTTTCTTAAAGAATCATCAGGATGTAGAGATCTCTTTCCCAAGTGAAACCTTGTTACTGTCACTCATATCCTTCCTACACTTTGCATGTGTTTGGCACTGCACCAACAAGTGGTGCAGCACATCTGAGTGTCCCATGCCAACAGAGAGGATTTAGTCCATTAGAGACCTCAGCTGGAACACTTTCCCAACAGGGGGGTATCAGCCTTCAGCTCTAGGTTCTTGGAGCAAGTGCTATCTCTTGGTTCTGGGGTCATTTTCTCAGTGTAGATATTTATTCTGAGAATGTCTTTCATTTTTTGAAATCATATTAAGGTATATTTACCTGAAATCTTAAATTTACTTTAAGAAGTACATTTATGATAACCCCTCCTTTGAGAAAAGTTGTCCCCTCATTTTAAAACAAGTGCTTACTTTTTCACATTTATAGTCTCCAAATTTCTCAAAACAGAAAAGGTCAATATACTTCTCTGTACTGAAAGATTTCACATTATATGTCTAAATACAAGTTTTCCATTTGATTACTTTTCTAATATACTCAATATATTAACATGTTTATACTTGAACAGAACACGTTTCTGTTAAATCCTCTTTTCACTTTGTCCTTTCACTCCTTAAACAGGTAACAAAGTAGAAGCACCCTACATTGGCAAAGAAAATGGAAGTGTCGTAATATGTATCATCAGTAGTTCCTTCTTAAGGATTCAGCTGACATCATCTTCAGGGAGGTCATTCACACCACCACAGGTCTCTCCTGCCAGAATAACAGTGGCCACAATATTTGTGGCAACATACTAACAATCTGCATAGCACGATAAAAGGAATGGAAAATCAGTAAGCCATACAAAAAGGAAAGACGGAAAATGAGATGCTGAGATACTGTAATGGATGAGAGCAGCACAGAGAAACAGTCTTAGAGAAACAGAATTATAAGCTGTCACTGAATGAAGCAAGTGCAGTAAAAACCACCCACATGGACTATCTGCCAACCTCCATTTCTAATGTCACTGATAACTTCAAAGAGAAAATTAAATGGAGTTGCAAAACTGTGAGAATGCAAGGATGACTTGCAGGATCCATAAGCAACTAATAAGCTGTAGTTTGCCAATGTCTGCTCTAACTGTCAAGATCTGGGACCACATAAATGAACAATAACAAAGCTCTAATTGAATGCAGGAGCACCAGACAGAAGTAGGCCATTCTGTCCTACCGTAACAGTTTATGATATATCCTGAATTTTCAGGTAATATGAAAGCAGCACATGCATCTCGCTTTTTCAGCTGCCCATGTTTTCCTGTTTGGTTCTCTAATTTTAATGTTGAACACTGGAACTAACAGACAGGGAGACAATATTCCTTCATATTCTCTTCTTGTTTATATTTTCTCTGTGTAAAAAAATGATTCTTCTCTTTCTATAACCTGCAACTCTTTACAAATTTGGTCTAAGTGAAATAGACCAGAAGTTCTCAAGCTCCAGTGTGTACCATTAGGGGTACAGAGGCATTCCAAGATGGTAAACAATGTGGAAGAAACAGAATCAGCCCACAGTGGTATTAAAAAAAAAGTTCACAAACATCTAAAATTACATAAATTAATTAAAATCTGTATTAAAACCTAATTAAAGCCTGTGTTAGCTTTATGGTACTCCTCCAGTACAGCACTTATCCTTAAGTTTTTGGCTATGGGTAGTAAACATATAACATGCAGAAATTCCTCCATGTCCCCATTAGCGATGAAGACACCTGAATTCTGAAGCATTTCCAAATCCTCATCAACAGACACGACATTTACGCTGTCCCCTGGTTAAGTACTAGTAGAATTACATATATTTAATGTAAACTAGCAAAATAACTGAAAAAAACTCCAACCCACTACTAGCCTGTGGCCTGCAGAACAGGTGTTCCTAAATTTATACGAGATGAATTTATAATTAAATACTTAACAATATGCTTACACACAGAGCTTCAGAGAAAAAAAAAAAGAATGTAGTAAGGATTCAGATGTTAAGTATCGGTAATTTAGTTCACGTAAACATGACACAGTGGCGAACATAGAGATATATGCAAGTAGTAATAACTGAGAGGGAATTGAAAATAAGGGTTTTAGTAAGTAATTTTTCAAGAAGGATAAGGTAGAGGAGAACCCCACAGAGCAGAGAAAACCTATTCTCAGTTGTGGTATCTTGTGGACATAATGGTGTGGATGAAGATTTTGCTGTTTTCAATGAGGTAAAAAAAGTTTACATGGGTTTGGGAGATTTTCATCTGCAACAGCTTCTGAAATCTGTTACACATAGTCCAAGGCCAAGTGTCAGTATTGGCATGGAAGATGCCAAGAAGCTTGTCTTTTTCAAACATGACAAATAATAAATTAATTTTTTTTCACTTCTATCGGAAAAGTTCTTAGGTACAGATACCCTTAAAATCTGATATTCTTCCCCCCCCCCCCTTAAAAATATTTACAGTTCTGTATTTTGTGCACTTCATAACACTTCTTACAAGAAGCAAATATTCATTATCTTGTGTTTGTGGAACACTAGCTAGAGCTTGGAATTTTCGTACTTACAGAATCTAGTGTTTAGGTAATTGACATACCGTGGATTTGTTTGGTTTTGTTTTTAATCCTAGACTGACCTTAGAAACAGCTACATTATTTTGCAGAGTTTCGGGGGGGCAGAAAACAACCCTGAGCTTGTACAAAGAGCAGAAGTCATATAAACAGAATCAGAACAGCTCATCACCTTTATCTGAACCCACCTTACTCCACATCACAGCAAGTCAGATTGGTAACATACATCCCACTCAGAGTTAGGGTCAGTGACTGAAATTGGCTCAATATAAAATGGCTGCTAAACGACAAAAGCTAAGTGAAATCAACCATGGCTTGAAAAATGCATTTTACTATCTTTAAAAACTTATCAGCTTCCAGTTAACTATGAGGATCAAATAACATACCCTTCTGCTGTCTAGGCAGGGCCTGTACTGTAAGGCCCTTCCGTATAAAGCTCAACTCTGACCTGTAAACTCATTTGTGAAACATGGTTAACAATATTTGCTGAAATGAGAACATGAAGCAACAGCAAGTTGAATAGTGAACAGAATTGTTACCAGAAATGACAAAATCAGAACTTCTGTCATTTAGTACTTAAACCCTCTGCTTATTCATTGTCCTGTTTGGAGCTCAAATGAAGAGAGGCTGAAGAGACTGCATGGTAGAAAACAGCATTATGAAGCTATTTTGCTTCTAATAACCCTCAAACAATTTTTCCAGTGTATTACCCACTCTACTAGACTGGGTGCAATACAGCTACAACATCCACAAGCCAGTTCGCTAACCAAGCATCTCTGTGCTTCATCCCTTATTTGGGAAATGCCACATACAAGCCAGTATTGTCGCAGGCAGATGTAGGAGCATAGGGAGGAAAGAATACTATGTGCATTTCAGATAAAGGATGCACACAAAACCTTTGCTGCCAGCCTCTGTCTTGTGCTAGCTCTATTTCTTTGGATTTGTTTTGTTTTATGGACTCACTAACACTTGTTTTTTTGCAAGTAAAGAAAAATTAATGGCAAAATTATTTCTTTTCCCTTTCTTATTCTCAGAATAACTACATGACTTTCACCAAAGCTTAAAAAAAGTGCAGTTGAGACAGAACATGTTGTTATCTTAGCTACACTGACTTGGAAATGAAAAGCCTACCTTCACCCCCAGGAAGAAGTCATGTAAACAAGCCAAGAGCAAACCATAGAGAAAAGGAAGAATGAAGATGAACCTGAGAATTGCAATGTCCGTAACCAGGTGAGAACAAAACATGTTCCTTCTCTCAGAATCCTAAGACTGCTGGAGTTAGGCATCTAAAGAGGACACTTCTCTTCCTCCTCCTCCTTCAAAAAAAGTGAAATAGCTCCGAAACTACAAACTAGTGAATACATCTATACACATACCCAAGCTGTTATTCTACTGTTAAGTGGAGTAACTTTAACGAGTGACTCATTTCTGCCCACAAAAAAAGACATTTTCAAGTCCCCGTGATGAATCAGTTGTAGCAATTTTGAAATAGTTCTCACACATTTAAAACAAATGCCTTAAAATCAACCAAAGGATAAGGGAGCACATGCAAACAATGGCTCCTTGGCCACAGCCTGACTTCATATGCATTCATATAGTACAGCACATACTATGCAGATCTCTCGTGACCTCCTGACTCTTACTGCTTTGCTTCTGCTGTGCTTTAGGGGCTGACAGGGCATGTCTAGAGTCAGGCTCTGCCACCAATACAAATGATCTCTTGCCTAAATTGCAAATCCTGCTTCAGGATCTGAATTGAAGTTATGCCTCCAAACAACTTAGTGGTTTGGGTTGACAGACCTATGTCAACACAGTGTTATTGATGTTGACCAACATAATTTAAGGTTAGGTGCTATCAAAAGTGACACCTGTGGTGCATAGTAGACTGTGATGCTACTGAGAGTCACACAGGTGACTAATTTCCTAAGAATATGGATATAAGACCTGAAACTGTTTGCAAATAGATGTTTTTAACTGTATAGTTTACTCTAGGATCAAGGTCTAGAAGAGCAGGAAATGATACCACAAATACAGAGAAAGGAGGAAAAGGGAAGAAAAAAGTTATGGTTGTAGAAGTCCGGAAGATACCTTTACTAAAACATACATCCCTTTAGTTCCTTCTTCACTATATTACAAAAAATTGGATGCAGCAGCCAGAGAAGATAATGAGATCTGTTATCTGCAGTTCCATAGTTAACATGCGACCAAATGATTTGGCATTTTATGTAAAACATGCCTAGTTATTCAAAAATTCTTGTATAAACAGTAATATATATCATTATTCATTTTTGATGTTATCAAAACTATTACGAGAATTAGCAAAATGTCTTTTATAAAACCAGTTGATTGATGTTTCAAATCGTCACAGTAAAAAGAAATACATTAGAATATAAATACGAGTAAACACCTACTTATATAAATATCAAAAGTAAGAGGTCCCTTTAATAGCAGTATGGCTGCATAGCAGCAGAACAAGGAAAATACAGACAGACATGGTACCTTTTATTTCTTAAGGCTTTCAAGCATTCATTACTGAAATTAGACATCTGTGACAATCTAAAGTAAGCTTTAAACATTTGACAAGTCTGTTGACAGTTATCTTAGACTAAAAATGATGCTCTGTATCGTTTAGCTTGGAAGTGGTTTGTGCCTGGGATATAATCTTGTAAATGTTAATATAAAATCTAATGAGACAATTTATTCCCAAATAATAACATACTGATTAGATGATAGTATGCAAAACATTGCAGAAGCTGATCACTCATTAAAGTCAGAGAAGCACATTGTAAGCTGAAAAAGAGGAAATTGACACTAGAATTGACAAAAATGGCTTGTGGATGATAAACAGACTTTATTATGTAAACTACTGGACTCTTTGAAATTTACTTATCTCTGTCCATTTCTTTTCTCCTCTAGTTTAAGAGGTGCATTTCACAAATACCTGTTTTATTAACCACAGTAACTGAAGCCAAACGCTCATCAATAGTGGATGGGCTTCTTAAGCAGCCTAGTGCGTCCAGCAACATTTGGGGACGCACAATTCGGGTGTTTCCCTGGCTCCCTACTCGAATTCAGAGGTGACGGTCACACCCGCGGATCCCGGCCTCCATCTGCAGCTGCACCTCGGCAAGAGCGAGCAGCGAGACTCCTCCCGGCGGCCGTGGCGAGCGGCGACGCTCCGCGGCGGGGTCACGCCTGTCGCCTCCCGGCCCGCAGTGTCCGGGAGCGGAGCGATGCCCCAGCGGAGCGCCTTCCCGCACCACCCCGAGGCCCCGCTCGGAATCCCCGCCCTACCTGCCCCGGTGCAAGGGCCCGCAAGCCGCCCCCGCAGGTTAATCCCCTGCAGCCCCTCCCACCGCTCTCCTCAGGCCTACAACACACCCTCCCCTTCCCTCACCGCGCCGGGCGCCCCCGCCTGCCCCCTCGCATCGCCACCATTACCGTGAAGGGGATGTCCTCCACACTGCCCACCGAGTAGCAGTTGTCGCCGGGGTTGACGGCGCCTGTGAGCACCTGGTGCAGATGCATGGCGGCCCGCCCCCTGCTCTCCCGGGGACGGCAGCGCCGTGGCCGCCGCCGCCGCCGCCGCCGCCGAGCGGACGAGCCCCGGATGGCCCCGCGCGCCCGCCTCCCGCGCCGAGGCGCTGCTCGCGGCCGCCGCGAGCGCGCTCGCGAGGGTGGGGGGGGGAGGGGGGCGGAACGGGCCGCGCACGCGCGGGCGGCGCCCGGATCAGGTGAGGCGCGCGCAGGCACCGCCTCCGCGCGAGCAGAGGCCGTTGTGCGCGCGCCCGCGAGGCATTTAAAGGGCGGTGGGGGGGCGGGGAGGCCCGCGGTGCGGGGCTGGAGCCGGCGGGTCCCCGCGGCCTGAGGCGGACGGTGCAGCGGGGTGAGAGGAGAGCGCGGGGTTTAAAAGAGAGAAGGGAGGCGCGGGCAAGGAGCGGGGGATGCGCTGCGCTTGGCCGACGCCTCGAGGTGAGACGGTGGCAGGGCGCCTCACGGGGGCGGGAGGGAGGGAGGGAGGGAGGGAGGAAGGGAGGAGAAAGAGGAGTTGGGGGGGATTGATCAGCTGCGGCAGCGTTCCGGCCGTGAGGCGGGCTGGGGAGGCGTGTCCCCCGAATCAGGAGCGGTAAGCGTGCCGAGAGGGAAGTGCCGCCCGCCGGAGGAGCCGCTGGGCAGTGCCTCGCTGGCTGCGGGTCCGCGGCCGCGCTGGCGGGGCGGTGAGGGCTGGCCTCGGCTGGCCGGGCGCCCTGTGCGCCCCAGCCGCGGGCGGCGGGCTGCGGGTCCCGCACTTCGACCTTTTATTAGTTATACAGAGTGCTTCTGGGGAACGCTTGAGTTTTTCTAATTAAGGATCCTCGCGTTTGGTCGTTTCTTGGGGAGCCGATGAAGCTCTTGAGAATCCCTGGGCGTCCGTGCAGCGGGCGGTGATGCCGCCTGCCGCCGGCACACGGAGCCCGCAGCAGCCGCTGCCCGCTGTGCGGGCTGGGCAGCGTGTCTGAGCCGTCAGGGGTCACAGTTGTTGATTCAAGAGTAGGGCCGGCATTACAAGTCAGAGCTGCTTGGTATCAGTGAGAAACAGACGATGTTTTAGGGTCTTTGTAAATATACATTTACGGGAGGTGGATGAGAAAATTACCAGTACTCGGTTGATTAAGGTGTTTGGTTGTATTCTATGCACAGTATGTGACCTCACCGAAACTATGATGAGCCCTTTGCTGCTTTATTTGTAGTAACTGCCAAACATTGTTGAAAACAAAAGCCTTTAAATGTGCCTATCCTTTTCCTTCTCAGAGGTGTGAAGAAGGCTGGATCCTGAAAATTGATTGGCTGGGGTTCTAAACTCTGAAGGGAAAAGAAAATACCCTGTATATAACGGTCATGATATAAGGAAAACTCTCCATTTTCTTGTACTAGGTCAATACTTTAGTGTTGCAATTGTACTACTGGTGATAACGATTGAAGCTGCAACGCTCAGTCTCCTTTAAAGTTTGACGTTTTTGCCTGAGTCAGGACTGCAAGATTTCTCTCGCATTATACTGCTTCTTGAAAGTATGCATTTCCTACTGAATAAATGAGTTTACTCAGAATGTTGAATTAAATGAAGACATAGTCAAGTCACCTTTGAATGGGAAAAAACCCATTGTTATCATAACAATTAAGATTTTAGCTACTCCTGCGCTTAGTAAAGGCAATTTCTTTTTAAAGGGAACAGTATCTCTAGCTGGGGCTAAAGGGGAAAAAACCATTTTGATCTTCAGTTGATATAGTTACATATGAAACCACGATGTAATGTTCATGTGCTTCCACAGATACTTACTGTTCCATAACTTTTCTGATTGAAAGATCCTCTGCATAAAATGTATACTAACTTGCAACTGATTTTTATTTTGTATGCGATTTTTTTTTTTTCAAATGCATGTAAGAAGACTTGGAGGCAAAAGCACTGTCATGCGTTGTTTGTTTGTTTTTAAATCAGTGGAACAAAGTCCAAGTAATGTCTGAAAGGACAGCTGTCTTTCAAATCGGCACAGGTAGTTGTAATATTAAGTAGAATGATAGGAAAACAGTGTGATCTAAAGGGAAGCATTTTCCTTTTTTAGGTGCAGTAAAGCTATGTGGTTTTGATGACAAAAAGTCTTCAGTGAAAGCAGAGTACTTGCAGGATCAGTTCAATTTTCCTGTGTAACAGACATGATGGAGAGTTTTGGTTTTCAGCCCAGTCTTCTGTTACCTAATCAGAGGAAGACTGCCAATAATCTGGGGCATGGCAGCTGTGAGAGAGACTTCCATCTTATTGCTTGGGTTGGTAAGAAACTTTTCAGTGTTTGACTTGCACGGTGCTCTAACTCCACTGAAACTTTGCTGTGGGACAGAGAACGCATGTTACCCTGAAGCAGGTAAAGTTCAGCTTTAAAGAAAAAATAATGCCAAGTTACAGGCTTAATAGTAAAATACTCTGTGGCTGTGGAAACCTATAGACATGGTCAGCTCTATGCATGGTGCTTTGAGCAAGAATCATTCTGCAAGTATCTGCAGATAAGGCCTTTACATTTTTTTCCTGAAAACAAGTGTTTTCACACAAGTTTTGCTGACAGATTGTTTCATTTACCTTAATTAATTCTTCCTTACTAGTGACTCAAATACCTCACATTAAAATAATTTTCAGTGTGTGTAATAGTGATTTCTATGCCCAAGAACATGAAGCAATAATAATGGAGAAAATTCAAAAGACGATACTGTAAAATTTGCATAGGGAAGCAATCCTAAAGCACATGCAAAAGAAATATGCTGCATACAGCCTAGGGAAAGAAAGCAAGACTTTTAAGAGGCATCATGCAAGAGAAGTATCTGTGCTGGACTACCTTTTATTTCAAAGCTGAAATGCTGCACTTCAACCTTGATATCTCAAAACCTGAAGAACACACCCTGTTTCAACCACTCTGGTCAGTTTTCTGTGCTCCTGAAGGCCTTTACCTTTCCACAAGAAATTGAGGACTTCCAAGCACAATGCTTTTATGATTCTGTGAATAATTTCTCATGATTCATGATGATTGTCTCAAGTCTTCACTGCATTCTTGAATAAATTGTATTTTTCCCTGAAGAAAAGCTACTTGCCTATTTTTCTCTAGAACTCAAATTCAGCTGTTAACTTAGCTTGGAGAAAATTATGTGCTTCAATCTGTAAGATGCAACACCTGTTCTCTGCTATTAATTTCTGAACTGTAATGTGGGGGTTTTCATACTACCTTTGTTATTACTCATAGAACAAGATTGCCCCAATAAAGATCTTAATTTGTAAACTGTTGTTCTTTGTGTATTTCTGCAGAAGACCTTCATCTGTGAAGGATGGTCTCTTTTTCTGTACTCCTAAATGACCTTGCTACAGCACAGTTTTTGCTTGGATATTTTAAAAATCTCATGTTCATGGAAACTAACAGTCTTGCTTCCCCAGGGGTATCTAAATGCTGAACACTTTTGGCAGTGCATAGGTGTCTAAACATTTCCCCTCTCTGGACCCCAATTGTCCTGTAGAGTAATCACTCACACTTCCAGTCTGACAGAATTTAAAAAAAAAAGGCATTAAAAATTGCAATGAAAGTGAAACCTTTCAAGCATTCTTTAAAACCACAATCAGGTACTTGTGGAGGAAAGAACTAATGGTTAAAAATTCTAATCCTTAAACAGCAGAGAGGAGCTGAGGCACTTATTCAAAGGTGCTGACTTTTTGCATGGCTAAGGAGAAGGCAATGGCTAGGAGTGCTCTCTCTTAATTGTCTTCAGAAGCTTCAAGGTCTGTGTTTTCTTGCCAGGCTGTCTAATCAGGATGGCAGATCCAGACCAGTAGAGGTCTGTTGAGGGGGAGTGGGATGGGGTTTTTTTCTAAGAAATGACTGAATTGTTTTTGGATTGTTGAGCTGCAAGTACCTAAATGCTAAGAAAGTAGAGACAGAATAGACATAAATTAGTCCTAGTAGTGATACATGGCATGCCATTGGACTTTCAAGATATAGGATCAAGTATTAACCAGTTCCATTGGCTGAATTTATTTCGGGTGCTCTCTGCTAAATGCTAATGCTATACAGAAATCAAGTGAAACTTTTGGTGAACGAATGTATTTAGAATATTTTTTTAATGTCTGGATCCTAATATACAGTAGAAGACACTGTTGGTTTAATACAAATATTTTTCTTCAGATGGTAAGATTAATAGTTTGTACTCTTGCAGTTGTGATCATCTGTGTCTCTTGCCTTTCTCTGTCTTTCTAGCATCCAGAAAACATAATCCCACTAGTGAAGTCATGAATGACCATGTGCGATTAATTTTAAGTACATGTTCTTTAACTTCCAGTGATGATTTAGTAGAATGACCAATTTCATTGTCAATTGCACACATATAACTTTCCTGACATATAAACAAGCATTCTGTATCATAGTAAGTGTTCTGATGGCACTAGACATACCTGAAAGATGTTCTGGGAGTTTCCCCTGGTCAACTTTTATTGAGGCAGGGGGAAAAAAAAAATCAAAACAAAGCTCAGATTCATACTGAGTCATGTTGTGCTGCAGCAAAGATTTCAATTCTGCATCTCTCAAAGGCAGACACTTCTGGCTTTAAGGAAATGTGTAATGAAAGCTGTTGCATGGGGTTATTTACAGCACAGGCTCACATCCAGCAACTGGAGGACACCAGAAGATTCCTGTTATGAACCTCTGATGACAGTGTTTTCAGGCACAGACCAGATCTTCAACACCAACCATTTTATAAACACAACAGGAACAATTGTTAAGTGAAGGCTGAGGAAGACTTGAATTAAAAGCCTTTCTGGGGAACTTAAGCCAAAATATTTTGATCTGATGTTTGAGAAGCTTGTAATCAGTTTAAGTTTGTGTTTCTTTCTCAGTAGCTCTTGTGCTGTGTATTTCTTCAACTTCAAGGCACCTTGTCACTAATACATCCTAACTTTATAAGATAGGTATTATTATTCTAATAAAATTAATCTGTAAGGTAATCATTTTTTCTCTTGTGTTATTTTCACTTTGCTTTCCACATGGTAACCTTCTTGAATTTTACTGGCACTTAAGTAGACTGTTTTTTAAAACAACATGCGCATCTGAATGTTATGTGCTGTGTCTTTTTGCCTAACTTATTTTCTATAGGATCCTGAATGTATCCCAAACCAACATATTCTTAAGACTCACTGGCTTTTGGTAGGACCTTAACTACCTTAAGCGTATTGTAATATCTGTGCTTCAAAAGACTGTAGTATGGGTTTTTAAGTTGTAAGTAAAAATAACCAAGCTCTTAACATTATAGCTGTCATTTTGGCTTCCTTTGAACTGCAGATGCAAATGAAGTATGCAATCATTTATGGATTTAGCTGTTGAAAGTCACTATAAACCTCTTATTTTCTTCTGTTTGCAATATTAAAACCCAATAAACGCTATATTTCAATCTAAAGTTATATTTACGTTGGGCGAGGAAGAGGAGTGGAAACAGTTTAATTTTTGTTCTTTACATGATCAGCAGAGCCTCTGAAGAGCATATGTGGACAGCAGCTTGTGTACAATACCTAGCTAGGTCTTTCAGACTGCCTGCTGGAACATTTTGCTAGTTTCTTGACTATACAGGGAACACGTGAAAAAAGGTGTGTAAAATAAGACTCTGGATTGCCTCCTATGTGACATGTCACAATTCAGTGTAATTGATGTACTGCGTGCCAATTGCTGGGTTTGATTTGGTTCGTAACTTTCTGAGAGTCTAATCATTAACTCTTAAGTACTCGTCTGTAGTGTAAACTTTGTGGCATTGTTGACACTCCAGCTGAAAAATTGCTAATTAACCCCTTGGCATTTTCTAGTGTTGAGAACAGTTCGATGTATCTATATGGGCTGTGGCTTAGGCAGTACAAGTGCATTTACTGTGGGTAATTTTGGGACCACAAGTATTTGGTTTGCTTTAAGGATTTCCAGTGAGCCTGTCAGGACAAATATGAATCATTTGGAGTGAAGTAAAATAGTTATCAATATTCCTTCTTAATACCATAAATCTGAGGCATGTCTCTCTGACTCTACTTAGTGATGAAATTTATTTTTAAAACTTGAGGGAGGTTCTCTTTCTAATTGAATTTTAAAAAGCTGGGGATATAAAACAAAGCACACATTTAGTAATAACTGGGACTGTAATGAAGTCTGATATTCCCCATGTATCAATCAGAGTTAAAAGTTGAAACTACAAAATCTCCTGTGAAATGGATTTTTTTTTTTTTTTTTTAAAAAAAGCTTTTTAAGAGTGTTTTAGGTGGTGCGTGTGGTGGTGGTGGTTTTGTTGTGTTGGTGGTGGTTTGTTTTGTTTTCTTCCTTCCACCATATACTACCACTTTGGCTGCCTTCCAGCCCTGAGAACCAAAGACCTGATATGCCTCTCCAGATGAAAACTGAATTTATTGGAATTGGTTTCACTGAATATTATTCAGCTGGTTTTTATCCGTTCTAAAAATAGTCGTAGTGAAGTAAACTTCAGGAGGTAGTAAGGAACAGTAACACCAATGAGCAGTCTTGCAATTAGTTAGATTTGAGTTACTGGAATTTTCTTAATGAAAGAGATGTTGAATTATAATTTTTAGTATTTTTTTAACTGAACACTCACTCATAATTTGTGTCCACAGAAGAGCCTTCGAAAATTTCTTGCAGTAATATTTATTCACTTTTATTTATTCATTCATATTTAGAGTATATGTACCATATATTTGTAAATTACATTCTGGAAGTGGCATCCAAGGAGCATATCTCAGGAGCAAAGTGCTATCTATGTATTCAGTTGCCAAAATAAATCACACATCATGTAAGTTTTCTTGGAGGTAGTGGTATGTTTAAGGATGACGTGTGATCTGCAAAGCTCTGTGGATTTCATAGTTATGAACTGCTGACTGACTTATTTTGTGGGGCTCATATTACTCATAATAAATAATAAAAAGGAAGTTACTGTTGACAACAAATGAAATATATTTCCCACAACATTATACATGGAACAACTCAGTTATTTGTACCTTCTCTCTGAAGAATGTGAGAGGTCTGTACAGGTTTCTAAGTGTGGAGATTCTCAATGCAGAGACAGTTAAAGATTGTTGATTCCTCTGTCATCATATCGGTAAGGAACATGTGGATTTTATTCTAGACTTCAGACTGATCTGCAGAATGCTGCAGTATGTGTCAAAGTGAAATTTGCTTAACTCCTTATATAGCATTGAGAATGTCTAGAATTATTTTGGGATGTCAGCTGTGTGTTCTGATCTTGCAGACAATTCTGAGATTGTAATAAAGATGTATGCTTATGGAAAACATCCTCTCAGTTCCTACAACTGCAAACAGGATATGAGAAATGACCTGAATGCTAGCCATGATTAATTATGCTATGCAACGAATTCACTGAAAGTGCACTCTGGCTATCCAGTCATACACCTTAAATTAAGTAAAAATAAAAGGTGGAATTTGGGCCTAAATAAGCGAATAAGTTTTGCCAGTAACTTGGTGGGAAGAGTATATCAGGTTTTCTCTAATTTGTATATATTTCTTTGGGTTCCCTCCCCTGTGGTTTTCCCTTTTCCTGTCAGTTTTTTCCACCTCCATCTCCCCAAACTCTTGAATTCCCTAACTCAGCTTAATCAAATGCTGAAGTCCCTTGTGCGTATTTCAGAAATTATTGACAGAGACTTTAATTAGGCCCCAGACGGAAAAACTGCAGTGAGAGGCTGATAGTTCGGTCTTGTTTAGCATAAGACTCAAGTGGTTTGGTTAAAGGAAGGAAGTGATGGTGTTAAAGAGAAGGTTGATGTCACAATGGACATTGCAGGGCAGTAAGAAGGGGACTGAGGAGTTGGCAGCCCATGGGAAGACTTCATTTGATCCACTGCTCATGTGACAACTCATCTCACAGAAAAGGGGTCCTCTAGTGCTACCAGCCAAATGTGTGTGGCAGCTGGCTTCTTGACCTGTCTTGGCTTCCATTTCTTTTTGCTAGGTTAGAATGGGTGAATTTGGGTTATCTGTTTTTGCCTGAAAAATGAAGGGAAATGTTAATTTTGTAGTGGCTGAAGGAGTGATGAAAAAACTAGCGGTTCATTGTGTACAATGTAAGGAGAAGCTAGTATTGAGCGCTCATTACCATTGAGTTAAGTGGTATGTGCTGAACACCTCTGACAGTTCAGTGATGGACATGTACGTGTGTTCTGAGGGTGGGCACAGGAGTAAATGAGTTAAATGGTGGTGATATTTGCCAGCAGCGTGATATGGAAATGCTGCCCACTGCATCACACAGATCTGCTGCCATCTGTTCACCAAGGTTTGCTGCACTGAGATGAGCAGAAAATTGTATAATTTTCCTTATGTTAAAGCTGTGGAAAAGCTTGCTTGTTGTGTGTGTTTGTTTTGTTATTTATTTTCTCTGAATTCAGGTCAAGTCTCTTTATTCTTAATATGAAATTTCTATGGATGTTATAAATTTAAGAAGCCTTAGTTACATAAATATTTGTCTCCTGTATCTGATCAACATTTGTTTTTGTTTTCTTTGCTATTCCAGCAAATAAGTAAACCCGGTAATTAAGCCAGCAGGACAATCAGTCTATGTGTATCATATGTTTTTTTTTTTTATACGTTATTGATAATGTACCCAAAAGGGATCATTTCACAATGACCTTGTAGTCATAGTTATCAGACAGTCTATATTTTGATTTTTTGAGAGTTAAGCACATAAAATAGAATAATCACAACTGTTGCCACGTTTGTTACTGATGGGTGTTTGCCATTATTTTTGGCCAAATAATCTATTTAAAAGAGTTTTATTTTTACTGCTGACTGGGCAGCCCAAGCAAGGCTGTGAGGTGCTCTGTTTGTTTTAGGGTCTCAGACTACTAGCCGTTAGTATCAGATACTATATTATAGAGGTAATGTTATCTGGTCTTAAATACAAGTTTTTATTAAGAGGACCAGCTGTGTAATAGCAAGTACGAGTAGGACCATTCAGTATCTTTGACTGTTTTCCCATCCGCAAATAGCTATTGGACATCAGCTGTGCTGTATTACTAAACTGTACTAAAAGATCTGATGTGCAGCATATGGTATCTGTGAGTCATATATTCTGATGTTCAAATGGTCTCCAGTTTTCTCTATGCCAATCTCTTTGTACCTCATTAACCTGTTCTGGAGTCATCAGCTTTCACTTAGCTGGAGAATCCGTCAGTGTTTTGCTGTTGATGAGAACAAGAGTTGCTACCTCTTACCCTCTGCCTCTTCTCTTTGAGGATCCTCAGAGCAGGAGACATCCAGGCCGAACTTCTGCATTTTCCAACTGCTTTTTACCAGTAGCACCACAGAACACCTCAGCTGTTGCTGCAAGTAGTAAGTTGTCAGCCTTGAATTTGGCCTGCTTTGTATCACAGAGGTGAAGTAACAGTGTCAGGCTCAAGAGCAGCCAAGTACTCTCCATTTGATTCTTGAACTGGGCTCAGTGCCAGCACAATGATTAATTATTCTCTTTGTGTCTTGGTCCTAAGTAAATAAAACGTTGAAAAGAAGATATGCCTAAGAGATGGTTCAGCATTGCAAATGACTGGATTATTTGGTCCTGCCATGACCAAGAAATGACATAGAAACAAATCATCTACTTTGCAATCTAGTTACACAGTCATTTATTATGGTTTATACAGCCTAATTTTATGCTTGGGTGCTTAGACCTCTAGCACCAGTGTAAACTCTCCATCTGTACAATTGTACTAATGAAATCTAGTTAGTTTATAGAGCTGGCCATTGACCAGAATCCCTGTTCTGAAGAAAAGTCTGAAACATGTTATTGAAAAAATATAAACCAGAACAACTATGAAGCAGGAATTAAAAACTCAAAGAAATGTTGAAGTAATAATTCTTTGAAGTATTTGGGAGAATCAGACACTGAGCTGCCTGAAGTGTGATTTCACAACCCTCCCCACCCCCCAGGTGGCTAGCATGGGAGACTGGGGAGCTGGTTCTAACCGTAGCAACTGAAAATGATTTTTTTTTTTTTTTCTTTTAATGAGGAAAAGAGGTGAGAGGGTCTCTGTATTTTGCTATATAGACCCTAAGGGAATTATCTTATCTGCACCTTTGTTCAGTCAGTTTAGAGTCATGTTGACCTGGCTATACAATTAGTATTTTTTGATGGTAAAAGACATGTATGCAACATACATTGCCAATGCATTTAAAAACATATATATATGATATGGGTCCATTTTTAAACATTGGTCTCTTGACTGTTCTAACTTCCAGATAACAGTGTGGTTTAAAGTTGCTGGATTTTCCTCTTGTTTCCAGCTGAGAGAAGCTGAACAGATGGGAGTGGGAGAAAAAAATGACAAGCCAGTGCAGACAGTGTGATTAATTTGTTGGGTTTTTTTCTTTTTTCGTCGTTCTGTTTTTAATTTGGGAGGACAGTGCACATACTGCAGAAAAGGCAGCAAAAATTTACAAGTATGTTTTAAGTGTTGTTTGTCCAAACCTCAAAAATTTCTTCAGTTGCTACCTGGATGTAGTGGGAAGGAAAATAGTTGGTGATACTGTATTTAGAGAGGGTTGCATCCATAAGGTAATACAACCACCAGCATTTCAGAACTCTGCCAGATGGTGTTAGCTATCAGAAAGTTCTGTGATTCATTTGCCGAAATGTTTGTCATGGCAACTGAGGAGTTTCAAACTCGTTGGTCCAGTAATGGTAGAAACTGCCATTGGTCTCACCAGATGTGACACCCAGCATAAAGCAAACTTCTCATGACACTCCTTTTCAGCCTGGCTACTTTGCCCAATGAGATGCAATTGTAAATTGTTTTTGCATGTAGCTCCATCTCAGGGTTTGGCAGACCTTAAATTTGCTATTTCAAAAACCTGTAATATCTACTCAAAAATATCACAATTATTCACTAATTTTTCCTTTACCTTGCGTTTACAATATCTGATCGAAGGAGAAATGAGTGTTCACTGTCACTAAATTATCTCCTTGCCATTTTGGAGCAAGCAGTAGGAAGATTACCCCAGGAATGGGATATCTAGTAGAAGAATCAAGAAGGGCTGCAGGAGGACTAGAACAATGCTGGGTTATTTTCTTCAAATAACTCTTTGGGGACAAGATCTGCAAAGGGGTATTCCAATGATCTATGCTAGCCAAAAAAATATACCTTCGTATAGTTTCATTTTCAGTTATGCTGTTTTCAAACATTTACGGTTCAGTTTCTAGTTTAACATTCCAAGTTTCAAACCTGTCCCTCCTTGCTAGTAATTAGTAGGAGTGATACATGCTGAATGTTAAAGTGGCACAGCACCAGGGAAAGGGAAGCAGTAACATACATATATTGTGTACGTTTACCCTGTAGATTTGCATGTTGGATATCTGTTGTTAAAATGAGAACACAATAATAGAGGAAAGGGAAACAAACATTCTGTCTTCTGTCAGTCAGCATACACTTTTCACAAAGGGAAGCCTTTATTAATTAGAACATGAGTTTGGCATGATGTATGAAAGAAATGGAACCACTGGTGATGGTATAAAACTTTATACTGAGTGGTACTGTTAGTAATATGGCATTTTTGTATTCCTTACACTTAATGTATTCAAGCAAGATTGTGAAAAAGAAGTATGAAATTCTTTTTGAATAATAACCAATTTTCAAGAATCTAGGGAATTAGTAATACTCTTTCTACTGACTAAAATATCAGAGGATAAAAATTAGAATTACTAATAAGAAAAGTACCTAAACTGCAAAGATAAACTTGATCGCAGTAGTTTTAGATTTAAAGCATTATTTTCACAGCTGATCCTTCCAATACAAGATCAAAAGAACTATTTTAGGTATTGGACTTAGAAAACGGAATATTGAACATTGTTCTACTCTAACAGAAACTATACCTTGTTTTATTGTGAAACCACTTTAAAAAAGGTTGATTTCTGTCCTGAATGTTGTTTTGTATATCTTTTAAGTGATTAGAAGGCTGACAACCTGACACTTGACAAACCGCTTCCCTAAACCTGATGGAAGAAAATCCTTTTCATGTGCTTTATTCAGGCTAAAATAGAGCATTGCTTGTGGAAAGCTAATTTACTGGTGGCAAAAAGAGAACAGGATTATAGAATCTCACCTCTCAATCTCCCTTACAGATCAGCCACACAGACATACAAAGCACACTGAAAAGTTCTTGTCAGTGCTGGATTTTAGTGTCAGTTGATAAAAAATGATAACAAAGAATCTGTTGTTTTTTACCATAGGAGCACGTTGGCTTTTTTGTTCTATTTGACACCAACTAATTAGGTTGGTCTGTCCTCAGAGCGACTGCATAGAAATGGTTGCTTTCATGTATTGTTATTCTTTGACAGGATTTCTTTGCTTGCTAAATTGAATCCTATTCAGTTGGAGTTGAGGCAGAGACAGTATTGATTCTTGGGAAAACTCACAGAACTCCTGAGATTCTGTACTCCAACTTAGTCATATGTTTATATTTAATGCTGTCCTTATAAATGTAGGTATTTCATGAAGGCTTGGGGGTTGCCAAAGTATGATGAAATATTTCCACCAGAAAATACATGTAAAATGCAATAACTTGCTGCCATTTTTATAGAACGTTAGTGACACCCAGTGGTTATTTTCAGTTATGGACTAATATACATTATAAAATGTATTCTAAGCCTTTTTCCTTACAAAAACTGGAGCTCAGAGAACTCATGTCAAAACCGAGGTCCATGTGCCTTTGTCAGGTATATATTCTGTCTGTACTTTAGGCTTACCAATTTGAATAAGCTTAACCAAAGGGAATGAAGAGAAAAAAGGCACTTCAAACTTGTTTTGAAATGGTTCTCACTTTATCACAGACCTAATGACAATGTGGAAAGTGTTCTTGTGCTGTAAGGAATGTGCTCCTTTTCCTTCTTATTTTCTTTCTCTTCCCTACCTCCCCTCCTTATTTCATTTTTTAAATTAGTATGTTGTATTAACAAACGATTTTTTTTTCTTCTGCTATGGCTTAGGTACCTCTGTACAGAAAGCTGGGTTTACTATTTTACACTACTGTCATTCCCCTTTGTACCTTGCTTGTTTTGCTAGGACTTGATTTGTTGTTTTGCAAATACATTAAATAATTGTTTAATGTTTGCAAAGTGTTTTGAAATTATGGGTCAAACTACTTTTTACTATGTCAGCTGTTGCCTTATTCACAAGCAAAGCCTGCTGCTGAAGTCATGAGAATTTTGGCCTACTAAGTTTCTTAGGATTGATCTTTACACATACGTGGGCAAGTTGTAGTTCTAAATATGTGTGGTCTTCATCTGTAAAATGATATTGATGTATCCTGGTTTTTGAAAATGAGTATGCTAAAGCCTAGTGACAGTTTCTGTTATGATTTGGTGTGTGGTGGTTTTGGTGGTGTGTGGTTTTGTTTTTTTTTTTTTTAAATGGGAGACAGGCTGGTGCAGTATGCAGGTGCTTGGTTTGGTGGACCTAAACCATGCCTTGCTATAGGAAAAAGAATGTTTTGCTGATAGGAAGGAAAAAAAAATGGCTTTTGGAGGAGAAAGCCTACTGGCATTTATTTTAATCAGGATAAAATCCTACTGATGTTAGGGAAGACTGTAAGACTTCCTTCAAAGGCAGGCATTGTTTACCAAGTATGGTAAACCCGGCAGTTTCTTTTATCTCCATTGTTGAAAGAAAGCTTAGCTAGGATGACTTATGAACTTATTTCAGTGTCATTGCCTTTGAATAAATTTGTTCAAAACTTTTATTACATTTGTTTCTTAAAATGAAATATTTGTATATTTCTTGCTTGACAGTGTGCTAGTCCCTTTTCACAAGATGCTAAGGGTAATCTGAGAGAGCAGGGCTGCAGTTTTTCAGCATCTGCTTAACAAGAGATTCTGTTCTTGTGAAGGGGCTGATTCTGAGTTTTGGAATGAGCAGCGAAATGAACTGACCATAAACCTGAAAACAGTCATTCAGCCCTTAAAGTTTGTCTCTTGAGCACGTAGACTCTATAGCCTTTACTATCCATTTCTGTATAATATTGATCAATTTAGAAAAGGTAATAATTCCATTCAGATTGGCTAGTACTCTGCTTTGTGACTGCAGAGCAGAATCCATGAAATTGAAGTGAGACCAGTGTGGGATTGATTTTTCTTATATCTGTCTTATTTATCAAGACTCGAGCTGAAATATTCAAATATCATGTTTTTTTCAGACACGTGCCTTTATAACTACAGAATATATTTATCATATCTCCCAGAGAAATGAATAATGCCATAAGGAGCTATTTAATCATGAGCATGGAGATTGCTCTGCAGATTGCTGTGCTCTGACAGTGCCAGTCAAGATGGAATAAGAAAAATAATGCTGGAAAAAAAGGTGTCAGATTCATAGTTACTTACAGAGCAGTAAACTTAGCCTGTACTTTCTAAACATCACAGAGAGAAACATGTACAGAGAAAAGCAACAGCATCTATTCTTATTAACTAAACTTGGCAATACAAAATTAAAATTATAGTTCTTTGTGATATCCGATATGTCTCATGTTATGAATATTGGGAGTCAGCCTTGTTGAGGAGACTGGAATTAAGAATATTCTGAGGGAGAATGACTTATTTAACCTTCTTTTACATTTAAAATACTGAGCATATATTCAATTAGGCTATGAAGCTTGATAGAGAGTCACAGACAGTTATCTCCAAGCCTCTAAACTCATTACCTTAAGCCTATTTTGTGTTTTAGCAATTCGTCCTGAAATAGTTGCACAGTGTATTTTGTTTTGCTGCCAGATAAAGTCAAGCTGGTATCAGCTGAACTTGTGAAGGTGCAGCATGTGCATGTGTGTTGCAGTGTGACAACATTAACACAGTTGTGATGAGACATGTTTCTTTTCACATAGACATGGCCTTAGGCTACTAGCATTTAGCTTATAAATGGGAGAACTCGTATGCACTACAGGAATTCTAGTGGCAGAGACGGTGTTGTGTGGGAGACTGCATAAAGATAAGTGAATGGAAGAAGATCAAGTGAGAGATAAAGTGTAACAATATGCCTGCATACCTCAGCAAGATGAAGAAGTGATACTTTACAGTGACAGCTATAGGACTTTTGTTGCTTGGTGTGACGTTTCTCAGTGTTACAAAGGCCATCTGTGTTCTGGTTGTGTACAAATCCCATCTGCTTTAGTGACAAGTCTTTCAAGGAAGGACTTTCTAAACGAAATGTATGCCTGCTGTTGTTCACTTGGCATCCCTAGAAGAGCGTAAGGATATGTGGAGGACCACCAGTTTTGTGGGCTTAAATGTTTCTGCCTTATCCAGTGTTTGAGTACAGGTTTGTGCCAAGAGAGTATAGATACAAGGCAGAGTTTGGACTGGAGCATAGCTGTGAGTTCAGGTAGCATGGAGTTATCTTCATTCATGAAATGACATGGTTTGCTCTGGCTGACTATGTGTGCACTTTGTAAGTTTAAGTCAGATTTTAATCTCTCTACATAAGAGCATTTATCTTCTCAAATCATGACTGATAAGAAAATTTTCAATAAACTGACAAGGGAATTTCTTCTGCTTTTGAATGAATAACCTGTAGCTAAGGAGATGTATTTAAAATTCTTGGCTGGGTTCAGGTATTTGGAAGCATGGAATGTGGATAAGAGAGACTTTAGGAGACTGAATCTGCACGCACAGAAGCCAATGGTAAGAAATATAGGAATATCAGTGTGATGAGGAACAACTGCTAGGAGAAGTAGGCACCTTCAACAACTACTCTGCAACATCCACATACTATTTAAAAGAGAAACACATCTGAGTGGCATGGTCTGAATTACTTGTTATGAGTATGTTGTGGGTTATTTCAATAATTTGTTAGACTACCAAAACTTTAAGTCTTAACTAACAAACACTCAGAACATAGTTTTTGAATCTTGCTATTTTTTCTGTATACAAATCAGACATACATACCAGCCAGCAGAGGTGATGAGGTTAGTACTAAAGATCTGATTTTCAAGCAGTTATACATTTCTGTTGAGGAGCTTTTACAGTTTCTGGTTGCTAGCAGGCAGATAGGGGAAATGGCTGAGGCAGTGTGGTGGTGCAGTTGTTTGTTTGTGTGTGTTTTGGGTTTTTTTAACTGTTCATTTTTTGATAGGGAGAACATTTGAAAAATTTCAGTCTCAGGGTATATGTTTCTGAAAATTATGTGTATGAGAAATGTGGTATGTAAATAGAATGGGTGGAGTCATTCTGAGTTGGAACCAATACACCAAAGTCTTCTCAAGTTCACTTGCACTGTAAACAGCTGTTTGGTTTGGTCCTAAATAGAGCATTTGCATTTGTTATTCCTACCTTTGGACACAGGAGTTTCCAGTCCTTATTGAAAGAAGAAAAAACACATAAGTGCATGGAATGTGGATTTCTTACCTTTTATTTGAAACTATTTTTCTTATCCTTCTGAATTCAAAAGAATAAATCATACTATCAAGGGGCAAGTTAGATAACAATTACACCATAGTAAAAGGAGAAGAATGAAAAGCACATGATTCTTGATCAACCTGTTGGTTCACATGTATTCATGCAAATATACATTCATTATTCACAGTTCATAGTTGCTCAAATTAATAATATTCAACATGAACACTTCAGGAAAAGAAGAATGGGCTGGATGTAAAAGTATTTATTTATTGCAAACAGTAATAGCTCTAATTTCAGATGAATAGAAACTGTTTCCAAACATAAGTCACTGCCAGAGACTGCTGAAGTATTTCTTTACATTTAATTTATATTTCTCAAAATGAATCAGCATGATAAGTTGCAAAATTACAGGTTTATATACATATATTTTAAGAAATATTAGGATTTAGAGGTGAAGTAGTTTTTTTTAAAAAATTCCAAAACCGTTCGTGCAGACATAATCCTACTGGAGTTAATAATTATGCAATGAGCCCTGCTGCTGGTTCTGAGTCTCTTCTGTGCATGATATTAAAAAATTGAGAGACAGGTGGATAGTCAGAGATTTACCTGGCATGGGAGTAGGAACTCAGTGCACAGGTACTTTTATGGGGAAAAATATTTCCATATTTGAAAATGTAGCATAGGAAACAAAATGATGGCACTTGCAATTAAGGTAACATTTATAAATATTCTACTATTAGATAACATAGATTTAGTAAATAGTTTGTCATATTTGTATTTTAAAATATTTACTGAATCTGTTGTAAAGCACTTGACAATAGGACAAAATTCATTAACATGGCATATTTTATGGCACAGTAACACATTTTACAATGGTACTAGGAAAAAGCTCACCAACTTTTTAATATTGAAGTTTGATCCAAAGCATATTTAAATTAAAAAAAGGATTGATTACTCATTTGGTAGGACTATGTGTTTTATACTTTAATTTCTGGCATGACCCCAAAAATTATTAAAAGCTTTATAAATATTGTTTTATGAAAGCCATAACTGAAATACAGTATTTGAATTGAGTATTACCTATTTGAATGGAAGGATTGCCACTATAACATTCCCTTGAAAAAAATTGTAATAAATAGAGTGCTTAGCTGAGTTGGATTGAACTGCTAATAACTGATGGCTGGTTTATATCCTTAAAAAAAAAAAATCCTTGGGAAAAGAGCCCAAGTCAAAGGAGATCATCTCTTTTCATTTGGTGGTCCCCTGGCCTTGCTTTAAGGTAAAACCCTTTAAGAAGAGGTCATCTATGGATGATGTTCAGATTACTTGGGAACAGATCTGTACTATTTATGCAATCTGAAAAAGATTGGTTTGAAGGAGGAGATTCAGAAAATTGATTTTATTTTTTTTTAAACGACAAGACTTTGGAGCAGTATATGGGAACAAGTTATCAGAAAAAGGAAATCTGAAGCAAGGAAATGCTTACTTGATTTTTAGTTCATATTTTTTAAAAAGTGCTGTGCATTACAGGTGGGCTCAGTAGACATCTCATGAAGAAAAAGTCAATGGAATTTCTGTGTTCAGTTCTTGTTATAGTAAGACAGCACAGCAACGAAAAGGATTTTAATGTTTTTGACAATCTCAAGAGAAGCTTGAGACATAGGATAGCTCAACTATGAAAGCCATATGACAACCATCCAGCATAACTCACAAGATCTGGATGGTACAGAATGCCAGTCATTCTTGATAGTTGTTTTCCAGTCCCCTCCTCACTAATACCTACACACTGTCTTCACCTGTTTAGGTGATCATTTCCCTGCTGAGGAATGACAAAGAAATGACAGTCATCAGTGCTGTTTATTTGAAGAGGTTGCTTTTTTTTTTCCTTGTGAAAACTGTTAGGTCAGTGTAGCTGACAGGCACAGTCAGCTTAGTGACTTATTGGGAAATGTAGGCAACAATTAGACCAGTCATGTTTTGTGGGTACTGTTGCAAGAATCCTTTTTATTCTTGGGTTTATTTGCATTTTGGTCAAAGATGTACAGCAGTTTAATGCATGCTGCCAAAGCACTTAATGTTTAATGAGTGGTGATTCCTAGTTCAATACCTTACTTGAACAAAACTACGGTGATTTGATTTTGAAAAGGACCCTGGCCTGAAGAGCAGCTATAGAAAAATCTTTTGTGATCACATTGTAAAGTGGCAGAAACTATGGGATTCTCTTATTCTTTAAATTAAAACTGTAAAATTCTAACCCCCAAAGTGCTGCAGAGAAATCAGCCAGCTGGGATTCACTCTGAAACAGCTCTGCAGAAGTATCCCCTACTCAGAGGTTTCTGTCTTTATCACAGATAGTGCAGCTGTGTGTGAAACTTACAGAGTAATTTGTTTCCTGTTCCTCTCAGGTTTGGTTTTGTTTGCATATTTCTGTTGATGTTGTTTCAATTTTCAGATCTTCTGCATTATTTTTTATGTTCTCCTACCTATTTCTTCTGAATTGAATGAGTCTGTGAATACCTTTTCATTTGTTATTTTTTTCTCGTTTCTAGTCACTCATCGCATGTTCAAAATTCATCAGTTTAAAGCTCATTCAAAAGAGCCATTGCCTGGATTGAAAAAGGAATAATTGGAAAGATGCTAACGTTCTCCAATGTTCACAGGGACTTCTTATGGTATTGCCTATGTGTTCTGGATGGAGCTTGTTTGTCAGAAGGCAGTGTTCAGCGCTGCTCATCATGTGTGCCTTATGTGGATCAGGCACTTGCAAGGGAAAACTAATGATTCAGACAGATTTTAAAATGTAATTTTGTAGGGTTTAATGGCTGTTGCTAGACTACAAGCTTTTTCCTTTTAAGACTTCTGGTGCAGAGATGAGGTATTTTAGCTGGTTTCAGTTGAACAGGATTGCTGTGCTAAATACTACTTGGCCGTCATCTGAAGGGTCATACTAGTCTGTAATAGAAAACTGTCAAGGTGTGAACGTGGGCTGATGCATTGACATGAGACAGTCCATAATGTTTAGCTGCCAGCATGCTTGCTGCTGTGGTTCATGCCAGCTGGTGCTCACCCTGTGTTGAGGGGCATAACACAGGTAGGTGCTAGTCCCAATAGACAACACTGATAAAGCATGGCAGCATGAACACGGGTCATGCCACGCTGAAGTGTTACAGGCCTTCTACATGCAAGAATCTTAGAGGGAGTAATGGTTGGGCGAAACGAAGATTTGGGCTCCCAAAGTATGGCAGTTTTATTGGCATTGTTAATGGTTGTATTATAATAATATTGCCTATAGATGAAATCTTATCCTAAATGGATAACTGCGCAAAATTCTTTCGCATTCTAATTCTGCTAGTGGATGAACTGGTTTTGATGTCAACAGATACGGGACAATTTTGCATCTGATGATCCAAACGCACTTGATTTGGGTAAGCTTTTTGGTTTATCCCCAGTCCAGGGACTTGGAATTGTCACAAGAGTTGTGTTGATTCAGCTTGAATTTGTGTCCTTTTTTTTTTTTTTTTTTTTTTGTGAGTAGATAATATTGAGTCTAGGGGAAGATGAAAATTTTTGCATCATACTTGAAAGTGTTTGTCTCTTAGGGCCATAGGAACAAAAGAGTCACAGTAAGGTCCTTCTGCCCTCTTAGCCTCCCAGCAACAAACTTGACAGATGGTGCATTTTATCTGAGCTGGCTGCCTACCAACTACACGTGGGTGCAAACCAAATAATTTCAAGTACTGTAGAGCAGGAAGAATAATACTTTTTTTTTTTCCCCCACAAGAGGAGACACAACACAGTAGGGTGTCTGAATCAGGCCTTGCTGATTGAAAGCAATTCTCAGGATTTCATGGAGTACTACTTTTCCATTTAATAAGATTTTCTTTTTTTTCAAGTGGGCTACTGTTTTGCAAAACTCATTACATTTTGTTCTTTTCAGAAAATGGGTTCAATCATGATGCAATTTAGATAACTAAGTTGAAGGCAGCCATCTTAAGGTATATGATGTAGCTATTAAGCAAAACAAATGCCGCATTTAAGAAATTGCTTTTTGATGTGTTGTTTGTTCCTTTTCTGATTTTTCTTCTGATGACTTGAGTGGAATTTTGGTAATTGGTTCTTGGAAACATTGAAGTGGTTTAAACCTGGGTAGGTATCCAACCAAAATTTATCACTGGCTGTCAGTTGTATTTTGGCATGAGATACTTCCAGCAGCATGGCGATTTCTCAAGAAGTTAATGGCTGTATATGTATTTCCTTTGTATAGAGGTTTGCTTGCACATGCTTACCCTAGAACCTCCTTAATCCTCTTTGCAATATTAAACAATGGCAGGAGCTATGCTAGTTGTGAAACATTCCTACAGAGCAACTAATTCCACCAGTTCTTCATCTTAGTGGACAGTTTTCTCCAAATTAGCCTGGTTACTTGTTACACTGTTACTGGTTCCAACCATCAGTTTGTGTATAAGCATTAATTCCAGCATCTCTATAACCTAAAATTAGGAATTTATCCTGTATGTATCAATGTGTGTAAGTTCTTATAAAGTAATTGCATACCAACTCTTTTTTTTTTCCCTCCACTTTGAGAAACAATGGGGTTCTAGAACTTTGTTCAAATATAGCATTCCTTATTTTCTGGAAAAAAAGTACCTGGTAGGAGACAATGTGTGCATTAATCCTTATAATTCAAGTATGTTCATTTTTAATGTTGTCATCAACTAAGAGTTTAACTAGTAACTCTTATAATCCCTTGACTTCAGATTGCAAGTCACTCACAAAAATGAAGCTCTTACCCAAAATGAAATTTAATAACGTTTTGAGGCAATGCAGCGTTTGTTATAAAAGTGCTGAGCTTGTTTAGGTTAAAGTCTTGGCCTCTCCCAGCAGGACAAGTCAGAAAAGTATGTTACAATAACACTTCATCTTCATGTATTTTTGGATGGTGTAATAGGATGAATTTTCCAGCAGAGGGAGAAGTATACTGGGTTATTGGGAACCGAGCTATTATTTTGCACCCCCTCATTTAGCAAAGCTATATGCAAAGCTGAAAATTCCTATTACTTTGCTTAGAAGACATACTTATTTGTTCTGACTGGTGTTCTTTTGAAATGTCAACATATCTTTCTGCCAAATTTGCTATCAGTAATTTTCATATAATCATTGGTTTGGTATTTTTTAACATAATCAAGTAGCTGAGTGCCTGTTTTATAGGGATTTTTTTTTTCCACATCCATAATAGTCTGGTCTAATGAGTTGCACTTTCCACTGATTGCAGTGATAGCTGTTCCTTAATTCTTAATTAAATTATGTTAAAATATGCTTTAAGGGACGTATGTGTGATAGCATTGTTTGTATAGTCACTGTCAGAGTAATGTATGGATAACAGCTGTAAAAAAAAAAAAGTTCTTTTTGTTAGAACAGCGTGTTATTTGAAGAGAAATGTGAATGGAGAGTATAGTATGCTCTGGATAAGGAGCAAATCCCTTGATGTACCAAACTTGGTACATATGGTTTGTCATTGCTGTTCTTCCTTCACTGGCCCCAAAACTGTACTTTTCCTTGCCCCTTGCTCAATAAAGCACTGTAGCCATGTGCTGAGTGCTGCTGATGGTTAGTGATTTGTTGGTTGTGCCTGGTTTTAAGTATGTATTTTAGTCTGAGTTACTGCACAAAGACTTTTAGGTGCTATTTTATGGAAAAGAGTAGTGTCATCCTCAAAGACTTTTAAGCAATAGAACATCTTGTTGCAGAACATGATAAATTTTGATCACTGCTATCTCAGCAGTTTCAGCTTTGTTTTAAGAGACTGTCAGAGAAAGAGGGTGGTAGAAGTTGTTTAAGCTTTAGTGAGGCCACTTCTACTCTCTGTAACAAAATTAACCAATGTGGAAATAATTATTCTGCAATAACTAAATCCTCCATCTTTTTTGTGAAAGTGGCAGTGTTCAGCACTGGAACTAACGGCACTGGGAATATTACTGGATAACTTGTCCTCAGAGACCAGTTCATGTAACATTGTCAAATTACACAATGTCAGTGCAAGGTATTGAAGAACACATTAGAAGTGCAAGGTCTGTTGAATAATGTAGTTCCTGTGAAGGGGGAAACTCATTTCAGAGTAGCTTGTGGGATTTCACAGGCTACCTGGGATTTATGAATGTGGCAGGTATTTTGCTTTTAGTGTCTAGGGGGAGGGGGGACTGTAGCTCTACAGTGAGGCTCTTGTTTTTATGAGCTGAACTTGCTTGTTCATATGAGATGCCAATATATCCCGCTGCCTCCCTTCTACAGGGAATTTGCATAGAACAATTGTTTAGGTAATTCTTTAACTCACAGAGCGAGCATTGAAAATTTAATTTATCGCATTAAGGAATTCAGCTCTGTTAGTAGAATCAATTATGTATAGAAAAGGACAGTTGTAATTCTAAGCCTTTGCAGGGATACAGGCTGCTTTAGCTGGCACTGAGTGTGGTAGCACTGAGCAGGTATTGGACCTCTGTGAAAGGACACTGAAAACTTTCATAACCAAATGGTATTGGGGACTAGGACTAAGCAAAATAAAATAAAAAGCTGGATACATAAAAGGAGCCCAGTCCAAAACTGCAGTCCTTAAAGAACTCATTTGCTTCCCAAGCTTGGAACAGCCTGCCAGAAGTCCAGAGGAACTCAGTTTTTCTCAGTAATGTTTTAGGCACCCTTAGTGATGCTTTTTGTTCCATGTTCTTGATAAAGTAAAGCAGTCTGGTACCTAACTTATAAGCCTAGTGACATTCCATCATTTGGGCCTTTTGAGGCTTACCTCAAGATATATTCTCAGAATATAGGTAGCAGACCATACGCCTCAGTGTCTTGGAAATATTTTCCTGGATAATAGTTTCCCTAGTGAGTTGGCATTTACTACAAACAAAACAAACGAGGAAGAAACTATAGTGTGAGACTTCAGCAGTAATCCCGATTTTCACAGGTAGAAGTTCAGGGTGTTAGTATCTGCAATATGATGAAGCTTTGGACAGTACAAAGACCGAGATATCTGTGTATGCTTAGGCAGCTTTTTAATTTGGGGAAGTATTCTTTATCTGTTCCTTTCTCGAAGACGACGCATCATTGAATATAGTGAATGTGAGTCTTTATTAGCAAGTTCCAGGAGTTTTTCTGAAATGTTTGAGCAGTGTTTACGAAGGCTTTTTTCCTTAGAAGTCTTGTGGAGTTTGGGGTAGAGTGACTTTCTCAGTGATTGAGATGTGTGTAAAGAGATGTGCTTGCTTTTTAGAGACCAAATGTTGTTCTTTTTTGTTTGCTTGTTTTAAAGCCTGGATTCCACAGTAATGAGCACAGATTTGCTTTAGCAATGCTTAATTTAATTGATTTTACTTGCTCACACGTCTACCTTTATCGCAGAATTGAGTGAAACTTGGAACTTCAGCTCTCCTCCTGCATTCCACTAAAATCATGTTAAATGGTCTCTTGCTTGTGATGGTACTACAAAGCTGTAATTCTCCTGTAGTTAATTTCACAACAAACTTGGAGCATCAGAAGATTTAGCCTACTGTGACTTGAGTTCTAAGCTTATTGCAAAACCTAAAAATGGGCCAACTTTCATGATTTCTTGCTTTATTATGAATGTTTCACGATGAGCTGGTTTGGTTCAGTGGTTAGCAAGTGAATTGACAAACTGTGTTTCTATATTGGTGAGTTCATCACTGTGACATCTGCAGTGATATTGGAAAATATAAGATTATGTGCTGAAAGCTGTCTGTGAATTTTTAAGTGGTTGTGTTCTAGCAGTCTAAGGATATTGCAGTAAAGTGTTTCTCAGCTTCAATTTCTTGATAGTCTTATGACCAAAAATGTAAGAACATCTACTAGCAATATGTCTCTTCTGAATTGTGTAGTTCACATGACCCTAACTGAGCAGCAATGAGGCTGAGAGTTTATTCCTTTGGACAGCTGTCAGCAATGCCAATGAGGTGGCAGCAGCAGGATCCCTTGGCTAAGCCACGTATCTAGGGTGCCGAGTCCTTTGGCCACCTCCGTTCCCTGTGGGAAAAGGCACACTGAACAACATGTCACTGTTAAACCATATTTAGTAAGTAGACCAAGTGAGGCATAGACTATGTCAGAAAAGCTTTAAACATAAACACAGAAGTGCAGAGTTAACTGAGACCTGCCCCAATTATCACTCCAGCAAGTAGGTGCAGTCAAGCCTGGGGGACCGGACACTTGCTTTGAGACTCACCTCAGTGTAAGGTTGCGGTGGCAGCTCAGTGCCAATCTATAACTGTTTTACCTGCTTCTGTGTGGTGACAGATGTATGAATACAAGCTCTGTGCCCTTCCTTCTGTTGTGTGGTGGGTTTGTGTGCCAGCACAAGCTGCTGATATCAATGGTACAACATTCCAGCCATTTCAGGTGTTCTCCTGTCACTTGTTAACCTCATTATGCTTAGTTTTATCTTGTTGTTGTCCTGTTGGCCATGACTTGTTATGCTATATTAAGGTAGAAATTATATGTAAATCAAATGTGTATTAACATGAGGAAAAGATGAGAAAACATAAGAATTTGAGTGTAGCACCAGATCAGCAACATCTAGTGACATTAGAGGAGGATGTGTACAATAGCAAAATCCCTTTCTCTTTGAATTCTTTGTTTTATTTACCAACTTATTTCAGAAAGAACTATATTATTTTATGTGGTGAACCAGCTCACTGAATTCTAATGACAGTATCACCCTCAATGTGCAGGCGGTTCATATTATTAATAAAAAAAAGTCGTACTGCTTTTCAAGTTCTGTGTTCTGTGCTGCAACATTGATTTGCTCACTTGCGAAAAGAGTTTTTTGTTAGTAGACAAGTATAAACATGAAAGATACATAATTGCTGTAGACAACAACTGTTTTTTCATTTAATTAAACTTTGGAACCCAACTTAAAATTCTAGATCAATTTAAATGTTTGACATAATATTTTTATTCTCAGGTCATACAAGATTGTGTTTTAGTGTTTTTTCCTCTTTTGGCCGAAAATATTTGCTCCATTCATGAATAGTTTTGATTGACTTGAAACTGGGTTTACCAGTGACTCTTCCTTTGTGCAGTGAGGGTTTTTTTTGCTGATTTCACTCCACCTGCTCTGTAAGAGAGTAGACTCATTAACAGTCAAGCTTGACCTAAATACATCTTTGGCAAGGCAGTTCCCTTTAGGACCAGTCTGCACTACTGTAAATTGAAAGTGAGAGTGAAACAAGAGGAAAAAGGAGTGAAATACAATCATTCTAGGAAACAAACAAACAAAGCCCCAACGAAAGAAAGAAAGAAAAAAAAAAAAAAAACCCAAAACAACAAAAAAACCAGGAGGAAAGGAAGTGAGTAAAAGGGAGATACCATGTGCATTCAGCATTTTTTAGCAGGCTTAGTGCTGCCTTAAATATTTGGTAGGCATTGCTAAGAAATGGAAGTGGCCTGAATGCCTTGGTAGATAGATATGCTGTCTCTCTGAACCCCTTCTCTTTTATTCTTTGACCTCAAAGCTTTCATTTAAGCCTAGTTATTCCTGTCAGGGCTTGCTGAACTCATCCTTTGGTCTCACATTCTTCCCCCATCTCTTCTGTTAAAGCACGTCTTTGCTAAACCTAGAATAAAATCCTGCTTCATCTGGCTGTACTGAATATGGTGGCAATGCATGACTGGAGCTGCTTGTGTGTAAAAGTGTGATTGCATTGCTACTTTCTTACCCTAGCATGCTATGGGAGTGAAAAATACTGTGGTTATGGTAAGGTTTTGATATTCTTTGTCAGGTATTACCTGGTTTCCTCTGCACTTCCAGTCCATTGTCATAACTGCTGTTATTACAATTATTATAATTCAATTTCTTTAGTGTTACTAATAAATTACCGTATCCAGATATACAGTGGTGACTGGGAATGATGCTGTACTTTCATTTTGTAAGTCTGCTTTTATGTGTTTGGTTTTGCTGCTTTTATTTCTTGTACAATATAGTACAATTTGCAGACATTTCTGCCTAGAGTCATACTGACTCTTGACCAATTAAACTCTGGTAGTTTTATCCTGGTTAGCATTTGTATGTGTCATATTTCATGTATGTCATCTGTACATCTAAATCTGTATTGTAGTTTGGCCTATAATATTCTTCGGTATTTGACTGTTTAATACATGGAGAGATATAGTTTCCACCTTGATCTGCTGTGAGTTACAGTACCTATCATGTGCATTTTGAAGTCTTGGCTAAAAAGGCGTAACGAACACTTAACTATATGTCTAGCAGTCACATCAGATACTGTTCCAGAGAGGTTACATTTAGCCCTTGCTTTTTTTCTGATCAGGAGACACAAAGATTTCTGACATTGCCAGACTGTCTGGCTGCCAATTGGCAGTGCAATCCTATCACCTCAATTCAAGAGAATTTCAATGTGCTTTATTAATGCTTCGTGCTTTCCCTTCTATTTGAGTAACTGTTATGTAACTGATTCCACTGCAGCAATGAAGTGTATCCACAGGCACCTCCTTTTAAAAATGCACATTATACAGTAATTCTCTAAATAATCCCAGCAACTGTTTTCCCTTCTACTAATCTCCCACTCCTGCTGTCCCAGTGAGAAAGCAAAGGAGAAGGCTGCAGAAGGCAGAAATGTGGTTCCTTGGCCAATGTGGCTGGACAGAAGGGGCTGTCACACCAGCACCCTAGGCTGGCAGTTGAGTATAAGAGAAGGCAATGGACTGTCCTTGGCCAGAACAGACACTCCCCTGCTCCCTCTGTGGAAGGGTATGGCCTGGATGAAAACACCGTGTTGGGCCAGAGGAACTTGTGAAGTCCATGTTATTTTATTCAGACCTCATCCTCTGCTCTTGCATGCTGAGTGATTCTAGGCAGGACTGCGTATGGACTGGAAGGGGCTTTGTTATGTGCCAATCTGGATCTATTATAAACAGCTTCTGGTCTGATTTTTTTTTTTTTTTTTTTAATGCATTTGTGAGTACTTGGAATCAAAATAATCTGTTATGGTATACATGCAGCTGTGGTGACTGCGACTTGTATTAATTTATCTGAATTGTCTTGGATTACAGCTACATGGCAGCACAGAGCTCGAGGCAGGCTAGATGCTATTTAACCAGTTTACTAGTCTGTTTTCTTGCACTACTTCTGCACTTGCGCTTGGGCACTTGGCTGTTGCTGAAACTGAGCTCTAAGCATCTACCAGGTTATTACATGTGCTGGCTGTAGAATTACCTCTATGCCAGCCTGGGATTTCCTCTATGCTGCAGGAATGCTCAGGGCTGAGGGGGTTGAGCACATATCTAGCTGCTTTTTGCCATATTGTGTAGAGTGAAACTCTTGGAACCAAACTGAATCTTGTGCTCATGGGCTTCTGTTACTCCTGTGAGCAAAGCAATTTTCCTTAGTTTAAATTTAAACTAGACAAAGATTTTACAGTAAGGGAAAGGCAAGTTTTTCACTAGAATTTCTTGGTAAAAATTTTAATGGGGTATTTCATTCTTGCATATAGCTGAATAGATATTAAAAGCTGGGAGGTATTAAAGTATGAACAAAGTAATTTTGACTGTAAGAGCTATGTTAGGGATAGGCTATCAAGTTGTATTCCTCAAGAAAAAATTAAGTTAATGAGGTGAAAAGCTAGGCATGATGTCAGTGATAAAAATGTGTTTGCTGGTGCAAAACTATCAGTTATTCTTGCAAGTTTACTCTTCTTGTGTGTGCTGGTTTACCTCTACACAGTCTGCTTCTCCAGTTTCTTTATACTAGGCTCAGAAGTTGTGAGTATATTATACAAGGGATATAAGGAAGGAGATTTCAAATATTTAACATAAGAGAAACTTTTTTTTGGTGTTTCTATCACTGACCTAACACTTTTAGTTAGTGAGTAAATTAGATCTAATAAGTTGTCTAATGCACTAATTAGCATGTAAAATTGTCCACACTTTGCATATGTCAAGATAAAGATAGACTAATCTAATGTACCTTTGAAGTAGCCAGCTATTGTGATTTGGCTAGAATTGTCTCTGGTGTAATAACTTACTCCCTGGTACTTATTGCAAAATAAACTTAAATAGTTTCCTACTTTTGAGGGTGCCCACTCCTTTTTCAGCTGATGTGTGTGAGAGATGAATAAAGAAGGTAAAACCTGAGAAGTTTGCTCATGACAAATGCATGGACAAGTTAGTGCTTCAGATTATTTCTCACTGACACCACAGGAAAAAAAAAAAGGTCTACTGTGGCCTTGATTTTTTTTTTTTTTCTTTTGTGCTTATGTAGAGTTCTTAGGCTGGATGCCTAGCTAGTATAAATCAGTGTAGTGCTGCTAAAGACAGGAGACATGGCTGAGGAGCTGCTCCAGGAGGAATTATTCTGATGCAAATGTGGTGTAATCAAGATGAAAATGATAATATGTGCCTTTATTTAGCTGAGGTCCTTGAGCAAAGGGTTAGCCAACACTGGAATAATGTTGTCAGTGCCTTCAGCACTCCCTGGACTGAAAGACACAAAGCGATCAAAAAAGCAGAAATGTGGAAGTAAGGAGCAGGCAATGAGTAGGGTAGAATCATTAAGCAAGAAACACTTGGAAGGTAATCAATACCTTAAGGTAAATTAGAGTTAATATAAAGGAGCTGGACCTTTGGAAAGCAGGAGATACATGGCAGTTGACTATGTTCTTATTCTGATGGTATTGTCTCTCTGAAGCAGCAGGTCTTTTGCCTACACCAGAGTTTGTAACATGACCTACTACTGTTGAATAATGTTCCCCATACAATTATGTACCACAAACCAATTTTCATATAGCAAGATCTACATTTCAAGTGCATCTGGAGGGCTAAATGTGCTGTTTTGATGTATTTATATTATCCTTCTTATATAATTTATGTACATCACTTTTGTCAGGTATGTATTGATTACCATTCTATTGGATGTCAGTTCACTTTCTCCAAAGATGCATGGAGCAAAGCAGTGAGCTGGTCCTTCTGTTAGAGTGCTATTAAGCTGTAATGATTTGCAGCCTTGTATACCATAGAAGCTGTGTTAAGATCATGGATCTTGGGACTCAAACAGGCTGAACTGTGCAGCACGGAGTTTGGCCTCTCTGTGGAAACACTTTACTGTTTTTTGTTTGGCGTGGTGTATGTTGGGTTGGTTTTGTTTGTGTGGGTTTTTTTGTTTTGTTTGTTTTCCTCCATGTCATAGCCACACAGATCTGGAGGGGAATGCTGGTCTGGCAACATGGTTGTGGTACATACATGTGTTACTTGAAGACTTTTAAATATGGGAAGCTACTCCTTGGAGCTATCAGAGTGTGGTATATCCCCATATCTGCCTAGGCAGGTTTATGACCTAGATCACATCTATGTTTTTGGTGGGTTTTTTTTGTTTGTTTTTTGTGGGTTTTTTTTTAAAGAATCATAGCACACACATTCTTTCCAGTCCTTCCTTTGCTCATCACAAGATGTGAGATCAACAGTCTTAGATTTTTTTTTAAATTATTTTTTTCATGAAAGGCAAGAAAAGTTAAACATCCTCAAGACAGCATTTGTTTAAAAACATTTTTAAAGCTGATGTGTCTTTAACTGTTATTACTGGTCCTTATGACAGTAGCACTGCAAGGCTTAAATGAATATCAGGGATCCAGTGTGAGAATTTTGTATAAATACAGAGCAAAACTCAGCTAATTAAAGCGTTTACTGTCTGCATAGAATAAGAGGTTAGCATTGTAGGTGCTCTTCCCCTAAATGCCATAAACCAGTCTATTTCTAGCTGCATATGATCAATGTGCCCACTATATAGCTATGGCAGGCTACTGCAATTACAGTTTTCTCTGCGTTGTTGTGAGGATACACCTAAGGAACCAAGCTAAGCCCTGTGTGGCCCGGTGCACCAAAAGCAGAAGGAGGTATTGTGACAGAAATTCTGGATGGTGCACTATTTTACCACATCCCATTATGCCAAGGACCAAGAATTGGCTTGGCATTTTTATACTCTTTAACTAAGCTGGATAGGTATTATTGAACTATGTCAAGTAGGCTCCTTTTGCACTGGGAAGTTGTGGAGGTGGTGCAAGCTTACAGAACTCAGCAGGACCTGCCAGCTGAGTGCAGTGCTGCACTATTGTCCTCTTGCAGAGGGGTACCGCACTATACTATGCAGTACTGTTTGCACCACCTCAAGACTGACTGTCCACCCCATACAAATGTATCCTTAGCTTCTTGTTCTTCACTGCTACAAGTCCATTAAGAAGTTTCTCAGATACTCAGCTTGGCAAGCAAGAAAAGCAGGCCTTCTCAGGTATTTGTGAGGACTTTATGCCTTTCCACAGCTGAATTTTTAGCATCTGTAGTGCTGAGTCATGCAATTGGTAGCTTGGTACAATCAGAATTAATTATGTTTTGCCTCCAGTTTTGACTGCTGTCCTGAAAAGTTGGATTAAAAGAATTTTTCAAAAGCACCCAGAGGGAACAAATACCACTGATTAAATTAATAGGTGAATGAGCATCATTGCATTACAGAACTATACCTCTAAATTGGATTTTCAGTGCAAGAAATCCAAGGAAAGGAGCTTGACAATGACAGATATTTCTGTGTGTGGTTTATTCATAGACAATGAAATGGTTGTGTTTTGGTTTGTTTTGTTTGTGGGTTTGTTTGCTTGTTTTTTGTTTGTTTGTGGGGGGGTTGTTTTTGTTTTTTGTTTTTCTAAAATACCTAAGGAAAACTTCAATGAAGGAAAAGTGGGGAAAAGGCCTCTTTTCCTTTGGTGCTATTTTTGATATTTGAAACCCGCATCATTCTCTGCAGCATGCTGCCTTGGACTGGTTTTGTGTTAAAGTTGCTGATCCTCTGTCTGTTGGCTCTGTCTTTTACACCAGGCAACAGAGCTCATGATCTGGCTTTCTTGGGTCTATTTGAGAACCCACCCAAGAATGCAACATTTGCTTTTGCAAGTATTGGTTGTGCTATATGTACTGCCAGATAATATGCACACAGATCATGCTTCTGTAAAAACATCCATCATGAAACCTTAATAGAAACAGAGCCCTAACTTTAAAAACTTGCTCATTTGATGGCTTTCTAAGACAGAGGGATGCTTTATTTCTGTTTCAGAGGGACTCTGGTCAGGAGGCAAGCATTTGGGTGTCCATGTGTCCTGACAACAGCATAGAAGACATTAAGTAAAACAGAAGGCTGTTAGGCTATTATCAAGTTATGTCCTAAGTCAAAGTCTGGCTTTTGAGCTTATGTCCATTACTGCATCTAGCCCTTTGTCTCCTATAAATAATAGATTTATATGCACTGGGATATGTTACAATTTCTTAGACTTCACTACCTTTTACCTTAGCTTAGAGACTACTGAATTATTTCAGAGAAAGTTCTTCTTTAAATCAAATATCTATTTTTTCCAAGATATGACTAGAAATATCCTTATAAACTGATCGATGACATAGAAATTTTTGTTTCTGATACACTATACTGAAGTATCACTGCTTGTCACTGTGATCAACAAAACCTTTATTTCATGCATGAACAATGACTGGAACAACTCACACGAGAAATGCTAATATAGTTCTTATTTGTTCAAGATTTGCCCTTGATGTTTTGTTGTACATCTGCAAGCAGTTTTCTCTGCTTTGGGGAACTCAAGCAAGTGGCTTGTAAAAAATCAAAGTTAATATTTTTTTCTCTTTCACACTGAGCTTTTGGGATAATAAACCTTGTACTTGTGGAGATCCAGTGAAGAATTTCCCTTTTTGCCATGTAAGTTTTACCTGCAGCCTACCTGAGCAAAGATGTATGTTGATAATTTCTGGTATTTCTGCACCAGTAAACACTCTAGTTAATGTTGCAAACAGACTTTCATTATAGCCCTCTTTTTATCCCCACCAACTACATTTTTGAAAAATTCTGCTGTCTCAAAACTGCCATCATTAGTCTCAGCTCAAAGGTTTTGAGGAAAGTTTCAATTAAATGCAGTCAGCTATTATGCAAGTGGGAGGAGAATACAAAATTTCCATTATTTTTGTTTTGCACATAATAGCTTGAAAATAGTTACATATGTACTTAAACTGTGGTGAAACACATTTGCACATGCAGAGCTGTTCATCTTTTCAAAGCTTAGAGCTGTATTCTGTTTCTTCATATCATAACTTAAAACTAAACTACCCTAAAATCATATTAACTTATTTTTTCCACATTTTAGAAGCATTGTTATAGAATGGCAAATAGTTTGTTCTTTCTATTGTATGGGTGCGTTAGAAAGGCATTCAGCTGTTTCTTCCAACAGACTGTACCTAGTTATGATTTTAACTCTTGAGGACACTTCATCAGTGGACACAAAAAACCACTTATGTTTGAATTTCATTTGAAGCAGCATTCTATTGCCAATTAAATGTATTTTTTGTCATGAAATCATGAGCTGCAAAGAAACATCTCTTTATTCCCTCTCCCTTCAATACTAACTTTTAAAAATTAAAATTGTTCCAATACTTTTTGTAAAATATTTGTCACTTTTTTGTGGCATCTTATTAAGTCAGTATTATTGGCATAGGAGAAGATTTACCTTATTATACTGTACTGGGATTCACTATGTCCTGTTACTGACATTTCCTGACAGAGAAACAGACAAGCTGGTGTATTCTTTAATTGTATTTAAAAAAAAAATCTTATTGATAGCCACAGTTTAGCACTCACTGAAAAGTCCTGTAATTAAAATCAAGATCTCACTCTTGTATTTGTAATGACAAAATCTGATGTTTTGACATTTGATGGAGAAATAGAAACTGAGCACTCCATGAACCAGAGGCAAAGCTGTCTTCAAAACCCTTTGTGTTACCTCATAATATTCTAAAATTTTGAGACAGCTACTTTTCAGAAAAGACTATATTTTGTATTAAACTTTGAGTTTATTTCTGAAGCAGCATTTATTTTCCAGATTTACTCTTTGGGAAATTTTTCAGTTCTGACTTCTTTTGGTGTGGAAGCAGAAATGGCAATTTTTTATCAACTTTTTTTAGAACTAAGGCGGAGAAAATAAATATTCTGTAGCTTGTTGGAATTGTTTTACCCACAATATAGCTACAGAATTCATAATCCTTGGACTTTGCAGAGGTCTGATCTGTCACACTAGTATTAAGCTCTTTCAGTGATACATTGTGAAGAATACAAGTGAAAGGTTGATTGCTTTTTAACATACTCTCCCTTTATTTTTAACCTGACGTCAGTGTTGATGACAGTAATGGAATATTCCACTGATCTGCTTTACAATTAATGCCATTTAAATTATCACAGATTTTTGTGTGTATGTGAGAAAGTGGGCTTGCAGTAAATTAAAATCTTTCATTCATCTTCAACATATTTTTGATGTTGTTAATATATAATGTATTCCTATATTAAAAATACAGCTGTTCTTAAGTCTGGCAATGATTTCTATAATGCCCAGACCCTCTGCTGTAAGAATAGCATGGTAGTCAAATAAGGGAAGGAATCTGTGTGAATTTCTGCAACATATGACACGCGCCTTATTCAGTATAGTAATAGCCAAGAGCACCTTCTTCAGATACAGAATGCTAAACCTGTTTACAGAGCAGATCTTTCGCTGTTTTAGCACCTGTCTGCCTTTTACTTTTCGCTACCTCTTGGTCAGTCCCTACCTTCTGTGATAGCAAAATTTTTTTTACTAATCTGACCGTGGTCTTACGTTCAATTTTCATTGCCTTAGACTCAGTATCAAAACTCCTTTAATCTGTTGCTGGCCTTGGGCTGTCATGCGACAGCAAATATTACCCATCTGTCCTTTAATCAGTGCCATCATTGCTTTTCCCTGAGACTTGCTGAAGAAATCTGCCAAGTGGTAAAAGAGTTGGTATTAACAATGCCAGATTCCTAGCTGTGAGTATTGAGGTAGCAGGGCTGCCCCTCTCAGTGCGGCTGCAGCCCTGAGTGAACCAAAGGCCACTGGGCTGTTCGCTGGCACGGCCAGCTTTGAGTGTGCCCATCAGCCTGTCAAATGTTTCTGTTCCTGTTACAAACAAGCATTGAGCCATGTCCAGAAAACAAAGGCATGGAGTTGGCCTCCTTTTTGTTTAAAAGAGTGTTCTTACAGAATCATTTTATGGTAGACTTGGTGTGTTGTGGTTTTTTTTTTTTTTTTAAGGAAAAAAAAAAAAGAGAGAGAAGCAGTAGTTTTAGAAAAAGCCAACCTCTCCTCCCCAAACCAAAGTTTCAGCATGCAAATTGGCGAGGTGGAGATAGGGACCTTTTTTTTAATCTGACTCAGCCAGCTCTATGGAAACCTTGTTAAGAGGTTTTGGAGTCCCTTATTTTCTCGCATGGAATATTTCCATTGACAACAATACAACTTGCATCAGGACTGGTATATATGTCATTGCATATGTTCCCTTTTATTTGTTAATTAAACCAAGTTCCTGTTTGTCCTGGGAGAAAGTAAGTCTGTGTATTTCACATGTTTGCTGTAAAAGGTCAGTGTAATATTTTGGATGGAGAAGTGCAGGAGTACAGTTGTAGAGAGAAAAGGAATGAGAAAAGTATGGGAAATAACTACTTCATAAGTGCTGTGGTTTGAGCAACATATCTGAGTTGTATCCATGTACTAAATAACTTGTCTCTTCAGAATGTCTGCAAAGAAGTAACATGGCTGATTTATTTTGTGAAGCTACTGTGGTTGCTCTACCTGTCATCAGAATCCACATGAACATTTAATACTTGGTCACAAATTAAGTGTTTTCTGATTGGCCTTCAAGGAAAACAAAACAAACAAAGAAACCAACAGTCGTTTATTTGCACCATTGGAAGGTCTAAACTCTGTGAGATGTCGTTTTGAAATATTTCCTATGTTTTCTTTCACTTAGTCTCAATACCTCAGGCTCAGCTAAATGAAGAACTAAATTAAAACTGTCATTTCAGCTCATAAATAACAGATGTCTCACCCATTTAATTATTTATAGTCTTGAATCTTTCAAAAATGAAAATGGCTGTACACATTTTTAATGTAGTTCTTGGTAATTTGCTGCATGAATGATAAGATTCTAGATAATCCCAGCACACAAACATGAAAAATAAAACTTTGACTGACTTGCTTATCTTATGTGACTGCTTCTTCAATCCCTTGTGACTTCTTTTAAATTAAAATTTAAGTGAAATCAAATCACAACAAAATGATGTTCATACACTTGCATTAATAATTTATCTGCAAGAGATCGCAGTGCAGGTAGTATGGACATTAGAGATTCATTTGCTGCCTGAAAATCAATGCTTTCGCTTTTTGGGAAGATTCATCTTTTCATCTGTGTGAACTGTGTTTGGACAGATCACAAGTCTGAAATGTTGATGTTGAAAGACATTGAGACTCTGCCAACAGAAAAAAAGCATGCCACCCCCCCCCCCCCCCCCCCCCCCCCAAAAGACAAAAACCACACAAACCAAAACCCAAACAAAGCAAACCCTCCAAAAACACAAAAACAAACTAAAAACCCAACCAACAAAAAAACCCCCTGAAACCTCACTCCTGTGTATTCCTTAGATAATGGCAAAATTATGTTGCTTGGCTTTACGGCTTATTTTCTTTTTATGAACATAGCTAACTCAGTGAAAGATGAACTTACAGAGTTAACAGAGATTCACCAGCACAGCACACAAACAAAACACGCAGTGTGTGACCTGAAACATATGGGTGTGAATGCCACGATTCATTTTAGAGAAAAACACTCCCCGGTAAGAAAACACATCTATTCTTCTAACCTCCTAAGCAGTACAATTTAAGTTCCTTTGTGAGAACTAAAAGGGATCACTTGACAGTCCTTGCATAAGGAAAAGGTGTTTGGGTTGTCTGGAATTTATGCTAAGAATATTTTATTGTAGAGCTGAAGAGCTCAAGTAACATTCCTTGGGTGGAAGAGGGCTCTGTTGGGGGTGGGTAAACTGAGGGAGGCAAAACCTCCAAAATGTGATTATGAAGGAATTGTACATATGGTTAGAAAAGCATTTGCAGAGCAACTGTGTAAAAAACGAGTGGGAGTTAGTATCTTGGCAAGTTGCAGGCTGCCAAAAGGCTTAGAACAATGACTAAGGAAGTCGTATTGCTGTTTGGTTTACAATGTGTTCAGGAACACAAAATCTATTTACACTCTTAATAAACAGGTGCAATATTCAACAGCTGACCATGTAATTCTAGTTGGAGCAATCTTTGAGACCCAAATCTTTCGGAAATGCTTGAAGATCAAAAGGGTTGCATACAGAAGGATTTGGTAGTTAAGGCAAAATGTTTATACAGATAAAAAAGAAGGAAATCTGACTTGGTCTACAAAATTTCTTCCAAAATTAAATGATTTTGCTACTTTTAGGTACAGCAGCATTATTAGCTAGGTATTTGTTAACAACCTTTAAGGGCATAAATGAACATAGATCCTTTGAATTAGTGGTGTTGCTGTAAATTGTACCTGCTAAAGTTTAAGTCCAGTGTTTTCAATTAGAAACTGTTGTTTCGAGGGGGGAGAGACTCTACCACTTAACATGGAGAGACCAGACCTGTACTTGGCCTTGAAGGGCTCACTAAGAGATATAACTTGTACCTACGGCGTATTAAAGGCAGGTGTAACCACTTACTGTTGGATTCACCCTAAAGAGAATCAGCAAAGCACCGTAGCAGCCTACCTTTTTGGTGGTGGTTCAGACTAAATACTTTCATATTTGCTGGAAAGGATCATGCCTTTGCAGTCTCTCATCATGGTGCATCTAGGGAGTGCCCTGATAAGCTCTGCTTCCGAGGGCAAGGTAGACTGACTGTAATCTGAGTTTGTGGGAAGTGACAGGTAAGAAAACCAGGGTGGAGCTGAGTGGATTTAAGCACTGATGTTCCTGTTGGTAGAGAGATGGGGCTGAAGAGTTTGGGGAGAGAGAAGCAGAGGATGGAAAAACACAACTATTTTGGCTTGAGAGAGAAATGGGTAAGAACAGTTCTGACATGTTCATTAAGGACTTGGGCATATAGGATAGCCAAATAGTGGCCTCCTTGAGCATCAGAGGCTGCCAGCTACATGACAGGGGAAAAAACAGAAGCAGCAGGCTGTTGAGTGACTACAAAAGAATACAACCTGCGTGCTATGGGGAAGGGAGGATTGCTAAGGACAGGAGAAAGACCTCAAGTCAAAGAGCTGAAGAGAGCTGCTGGGCCTGACTTTTTTCTGTAAAAGGCAGCTTATGCTTCAAATATGAGCAACTGGAATACTCATATAAACTGATTAAGACTTCCTTGGTGCTTAATAAGCTGAAAAAATGTTGGTGAATAAATGTATAAAAGCACTTCTATACATGCCAGGTGACACAGCCAGGAAAATCAATCTTTTGCAGACACCACTCATCCAAACTTGGCTTCCAGCTCAGTGTGCTTTGTAAATGTGTCAAAATGATACTGCATAACAAAGGAGAAAGAATATACTGGCACCCATTTTCTCAGCTGCAGAGAAATCTCACTGGCTATTGTAATTGGAGAGCGACAAATCAGAATTACAGCCTTCTGTTGTCAGTTTACACTGTGTAAGGATTAACAAAAGTAAGTAAAATAATTATTTTTAAAAAGCCGATTTAAGCTGTGGCAGTGTCCCTTTAATGATGTTTTGCACCAGTGCAGAATTACATATTGCAGCTTTTTACTAGACACTGCCCTTTGCAAACTTTCTGGAAAATATTTTCCATCATTTTGACATTTCATTTAAAATGAAATATAGAAGATATTAGAAATTCATGTTCATGACAGGTATTATTTGTTTGACTTTGAAATATACAAAGAGCACGCATTAATGCACAGTGACTGAAGTGTTACAGGGGTGTGTGTCTGCATATTCATGGGACACTTCTTTACTCCACAAGAAAGCGCTGTAGAATCAGAAGAGGAGTGACCTTTTTTAGTACTAAAAATCTGTGTGTGCTACAATGAATAATTTAAAAAAGGTCCAGCTGAAATGTCTCTTTTTCCCTATATATATATATACACACACACGTGTGTATAACCAAGGAAGATAGAATGTTATTCTTTCTTACAAAGGTGCACAATTTCACAATATTTTCTAAGTTGCTTCTGTTTACACATTCAGCACAGGAGTTCTTATCCAAACTGTTGTATTAATATAGGTGTATCTGTATTTTAGCTATAAACCCAGGATACGTATTTAGGGACTTGTACAAATGTGTCTGCTGTGAATGCTGCTCCAAACAGGGAGAGCCAGGACCAGACCACTGTCACAGCATTTGATCTGAAAATCAGCTGAAGAGATGTCTCCTTTCCAGGGTTCTTTTTGGGAATCCCACTTGGGGAATAAGAAGGTATTACATCTCAGTGCTGGAAAAGGGGTCACTTTAAGTTTATACTGAAGTATAAACTGAGAGCTAATAAAGTGGAAGTTCTTCCTGAATTTTATACCTTTTTAAAAAAAAATTAATTATTTGAGAAAGTTTACTTGGTTAGGAGTCCTTTTAACATGAAGCAAGTTATATTTCTTTTATACTGGAGAGGAAATGGACACAACTTTTTTTTTTTTTAATGCACATATGCACATGTATGATTACAGCAGCGAATAAGTTGTAAAGTGGTTGAAGCTGTTAGGAGTTCGAGTATTGATTGACAGTTCCTGTTTGACCAGATAAGATACATTTGAATTTGAATTGACAGTTGTCTTCCTTTATGGTTTAACTGCTGTGTAAAGAACTACTCTTCATGTTTTTTGATGACCTGATTAACTGTTTTACAAAGCCAATGCATGTTGCAGGTACGGTGAGCAAGGCATTTAATTTATATATATATATAAAAAACATATCCTAATGAATATATGTTGTTACTGAGGAAAGTTATTTTGATTTACACAATTTCTTCTCAGGTGGGGTTTGTCAGTAATTTGTACTGAATCTTGTACTCAGCTGACTTCTATATTTAAGGTGGTCACAAACTTTGGTATATAATTGTAAAGCTTTCATATTTCTGATCTTGAGCTTGCCCCTGTGGGTGTTGAAGTGTGTGGCATAGCATCTATAGTCTTTGTAAAACTGAGAGCTACTAAGTTGGAAGCTTGTTTATATAGCTGGAAGAACCACAGGCTTTCTTCCTTTGCTGAGGTGTTATTCCAGAAAGCCCTGAAACTCTGACCTATTGAAGGGGAAACTCCAGTTGTAACCAATGAGTGCTAAAAACCCTTTTTAATTCTGTTTCCCCTTAACTAACAATACTGGAACTTTGTTAGTTCCCAGAAAAGGTACGAGGTGTTGTTGTTTGTAGTAGGAATTGACTCAACTTGGTGACACTTTTCATTCTTTGGTCCTAAAACTTCTATTTAATTGTAGTGATTGCCATGTTTTTAATGAGACCCAGGTATCATTGTGTACTCATGTTTTCCTGTGCAGTCATTGGAAATGCACATGAATATCAGAAAATGACTGGATCTAAGTCAATTATTAACTGCTTATGTGCAATCACTGAATTTAGATGTGCAGTTGTACAGTTAGGTAGTAACCAAGTTTTGGTAACGTAGATAACTTTTGTTGATGTGCATCATAACTAAGAGTATATGCATCTAATGCAGAATAATTGATAATGTCATTACGAGGACGTAAAATCCTTCTTTAATAGGATTACTAGTAGGTATCTTTTTAATTGGGATATATATATGTGTGTATATATATATTTTTTTTTAAATGGCTGATGTAGAAGGAACTGTACTGGTCTGCTTCCCAGTATGACTTACAACATCTGGAGCTCATGTCTGTTTTTAGCTCTTATATCACATTTGTAGGGTCTCCAATAACTACTGAATAAAACAAAGAGAGTCAGTAGGGAGGAGACAACCTTGTATATACGCATCTGTCAAAGATGTTGGTGGAAGTCAAAGATAAAAAAATCTAATCAGCGAATTTGCAACTAACATCCATAGACTAAACCAGCTGATAAAGTCAATAATGTCTTCTTGGTCTGAAGTGTATCAAACTTGTGTTTTTGTATTTTTTTGTTCAAATTCAAATAAAACAAATTTCCAGCTTCCCTTTGATATTTTCCCTGTGACTTTAGTTTTCAGTTACAATTGTTACAGACCTTACACTTTTGGATGCCAGTGCTGGATTGTTTTCTCATGCAAAGTGGTCTCTGATCAAGAGCAACTGATTATGTACTCTTCCCACATGCATCAGCATGTTGATTATGTGAAATCTCATGAAGAATTACAGTCAATGCCAATCACTGTCTAGATGAAGGTCAAATTTTACATTCTTCTACTGATGTCATTGGTTTTTTTATATACTAATCTATAAACCATGTAAGGAATCCTTGGATACATGTTATTAACAAAATGTATTTATGCTTTCAACTAGTGTTTTAGCATGCAAAACCAGAGCTCTGTTCTTGTTCAGCATGCTGTTTCTAGAATGTTTATTGATACTGGAGAAAGGAAACACTAACAAGAGCCCCAGGGTAAGGAGTGTTTAAAGCTGAAGAGTAATGTTTAGCTATTATGCCTGTTTTGTGCAAGGCTGCATTTTTGGGTACAGAAGGGCGTATATATGCTCAGTGCAATTCCTATATTATAAGTCACAATCATAGTCAAGTCTGCTGCTGCTGTTTTAGCATCTGGATGGCCCACTGCAGATGATGCTCTGGGGCTTTGTGCCATGCTGGTGCCCTAAAAGTCCCAGGAGCACAGCCCATTGGCTAAAAATATATTGGCTAAGAAAAATACTTTTTTTTTTTTTTTTTTTTTTCAAATGTCCTTTATCGGTGCTGTATCTTTTCTGATTTGCTTCACTTACATTCAACATATTTGTTTAATTGCTGTCTGGTGATTGCTTTGTATTAGGCTCCCATATGAGGCAGTCATATATCTGGCAGATCTGGGCAATCAACAAACACTTTAAGAAGTTTGATCAACAGATCAACTTTTTCTGAGATCAGACACCAGCTATGGAAATAGCTATGCAGTGTAGTAAGCCAGTGTTAATTCATGAAATGTTTTCCCAGTTAAGCTTCTAGTAAATATAAATTGGCAAGTCCAAAATATGAAAAACAAAACCACCCCCCCAGCCAAAAACAAACAAACAAAACCAAAATGGAAAGACACTAACAGTACTCATTTCATGTCAGTTCTCTACATTTGAAGTGTCAAGGCTGAGACTCACATAAATATTGTCCAAATATGGAGACCAGGTTTATATATGTAGAATACAAAGATTCCCCTCTTGTACTGTATTTCTGCTCAATTGAAGTAAAAAGGCTTTTCTACCTCCCAGTTCCGTTCCTAGTTATCCCCTATGTAATAGAAATAATAGTGATTGTGATTAACAGCTAAACATTCATTTCCAGATTCCAATTTTCAGAATGCAAAATAAGTAGGAAATTCGTTTTGCACTTTTTTTCATAATGCTATACTAACGCCACTGTCTCTACGTGCTGGAAGTACAATATTTTCTGTGGCAAAATAAATGTGTTTCTGTTTTACTTTCTGTCCTCGAGTACAGCTGTGTACAATGGGAAGCTGACTTAAAGGGCTAGCTGAAAACTTTTTCCTAACAAGATTACATAAGGCTAAAGCCTTTGTACTCTAAATCATGTCTGTGAATGCGTAGGGACATGCACAATCAGTTTTTGCAGTGGCATATGATGAATTCAGCAGCTCGAAGTAGAGGTGAATCAAGATTGTTATGCGTGGTACTGTCATGTTAGCCACACATCTAAGTCAGAAATGGAATTTTATTTCAGTCTTTGTCTTCCCTTGGATGACATGTACATGAAAGTGATTGGAGTGACTTGACTACTATTTCACTAGTAGATCATTGCCATATATTTTTGTGTTAAACACTTTAATTTGCTAATAAGGAAGAAGTTCGGAGTATTAGAAAGATTTCATTTGAAATTACTCTTAATGGAAGATAAGGTTTTATTACTTTGTATTTTTACATAAATTTCACTATGTGCTGGAAGTAAACTTTCAAAAACAGAGGAAAGTATAGAGGCTTTTAAAATTTTGCTTATAATGAAACCTGAAATCCATTTGGATTCTGCCTGACCACTTCCCTAATATATTGAAATTGTAGGTTGGATTTTTTTCCATCCATAGTAGATTTAATTTCTTAGGATTCAGAATGATCAGAGATGCAGTCATTGATTCCCTTTATTAGAAGGGAAAGTGGTGTACTGCAGGAGGTTGAATCTATCTGGAGGTACCCATGCATATTTGGTTAGGCATGCTCATGCCACCTGTTACACACTGGTGGTGATGCTCTAATAAATATTTTTCCAATGCTCAATAATGGAGATAAATAGGTATTTTGCTGAAAAGTGTAAGTTTCATGAGAAAGTGACATTTCCATACAAATTCTAGATATGCCATGGTTTGTGGTGTTACTTAAAGGAGGACATGGTGAGAGAAATAGTAACATATTTTTTATAGGATCAAAGTCCCCAGAAATACATGCTCTGTTCTGCTTCAGGAATGTTGGCCAGATTAATCCCCAAACTGTTTTTCTGAATTTTTATAAGTAAACTAGGATTTTGCCAATGCAAAACATTTATAGATTCATGGAATTTTTCTGATGTGATTTATGCCAGTATAATTCTTAGCATTGAACGGATTTTCAGTGCAGAATCTCTCTTCTTGTTAATATTTAATGCTGATATGAAAGGAAGGCAGAAATAGTATTTCTCATTTATTAACTTGCCTAGTCAAATTGATGCGATTCTAAATAAGATGGCATTTCTCATTTAATTTTTTTATTTGCATAATTTAGATATAACAAATCAGTGTGTTAAAGTGTGGTACCCTAGTGTGGTCTCTTTTGGGACTGCTCTGTCCAGTGTCAGTCAGCAGGACAATAGATATGTCTGTTCAGTCCAGAACTGGGAATTCAGTGTTATGGATTTCTTTCACACTAACCTATTCCCATGATTACATTGCATCTAGCCCCAATGTCATAGCTTCATAGTTTGAAATACTACATTTGAATTCTTAATCTTTGTATGGAGCCAGTATTGTTGAAATAATTATTCTCTTGACTTGGGGAAATATCCAAAGTCATAGCTGGAGGAGCTCTTATCTTAGGCTTTAACAAGATATGTGAAAATGTTAATTGTCTCTTTCCATTATAAGTTGACTCGAACGTGTTATATTTGTGTTGTATTATACTCACATTCACTACAAAATCTAGTGCTTGACCAGAAATACATTTTGCTAGATAAGATTTTGCTAGACCTCCAGTGTTTTTCATTTTTAAAAGCATGTAATAAAGTTTGTAGGAAGCTCACATGCCCTCAACTCTTAGTTTTGTTTGAGAGTTGAGAATTTTACTTAACTTTGGTAAGTGAGCCTGCCTGGCTAATGAAGTTGGTTCGAGCTACCCAGACTCATGATACTTCTGCATTTGGGTCTGTGAAAACTCTGCAGCAAGAATCTGCACTCTTACCCTGAGTTAATATTTTCTGAGTCCCCACCCAAAGAAAATTCACAAATTTTTAGGCAGCACCATGTTATCCTCTTAGACCCATGTCTAGCAAGTTCATTGTGTAGGACTGGATTCTCTTTTGTGTCCTCCGTTAGTTTTGTTATTAAGCAATAACATGTGCAAACATGTTTCAGAAGGATGTGCCAGATTTTGTCTACAGTTAATTTCTGAATGTCAGTCAACAACATTTTTTGTCTAGACATATTAATATTTGGGAGCAGATTAACTCTTTTGCCGTCCAATTTGGTTGTGTAAGTTTTCTTTGAACCCCTATGATGTTTGTTTAGATTCATATAAAATAGACTTGTAATTTTTGTGTCTTTTTTTTTTATTAAAGAAAATAATCTTATCAGGGCATGTCAAAGATTGTCATGTCCAACAATAAAACATTCTGTATGAGCTTCTGAAAAATCAAACTCGGAATATGCCATGATTCAGCAAGTCACAATAAAAATAGCATTTAGCTGTTAGGAAAAAGAAAATCAAAACATAGAACTAAGAATAGTCTATGCAAAGTATGCCTGTAAGCAATTCAGTAAAACAGTTGCATTGTTCAGTAAGTTATTTCAACCTTTTTTTAAAATTGGTGTTTAAAACTGCTGCTTCTGTAATGTAAATGAGCATGTGACTTCATAAATGCATTCATCAATTATACTTAAAAGAAAGTTAGTGATTATGGCAGATAGCAGATCAAAGACTCCCAGTGACATTCTAGTATTATCCACAGAAGACTGGTAAGATTAAAAAACCAAAACAACCCAAACCAACTCTGCTAGGTCAGACCAAAGATCTATCTAGGCCAGCACCAGATTTTTACAGAAAAAGTATAGGCAGACCTTTCTGAGAAAAGGGTCATTTTATATTCTTGCAACTTGTGGCAATCAATAGTTTAAGGAATTCTAAGGCAAAAGTTAATTCCTAACTATCATATAAAATAGCCAGTGATAGACCTATCCTTCAGGAATTTGTCTAAACCTTTTGGAAGACATTTATAACCTAGACTTTGCAACACCTGTGGCGCAAATGCAATTTTTCACAGTGCAATTATGTGTTGTGTGAAGAAATATTTCTTTTGGTATGTTCTACACTTGCTACCTGGTAATACAGCTACATAGTCCTGTTTGTGCTCTGTCCAGTGTCAGCAGGACAATAGATATGTCTGTTCAGTCCAGAACTGGGAATTCAGTGTTATGGATTTCTTTCACACTAACCTATTCCCATGATTACATTGCATCTAGCCCCAATGTCATAGCTTCATAGTTTGAAATACTACATTTGAATTCTTAATCTTTGTATGGAGCCAGTATTGTTGAAATAATTATTCTCTTGACTTGGGGAAATATCCAAAGTCATAGCTGGAGGAGCTCTTATCTTAGGCTTTAACAAGATATGTGAAAATGTTAATTGTCTCTTTCCATTATAAGTTGACTCGAACGTGTTATATTTGTGTTGTATTATACTCACATTCACTACAAAATCTAGTGCTTGACCAGAAATACATTTTGTGCTGTCTGTGATCGTTTCCTTGCACTGCTTCACTGTTAACCAGCCTGTCACTTGAGGGAGAAATACATGTGGTTTTAGCTGCTGAACCAACAGTGGCTTCTTCTTCAGCTTGGCTTCCAGCATGGGAGGAGTCTCACTGAGCAACATTTCTCATTCTGGATTGTGACATTAGACTTCGTCATGATTATTAAGGGTCAAGGTCTGAAAATTCAAAGAGACTGTGAAAACAGTGTCTGTGATTTGCGTATTGATCAACATGTATAGCTCTATCACATTAAAAACACTAAACTGCATAATTTCCACAGTAAATGTTCAGTGATGATTGTCCCCTGGGTGACCTCATCCCCTCAGCCTATCGGATCAGGTTGGCTGGATAGACATTCCCCTTAAGCCTTTTCTTTCTTGCAGATATGCAAGTTTTTTCCTCCTGAGCCAATTTTTCCCTTGAGGTTGCTTTCCTTCACAGAGAAACTTATTTATGGTTAAAATAGTTTCGATGAGTGTTAATGGTATACTCTGCTTTTATATGATGCTTTTGGTTTTTTTTGTTAATCCACAAAAAATTTCAGGATAAATTTTTCATAGCTGCAAAGCTCCCTAGCTTTCTCCTTGTGTCAGGAAGGCCAGCAGATGAGTCAGTATTTCTCAGTAGCAGCTTTGTGTGTAGCTTGAGGATGAGAGAGAGGATAATGTGTTTGATTCTACTTCAGCAATTCTGGGCCACTGCACAGATTTAAGCAGCCACACAAAATCCTAACTCCAATCATTTTGGGTTTGACTCGAATCCTTCTAGAGAATGATTTCACAGTTTAGAGGGTGTTTCAGAAAGGTGGAACCAGTATACTGCAGTAGTCCATCTTCTTGAAACACGCTGTCGATGGCTTTTAAAGTCATCTTTACTCTTCCTTAGTCTAACCTCCACCTATTCCATGATGTAACATTCAGGTTGACCCAGTGTTTCCACCTTCAGGGAGTCAGGCAGATTCCAAGCAAATGCTGTTTTACAAGTGAAAGCACTCCGTGTGTGCCAAGGCTAGTGATAGTAAGAGGAGGATTATCCACTGAAGTATAAAATGGTTTTCACAGGCTCGTTGCTGGCTTTAGCATGAATGCCTGCATCTGTATGTAATTGTAGGGCTCTATAAATAAATAAATGTAGGAGTCGTTACATTTATACAGTCCTAAAATTATATTCAACCCTTTGAAGGCAACTGCAAGGGTGATGTGGCCTGTGGTGAAAATGAGTTTGACACCCCGATCTAGGCAATTTGAGATATAGTTAAAGTTAACATAAATTTTACATTTTGGAAAATAACAGATAGTAACTGTATAGTACTATTGTGGCAGCATGAAACAAGGAGTGAATTTAAAAATCTGAATTTAAAATTAGTTAATCACTCCGTAACTATGCTTTGCTAGTGGGTTCTTTGAAACATTACTTATTTATTGCCATAATAATTTATTAATAAAAATATTTTTATTATGTATCCATGTATGTGTTAGGCAACTCATAAATAAGGCTGATATTTACCAAGGAGAGCTTACAGACTTAGATGAGATAAAATCTTATGGTGATAAAAGGCAATACATCACCTGTAAGTCCAGGATTTTGATGTCACAAGACTGTTGGAGAATGTGGGAAAAAAATTGTTGGCGTGGTGGTTTGTTGTTTTGTTTTGTTGTTTGTGTTTTTTGTGTGTTTGGTTTTGTGTGTGTGTGTGTTTTTGTTTTGTCGGGTTTTTTTGTTGTTGTGTGGTGTTTTTTTTTTTTTTTCTAAAAAACCTAATGGAATTCTATTAATTTACTTTAGAGTTTCTGCTTCATCACTCTCTTTTTCTACATCTTATTTGATCTCTTCTGACATTTTTCCTAATATAATACTTGACTGTTGTTTTTACAGGATACGTTGGGGGAGGCGTATGAAGGAAGTGCAGTCATTTTTGTATTCAAAGCTAGAAATACTTTAAAAAATTGCTACAGATTTTGATGAAAAGTGAGTTCAGATGATACGATAGCCAATACTTTTAAATCTTATGGCTTTGGGCAAAAATTTTAGAGTAAATGTATTGATATTCCTTTCTGTTCAAACCAAAAAAGTTTAAAAGCTGCCAGGTTTTTCCTTTTTTGTGTGTGCTATTGTTTATTTTGGGCAAAGGACTAGAAAAATGGAAATAAATGCACATGCTGTTGATTGTTTTGTATTTCAGTAAATACAGCTTTCTTTTTTAAAGCCAGCTTTGGTTCAGTGAAATGAATGCTGTGAGAATATGCTTGAACTTTAGAAATCTGTTGTTTTCAACTGATAAGAATGCTGAGACTGCTAAAATCAGGCTTCCCTTCCTGTGGCTCAAGAAATCTTGTAACAACAGATCTGTACCTTCATCTTTAGATGATTAATTTTTTATGTTTCAAAAATCTCATTAGGAAATACTGTTTGTTTCAAACTAAGGTTCTTGGCAAGAAGTTGTCTTTTTTTAGAAGAGTTTCTTAAATCCACAGCGCAGCTTTTAGTGAAAAGCAGAGAGAAATGGTAGACCACAGGGCAGACTAGTCAGTAGATTTCCAGTTCGGATAGTAATATACAAGCTCTGGGATCAAACTATATTATTTCTGCCTTGTTTAAAAATCTTTAACCCAGATTTCCTCATTCCAAACAAATCCTACAGCTCTGGGGCTATAAGGTCAGTTTCTGTGTTTATAGATGCACTGAAGAAATGATTCCTCTCATCTACTCTGAATGTTTACTTTAGGATTAAATTAATTACTAGACTCCATTGATTTTTAACTAGATTTCTATTGATTATGAAGGGAGCCTAGGGTGAATAAGCCTATAGCCTCTAACAGAATATTAAAGTTATTCTTAGATGGCTTTAATGTGTGACCTGTAAGTCACAAACTCTAAGTCTTGTTGTGTAAGAAACATGATGTATTTTAAGTCGTATAAATCTCCCATTTCCTTGCCATGTAAGTATCTAGGGATGTATTGTATGTATTGAAACATTTTAATTAATTAGTGGCTCTTCCCAGCTTTGTTGTTTATCATTAATCTTTTGTGTTATTAAGAGGCCCGAATCAGGATACAGTTACAGTAGACACTTATACGAACACACACCACCCCACCTGCCCCCCATTCTTTTTTGTGGGAAGAGCTTACCATTGCAGTGAAATATGAAAGGGCTGGGAGGAATCTCCTATGAGGAGCAGCTAAGGATTTAGGGCTTATCTAGTTTGGAGAAAAAGAGGCTGAGGCGTAACCTAATTTTTCTTTACGGCTTCCTGAGGAGGGGAATTGGAGAGGGAGGTGCTGAGCTCTTCTCCCTGGTACCCAGTGATAGGAAATGTGGGAATGGTTCAAAGCTGTGTCTGGGGAGGTTTAGACTAGACATTTCTTTCCTGAGAGGGTGATCAAACACCGGAACAGGCTCCCTAGAGAGGTGGTCAGTGCCCCAAGCCTGTCTGTGTTTGAGGCATATGGTTAATGCCATGCTTTATCTTGATCAGCACTGACTCGTTCAGGTAGTAGGATGGTTGTAGGTCCCTTCCAACTGAAATAAGTCTATTCTATTCTATAATATACGAACCATCAGATTATAGGCCTGCAAAGAAAAGAGACAATTGTGGTCAGTCTGCTAGGTCACTTGTCGTAGTTCACCCTTAGCCTAACCGTCATGCATCATTCTGCAGCCCTCTGAGCCAGTGAGGTGTTTAGGAAGGGACTGGGAGGGAAACAATGATATTGCTTCATTTCTGTGGTGGTCATGAGAATCTCTTCCATCAGAAAAGAGCAAAGTCCAAAGCTGCTTCATTTCAAATTTGATGAGCAGATAAAGGAAGATAGCATTCCTCACTGGAGGTGGAAGAGACCTCCCAAGCCACAGCACAAGATGATAAAGGCAGAAGTACAATTCCATGGTCAATGTGACTGACTGAGAATGCAGCTGCATCTTCCATGCACTTTTTTTTTTTTTTTTCTTTTTTGGAAGGGAAAGGTGGTATTGCAGTATATGAGATGCTGGAAAAAGGGAGCCTGGAAAAACAGTCTGACTGAGAAGACAAACAGGAAAAATAGATCCTGCTCATGTTATGTTGAAATAATCTGCAAGACTGTCAAGTATCACAAAATGGTTGTGTATTTCACTAAAGATTTTCTGGGCTGAATGAATTCCTGTTGAAGTCAGTGGAACGTCTTGGTTTGGCCATTTTTTTTGTCTCATAGCAACAAAACCTTGTAGCTGCAATCACCATTGTAGCTAAAACTAATCGGCCAGCTCTCCCTGCTGTTGCTGCAAAATGATTTATAGCTTTTGCTTATCCACTGACCATGTTCTGTGATTTGGTTTTGATGCTAATGCGGCAATACCATTTGCAGTGGAACACAACATACTGCAATTAAGTCTTTTAAAAATGTAATGCAGAACTTGGCAATTAAGAATATCCACAAACAGACGTACATGTTAACTCTTTCCTAACAAGAAAGTTCATCTCAGAATTTTACCATTTTTTCAAATTTTTTTTTTCTTTCAGGTTTTCTAATTATCCATTGTCCATCAGAAATGCAATTCTTGGATTTGTAATGTGGCTTGTCATAATATATTATTTTAACAATACCCAGTGGAATGTATATTCAGTTCACTCTGTCAGAATTATTTATAAGGCATCTACATAATGGCATTTTTGCCTTCATATCTCTATACTTTCCCAGGCTTTAAGGGAGTTGGTCAGCAAATGGCTTTGAGTTGGTCAGCGAATAAGCCTTGCAGCAGCCCTTTTTTTTAAAAAAAAAAAAAATCTGTGGTGTGCTTTTCTCTGACTAATCTGATATTACTGTTCGATTCACTCTGCTACTATTACAGGGCAGCTTGTAGCCCACAAGTGTAAATCTATTGTGCAAATTAAAAGTTACAGTTCCAGAGAACTATCGCATCTCCTTTTGAGCTGAGTGGAGGTTTTTGGATTTTTTGTTGCTTTTGTTTTGTTTAAATTTGAAAATAATTGGTTTGATTTTAAATATTTTTTGTCTATATCACTTTTGTGCTTACATTTTATGTGGTTCCTCTTGAGATCTGGCTGTGCAGTTTTCTAGAAGGTTACTGTTTTTCTTTGAATTCCTTTGTACTCAGCATATCCTAAGGGTGTTCTCTCTCTCTATAGCAGGGGAACACCCTACAGCATCACAGATGAGATTGCCATTTGCCACCAATTCTTGGATGACTTCCAATATCTCTTACTTACCTGAATAGAATTATCCCAGGCTCTGAATCCAAAACCTGAAGTGCTCAGGTAACACTTTCTTTCAGGATACTGAAATAATAGCTCATTTAGGAATTTAAAATATGAATCAAGCAGTAATATTGTACATATAGATAAATGTCACTGGCACTGCTTTTTTCAGCAGGAGCCTAAATTCCGCTGAGGTGATTAGTCATAGTGGCAGTTTCCCTTACTACAGCTACACAGCCTGTTAATATGCCTGCCCACGTCATGTCTTTCACATTTGTCTACTTTTAGCTCCTAAGCACGTTATGTGGAAGAAGCCTCATTTTGAAAGAAGAGGGATGGCGTGGTGTTCCAGGAGGTCACAGAGTTTTTGAACATGCAGAGCACTATGTCTCCAGCTAACTGTCTCATGATGGAATTGCTTGGTCAAGCTTGAAGGGTCACAGAAGTCAGTGGACTGGATGATCAATATCAGCTGGAGATGTGGCTGAGTGGAATGTTTTACAATGCTCACCCCTCCTGCAAAAATAAGAACGCAGTACATGGATGTAACTGAGCAGAAATCTTCTCCTCAGTTCTTTGTTGAATCTATTTTGCCCATTTGGCTTCATGGGCTAACTCATGCCTTTGTAACCTAAGTGCTCCCTTTTAAGCCAGGTAGTATGCGCTGATGGCTTTCCCCTTGCACCTCTGTAACAAGTCAGAATGTTAAGTGGGAGGATCAACTTTTGATGCTCATATCCCCTCTCCACCCCACCCCTTTTATCCACTTATTGGAGTGGATACAATATTCAGAAATATTCCAACATATGACTAAGGACAAAAAAGTTAGAAGCTCTATGTATCTAGACAGTCATCCAATTTTTGAAGCTAGTTCCTGCATTCCACATTCTCGGTTTCTTCCCTCAGCTGCTTGGAGGTTCGATGACCTGTGTCATGATCTGTATTACACCCTGGTAATCTTATTGGTAAGCATTAACCTTAGTCTTTTCTGCTAGTAAGACGTCTTCTATGTGGTACTTCATAATGTGAGATCAGCTCAGAGCTGTTCTGCAGAGACCACTCTAATTTATCTTTATTTCACAAACTAGGGGTTATTTTTATAAACACAATCTAGAGCAAGCTTTTGTAATGCTTGCTGTATATTTTGGAGCACAGTTCTCTGGCCATGTGAGTGGATTTCCTAGATAATGCTTTAACTATGTAATCATGGTTTTGGGAATGCCCTGCAAAAAGCTATGTCAACACGTATAAAGGAAGAATGTTAGCTTATTTAAATTTCATCAGAATCCTAGTAGTAGCTACAGGCAGAGTCTTAGATACAATCTGAAATTGCTTATTACCTTATTGGGGGGAAGGGAGAAAGATAATGAAAATGAGTGTTTTTATTAGTTTACCAAGAACAGCCTTGTGTCTACCAAATTAATAATGTGATTTCTGAATATTTATAAAATAAAAACAACAACAACAAAAGAACAATAAGACCTCTGATTTTTCTAGATTTATTTCAGTGTGTCAGTGTCACCTTCAGTCACTGATTGCAGCAAAAGTGCCAGATTCCCAGCAAGTAAATAATGTAGCTCAGGCTGTCATTGTTAATTACAATCAGTGCTAAAGAACTTGGTGGAAATGATGATCTCTTCAACCCTTAAGGAAAAAAAAATAAATCAAAAGGATTAGACAAAGAGTGTTCGGATAAGGAGAATAAAAGAAAAAATAAAAAAAAGTCATCTGTGAAAAATCATTGCAATGAACTTTTTATTACAAAGCACTGAGGGACAAGTGTTAAGGGGTATTTTCCTGAAGGACTGCTCCTGAACTCTAAATTCTTTATGCAGAAGATGGTGCTAAAAGGCAATAATTAATCACCTGCATTTAAGTCTTCCAGGCATTGCACAGACAAGATTTAGCTGCATAACTCCTGTGGCTAAATCCCATGCAATGTTGAAAATGTAAATGATAATATCTCCATCAAAAAACTCGGTGCCATGGCAGAAATATTGGAGCCAGTCCCTGTGGGAAAATGGTAGTGATCTAATAGCTGTCAACTGCTCCGAGATACCATTTTCATTTTTGTGTCCTTGCATTACTCTCAGGTTTTGGCTACTGCGCAATGTGGTTCACACTTTCTGTTTACTGAGTAGCATTTGGTCACACAGGAAAAGAAAAGTACACTAGTAAAGATAGGATGGACCTTTGCTCGAGTAGACCCCTAATTATATGGTGGTGTAATCATATTAAGAATGATTGCTTCATCATGTGACTACCTGCAAGATTGATGTCATGTAACCCCAGAAATGCCTGTAATTCCACGATATGAAACTGGGGACTTTGCTATTATGAACTGGAATTTTTCCTGTTAAAGTTGTTTTATTTTTTACATTCTAAGACACATGTGCAAAGTAATATTGCAATTAAAATATCTATAAGTTATATTCCTGCCACATTATTGGCTGTTATCTGTACAACTACTGTAGTAGAATAACGTAATGCTGCTTTTGTTTGTCAAAATCTCTTGCTCTAGTAGCAATAGATAAACCTATTTTTTCCTGTTGCTGGAACTTTATTATCCCCATGTACTCATAAGGAAGGTGGCAGTGTCTCCAGACAGAAGACTTAAAGGTATGGACTTTCTCTCACAAAAATGTCTTTGGATGTTTTACTTTGCCATTGGAATTAGCATGGAGGACGAGTAATTGTGGCTTGCTACCATTCACGCAGAGGGTTTTCCTGATATGAATGCATACTTGGCTAACACAGTGCCTAATCTGGTTTTATTAAGAAGGATCATTTGAAAAGTATGTGCTTTTTGTAAGGACTTTGAGTGGTTCAGATGAATGTTGTTGGACAGCAATCTAGGAGCTGTTGAACTTCAACATGATGTGAATACATGTTTCAGAAGTGACTAAAGCAAAACAGGTTAGAGCAGAGGTGCCTGTCTATAAACTTTCTATTTCTGGTGTATATCTGTCATGCAATGAAGATTTAAATAGGAGTGTTATTTCCAAGAAGAGACTGTGTTTTTAAACTTCTTTACGATGTACATATCAGAGTTAGGAAAAGGTGAATATTTGTGAGAATGTCTGTTTTATCTGAACATATTATCTGGTTTTAGTGTCACAGGCTACAGCAAGATATAACTACTAAAGGGGAATTTCTCTTGCCAACAGCTGTCCATCCATTAACAAGCAGAACTCCCATCTGTATAGTCTCTAGAGCTAAGTTACAGACCTAGGTAGCACTGTGTACAGAGATCAGAAAGCTGGAGGAGTTAATACTTAAATTTGGGGCTGCTGTTTCCTTTACAAGAACAAAATTGTAGATTTTTTTGAAGTTAATCAATTCAGATCTCCATCCCAGCAACAAAGTAAATCTGAAATGTGGAGTTCCTGTACCCTGTCATGAGATCGGGACAGTCTTCTGCAAATGATGTATTTAGTCAACACTCTAAAATTTTGATATTACATCATGAATTAGCTGGAAAAGATTGTGTTACTTAAAAAATTGTGCACACAGTTAATGGATATACAGGCTGAACTTTAGGTCCATAAGATCTTAAAATCCTTATGAAATGTCAGCTTAATATTAGTGTCTGACCGCTAATTGCTTATTTAGTATTGAAGTATAACCTTGATTATAGATTTCAGTATTTAAAATGACATAAATGCAAGAGACATAATAACGAGGCTAGTAATGGTGAACAGACCAGATAACTCACTAAGGGTAGACACCTTATCTTGGTGTAGCAGTTAAAAGGTGAACAAATTTCCTCACCACACCTCCCAACCCCTTCCTTCCTCTTTGAAACAATTATTAGTTTTATTTCCAGTTGTCTTAACATTTCTAGATGTGTATTGCTCTGTCTTTTATTCGACATAGTATAACTCATTTTTATGAAGGAAATACATAATAAAGGTTATTTTTGCATTGTCTTTGTTATCAATCATCTGTTGGAACTTAGTGTGTTTTTCTGCCTAGTGACTCATTAACTTGTAGTGTGTTTGAGCGTGGAGTGACTGAGAGGCCTAGTTTGAACTGAATTTAATTGTAGTGCACTGCAATGACTTGATTCTATGTGTTACTGTCCTTAGTGTGCATGGAGAGGTGAGAGAGAATGTATTAAGAAATAACCGCGTAGGTAGTGTTTGCATGGTTCCCTAGCTGCCTTCAAACAAAGCTTCTCATCCTGTGAAGACTGACTGGCTTCATAGCTACATGTCCTTTTCTGTTTGGGATGTTGATACCAGTATTTTTCACTTTGCTGCTTAAGAGCTAGTGATCAGCCAGAATCGGTCCATTTCCCATTGTGTGTTGTTGGAGCTGGCACACAGCTGACATTGCTTCATAAGTTGTACTTCGTGCTTAACAGCCACCCAGGGGTCTACTGAGATTCTGGAAGGTTTTGAAATGAAAGATTGAAGGGAATCTGTTCTAGAGGCTGTTATAAAAGTGATGAATAAGACGAGCACAGTGCTAGTGGGGCTGAGGTTCTTGCACAAGAAAGCAAAGCTGGATCTCCAGCAGTCAAAGCACTGAGGTAATTGGTGAGACTCCATCCTATCTCTCATCTGCTTCTACCAGAGTGTAGCTGCGTGCTGCCTTTCACACAAAGCACATTGCAGGGTACCAGAAGCTGGACCAGACTTCAAAGCTTTGACTATCACAGCGGAATGCATTGCCCTGAGCAGACATCCATTTGCTTCTTAAGTGGAACATGCAGTCTGCAAAATTGCATTTGTTCTTTTTTACAGAGTTCTGATCTGCAGACGTGTTCTCTAAAGAAGTGCCACACAGTATGATAGCTGCTGGCACAGCAAGAGAAGAGAGTGTTCAGGATGAAGTCATCAAGTAAAAGAAAACAATTTAGTAGAAAAATCTTTAATGGCGCTTTTTAGTTCATTAGCAGGAAAACACCGTGTCAGCACTTTCAAAATTGTATTTTTGAAAGGATGGCAGGAAACAGTCTAGCATTATTTCTTCAGGTTATTTCAAAGTAAATTGTGGACTTATTTCAACAGATAAAAGAAATGTATCTCCATTGTCTAAATGTTGTAAAAATATGGGATTTACATTTTGCAATCAATTTCTCATGAAGTGCTTTTAACGGGTAAGAAAGGATGCTAAAGTAAAAGTAGCACAATTAGTTATGACTTTAAACCTTGAGAACCTAAGAGACTGGCTAAAATACTCCTCATGGAGTTTTGTGCTAAGATATTGTCTCTCCTTGTGGTACTTCCTTCTGTCTTCTCCCTTTAGGCTTTTGAAGGACATCTGCTGAATCTAAGTTATCTTGTATTTATGAATTATGTAAAAAGACATAATTATGTATGCAATGAAAATAATTTAGTCTGAATGTTCATCTTGAGAAAGTTCTGTCTTCTGTTTGACGCTCTTTTATACTCTGCTTTGGAGAATATGTATGGGAAGGGATCCAGCTAAGCTCCTGCTCTTGTAAGATGCTGTTCCAGAAAGGACAATCTTAGTTTCAGAGACCTTATGACTTCCCAGGCTCTTTAGGGTTCAGCTTCTGTTGCTATTTTGAGGACTGGGTTGTATTTGGAGCCAAGAAAATGCTGCAGAGCCATGAGGATTACTGTTCAGTCCTGGCACAACTGAAAGCCAGAAGTTGTTGCTTGCATCAGCCATACTGTATCTGTCGCTTGCCACCTGCACCAGCTTTATCAACTTAATATAATGAGAAAAATCTCACCCTACTGTTCAACCACAGCAAATTTAGGCTTTCTGAAAAGTCAAAGGTCATGGTTTTCCATTGCTAAATGGGTAGCTAGTTCTCATTTATGCTTCTGAAAAACCTTCTAAAAAGACCATTGAGCATTTTTAGTTAGACTGTTCCAATATGTTGTTTCTGTTTAAAGCAGAAAATTCAGGTAATGAAGGATGTAAACCTGTGCTGAGATGCATGATGGTAATTTCAACATGCCCACCGGCAGTGTGAAATTGCTTCTATCTTTACCTGTGTACTAAGCCTCATTTCTTTCTAAAAAATTAGACCTGCAGACTCCCAGTTTGTAGTAACTAAAATAACCAGCTTATGTAAAGTAAAATAACAAACAATAATTTAATTGGTAATAGTTTAGCTGAAGATTACTAATTGTCAGTTGTTTTGAGGCAAAGTTTGTTAGTGCATAAAAGACCAATGGAATACAATTTAGAATTTTGATTCACAGGTTCTTTTGGAAAGATGAACTAAAAATCAGTCTGAATTCGCAAAAAACCTTCAGTTATTCAGAAAATCCTGGCATTGTTAACATTGAGTGCAAAAGTACTGAGGACCTTATTGGTTCAAAGCTCATATCCAATGGAATGGTACCTGTGACTAAATGATCTGTATTACACAGGGGTTTTTTTAAGTATATCTCTTCTGTAGACAAGTACCCCAATAAAATGGATTATATCATTATAGCAAATGTTAGACAGTTTCTGTACTTGCAGAGCGGTAATTTCTGTTCTAAGTGACTAAGACCATTTCCATTGTCTTCAGTGTATTTTTACTTCTGAATTTCATTGTGCCACATCAAGAATGCCTGAAATTGCAGAGATAAAGGCATTGAAATAAATGTTATTAAAGCACTTTCTGAGCTTCTGGTAATCTGATTTACATGCAGCAGCTGTAAACTGAAACAGTAATTGACCCCATTGCCCTCTTCTGGTTATTCAAGGTGGAGTAATCTCAGGGGGATCCGTCCATTTCTGTACCATTGTGCTAGATGACTGCAGAGTAATTACAAGGAATTCAGATTTAGACTTATAAAGATTTGTCACTAGCTAGTGGATATCATTGGGCTCAATAAAATCAACAAGCTTATAATTAGTCTGAACTATCTAACAGTAACCTAATTTAAACATGCAAATAACAAAAACATCTACCATAACATTAAAAAAGTCTCAAAATATTACAGATTCCAGTCACAGAAGAGCTGATCTTGAAAAGCTTGATGCCAATTATGTGCTTCACTGAATTAAAATGAACTCATGTTATTAATAAAGACTCAAATGATCTAGTCTGCTAGTCCAACCTTTCACCACTTCACACTTTCATTAGAAATCAACTTTTCAATTAAGAACTGTATTCCAAAACTTAGTACTGAGTTCCAAAGTTAGGTTTTCCAGACTATGATTCAGTCACATCAACTTAAGTAATACAGAACAATCCTGTGAAATTTGACACTGTGACGTGTCATTCGCCCATACTGCTTCATGGGTCCTTTCACATTAAGTGATCATCTTGTTCAGGCCATTGACAGTGAAAACTAGATCCAGCTGAGCAGTGAATTTTAGAAGAATAAGTCTCAGAAATAAGCCAGATGTGTACAAAGCATAACACCTATCAAAGGCAATATTGAAATCTGAAAATTGAAATGCAGCTGTCAGAGCTCTTCTGATGAGTGCCAGAAGCAATGGATAGAATGAAAAATATTAAAGAAAGCTTTGTGCGATTTTCTTTTATGGTTCAAAGAACATTTTCTTATCGGAATCTTTTATTCTAATAATTCTTAAGGAAATCCCATTGATTAACTTGTGAACATTTGACATTTTTGGACTTCGAGGGTTACTTGTGTTATGATTATCAAGGCTGGGAATCAGGAGATGAGGGTTCTGTGGCTAGTTTTGTATTGGAGTTTTTGTTCAATGTTGAACAAAATCCGTGCATTTCTATAGACATTCAGGCTACATGCTACACTCCTCATTACTTTTAAGGCCTTTTTTTGTCAGAATGCTTTGATATTACATGGGCAAGTTGGCAGGGTTTGGCTTAAGTGGGTTGGATACTATTGGTCTGTGAATTGTTTCAGTTGTAACCAATCTATAGAAAGAACAAAAATTTTAAAAGGTGGTTAACTAGTTATGACATAAATTAGTATCCAGATCTGCTATGATACTTAAGGAATTGTAAAAACAGGACAGAAATGCTGTAGTGTTTTGACAAGTCTCTGTATAGAATGGCTCAGCAGAAGCAGTTGCATTTGCTCTCCTAAAGCAAGTCAGGTATAGGATTTGGGCTAAGTAGATTTACCTACAAAATGAATGGTGAACTATAAAAGACAAAACTAAAAAGGTTAATTTTCTACATTCCTGGAAGTGCCTTTGAACTGAGTTGGCTTCATGTACACTTGTGGAAGTCAAACTTTTTATTGAAGTCTTATTTTTTGATATTTGAATATCCTCTTTTTATTAAAAAAAAATCAGAAATTAGTCATATCGGAAAAAGTAAAAGCAAAGACTTAAGAAAATACTTGAATAACTATTTCCTTCAAAGGTAAGATAAAAATGCAAATTTTGTGAGTGTTGGCATGTTTTCACTTTTTACAAAATATTCTTTGGACTTAGTCTTTGTTACCTATTAACTGAAATCATATCTTGGGGAGGATTTGGCTCCAGAAATCTTGAGCAAATAGGGCTTTTGGGAGGCAGGAAGAGACAGGTGTTCTGGGTATTGAAGTGTGGGTACTAGGTTCAGAAGAATCCTGGGGCTGTGGAGAGTGAGATCTAGAGACCACAATCTGGAAGCTGCTTCATTCATTGGAGTCCTCAGTAGAATGTAAAATTCTGAAATATTTTTTCTTCACAGAAAAAAGAGGACCAAGACAAAGCACAAGTTTGTAAATAAGGACCGAACGAGACTTGATTTTCTCTCTCTTCGCTGAATTTTGATCAAGGACAAGAATGTAAACAATTATCCTTACAAAAAAGTGTCCTGAATGGCTGGATCTTTCGTTGAGTGCTTAGGACAAGAGTCTTCTAAAACATCTTTGCATAAATAGTGTAGTTGGATTGCTTTGGATTTCTTATTGTGCAGTAGCAGACTGGAGAAGTCCCTACTGTAGCTTCAGTTGTGTTGATGAAAATCCCTAATAATATTATGACACCATTTGTAATATGTTTGAGAGTAGAAATTGTCCCTAATTTTTCTTGATGTGCACAGTATATTTAAAACATAATTGGATTTTTTTGAATGTTTTATTCTGCTGTTGCAACTGTGGCGAACTTCAAAGCTTTTGTGAACCAGATATTCCTTTTTCCACCCCTCCTTTTGCAGGTGTAATTAAATTCTCATCCTCTAATGCATTTGCATGGTCTACTGAACCATTACCTTCTCTATCCCATACAACTCAATATTTTGGTCCCGAAAATATCTCCAGCTGCTGTAGCAACAATATTTGGTTTCATTTCTGTACTAGTGATACTAACAGCTTTTGGCAGATAGTAGGGCCTTGTGGAAAGTTGTATGAGGAGTAACAGGGCTGGCATTCTCTTTCTTTCATGTCTTGTATTTGATACGCAGAACATGGAGAAAAAGCATGTTCTTAGAGTGAGGAATTCCTTTGCTCATTTAAAATTACAAGTGCGGCCATGAAATTTTTCTTATAAGTAGCTACCACTACTGCTTTCTGCATATCAAGTTCCAGCTAGGACTTCGAGGTTCACTTCACTGCAGATACTGAAGAACTTTAACAGAGAATGACAAAAGAAAAAAAAAAAAGGATAGCAGAAGACTAAATCAATGACAGTTTCTCTGGGAATTATCCTCCAATAGAGTGCTCCAATAAAATTCTTCCCCAAACTATTTTCTTTATCTATACCTGAAGAAGCTAAACAATTCATAACTAAGTGCCAGTCACCACAGCCCAGAAGTAGCACAGAATAATTTACTAGGGCTCAAAGCAGCCATGTCAGACAAAGGCTTGGAAGTCTCACAGAGAGACATAGAGAAGTTTTGAAATATTTGCTTCAGAGGAGAGTAGTAATATTTTATAAATAATGAATATAAGAGAAAGGAAGAAAAAACTTTCTTATAGTATGATGACATTGCATTACAGGAGTAGCAAAATCACTTTATGATTTTTTTGTTTTCAAGGACTTAGATAATTTTCCAATGAGTTTCACAGGCACTTGCCATCAGCAAAGACTGATGAGACCTGGAAACCTTTGGTTCCATTCTAGCCTGTTGGAGTAACTACATCACCCCCAACCTGCCCAGTCTTGGCTTTTCCCTCCATTGGCTTATGCTTTTTGCTGATTAAAAAAGTCTTAGTTTTCATAAAGCAGATTTTTCGTGTGCATTACCTTGTCCATATTTTATCAGACCTAGTTTATTTACCTGGCTACAGTGTCCGACTTCCATATCTTCACTTTGTCTCTCACTCCTCCAGCCTTATTTCCAGATATCTTCTAACTGGGAGTTGTTCTTCAACAGCACTTTGTCTCCTCTTCACTACTTCTGGATTCTACCCTAGTCTCTCTGCTCAGCAGTCTACTTGATTCCGAGTAAACCTAGTTCCATTTGCTCTCCACCTTCTTTGTTCCGGACCTCAATCTGCCTTTTTCCCGGCCTTCTCCAGTTTCTTTTTCATTCCTCAGGCTCCTCAGTGTGTTCCCTGAAAGGCTTAGTTTGAGAGCTGCCTCTTCTGTATTGCTTGGACTTGGTAAGCAGATTATTGAAACAGAAGCAAAGACCTCTGGCCTTAGTTTAGAATGTTAGACTCAGATTTGGCACTAAGCTGCAATTGCAGAGAAAGACCTTCTCAGGCCCCTGGAGCATGTCCAGTACAGACACAAAGGTTGGGAAGTCCAGGAAGTACTGGCTGTGCACAAACCACAAGGCTCGCACATTGGACATTTTTGAGTGGCTTTTCATTGAGAGTGCAAAAAGCACAAGATCTCTGCCAGCTTGCAAGTCCTTATTCTAAAGCATAGGAATCCTTAAAGAAAGGTCTTCAGAATCTTTTAACGTTCTGAAAGAATGCTGTTTCCTCCAGCCTCTTTCTTGGGAACAGCTGCAGTATTTTGACTGAAATTTTTCAGGAAAATTCAAGCCAAGTCAGACATATGACACAGAAGATCAGAGCTTTTTCACTGGTATGATTGAATACAGGATCTTTAGTAGGGGCAGTACTTCAACCCTAACTGAATAATATTGTCAGGGAAAGTTTTTTTTTCTGTCTTTTTCTGCAGTTGGATATTAGTTGTTCTACTTTCAATACCTGTTCCTTAAAGAAGATAAAGACTCAAAAGGAAGCATTGCCATTTATAATTTTTTACAATATTATAGTGTGGTTTTGTAAAGGGCTGAAGACATTTGGTGATATTTATTACATGTGGAAGAAGTAGTTGGAACTGGGGAAGGATGTTAACAGATCATGGAGAGCACATATGCATCATAAAGTGTTTCATAATATGTTTGTTATTTAGGAGAGTCCATTGTATAATTTAACGTCATGCAGACTGCAACAGTGAAAATGCTGCAGTTTTCTTCATTAAAGTGTTTGAGCTTTAATATCAAGTGGTAGTGGTGACAAGTTCTAGATCTCCTAGGAAACTATAGTAGGATTAAGTGAAGTCTGTCCCTTAGTGCAGTCTTGCACATGGTCTATGTTGTGTGTGGGTTTTTTGGTTTTGTTTTGTTCCCACCCGCCTTCCCTCTGTAAGAATAACCCTTGTCTGGGATGGCTATGTGAATAAACATCTTAAGAAGGACATAGGATGTATTCTATAATTTATTTGCAATTACTTGTAATAAAAAAGATTATTGCAGCATTTACTATATCAAGGGCACTAAATCCAATTATCTGGGAAAAAGGTCATTATTCATAAAAACTATTTTTGAAGAAGTTTATGGTCAACCACTCTTTTTTCTATATCATTTACATTAGAAATGAAGTTTGAATGTAAAAATTTTAGGGCTGTCTCTTTTTTTCTATCTGTAGCCTTTGATAGTTTAACTGTAGAATTACATATTCCTTTCTGCTTCTCAGTACATGCCTGAAAGATATGATGTCATGTAAATTGATGACTTCCCATAGATGGCAGTGTAAAAAGAAACATGTTTATAGCATTCCCTTGTCTCCATTGGGAACTGCTTCTGCATACTTAGTTTTTCATTCTTGACTCATAACTCTGAACTGCCAGACTGATTATTTAACTTGTAACTGCCAGCTGTTGGGCAGGAGGAGGGAAGTTTCTGTGTCCATATGAATTATTAAATAGCATACCAAGATGTCGCCTCATAACATTTTGTTAAAATGCCATGGTATTCTAAACTGTTGCCTGAAAAACATGTTGAAAATTGATCCATTTGCAAGTTTGTAGACATCTATCAATGGTTATTGCTGATAAGTTACAATGAATAATTTACTTGATGAATTTCACCTTTTTCTTAGTGAAATATCTTCTAAGACCTGTAACTTTCACAGATCAAGTTTCTTTTATTTAAGAGGTGTTTGTGTGGTTTGAGCTGACTGTGAGTAGTCTCTTACTGCTGTTTCTGTTCCTAGACTGGATATTTATAAGAGAAGTGTACATTTTGCCATATAAATTTGAACTGCTGTTTTGTGCAGGGCGGGAAGACCTACCTTTTAGCATCGTGTATGAGTGCACAAGCAAATCACTCCGAGATAATTTTTGGTTGGTTTGCTATATGGGAAACAGCCTTATGCATGTTCATGCCATGATACACCCAACAGAAAATACAAGGCAGATTGCATTTTTTCGCTGAGGGATAAGCAACCTCCACCTTTTTTGAGCTAAAAGCATGCACAGTTACAACAGACTGACTGATGAAATTTGGCTTCCTCTGCAGTGAAGTGTGCATGTGTTTGCTGTCTCTCTGATAAACTCGCTTCAGAATATTGTACCATCAAACAATGATGGAACAAATTTGGGAAGGAAAAGCTTCTCCTTAATCTGTCAGGTATTATTTATAGAGCTAAAGGGTATCTGTTCTGGATTTATTTTCGTAATGTCTCGAAGCATGAAGATGCATGCTTTTTATTCAGTTCTCACTAATAAACCTGTATGTCTTCTCATTATCTGTAGATGTCTAACCCGTCTAGTTTCTGGTATGAATGCTTGAAAGAAACAAATTAAAAATTCACTTTCTGTGTTCCTTCATGCTGATGAAACTCACTTAAATGAATATTCATGTAAAACAAGAAAGAAGTAAATGTGGTAAAGAGAAATGTATTTAAAATTTGAAAACTTTTTTTTTCTTTTGCCTCTTGCAGTATTTGCTGACTCTTTTAGAAATCCCAAGAGACCATTTGAGTTATCAGAAAATGGATGAATGGGTACCCTCTAGAGGCAGAGTTCAGTTGGAGAAAATTCCAAGATATGGAGAGAAGGTACCAGTCAACAAAATGCTGCTGTGTGAGAAGAGAGTTTGGATTACTCAAGGCTCACATAGATACATACAGTAAGTGCAGTTTGAAAGTTAAAGGGGCTCCTTTGGGCAGAAAATCTTCGAATATGGTAGCTTTAAACAAAGTCTTTTTTTATAAGTCTTGAATCTGAATCTCAAAGCAAACTTAATCTGCATAAAATTCAGCCAGAAGTTCTGCTAATAAATTCAAAGTAAGGATTAATGGAATTGTACCTTGATGCAGAAACCTTTGGCGTTTGTGTGGTTAAGAGTATTTTAGGAGCTATATGGAATTGAAATAAAATCATTGTGAAGGATTTGAACAGTGTGAATTGTGGAATTATTTGTTACTTGGAAACACTGGAAAGCAGGTGTGAAACACTTTATTGAGTTAAGCGAAGACAGGCATTACCCAGTGTGGTTTTTTGTTTGTTTGTTTTTTAATAAAAATAAATTAAACTTTTGGTGGGGGCAACTGAAAATCAACTCAGGTCAGTTCTGTAAGAAATACAAATATGAGATGTTTTGTTTGGAACAAGTAATACATTTAAAAGCAAAAAAAAAAAACTATTTAGAAATGTTAGAAATCAGCATTCAGTATTGTTTGGGAATTTCCCTCTTTTTAGTTTTTTGGACTGACATGTACTTTTTCAGTCAGGTCACTGTTCAATGAGTAGATTTATTCCAAATTAAAGTCTGAAAAAGGCTGAACTTTACAGCTAAACCCATGAATCTTTATGCAGTGAGCTCAACTTTCTGTAGCTGAAGATTTTTGTGGGTTCTGTTGATTGGCATATGAGGGGGCAAGCATATTGCTAAGAAAAGTTGTACAAAAACTTTACTACTTTTCTAGAGCTGTTATTCATGCTCAACAGTACAGCTCTATGCCTATCAGTTTGATAAACTGTGGCCTATAATCTTGTACTCAGTCAATGGTATAAAATGACTTTGTGGTCTGTGGTCGTTAAAACTTTTATTTCATTTAAAACTCCAGTGGGACAAAACATCTGTGTTCAGCCTCTTGAACACAGTAAACTCTGTCTCTGTTCTCTTTAACTGTTTTTCATTAGGGCTGTTATGATATCAAACCAGTGAGAGCTCAGTGAGATGTGGTAGTAATACTGATGATAAAATCTCTGAGAGTAGAAAGTGCCAGATTATTTGATTTCTTGCAGTATTTTATATCAGAACTGTCATTTGAAAGTCTAAAGGAATATTTGTTTTCCATTAGATGGTCATGTTCTATTTGTTTCCTATGGGATACCTATTTGATTTTGTAACGTATTTGCATCTGTTATAAGGTGATTATGTATTTAGGGCTTGATTCATGCCACACCAAATCAGTAATTATCCTAAAGTTGTCATTGACACTCTGCCAAGGTCAAACTGGCATGTGGGAAGAGTACCAAAAAACCTGTTCTCATAGGTATAGTGGATGATCTGCTGCTTTTTGTTACTGAAGGACCTCAGGCTTTTGTATTGGCTTTGTAAAAGTCATATATGCTTGTAAAACCTTTTTCCCCTCATGGTTACCTATTATTATTAAAAGATATTTTGTATTGTTATCTCTATATATCCTGTGTATGATTTCCTGCAGCACTTTTACCGGTTTAGGTACCTCTAGTGTACAAACACGGGGAGATGGTCTTATTTGACTTAGGGTGTCCATTAGCATTTCCCAAAGCAGTTTGTGTTCTTTCTTGTGTGATAGGAGAGAGATCGATCAACTGCCTCCTGACTTAAATGGTTGCAGCTTAATCATGTAAACTTATGCTTTCGCTGGGGATTATGTGTTCTACTGCTGGGAGTCAATGCTGCAATATTTCTCTACTCTTAACAGAGAAATCAGCATCCTGATTTCTGCCAGCCTTCCAGTTGATTTTTTTTCTAAGCTTTTGTACAATAGAGCAGCACACCGTTACGGAATTCTTACGAGATTTTGTTGCTGTATTTTTTCTTGCTGCTGTAACTTCAGCAGCCTATACAGTCTTGCCCCTCACCTATTTTATGTTAGCTGTTCTGAGAAGGGAGAGAACCTTCCTGCTGCTCAGTGTGTTATCTGCACGGATGATCTATCTGTAGATTTCTGAGGAAAAGTCAAATGACAACATGCCAGTTTCTCAGTTCCAGAGAAATTATCTCACATTACCTTGGCAGTGCTAATAGTTTACAATGTTCATGGTCTGTAATGGGCTGTTTGCCTTAAAGGGCTTTGACAGTTTTGCTGAACTTAAGGTGTACTCAGCTAAGAGATGATCTTTCTTAACTTGCCATTTGAGTAGGTCACATTTTGAAGAGGCGTGTTTGATTTGCTGACTGTGAAACTGCTGCATAAATCTTCCTTTATGCTTACATATTTCTCAGAAGATCCACTGTGATATTGAGAGCAAATACCTAATTATTTGCTGCTGAAAGCCATGTAAGAATACCTTTCTGTATTTCTTACGGCTGCTTTCAGATAGTAGGTGTTGGTTATGACTGTGCAGGCCAGCGCAATTAGGTGATGAATCATTGGCATCGGAACATCTTTTTAACACCTGTGCATGTGTACTAGGACCCCTGCGTAGAGTTCAAGGCCTATAAAAGTTTGTGGAAAGACAAAAAAGCAAAATGAAGAAAATATGTTGAAGAACAACTACTGTCAAGTAAAATTTCTCTAATGGTGGGTATAAGGTTAATAGGAAGCTGGCTCTTCACCCACAGTAGCATTTAAAGCCTCTCCTGGAGCTGCAGCACGCTAAGCTCCAGAGTGGTTCACTTTGTTTGCCGTTTTGAAGATTATCTTAACTGGATGCCACCATGCTGTGAATGTGTATGATCAAAAATAATGCAGTGTAAACATACTGCACAAGAAATGGTAATGAATATTTTAATGCTCAAGGAAAGGTTCATGAACAAAGTAATGAAAAAGTTCTACAACAAAGAGGAAACCCTTTCCCTAAGTTGGTATCTGAATTCCATGCATAGCTCTTCAGCTATCCTCCCACTGGCAAAACTGCCTGTGAATTGTAGTTCTTTGTGAAATGCGGATAAAGTACATATCCAAACTATTGCATATGCAAGCAGAGCAGCCAAGCTTATAAGCCCCATTCTCTCAGAATGTGACAATGCCCATAAAATATCTTATGAATGTGATGTTAATTCTATTCTACCTCTTGTTTGGATCTCTGAAGGGGAATTTTCTTAAATTGGGCCCTTAGCCGTCAGTTCTCATGTCTGAAAAATGGTGACAGATGATCTGTTTATCACTTGTAATACCTGACCATATGCCATGTCTTAGGCGTCAGGTGGAAGCATCCTTACTTCTCTGTATCACAGGAAGAAATACTTCGAATTTCAACCTGGCCACATTCAGAACCTAGTGAGTACATTCATTTGGCCAGAGGGCATCACATTAAGCAGCATAAGGAAAATCTCTTGCAACCACTAAAGAATTTTCTTGCTGTAATCCCTGCTGATCCTGGGAATCTGAGGTGGGAACTGAAACCAAATCTTTTTCTGGCTTTCCACAGTTCTGTGACAATGCCTCCAGGGCTGTTAATGTATTTGGAAAAAATTCTGCCAAGCTTTTCACAAAGTAACATTTTCTTTCATAAATACACCAGCTGGTTTTAATGACAGTTATGAAATACTGTTGCAGAAAATCAGTGTGGCAGAATCTTACTTTTTTCATGAGTGGCAGCTAAATAGTTTTAATTCCAGCTGCTTAGAAAGGAACCACAAATGTGTAAAGCTAGAAAATAATCAGGAAGTTTTTGCAGATAAATAAAGCACCTGACCGCCCTTTTCACTTCCTTCTATGACACCCCTAATGATCTGATATTTGCTATACCAGGCAGATCATCCCTGTGAGCTGATGGGTGAGTTATTTATCCATGTCCATTCACAGTTCTGCATCCGTGCCAGCTTTGGTACATACCTAGTCTTGATAATGTCAGGTTATATACTTCTTCCTCTTGGGATGTTTTATTCCATATCAGTCTAGCACTTCTGTAGTCATTGGGAGTATCTGTAGTGTTGGTGAGAGTCCACTTTGCTGTTCCTTGATAAATAATTAATATATAATACATCAAGTGCTGCCATCTTGCTTTATCCTGTTGAATTATATAGGGAAATCTTTAAATGTAGCAAACACTAATTCATGAATGACTCTGGGTTTGTTATCAGTTTCAGTTTCCACGGTTGTCCTGCATCTGAGTGAATGGAATATGTGCATTCTGAAAATGACTAATGCCATTCATGTGTTTGTTTTCATTTCTTCTGTGTTTCTGCCACTGTGCACCATTCTTTCCCAACAAAGCTGTCTCCCAGCTTGCTTTTTCATGTTTCAGATCACATAAAGGTGGTGACATTCAACAGAGATAATACATTTGTTTGGTTTTCAGTTTACTGAATGCATCTACCAACATCTCAAGGTGCAAACATTTCAGTAAGTGGAAAAGATAACAGAGAATATTGAGCATAGCAGGAACAGTGTTACAGCAACAGAAATCACAAAATCACTAGTACCATAGCTAATGGGATGTCCTTGCAAATGTGCTGACAAAGGGCTGTTTTAAGTTCTTCCCTAGTTGTGCTACCACAAGCCCTGCCAACTGTGGGTGGCAGCCTCTGTAAGCTCTACAGGCACATGCTCAAAGTGCAAGGATAAGCTATAGTTACCTACTGAAGTGCCTTGCAGCTGCATCCATTGATTTCCTAGTGCACAAATGAGAGATGACATCAGATGAGCTTTGTGCTAGAGACTTGATTAAATTGGATGATGCACCAAACAGAAAGGATTAAAACGATGCTAGAGGTTCTAAGAAAACGTGTAGCACAAAAGACTAGGCTGTACCTCTGTCAGCTGAACCTGACAGCATTGCGCTGTGAGAAAAATCTTTGAAGGTAAAGACTCTAGTCTGATGTACTTTGTTTACGCCAAGCTTATGGTTGTTCAAAATCTGGTTTTGGTGCTGTGTATGTTTGGATAGAGCAATATGACTGACTTCTAATATTTCAGATCTTACACTGATTTAGCTTCTTATTGCATATGCAAAATACACCAAGTGCACATTCCTTTCTAGGCACTGTAAGTTAGCTACAGTATACGAATCTCAGTGCATAATTTGGTATCATTTTATTCATGTTTGAAGTAATGATTGTATTATGTTTTTCATGCCCAAAGAGAAATAGTGTGGCTTCAGGCAACAGAAATTAACAGTATGAAACATTATTGTTTGTGATGTTGTTGATGTTTTAATTGCTGAGCATTAATCTGTGTTCTTCAATGCTAGTGTTGGTGGAATTATAATTAGTCCAGTGTGTTTTGCTGAAATGTAGAAAACAATCAGTCTGCCACTAATGATAGGGCATATGGGACTCCAAAACTGAGTATCAAGTCACTACTTCTGTTCCACAGTGCATATTTTTTTTTAGTACTGATATTTCTGGAGAAAATTCTACTTATCTGGATAATAACTTAAACTAAAGAAAACTTAGAGAAATTGAAAAACAATTTCAAAGAAAACCTTGCATGTTTTATTTATTTCCATTTAAATGCTAATTATACAATGATGTAATTACTGTATCATGGTACACTGGAAGAAAACTTTGTACATACATGATTCTGGAAAGGTAAATAATGCCATTATAGTTGATCCTAAGTGTGGCCTTCACTTTCTTGTATGTATGTTTGCCCAGCTATTTAGAAGTACATATACTACATTTACTGTGTTACAATTTTATTTGGGCAAAGATCAGTTTCACCATAAATTGCTCATACTGTGCATGCACATGTGCATTCATGAAATTTAAAAACTGTGTATGTGTTCCATAATTACTTATGTTGTAGATCAAAATCTAGGTCTGCTCTTGGACCAAGCTCACTGTAAAAATAACTTCTGTTGCTTTCCCCACCTTTTATCTCAGAAAAAATATGACTGATAATACCAGTCAAAAAAACCCCCAAAGAACACCATATCACATTCTTTCACATCGATGCAAAAGAAGTTGAAGAACTGCAGCTCAATTGTACACTTGTACAACTTGTTCGATGTGGCAAATATTCACTTGAGTAACTATCCAAGGGTTATAAAGCTGCTTATACAATTTTGCATTGTCTGCAGTGGCAGGGCTTTGCCTGTGTTTGAAAGGTGCTCCAGCAAAGCAAGGTATGACCGTAAACTTCCAAAACTGAGTTGGTATAAATCCAAGTGTGGAAGATCCTTATTTAATTTTCTCTCAGTTTAGCTGAAATGAACTGGAAATAAGTTATAGTTAAACAAAGAGAAGAGTCCTTCAGAAGTGACCGAGTGTCCCACTGAGAGTTTTGCACACTGGAACTACATTGGCTTTGAATGTGTTTAGCTCACACTGATACATTCCACTTTTAAAGCATCTATAACCTGATCTGGCTCTAGCTGAAGTCAGTGAGATGCTGCTAGTTAATACAAGAGAGAGGATTGAATCATTTGAATGAGGCGGGGGCCAGTTCTCATTTGACATAAATCAGTGTTTAAATAATTTATCCTGGCTAAGAATCTATCCCCTTCTGCTTAAAGAATAAACTTATTTCCTAGTTGGCGCTGATTCTGTAAAATTCCATTAACCTACTTTCTTCTTTAAAAACAAACAAACAAAACCAAATTTGTATTCAGATTTAGCACAGAAGCAAAGAAGGGTTTATTCAGAAATTATTTGATATAATTCTAAAAGCAGATGTTGTTACCACGCTAATCTGTATAATCAGTGATGACATTCCTGTTGCCAGCAGACAGCTGAATGTCAAGTTCTTAATGACTGAATTTTCAACAAGGCTTCAGTTCAGTTTCAGATGCAGTGGTACAGCAAGATTATGAAAGTTTCGTGATTGAATGAAGTACACATCTCATCATAGCTGTAATGGTGGACAAAATTTTGCATTGAATGTCACTTCAGTTTGACCATCGGTCTAACTGTGCTAACATTAATGTATGATGAATAACCTGCATGTATATGAGATTAAGAAATAGATGTCTTAAATTCTGGAATCTACATTTATAACATAGTTTGCCTGCCAAGCTTTAAGTTGCATTAGTTTATTATTAGCACCTGGTTCTAAATTGGTTTGTGGTAACATTTTCTAAATGGGGGCACCTGCTTGCCTACTGGAGTATACCCAACTTTTAGACCTGAACTCAAACAAAAGACAAGCTTATACATCTACCCACAAAGAGACATAGTAGTATTTCATGGTGATTTAAAACACTTCCAAAATATGGTACATTTTAGAAATAACACTTAGCTTGGCTTTTCTCTGTTGCCAGACAATGAAAGATTTATAGATGAAGATGTGATGAATGAATCCAGTGAATACTTCACAAATCCTTAAAAAAAAAAAAAAGAAATTCTGCCACTTCAGAACCAGCCTTGTGATAAATTTGTGTAATACCGGCAACCCAGAGAAACTCCCAGAAGGGATTTTGTTACAGACAAAGAATTTTACATGGGAATTTGTTCAGACAAATTCTGATACCTTCTGGTTTGAAGTGTCAAGAGTGGGAAATAAATAGCATTGACCACCATGTGACGTAGGAGTTATTAAAAATTGCCCACTGTTAATGTTAATCCTTCCCAACTGGAAATCAGACTTGGTAGCTCTTAAAATGAAAATCGATGTTGGAACAAACTTTGACAGCTGTATGACTTTTGCTGATATTGTTAAGGCAACACTCATTTCATTGATTCATTCAGTATTATCATGCTGATTATAGGTCCTGCAGAACATCTACACAACCTAATCAGTCTTTCATTCACTGTGGAGTACATTTGTTGTGTTTCTGTGAAATTACCCAGCTCCCTGAACACTGAGCAGTGGCATTTCTTGGCAGAATGTGCCATTGCTTTTCATAAGATGTGCTTCAAAGCGTCGTGCCACACTGCACCAAACTGCGCTCTAGAACCATATAAATCCTTTCACTTTCATTTCTTTGCTTTTCATTCCTTACACCTTATCTTGGAAGCATTAAAGCAACCAGCTTTTTGGCTTTCATGCCTGCCTGAAGGTGTAAGTACAACAATGCTGGTGCCAAAATGACTAAAGAATCAGAACGAGAAACTCCCTGAATGGAGAAAGGGTGGGAGGGAAGCAGGAAAATGAGCAAAGACGAAGGTGAAAAAAAAAGCACTGAGGAGAAAAACTATTTTTTAATTGCACTACAAACTTCATCATGCAGGTCTTGGATCTCACTCTAATTAAAGTAATTGGCATGTAGCAGTGTGATACAGATGGAATTCAGGCACATTCTGTACTGGGCAAAGAAGGCTTAAATTTGCATTTGCTAGCTAGCTTGCAAAAGAGCTGGTTTTGTTGTGTGGTGTTGTGGGGTTTTTTTGTTTGTTTCTGGTTTTTGTTATTGTTTGTGTTGGTTTTGGGGTTTTTTTTGTGTGTTTTTTTTTTCTTCCCCTTTCATTGTGTCCAAAAGGAAGACTGGGATTACATGGTTGTTAAGAAAGAGAAGGCACATGAATGCAAATATCTCTGTTCCTCTTTAGCCTCAACTGCCTGAACAATTATGCTCACCTTCCATTCAAAAGGAGTCTGAGCTCCTGCAGGAATTGCCCCTATGATAAATCCTCAGAATATCTTAGAGACTATTTAGTTGAGGGAGATTTTGTCTGTTCTGGAAGCAGACAGGAGCTATAGACATTGGGGGCTAATCTAAATCCTTTTTAAAATGACTGGAGTGACACTGGATGAAAATCTGACCTCTACTCTGCTTCTCTCTACTCAGTGAATTATCATCGGATTTGAGGTTTAAAAGGTAAAAAACGTGGTAAAGGATAATGGGTTTCAAGAGATGATTTATCTTCCATTGGCAGAGAAGAAGGAACATGTGCTAATCAAATGGATCATGAAGGCAAAGCAATTGCTCGCTGCTTCCCTACAGATCACAGCTCTCTAAGGCTGCTCTGTGTCTGTAGAGCCTCTTCACACATCCCTTGATCTTTGAGGAAACCCAAGATCAGTTCCGCTAAAAACAAGATTGGCAAAAAATACTGCCAATGGCTCTGGAGAAGTCAGAATGGTTTGACTGATGTTGATCCAGCTCCAGTGTAGAACAGCTGTGTAAGCTCTAGCTGCCTGGAGAATGGGCAGTAAAATGAAATCACAAACTATGACGAGGACACCAATTCTTACTATGGTATTTGAGACAAAATTTCAAGTTTTCCAATGCAGGGTCCAACTCAAGTACAAAGCTTGCACAAATCTTACTGATTTCAAAATAGACTGTGGGTTATCAGCACAGCTGTGCATCAGGACATACCTGTGTAGGTGGGTTTGAAAGAAAGGAGATTGGCTACCTCAGTCCTCTGTTTCCAGATCTGTAAATCTAGAATGGTAACAGGTCCTGTCTTCCTGTGAGAAAAAATGCCAGCTTCCAAGGGCCAGGAGAGTGTATTACCTCTCAAGAAAACAAGTCTGCCTTCACAACAGAGTAGAGACCGAGGAGTTATAAACATAAATGGAATTCTTATACAGGACACTAAGCACACTCTCTCAGGGCTTATTGTTCCTTAATTATTTTGTTCACAGTCTGAGAATCACAGTGAGTGAGCCACCCAGTGACTGTTAAGGAGGATGGAAAATGTTGACTTTTCCCTAAAAAAAAAAAACCAAAACACCCCACCAAACGAACAAAAAACTCAGTTATCCTGACTGCTTCAAGTGTCAGTGTGTTCCAATCACACATAAATAACATGCAATAATATTCAATTATTAGTCTGCAGTATTGGCTTTAATGTCTTTCTGGTATTTGTATGGATGTCATTAAAATACCCCTCATTAGCAGGCTGCAGTGGCTTTGAGTCTAAGTTTTGTAACATGCTCTTGAGTTTTAAGGTTTGAATTTTCTGTTTGTATCAATAGAAGAGTTCAGAGCCTCAGAACAGCTGATGTCTGTCTTGAACACTGTTATTTAGGGGTATTTGTGTTCTAGTAACAAGTGCTTGTCTTCTGCAAATCAGTATGTCTGTCAGTGCTTGCATGGCACTTCATTCCCATAAGGTTTCTCTCTGTGATTGCTGCTGTCTGCCTAAATAGGTCAAAGAAGGACATTACACTGTTACTCGATTAAAAAGGTGTTTGAAGGCTTTCCTCTATCCTCGATGTTTTTTGATTTATCTTTAGTTCCAGTGGGGCAATTAATATTCCAGGTGCAAACATAGACATAGGTCATCTCTGCCCATGGGTTAAGCACAAAAATTGTCATCAAAATGACTGGAGAGTTTCCTGGTAAAAGTGAATAACTCTCATAGGTGACAGTATCCTTTTTCTTCATCTTTCTCAGAGCTAACAATGGTTGGAACTACCCAGTGAATCCTTTGCAATGGTGAGAAGTTTAAATACGGGTATGCTACTTTGTCCTGTCACTCAAGGAGAGAGTGAAATGCCAGGAAGTGCACCATTGTGTCCTTTGTCAGTTCTGTTTCTGCAAGGAAAGAAAAACCTTTGCTTTGTCTTCTTCCACTGAGTAGTATCAGTCTTTCTTCCTCTAAACCTGTTGTGAGATCAAAGGTAGGGGTCATGGGATTGGAGGGCCACCAAGCAAGCCGCAAGTGTAGCAACAGAGAGAAAAAAGCACAGTAGCACGGCTTCCTGTGCTCAGTGACTCATCTGCCAGAGGTGAGACCAAAAAACTCGACACATCTGTAGAAGTACAAAACAGAAAGGAGGCCTTGCTTTGAAGTGCCTGAATGAGGCTCAGCTTTCACTCCTTCTCATTGGGAGCAGTAGCTATGCTAGTAGTGCAGCTAACCAGATGCTTTAATTAAAACTACGCTAATTTAACAAGCTACAAACTCTGATTAAGAGGCAGAAAACGATATAATTGTAAAGCTTATTTCCTCAGAGACTATTTATTATTAAGCATTTTCTAGACTTTTGTGGTGGAACAGAACCAATGGACAATAGTGGTGGAGGTCATAGATGCTATGCATAATTTTAGCATATTTCATAGGTCTAACTATTTATTAGACACAGATTCAGATGTACTTTAAAATGTTTTTCTGGGCTTGAGCTGTATATACAACTGAGGTTTTTCTTCTGATCATGCTACACAGATTTTTGTAATTGCCTTAAAGGCATCCTGAGGTGGCACTAAAAATTGTTTTATTTTAAAGCACTTGAGCTGATTTGAATAGTTGTTACTAGAATGCTCCGTGATACTTACAGGAAGTAGTTACTGACTCATTGATGATATGTGAATGCTGTGTGCCTTTGCTTGGGCAACTACAGGTGTAAGCAAAGCCATGTTATTAAAAAGACACCATATTTTATTATGTGCAACATGAATGTATAATATTTTGTAGGGTGGGTTTCTGAGGATCTTGGGGTTTTTAATTTTGTTTTTTAAATATACTGTGTTTATGCAACTTGGAGTTCTGAATATAAGCAGGAGCTGTGAGATGCATAGATGGTGCTCTCTGCACTTAGAGCTGCATTTCCTGACATCGTTTTGCGTGTCTGACAGATCTGGTATTTTACAGGGGAAAAGTTATTATTTTTTTAAAGTTAGGAAAATAAGTCCAACGAATCCTGCTAAAAGGCAGTCTCATGCTGTTGTCGTTAATGGCTTCCCCTAAGAAGCCAGCAAATTGATAAATTAAGCTTTCCCTCTGTGACAGCCTTTCACACACTCAAGATGTAGTCCGGCTTTAGTCTTCAGCAGCATTAAATCAATCTAATACAAAAATACTTTGCTTTACTAGCTAGGTACAAAATAGATCTAGAGACTTGGTGCATCAGTTTAGCTCTAAGTCAATCTTTTGGCAATCACAAGAGGCTTAAATTTTGTATTTATGTTGAAATACCTCCCTGAGATGTCTATATTGCTTTAAGCATCTCTTCTTGAAAAGCGATTAATATGTATCACACTAGAACACAGTCTTTTTATTAAGACTCAGTGAAGAAAGATATTATGAGGCCAAACTAGGCAAAGTTGTTAGTGTGTATTATATACAATAGATCTTGAAAGATAGATGCAAAGTCAAATCTCACTTTGAACTTGCTTTCATCTAGTAGTAGTAATAAAAAAATTCCTGTATGATTCCTGTACTAAAAGGAAGCTCATGAAAAACCTAAGCAAACTAAAATACCCTTCCCTAAGTAAGAGATGGATTTTAGTTATGTCCCCATGTGAACTCTGGAAACTGATATTTTTGTTTCAAACATTTTTAGAAAAACTGATAGCTGATTTCTTTAACTATTACCAGACACTACTAAGTCATTACTTTTTGCCCGTCTCCTTTTTTTCTTTTAACCTCCTCCAACTACAAATAATTATTCTAACAGTTGCTTAGCCAAAACATCTACAAGAGGTAGTTTCTCAGCATTGCATGTGCTATGTTGCTTTAGTTTCTCAGGATTCCATGTGCCAAGTTGCTTTAAAAGTGCAAAGTGATACTTTGAAAGACCTGTGATACTGCTTATTACTGTGTCTTGTGATATCTTCAGAACTGAGATGCTAATGGGAGATTGAGTGAGGGCAGCACTAACAGCTGGTACTGACAGGTCTTAGTCTGTTGGCCAGACTGATAGAAAACATGGTAAACTTGCCTAAGCATTTGTCAAAAATGTGAACTTAGGTTACAATATTTAAGAAAGTTGAAAGTAGTGTAATTGATTATGATGTCATTCATGTTTTGGGGCAGAATGTGGCTAAATTAAACACAGGTTTATATATTATAATCTAGTTTACATTATATGTATTGTCAGTGCAGACTATAATTAAGTAGAATAAGAAAGGTGATGAAAATCTTAAAAAGATCACAGGGTGGAGGGAAAATTGCATAGGTCATCCTTACAAAAAAAGAATCTTAAATTATGTAATTGTCGTGGACTCAATGAATCTGACAGCATCTTTCTTGTTAAATGAAGGGCTCAATTGTTCAGCTCTTGACTTGTCTTGTTCTGTTATTTTGAAAGGAAACGAACTTTTTGTGTCACTTTTAAAGAGATAAATACAATCCTTCTTTGGAATTGAGTGGGATAACTTTTTGTTCCCTATTACTGTCGCTAAGTACTATTATTCTCGAATAATCTAAAGCACTTGGCAGAATGCCTTCATCTCTATTGATAAATACAATGCTTAAAAACATTAACCAGAATAATACTGTTTGTGACAAATGGTAATGCCAGGGAAATTTGACTGTTGAGATGAATCTTTTTGTTTGATTATGTATGTGGCTCTCAGACTCTCTCTTGGCACAAGTTTGCTCAGTCTGGCCCTTTTGTTACTCTAGTATGTCAGTTTAGTCATATATTGAAATATTGGCAGCATCCAGATGCTAACAGGAAATCATGAGACACCAAAGTCACATTCTAGTCCTTCAGTCTTCATAGAGTAATTACTGTCTTGTTTCAATAAGGGAAAGCGTATGAGTAACAACTGACAGATCTCCCTTCACCTCCATCCTTGCCATCAATCCTTGCTTCTTCTAGCAAGTTCATTATCATCTTCCTTTAGTTCATCTTCCTTTTCTATGAATCCTTTAGCATTTTAGAAGCCATTGACACTCAAAGAGTTGCTCTTCTATGTTGGTACCATGAGCTCTGTGCCAATCATGAGTGGCAATAATTAATTGGCCATTAGTTTCTTTGTTTAGTAACCAAATTTCACATCACATCCTACTCCTGATATACACCCATCTTTTGGGGCTGTGTACTCCTGGCTCACCTCATTAGGTTTCTCTGCTTCTTTCTGTGCATCTAGCCATGCTTAGAGAACATACATATTCTATCATATTTCCACGTTCATTGTACATCATATTCATGTCACCATTGAATATCTGAAGGTACAGCACTTTTATTTTAGCAAATGAAACCCCCAGATTTCATCTGCAGTACAATAAAATACTCAGGAAAATCCCATTAGTAATTCAATATCTTACAAGCTGCCGAAGGTTGAGTAAATGCCAAGAGATGGAAGGAAGGAGATGTTTTGGTGTGCTGCTGGGATACCAGAAGGAGCCTTTTCCACAAACCAATGGGCGGGAAAGTAAATATTTAAGGTGGAAAGGATCAAGGTTGATAACTCCCTTCTCTCTTCAGTGTTACAAATTAATGAGTTTAATTTCATGCTAAAATGTTGCATTTGAAACATCCTTCCATGAGGGGGTTAGATCATATAATGGATGAGGTTAAAAGTCAGCATATGAACATATAGATACGTGTGCTGATGCCGATAAACACAAACACACACATCCATGCAAAAGTGAACTTTGTCTTTTTATAGAAATTGTTTTTGGAAGCCTCAAATTTCAAATCACATGCAGCTAGTTCACTGATCCAGCTCAACCTCTATGAAATCTGCTGAATTTTGAAAAAATGGGGAGAGTGTTTTGATTTTACAGGAATAGACTGTTAAATGTAAAGTTACTCTCAGAGAGATGTGAAAGTGTCCAGTCATTTTAATGTCATGCTCCCAGTGGAATACAGCTTACACTGGTAGATATAGTCTGAAGCAGGTCAGAAAGGTGTGAACTATTACATTAATTGTACTAGTTACTTTCATACTGCTTCATACCCATGCAGTGCCAACACTTAAAAGGCCTTTTTCTTCACTTCTCTCTCTTACCTAAGATTTTAGAAAATTGTATTAGTTTACTCAGGCCCCAATTTGATATTGACTTATTGTTAGAACTCCTGATGATGTATCTCCTAGTATCACAAGATTTTTGGTCATTTTTAGAAAGGTGAACCCAAGCTGTTTTCTGAAGAGGTTATTCCAAATATCATTATGGGAGAGGGATGCTTTTCAAGACAATGTTTCTGGCTGTGAAGAAAGAGGAAGTCAGGATTTTGGAGTTTATCCTTAAAAAAACCTTTCAGTTCTCAAGTATAACTCCATTTATTTGTTGGATTTAGCTAGACTGTCGTCCAAAAAAGAGGTTAGTGGGCTGTCATCCAGCAACACACTTAAACACATTTGTAACATTAAATACATGAGTGACTGGATTCAAATCATGACCTTAAGTGTTTTGTTTGACTGGGGATCCATTGATTGCTTTTTGGCACCAATCTCATTCTTTCTTTAAATGAAGTTAGTCAAGAAATTAGAAGCCTTAGTCCACTTCCTTGTTCAGAGAACAATAGCACATATAGGGCTCTGCTGATGGAGCTTTGGAAGGCTGAGCAAGACCTTTTTTATATTGAAGGAAACAGTATTGTACATGACTTCTGTTAATTAGTGCTTAGTCTGAAGGTCTTTATGATTCTCTCAGCTTGGCGTGGCCCCAAACATCGTCCCATCAAGAAGAATATAGTCATTTAAGGTACTTATTTTCAAATTCAGTACAGCAGTTTCTCCTTATCCTTTGAGACTTCCTGTAGACTGTGGATGGCAATCAGTTCTTGCAAGTGTTTCTGGCTGCAGGTGTCAGTAGTTTGATAAAAGGAAGTCCTTTTGAGGCAGTGAGTGGCTCTTTGCAGTTGTAAAAATAATAGCAAAAACGGGCTGTTCTATACAAGGGAATGCCATCCTGCTTCAGCCATGGTCCAGATTGTTTGAGGGGCGGGCTGTGGTGGTGAGTTCCTCAGCTCATATAGCAGAGTTTCGTGGAGGTGAGGAGCTGTCTCCAATGTTGCAGGAAAGATCGTGTAGCCTTCCCTCTGTTTCAGAGCTCACCATAAGGTTAAAATACCAGTTTCTTTCAGCCCCTGAGCTCCACCCAGCTTCTACCGTGATCATCATTCCCATAATGTCTCCTTTGGCGATTGTGGGAGACATGATGTAGCTGCTATATTTGTGAAGATCTGCTTGGCTTCCTTTTCTAATAATTCCCTCTTTACCTTCCTTTAAACAGCTTTAGTTAATTACCTAAATACCCCATGTGAATCAGATTAGAGAATCAGAGGATCTTTCCATATGGCTGAATGTCTGGGTTTGTTTTCCAGTAAGATTAGACAGGTTTTCTCTGAATTCTTAATTTTCTGCAAAAAACATATTTAAAAGAAAAATCCCAGCCCACCTCAGGAGTCTTATTTTCAAGAATCCAATGATATACAGGAAATCAAACTGAATTTACATTATTTTTCTTCAGTTTCTTTCCTTTTAAGGTAGTGTTAGGATTCCTCCACTGCTGTGAGTATATGCTGTTTTGTCTCCCTTTGCTGCCTCCTCAGCAGCCCAGCATTGCTCCCTGCACAGCTACATGGGTGGGAGCTATTCGGTAGTGATAGTTGTACCACACACCAGACAGGGTGCAAGACCCTTCTTGTAGAGGCAGAGCCAAACTGAAGGATTCATTTTTTTCCTTGTAGTATACATTGCTGAAGAAGAAAGAAAAGTTTTTTTTAGATCTCTTTCTCTTTTGGGATAGATATAGAAAAAGCAAAAGAGGACAAGCAAAGAACATTTTGCATTGGCAGGATGTTAGAATGCTTTGTGTGTGATGTAATACGCCTTTGCTAATGTTACCATTTCTGGTTCTAAAGCTGAGAATCAAAAAAAAGCACTATCCTCAAGTTTCATTACAGGAAACGAATTTAATATGTTAATTTAAAATAAGTGATTATTCCCATTTTTATTGACAGAAACTGCTCATGGCTGTCTCAAGGATGATCAGGAAATAAAGTGAAGACACAGTGTTTGGTCTCAAACACCAACATGTCAACTAAAAAGCAGGAACCCTTGCAGGAAATGTATCCCAGAGAAAACCTGGAAATTCTGTAATAGCCAATCAGTGTTGTAGATTTCCTCATAAGAATATTTTCTGTTTAGATAGGAGAGAGAGTTTCATTAGATTGCTAAAGAGTGATTGTAAAGGAAGTTTCCCATGAGAAGGTCACATTTACCTCTTTAAAATTAAACACATCATTAAAAGGTCTTAGCTGAATCAAGGCTACAGGAACCTAGATCAGTGACTCCACTTTCACACCTGAATACTTATGAAGCAAAATGTGTGAGGCTTCTGAAGCTTTATTCCTAATTTCTCCATTTAGTGGACTGGCTTGCAGACATCTGAATTCTCTCTCAAGATATATTTTTTTTTTTTTTAATGTGGTTGCATCCTACCTGGAAAAAACCCCAAGCAAACATAAAAACCCCATGCTTATTAATGCACTTATATTTGTGTTTCAATTTATTTTTTTATACATCCAGAAGTGTTTGCCAAAAGTGTTTTCTTAGACAGATGGGAGGATACAGGACCTAAAAAAAGCTATGCTCACTGAGGGTATTGGCCAAATGAGTCAAAATAGCATATTTCGAAGACAAGACAGATAGTGTAGTGCATTATTGGCCTGAGTGCGGACTTACAGAGACAATAATTATAAATGGTAAAGAATGAGAGGCAGAGGGCATTGGAACTTTATTATAAAAGTTTGGTAAGTTGTGTAAAATCGTGCCTATAACTCTTTGTATTTCGGTCAGCAGCTCAGTCATGTGGACTGTCTGAATACCTACCTGCTTCATCAGGCTATTTTCAGATGGATTGTATACATCTGCCTAATTGAAACAGGTGGATTTTTAACTGGATACAAGGAAAAACCTTTTCACTTTGAGGACAGTCAATCATTGGAATGGGTTGCGTGGAAGACTGCATAGTCGCAGATTGTGTGGATTCCTTGAGGTTTTTCAAAAATCTGACTGGAAAAAAGGCCTGCGCAACCTCGTCTGAGCTCATAGTTGACCATGCAACTGGTTGCTGCCATTTGAACATAGCCAGAATCCCTGCTCTGTGTGGGAAACTGGCTTTGGGGGAAGAAAAAAAAAAAAAAAAAAAAAAAGGTCTAAAAAAGTGTATTTGGATTAATTTGGTATTTATGAAAAATTGACTTTCATTCATTTATTTGGGGTTTTTTTGGTTGGTTGTGGGAGTGTAAAGTAATTGCAGACACTTCAACAAAAAGTTGCCATTTAGATTCTGAATACTAGACCACCTGTTCAGTCTCACTTCTGCACATCAAAATGGGTGTTAGAAGGGAGCAGTTAATGTCATAAGCCACTCCGGGCTCTTATGTAGAAGAAACAACAATGGAAAATGTTTTTCCTTTTACCCCTTACTCCTCTTCCCTTCATGCTGACTGCTGAGAGGTTTTTAAATGCCTATCACCATCCTGAGCACATGGTTGGGTTTTACCCTTTATCAGGCACAGAGGAGGCAGGCCAGCCTTTTGAAATTTCTCAGCAGTCAGCAAGAATAAAGTGGGCATCCTAGTGGTAGGAGTAATTTTCAGCTTCCTGACAACAACTGGCAGAGTGCTGGGAAAAGCTATTAAAAATGAGGTTCGATCACCGAAGTCTATTTTGGCCTATATTGAATGAGATGTGTCAGCTAGAATTTACAATAAGTGGCTAATTGTTAATAATAGGCCTGTCGAAGACACTCTGTGACTTCAGCAGATCTGCACAATACAACCTTGTGCTTGCTGAGTTTTTCATTATTGGGTATCACAGGTCAGCTTAACACTAGTGAAGGATCAGGATGTGACAGGAACAAAGCCATGGTTAACTTTATAAAAGTTTGTTTGTTATGTATTATTGAACATATTATATGCATAAACTACAACAAATAAGTTAAAAATTAAAAATGAAGATGTGATCTCAATATAGCGGTGGCAGTTCATCTCCCTTCCTAATTGTACTCAGAAGTAAGGCAACAGGTCTGCAGAGAAGGATGTTTGTGTTTAAGGCACTGTGCAACATGGTTGCAAAGGGATTGTTTTTGTTGTTTTGGGCAAGTTACTACATCTCTCCGTGCTTCAGTTTTATATCTGTAGAAACGAATGACACTTCTTTCCATAGCAAAAGTGGAGGGTATATGCACACTGAAGTGACTGAGGGATAGTCATAAGGTCCTATAAAAAGGATTTATGACTTTATGGGAACAAATCTAAACCTCACTTTTTAAAATCTTTTGAATATGAAGGTTTTGAAGTCAGCTATATCTATTAAATTAAACCGTGCTAGAATTCCAGAAAAAGCACTTAAGAACATTTTGTTCCAACATGTTTGTAGCTTGCTTGAAACTTTAGTTTCAAAGTATGAGTCTGGCTGTCTGGGTGCATTAGGCCAGTGCCCAGTACTCTGTCATCCCACTGGACTGTACGAGGGTAGAGGCAGCCAGGACTACTTGTACTAAGGCCATGTCCTGACTTCGCTATGTCCTCAGGGAGGTTGCTGCCTGAGATATTTAATGCTTCAAATTTTCTTTTAGAATATGCCCAGAGCTTTGCTTTCATTTCCTTCTGCCTTTGTCTAGTTGAGTCAAGTTTTCAGGCAGGTATGGTGTCTTTCATTAAAATAGTGGATTTAGTTGAAGAAAGAAGGAAAACTTTAAGACATCGTGGGTTGTTTTGGATTTGAAACAAACCAGATCGTGCTGAAATCCCTTCACCATTATATTAAAAATGGCTATTGTTTTGTGTAATCCTTGTATTGTTATCCAGTCATGTGAAATTGTGTCACACTTTTATTCTAAACTGCTGTGAAGTTGTGGAGGATATCTGGCTAATTTCCAAGTCAAGCATGATTACAACGCTCTGCCTTCAACAAATTTCACAGAACTAATTTAGCCTTCAAAGGCATGAGAGGTTAAAGCCAGGTCAACTGACATCCTTCTTGTGCAACAGCACGTCTTCAGTTAATTATGCAGCATTTAAATGTGTGTTCTGTGTTGTCATACTGACTAAACTAAGCCAAAAAATACTATAAAAGAAAAAATGTAATTGATGAAGATGAATGCACAGCCTGTCAACATGGCTTATTTAATAGCTTCTTCAAATGTATTAGTGAGGAGTTCCAGCTCAGAGCCCATTGTCCAATGCCGCAGCAGATCTGTCCTACAAGCAAAATCTTACCAAGTGTTAATAAAGATAATAATATTTTTCAGGCTAAGCTTTACTGACACATGTATGAAACCATTAGAATGTATCAATTCATCTTGAGTTTGACTTCTAACAACATGAAGTGTCTGAAGAATCACATATTCATAATTTTACCACATCAAATAGATCGTAGTGGGAATCATAGAACTTTTTGTTAGTAATTAATCCAGTACATAGACAGTTCTAAACTATAGCAATGCCACATCATTTCAATGGCGCTGTTGAACCCTCTAGAAGTAGAAGGTAATGTAATGAGTTACAACTAGGTAATGGAGGGAAAGAACAATATAGGTAATACTATACAGAGGTATACATAGTCTATGTAAAGACTTGTACGCTAGACAAACCTTGTGATGCTATTGTTTTTTTCTTTATATGAATCTTTTTCATGCTCATACTAGTCTGAAGGTGCATAAATACAGCAGTATCTGCTTAAGAGCATCAGCCTGACTGATCTCTCTACTCCTCCTTGTTCTTTAGGAAATATGCTTACGGCAATCATTAAGTGCTTGTTCAGGTTTGTACACAATATCCTTTCATACCAATAAACTCAGCATGGGCCCGTAAGCCCTGCACGATTTCTGGTTAGGTAATTATGCAACCTGGTTGCAGCATAGCTGTGCATTGTGGGACATGACTCCAGAACCCCTGCACAGTTAATCCTATAATTCCGCCTTTCTCTGTTTGCCATCCTGCCTGTGGCTGTTCCCTACCTACTTCATTGCCAGCAGTGGTCCTGCTAAGGAATGTTATCCATCTTTGTTTTTCAGTTCTGCAGTATCATCCCAACGTCAGCTAGACAAGTACAGCTGCATCCCAGAGAAGTACCTGGAGCAAGCACTGCAAAGCATATGATACAGCAACTGCAGTTTTCTCACCTGTGGAGACACTGGACTGTATTGCATTGATAAGATGAATATGAACCAGAGGTCTGGGAATTCTCTAGCTGTATTTTGCTGCTATAAAGAGCTAGACGCTTCTCATCACAGCTTCAGATACTCCTGGTTAAACCTCCAAACACAGAGCTGCCCACCTGCCACAACCACGTTACAAAAAAGGTGAAATTTTAGATACAAAGAAAGGGAAAAAGATACCAAAGTTGAGAAGTCCTAGAATATGACTGTTGTGATGACTCTTACAAAAACTAGGGTGTCAGACAACTCTGGATAGGATGGTATTCTTCCTCTGTGAATGAAATTCAAAAGACATCTTAGTGATGTAAAATAGGTGATGTTTACTTCTTTTAAATTTGAGGATATCTACTTCTTAGGGGTCCACGTTTTTTTGGTGGTTTTTTTTTGGTTGTTGTTTTGGTTTTTTTTAAGGCCTGCAGTCCACACCATTTTTATTCGTCTGCATGGTCCTGTCTTTGTCCAACTGATTTAAATGCAGTTTTTGGCCTTCCCAGCTGAATGAACAATTCTGTAGTAGAATCCCATAACACATTGCTGGGTTGGCCTGAGGGATAAATATCAATAGGGGATAGAAAAGCAAATAATGTCTTTTGGCAAGGCCATACAGTCTATATAAGTGTTTTAGAGATAACTGTGCATATATTAAAATATGTTTTGAATTCACCTTCCACCTTTTAAAAACTTATAAGTAGCCGATTTAATTAGTATTGCTTGGCCTCATAGATTTCACTATCCACAAATGCTATTCATCTAAAGGATTGAGCAGTGTCTCCATATATTAGCTATAATTTTCTTATGCATAATTTAGTTATTTACATGTAAGCAGATGTTTGAAATTCCACAGATGCAATTCATTACCAACCACAAACAGATTACTATTGTGTATTAGCACATATTGAGCTATTTATAATTTAACAATAGTGGAAAACCATAAAATAACCTATTAAAACTATTTGTGCACACCTGTGTTTAAATATTTGATTAATGAAAATGTCTAATGCTTTTCTTTAAAATCTCATAGACAAACGAAAGTAAAAGAGCTACTTCCTCCTCCAGAGAGGCTTCTTACACTCATTAGGACTAATATGAGTGATAAGCAGACACTGAGAACTGAATGAACCCATCTCCCTGACAAAAGCAAATATTATACGCAATGTCAGTGGCTCTGTTGACCTTTGCTTTTCCCCAGAAATGTAGCCTTTGTTTGAATTTTGTTTTGATATTGGGTGAACAGGAAGAAGTGCAGTAGAAAGCAAGTTAATGCACAACGTAATTACTTCAATATCATAAAGGATATGTGAAGTCTTTCAGTCTGTTTTTCTGTTTTAAGATACCTGCTCTGTATCATAGAAATGACCACATATGTATTTTTGGCTGATCTTTGTACTAAAAATTCAGATTAATTTCTTTGGTGCTTCAGTCCAAGAACAAAACAGTTCTGATAACACAGCTTTTTTGACACCTTCAAAACAAAGCTCTTATTTTGTTCATTAGTGCCTTTAAAAATATATTTAAATATTTTTCTGGTTTTATTTTAATATTTAGATTTATTAAAATAATGGTTATAAATCTTTATAATTTGGGGTGAAATTAAATAGCCATTTTAAAACCCAAAAGTTTGTGTAACAGCTTGATTCGCTGTAAACTCTTTGGATAAACATACACTTTTTCATAAAGCAGAAAAAAACCCCACTCAAATTTTAAAAGTCATAAACAGTATAATAAGAGGAGGCCATTATAACCAGTATGGTTTGTATCTTCTAAGACATCCCTGAAATACTGTAGATCAGCTGCTTTAGTAAGTGACACCATGGAGTTTTCTACAGCTGCTGCTATTTCTTCTGCCTTAATCATTGGCTTAAGCCAATGATTGAATGAGTGAGAAAGTTAAAATCTTGGATACTTTACAACAAGAACCTGCTTTGCTGTTGGAGCGGGAGCTGTGTTAACAAGCTACAGATGTGGAGTTAATGAGTGTGTTTAATAAGCAGATGGGTGGTGGGAGTGGTTCTGCCTCTGTATCAGAAACAAAGAGAGTCCTGGGAGAGACAGGCAGCACCAGGGCTCTGCCTGATTGCGTTGCTGGTATGTGGTGCTACTTGGGATGCAGTAATTTACCAGCGTGTAAGCTTTTTTTGAATATTTTATTAAAATCTTATCCTTGTTTGGTTTTCATGTTGTAATGAGTTTGGGGATGTATTTAGGAGATTGTGATAACACAATTTGAAAACTCTAAAATGACTCTTGGTGAAAAAAATAAGGACTAAACTGAGCCTAGAGGCTGAGCCTTGAAATTGAAATAATGCATCTAAATTTGATTGAACTTTGTTATCTGGGAAGCTCTGGTACAACAAATTTTAAGAGGAAATCTTAAAATGGTAAGGGATGGAGAATTCTCATTTTCTACTAAAAAAGATGTTGAAAAATTTCTAGATGCTGTACCTTGTAAAATCTTTCCTGCTAATCTCTAGAAGGTCTTCAGCCAGGTGATGAGTCTGGAGATGTGACTGGCTGCCTGAATTAAAATGTAGGATTTGGGACCTGTAAGAAAGCATCTCTATATGACCAACAGCCTCTACGGTAAATTGGGTGTGTGAGCATTTTGCATATCTGTTCATATAACTAAGAAATAAATGCAGGTTTCAAATATGAGTAGTATTTCTGTTTCATGTTGGATGGTAAAAGCTTTAAATTTTTCTATCTTTGTGTCAGAACTCAGAAATATGATAGCACAAATCTAAGAAGTCATTAAATGGAGATGGTCTCCTGTTCAAGTACAAGTATCTATCACTATACACTATATTTATTTGGTAGGCTCATTAACCTTTTTTTTCCCCCGAGTTAAAAAGGTCACTGTGGCAGTTAGTACACCTGGCAGGGTTCTGTAACAGCTTTTACAAGCTGTTAAGAGCATTCTCCCCCCCCAAAAAAAAAAAAAAGTAGAAAAGTATTAAAAGATGCTTACTGAAGTCCGACCCTTTTTGAGGCACTGAAAGCAGCTCAATCCAGGATCTTGATGATGCTGGAGGAAGCTGGCTATCTCTAAGTCATGGATATTTGAAAGGGAGTATGTGCCTCAAGAAAGGCACATATAGAAAAGTTTCTGGTTTTTATTTTGATTTGTCTTGTTACATGAAGGTGGTAGTTTTTTGTTTGTTTTGGTTTTTAATGGGAGGAAAGAAGGAACAATGCAGATGTAGAATAAGTGATAAAGGGGAGACAACCACATCTTTCAGGGGTAGTATTGCTTTGTGGTTAGGAGAAAATATAAAATCTGTAATCATGGTAATTAAACTGAGAAGGAAGAAATACATTTTACCTTAAGAGACAGGGAATTTCTACCGAAGCATTCATGTTTGGCAAGCTCTTTGGTTTGATGTCACTTTGGAATTTATTTGGTTACCACAAATGAGTGAAGCATGGAATATTTAGTCTGTGTTTCCTGATAAAGTCTCTCCAGGAAGGGAAAGGGCTTTCATCTATCCAAAGAAGGGACACAATTTTAAAAACAAACAAAACAAAAGATGTAACTATCAGAACTCAGAAAGTGTTTGCTTTGATTTGTACACTGTAGTTCCAAATAAAAGACAAAGAAGGCCTTTCTTTTTAATACTGCTGCCTTGTCTCTTCATAGAGCAAATGGATTTGTAGAACAATATTTTTTATCAAGAGCATGTGGAAAATAACCTTAGTATAATACTGTATTTCGTGCTTTGTATAAGGAAATACAAGTTGGATTCCTTGGCCGTGTTTTGAGCTCTGCTGTTGATGTGACCAAATGCACTGTTTTTCACCTTTTGCTAGTTTCTTCTTAATAATTGGACAATATTATTAAATTTATGTTGTTGCAAGGCACCAACTGTTTTTGCATGAGACTTACTAGATTCATGAGATAAACCTGACTAAATCCAAGATACAAGAACAGTGTATGGCTGTGACAGGCTGGAACTGGCTGAGCCTCCCATAGAGAGTGATCTACCCTAAGAACATGCCTTTTGATGAAAAATAATTTTCTGTTTAGTTCAAGACTGTATGACAGTTTCTCTCGTATTACGTAAAGCCAGTACTGCAAAATTCATATTCTGCTGTGGAAGGAGAAGTCCTATGCATGGATGCTTAGAAAGAAGCACAGAGATTAACAGATTTGGGATATGATCTCTGTAAACTATAATTTGGAGAGCTGCAAGCTGTGTTCTGTAATCAGTGAAATTATAGGCACACAATTACTGGTTTCTTTATTAAAGCTTATATTTCAGTGTACTGTCACAAATCCGTCTTGTTCTCCAAATAATATCAACAATTCATCAGGACAGTATTCAAATTCAGTACTGCCAAGGTCCCGTGGCAGGTTCGTCTGGAAAGACATGAGGACAGCAGCCTTGCAGTGTGAGGCTATATGTTGTAAGGGAGCAGGGAGGGACTCTGTACTCTTCTCTCATGACAAATGCACAGGACCAGCTGAGAAGTCACAGAAGTGGAACAGTGCAGAAATTGCATTACAATGTCCAGTGGTTATAAACTGAAACCATCATGGCAGGATGAGCAGATACAGTTATTCTTCAGGTAGACTGCAGGCATACTTCTTTGTCCAGGTCTGCCTGGAGCAGTTGAATATATTTGTTTTCATACCACAGGTGGGGAAAGTGCCTTAATATACTGTAATCAATGCCGGCTGCATTAGCTCAAACCATCTTCTGTGGTGTGCTCAAGGAATTATGTGGAGAAGAAAGTTATTGCACCTGGCTGATCATCACATCCCTCTGCTGCCTCTTCAAAATTGCCTGCAAATCTTTGTATGGTTGTGCTCCATAACATGTTTCCATTAGGGTAAATTTAGCAGAAACAGGCACCTTAACCTGTTTGATAAACCGGCTGACCTATTGTGAAGTAAATTAGAAAGGTGTTCTGCCGCAAACTGGAAACGTGTTTATTTGCTCCAGATACACCTGAAAGAGCAGTTCTGTTCAAACCTGAGGAACTGTATCCCTAAGAAAACTTGGAGGACGAAACCTATGTACATCAAGCCTTAATATCCAGCACAAAGTCTCCCTCAGATTTCTCACAGAGGAGATGTGGCTCTGGGTGACACTGGATAGGATACTACCTGTGAGGGAACCTAGCAAGATCAGAAAGGTTTTGTGATCACTGTCACAGGCAATCCCTTACCATTTGTCAAGAGAGAAGGTCCCAGGCACTTAAGAAAATCACTTACAAGATCTCCTGAGTTGAGCAACCAATAAGCAAGACACTTAAGTTTAATGAATGCTTTTAAATACTTGGTGGTTTGTATCCTTCGGAAAGACTGCAAGGCCTGCCAAAGACTAAGGCTGCCCCGGGATGCCTGGCATACACAGCACATGCAGTATTTTGTAAGAATGATGCACATGGGCAATTTGGACTAATGTTGCTTTTACCAAATGCTTGTGTGGTTGGATTTTGTTAGCTGCAGTCTTATAAAAATGCTTTTGAAATACTGATCTACAGGAGTCAGTGCTTTCAATTTCTTCCGCATGCATTAGTCGCTAGATTGTTACTTTAAATGTCCAAAAAGGCGAATTGCATTCATATGCAAACTAAATTAGGGGTTGAGCCATGAGAACATACCACTTCTTTTTGCATTGAACTTTCAGGCCTGAGAAATCCTAATGTGCACAAGAATAACTCAGAAGTGCTCCTAACTGCACCCGCTGGGAGAATGGCTAATCAGAGATTTAATCAGCAGTAAGTTCTTCTGCTATCACCCTTTGCTTTAGAAGACTCATTTTAACAGGATGGTGGCAGAGTTCAAAGTGTAGTTAAAAATCTAAGATAAAGTCATACAGATATATATAAAAATTATGCTCTAGGTTTATGGAATCCTATAAAAGACTCCAATAAATTACCAGTGGTGTGGTTCTGCCCTTCAACTCTAAATAACTATTTTCTCTTTAGAAAAATGTGCTTCTGTTGCGATGCAAATGAGCATAGATGTTTGCAGCATTAGATAGTATTTATCAGTTGATGTACAGTGGGGAGCTTCTAGCTTTTGAATGGCAGCAGTAACAATACTTGGCGTTGCATCAAACTGCTCACTGGAGGACTGTCATGATATAAATGCAGAATGTGAAAGAAAGGGAAGAAGGAAATGCAGATGTGTGTTTAAAAAAAAATGATAGGTTTGCTGCCCTGTCAAGTTTTGCATTGCTGAATAGGAATGCTTTGATTTTGCATCATATTCATTTGAAAAGTATGAATTTAGGCACATTTTGAGATTTTGGATGTGTTGATCAAATGCTAGGGTCTGTTAAATTGTTCCTGGTTTTGTAAGGATGTATTTATTTCTTTGGAAAGAATGTTTATGTTAAGATGTTGCATTATTATGTTCTGTCTAACATCATCTATTAATCTTATTTATACTTAATTTTACTTGCAGTTTGTAGGGTATTGGTGGTGTTTCTTAATAGGCTGGAGGATGACCTGAATGAGCCTCCCAGAACCGATTAATTCAGACTGTTTAATTTAGCTGTGGCAACAATCCGATTGCAACTGTCCTGTAACCTAGAGTTTAGGTCTGTTCTCTGGAATGCTACTTGGCTTTTTAAAGCATTCCAAACTCAGCTTACGTGAATGAAATTTCATGAGAGTGCATTTTTAAAGTTCTGATTTTCTGCTTTGAAATAAGTTTCCATTGTTGTTTCTTTTATGAAAATTTTCAGGTGATAATATTTATAAAAGTACAATCTGGACCTGCAAAATTTTACTTCTGGTTGGTGTCAGAAGTATTTTAAAAGATTAGTATGTCACTCATGGTAGTCGCTTTGTGGTCAAGGCAAACATCTGTGTTTTGATTGTGTGCCTGCAGAATCTTGCTTGTTTGATCTTGAGTCTTAAGGACATTCCCAAGAGTAAGCGGAAATGTAGAATGCTAATGTGATTGTGGCCTTAATTTAATGTCCTTCTCAAGCCCTGTCCTTAAAAACTATTCTCAGGCTTTTTTATTTTATCCCTTGGTTTGGTTGTTTCCTTCTTGCCAGCATTTCCTTTGCCCTTCTGTGGGTTTTTCCTTAGCTGTAGCTTATTTCCTATTTTTCTTCTTCCTAATCAAGTACCATCTTTCTTATTTGACTTTATGAAACCGGTTTCATCTAGTCTGTAGCATCTGAGGAACACATACATTCCTATTCACTACATGTAAAATTATGAGCACAGGTTGATATAGTCAAATGCTCAAATATCTGAATCTGTTTTGTAGTGGATTAGTAACAATTCAGAACCATATGTATATAATATGATCTTTGGCTGCCTGCTTTTGTCAGAGTGAAGATAATTTAAGCTCGTTTCGTTGTGAGTGTTTTTTAGGTAGAGAGGAAAATAGAATGACGTTTTCTACAAACAGCATTTGAAAATGTGCTCATTTCTGGTGGCAGGCAAAGGTTATTGTAATGTATCTTTTTATCTTCAGTTAAAACTATTTGAGGAATAAAGAAAATGCAATACCATTAGAGATTTAATCTCAAGATACCTTAGTTACAATATATAATTTCTCCATGAGTAAAAAATTGTTTTAATCCAGCAGAAAATGGTGAAATAATGTGTGATTGAGAGCTGAAAGTAGACAGATTCAGGTTGGATGCTAAATTTAAAATACATAAGGGGGAGGGGGTAGGTGAGCTATTAACCATCAGAACGGGCAGTTTAAGCTCTAGGGTGTGGTGGATTCTCCATTGATATTTCCAAAGCAAGACTGAAAATCCTGCTTTAATCACATACAAGTGATTTGGCTCAGTGCAGGAATAACTGGGTGAGATTTAATGGTCTGTGATATACACGAGCTCAACCTCTGTGGTTTAATGGTTTCTTCTGGCTTTAAATTCTGTGAATGGGAGTTGTAAAAATGTATTGCTTCAGGTTCCTGTATATCAAAATAAGGAAACTTTTTATTCTGTGTTTGATTCCAGTTTGAAATGGCTTTGCTTTACTTTTTTTTTTTTTTTTTAGTGTCTCTCCCTTACCTACAGAGGCAGCACTGCTCTCCCATTTGTATATCTGTAAGATGTGTATTAAACATAGAAGTAGCCCAAGGTCAGGAGCTTTTGATTTTTCTTTGGGGCCCTGGTGGTCCATACAGGAGGCATTTTAGACCTTAACAGACAGAATGGGCTTGACCCAAGCATGAAATGTAACTTGTGGCACCAAAGGCTTTATTAGCCAGTGGATCATATAGTTATAACCCTTTTGGGTTCACTGCTTGTTAACCCATTGGGATAAAAGAGATTGGGGGGTTTTATCCCAAATACAGTCCCTGTATTATCAGAAGGCCTGAAATTAAGAAGTATATTTAGAAATACAGAAGCAGCTTTGGTAAATTAAATTAAAATCCTGCAATTTGTAAGGGTGGCTGATCCTCCTACAGTCTTTGCACCTAGGAAGCAATTGGGGAAGTTAAAATGGAAGTATACCTCTTCTTGCCCAAACACAGCATGTCGTTTGCCATTGAAAGGAAAACCAGAGTGACACAATATATGTCATCAGTCAAGTTAAAACTACCGCAAATTGTTTTAAAGTTTTTCCTCTTGTGTTGGAAACATTGACATTACTCCATTATTATGGCTGTATTGCTATAGTTATGCTGATATAGCTCATGTGAACACACACTTCTGAATTATGAAGATGAATTCTGAATGCTTTCCAAAGGGAATCTCTGTTGGTATTAGTAATTTTGTATGTATGATTATGCCCGTTTCATTATGAAAGTAAGTCTTGCTGTGTGATATGTTTACTGTATCTTTTGTTTTGCTGGACATCCTCATCATTTCTGCACAGATATTTTGTCCAAGCAAAACATGAGGAACTATTCTAATTTGTCGAGGGTTTTCAGGTTTTTATTCAGTCTGATGTAACATGATTTGTTGGAACTTAAGAAAGGAGGCAGGACAGCACCAGTGCAACGTTTCTAGTGCATCCTAGGTATCACAGAATCACAGAATGTTAGAGATTGGAAGGGACCTCAAAAGCTCATCCAGTCCAATCCTCCCACCGGAGCAGGAACACCCAGATGAGGTTACACAGGAAGGTGTCCAGGTGGGTTTTGAATGTCTCCAGAGGAGGAGACTCCACAACGCCCCTGGGCAGCCTGTTCCAGTGTCTGTCACGCTCACTGTGAAGAAGTTTCTTCTCGTATTTAAGCGGAACCTCCTGTGTAGTTTAATTTTGATGTGCATATGTTGCATCATTAAATATTAGGATCAGGCATTTCAGCCTGGGAAATCCTGTAGGAAACTGAATCATGTGATTAATTCTTTTGCAGACTGTAGATCGGGTGTTATTGTGTATCCGTGTTGGGCACAGGAGCAAGGTATTATGAGGTTAATGCTGCTTGAAAGCTGCTCACTGCATTCATTCTGCAGAGCAGCTTTGATTTTCTGCATCACTTTCATCTGAGGATCTCAAACTAAAAGGTGAGGGTTCTCCATGCATATGTAAATTGAGTTAGGGTTACATTTAAGTTAACTTTACAATTAAGACACATTGTAAATCTCTTTTTATGACTTCTATTAGAAAAAAACCAGTTACATATACAGTCCGATTGGGCAAATGAGCTTTCACCTTATGGTACTGCACAGTTTCCTGAAGGGTTACTCTTTGGCTTGGGAAGTAGGTAGTATAACCTGCTGAGAAGTACCAATTATAATGATGTTTTTTTGATACTTAACAAATTCTCGAGCAATCAAGTGACCCCTAGTGTAATGGTCTTTATCTACTTTTAGATTTTAGGTATTTTTTTTTGCTACTAACTTTCTCACTTTGGAATAGACACTCTGATAAAATAATTGGTAGTAATTGTTGTACTGATGTCAGTTTTAATAAACCATTCAAGTAAATAATATTTTTACAGATCCAGACATTTCCTATGTGTCACCAGATAAAACTTTCACATCCTTCAGCACTTGGATCTTAAAGCTAGTACTTGTATTTTTTCTTTCATGCTATATTTTTTTTCTTGTTAATAATAGAGTTGTCATTTCTAATAAAATATGAAACAACCATCCAGGGAAATAACACCAGTGATAGATAGAGCAGGCTGAAATACTGGACTGGGTGAACACAAATGCTCAATAGCTTGGAATATAATTCTGTCATTAAACTGAACCTGCAGAGGGATGAGGACTGAATGCACTGGGGTGAAAATGCTTTGCATTTAGGAGAGTAATTCAGCTTCTGTTGGGACTGTTCAGGTCATTGGAGTCACATCAGGCTTCTGAGATTTGAAGGAGGTCCTACAGTGAAGGAAGAAGTGCTGTCAAAAATCAGGCAGCATTAGACTGAGCAGAGGGAGAGCCCATAGAAACATGCACCAAAGATGGAGTTCTTTCATCTGTCTCTCTTCCAAAAGCTTCCCTTTATTTGTCACCCACCTTATTGAAACAAAGGATGTCAAGTCCAATCAGAAAATTTGCACACAAAGGGATCACAGGGAACTCTATAGATCTTATTTTTTCTTTGGTATTAGTAACTAGGATCCAAGGCAGAAGGAACAGTGCAGTAGAGAGACCCCCAACTCCCTATTCTGCTTGAAGTAGATGTGACCTATGTAGGATTTATTTTGCACGTGAATCTGGAGAGTGTGTTTTCTCTCTTTCAGCTGTCTTCAGTAAGGTTTGTCCAGTAACTCAAGGTATACACTGTCAGCCACATGACAGATTGTTTCTCATTGCTGTATTTGTTTCCTCCTGTCCAAAAATGAAAATATTTCCATCTTTATAAAACACTGGGATGGTTCTGGATGGACAGTGCATTAGGAGATTTCATTATCAATGTTATTGTAAGCAACGTTGTTGCTTTGTCCCCAAATATTGAAGACAAGTTTTTTTGGGGGGAGATTCCAAGTGGATAAGAAGAGTAAAACTGCCTATTTAAATGATAATTATGCTCTTCTCATCCTCCAAATAACATCTAAAATGTCTGTGTTTTTCCTATTGAACAGTCTGGTTGGCTAATGGACGATGTCTATTTGCAGTTAAAGCTATTGCAATGTTGACAATTAAGCATATATGTGGAACAGGGTAATCAGTATGAATGCAGTTTTATCACCAATGTTAATTATCTAATATTTTCCAGCTTACAATAATGTGAAAATTCCTTAGGCATAAATGAAAATGAACCTATCAGTTACAATTTTTCTCAAGATAATGGCTGACACAACATTTGCCTCTCCACAAAAAATGGAAGCAAGAGAAAAATTAACAAAATTAACAACTTAGTTGTTCAGGCTCTATACTATATAAAAGTAGTCATACATTACATCATGTGCATTCTCATTTCCTCATGGGGGGAAATTTCCAAGCTGGTGACTGGAATTACTGACACAAATCTTTCTTTTCAAGAGGTTTGTATGTGCAGCCACTTCTAAAATTTCTAAATAAAACACTTTTAAAAGCAGCGGCACAAACACTGGTCTTGAATGCAAGTTGTGAATGAGAGCAGAATTGATCTAAAAGCTATCGTTTCCTATAATAATTCTCAGAGATTCACTACATCAGTGCCTAGGAGAGTATGTGCTGCTTTATGTAGAAACAAGGCAAATACTCTCTGGCATGTCTCCTTTATATTCCTGAACAACTCGCCCTTTTCATTTTATTTCTTGTCAGCTGAGGACTAATCTCAGTTACAATCATTCCAAACAGACATTCTCAAATGACCTTTAAATGCTGAGGAGATGCACTGAAGATTATTTGTTAACCTCCATCCTCCCAACTTGAATAAGCGTCCTTACAGGGAGACAAACCATGAATAAGCAATAATTTTCAGGAAAACTAATCTGGGCAGTCTCGCAAGGCCTGTGATAAATTTCCATTTTGAAGTTTGTCTTCAAATGAGAACTGGAATACACTAAACTATTATCCTTTTTGACAAAATAAAGCTGGGAGGAGCAATAACTTTTAAAAGCATTCCAGAAACTGGGGACCCATAGCTATGGGCTTGCTAAGCTCCAAAGGGAAGTGGAGGACTATACGCTATGTTGCATGACACAAAATTTGGATTTTCCTTTTCTGTTCATCGCTAATCTTGAAGTATTGAGGTTTCTTGAGCAAACTGCAGGAAATGCACTTTCTCTCAAGAAAAGCCCCAGGCAGTAAGCTCTTTCTGCTCCTGGAACTGATGTTAGGTACCTTGCCAGAGGTATAAGTCTTGCATTCACTGTGTGATGCAAGTTGAAGTATCTTAAATGTCTGAAATATGCTCCTTCAGTATCAGAAGAGGGCATTAAGATTATGCAAATCTTGTGGCAGAAGAAAAGTAAGGCTGCTTCCTCTCAGTATTCTGTGATAATCCATGTCAGGGTTAGCTCCGTTAATGACTGGTTTAGAAATTCCAAGGCTCTTTTTATGTATTTATAGGACAAGGAGATAGTTATTAAATGTGATACCTGTAACAAAGCAATTTAAAGCCACTAGCAGCTATTGACCAGCAATGCCAATTGCTGATATAGGTCATTATACCGCTCTTTTGCATGTGACCAAACTAAGGAATTATATTTGCTATGTTCATTTTGAGCCGCTTAAGGATTCTGAATAGGATCTTAGCGCCTTTTTTTTTTCTTTTTTTTCCTGGGAATTGTGCAAATCTGTTTTTGCAAGTAAACTCTGCAAAAAGAGCATGGACGAGCAGAAGCAACGTGCTTATTCAAAGATGTGGGGTTTTTTTGTTTTGTTTTCCCCCCCCTCTCCATTCTCCCAGAAGGCACATTAGCAATTATAAATTCTATGGCCTCGTTTGGCTTTCCAGCTCATGAAACTTCCTGGACTGTGTTCTCTGTCTTGTAGGTTAAGGGCTCCAGGTTTATTAAAAAGTTTCTTTATATTGTCCTTGTATGGTTTAAAATAATATCAGTTTCTATGTTTTTCTGCTCAACATTAAGAGATTTTTATCTGTGCCCTATTTTTCTCCAACTGATTTTGGTCTAATACAGTCTGTGCTAAATTTAAAGAAATATTTCTCCTCTGAGCAAGCATTAATTAACTAATCAACTTGTTATGGCTTTTCATTTACATAACTGGAAGCCCATTTAAGCTTTAGAGGGCTAGGATTTCAAAGTGGTCGATGTTAGTTCATTTCATAAGCGCAGCAAGTTCTTGCCCAGTTGCCAAAGTGGTAACATGGTAGAGATCTGTATATTTTCAGCATAGTAGCAAAATAAAAATTGAGGTGGGCTTGAAGGAACTATGCTCTAATTATTACATTCATTTTCTGTGCATTGTGGAAGGTGAGCCCCTGCAAAGCAGAAGGAGGGCAAGAGTTTTATGCATCCTGCCACCTATCCTGGTCTCTGGAAGATAATGTATTATCCTCACTAGAGGAATACCAGCATGTGCTACAGCTCACCAAGGAAATCTCATTTCCTTGCTGTGGAAATGGATGCTGCTGCTTAATGCAGTTTGAAGATGTTAATTTTAGTAGAGATACTGTCAGTGTGTTATAGAACTGCATGTCCTTGGCAGGACTCTGGTGCTAAAGTTGCCCAACACATGGAAATGGTGATTTTATGAAGGCATTCCTTGCAGTGTTTCTCATTGTAAAGCCTAATTGTTTTAATTCCTTTAATCAAAGTTTTAATCAAGTTACGTGGCCACACTGTAGCTGTAATTGCCCATATGAGTTTGTGTGCAACATATTAAAGACCTTGTGACAAAACCAACAATTTAAAATCTTTCATAGAGCAATGGTCTTCCAGATTTTTGCTATTACATGATTGGTAGTAATTGCTTGTCGGTAGGTAACTGCTTAGGAAACTTTGCTCCATGATTCTGGGAAAAGACAGAGGAAAAAATTACAAGTTGCATCAAGCATAGAAAACCAGGCAGAATTCTGATTTAAAAATATTACAAACTTGCAAGTGAGTATGTTGATTGCTTACACAGGGTATGTTGAAGCTTTAATTACATTGTTTGATAAAAGAACAGTATGTTGTGTTTATCTTTTGTTTATCCTAACAACAAACAGGAATTCTCTCTCGTAAGGTCTAGATCTTAACAGGCAGGTATCTCTATAATGTAGCATCATTGCGCCTGCGTGTTTCACAAGATTATGTTCCATTTTCTCTCACATTGAATACAATTGTACATATATATGTGTGGGATAATTATGTCTATTAGACACTTTTAAGTGTTTGCCAAAACCAAATATTGCCTTCCAGGCATGGGATGTTTTGACCCATAATCTTTTTCCTTTGTGTTACCTTGTTCCACATAAAAGAAATTCATGATAGTCTTTCAATTTTCTTTTTTTTTTTTTTTTTAAAGAAAAGGAAGAACAAAACCCTCAAACTTTTTTCTGCTATAAAATAGTATTAACAGTGCAGCAGAAATAGAAAACACTCTAAGGTAGAGTAAATGTCTCATTTTTAACTTGCATGTAAACTGACTTATCTACTGGACATGGAACAGCCTTAATATATAATCTAGTTGATGTTCCTGTAAATATAGGTTTATTCCACACAGAACATTTTCTTGTGTTTTATGCATTCTACCTTTAAATATCTCAAACCGTGGACCACACTTCCCTCTGAAGCTAATTTACAGGCTTAAATATTTAGTAAATAAGTCAGTTGTGGTTATTAATTATTCTTAGTATTATTTGCATGGTCATAGGGCTTGTTGTACTAGTCAATGTGAAAATATGTAACAAAGAAATAGTCCTTTGTTTCCCCAAGACAAGTGATCTCTGTAAATCATCAGCTTTTTTCCATGGTGCTGATGCTTAGAAACAAAAGTACGATGCTGGCAAGACCACAGCAGAGCCCGCATAGCTCTGTCTTGCTGCTGTGAGTGAAGCAGCTCTGCCTTCTCTGGTTTGTTGCCACTCTTCTGAATATTATTCTCCCCAGTATATTGAACTGGGTTTTTTCCAGTTTCTCTCATTTTTCTGAAATATTGCAGGTAACATGCCCATGGCTACTAAGTAAAAAACCTTCAGACTTTTAACTAAATTAAAGAGAGAATTCCAGCTTCTTTCTTACCTCTATTGCTTTGGAAGCTACATGACTAACATCACAGGAATTAGTGATCAAAAATATTCCCCGAATAATTAAAAAAAAAAAACATAACTGACTTTGCATTTGAGTAGTACAAGTACATTATAGCACCATTTCTGATTGTGGCCTCTGGGCAATGATATTATATACATTTACTTTGCTTTGTACTAAACAAACTTATTAAGCTCGGAGATGTTCTGATTTCCGTCAAACAGTGCCACTTGGTTAATTATAGGATGTGATGGCCAAATGAAGGTAAATAAATATGATTTGCATTGATAAGTTAATGTGACTTTTATGAAGAAAAATAAGAAATGATTAGTGCTATAAAATGAGTTGCAGTTTTTATGACAAACCACAAAGTTGAAAGGAACTTAATCCATGTTGATTTTTAAGTAGATTGACCTTTCTTCTATATAGAGGTCTGTCCCTTAAAGTGCTGAATTTTTCATTACATTAGGGTGAAAAAATGCTGAACAAAAGTAGTTTGGACTGTATTCTTTGAAAAACAGTTCCTTAATCCATTCTTGAGTTTTCGGCTCATGTTTTAGTCAGCAAAACAAACACACCGCTCAATGTTGTAGGCAGTGATAACACCAGGATAAACACAGGAAATGCTTTTATTAATATGATCTAAGCATTTAATTGCCTTCCTTGTAGTTTAATCTTACCTTTACACATTGAAGCAGTGCATATTGTACATTTCTGATCCTCTAAGGACAGCTTTTATATTGGCATTGTAGAATAAGACATTATCACCAGAAACCTGACAGGCCTATAATGTTGCTTGTCAGCTGAGGGGCTGGAAAGTTTGTTACAATTATGAAGGAGATGTATAAAAGATCATGGTTTGCAAAAGGCAATGCTGAATACCATTTTATAATTAAAGAGAAGGGATGAAGTCAAGATGTGCCATGAATGCTGGGTTCCTATGAGAAATGAAGTGTCAGAATTCAATAAGCCCCAAAGCAGAGTTCAGTCTCCAGATGATACATTTACAATCAGGTTAAAATTAAAGAAACAAAGCTTTAAATTCTGCATGATAAAAGGACTATAATTTAAACAGCTTAATCCCACATTTTAGGAGCCCTGTTTATAATAAACCATTTATCTAGAGCAACAGTTCCCGTGTTGTTCAATTTAAAATTACTTTTTCAGATTACAATCACATCCCTGTTTGTACTTGTATGTGTAAAGAAACATGAACTGAACTAAGAAGGGAAGCTTGGGGTTTTTTTACCAGCTATTTTGCTTTCCTCTCTTAAGGCAGGTAATATAACACCTGGAGTCCCTTCTCTGTTCCAGTTTTAGGTTTTTCTTGCTTCAATATTGGTAGCTAGGATTGCAGGCAATCTAGTATTTCAGCTCTAGTTTCACCCATGCTTAGTGTGTTAATCTCAATCTTTTTCTGTCTGTATTGGGAGTGTATCTCCTAATATATTTTAGAACTAAGCTTGCATTTTTTTTGTTGTAGCACCACACTAATGGCTGAATTCCAGATGCGTTTGTGAAAGCCTGGAGTAAGGATGTCCCATAATTACAGAATCCATTCCCTTAACATAGAATCTGTTGGGACTTCCTGTCATCCATATGATATATTTCCATAAATATGGCCAGCATTTTATCCCATTTTTCCTTTATTTATTTTTACTACTTCTACTCCTTCTTTCAAAATGTGCTATAAAGCACTGTATGTTGTAGAGAACCCAGAAAAATTCATGAAAACACGAGTAGGCGTAAATTGTCACTGCCATTAGGCTGTACAGCTTGCCTTGGGATGTGCTGCTATTTAGCCTGCTAAAGCTAAGAAGCCAGGCTGCATTGCTACACCCCTGTATAAACTCTCTCAAAAGACCATTCTGTTTCAATCCACCTGGCAAATGACGGTATAATAGGTAATATGAATACAGCTGCATGCGTTAAATCCCAAATTAATAAGCCATTATGCAGAAAAGTAGTTAAATAGCTAAAAAAAAAATTTCTTCCTTCCAACTTTGATGAAATAAAATGTAAGTATTCATTTCAAATATTGTGGGCATGTGTCTTTCAAAATGCAATGCCTTTCCTAATCCTCTAAGTAGAATTTTGCTGTCTGTCTTAGAAATACTGTACTGGGCAGCTAAAAAAAATCTTTTCATAGAAGGTGAATTATGTATGTCTTGGGCTCTTCATCCACAATTATCTTGCAAAGACAGAATCTTATAGCGCATTTGTTTTAACTAAAATCTGCTACAGGCCAATATCCTAAATTTAGACTACTGACATTGTATATTTTGACCATGTGTAACTAATTCATCTGACGTAACAATAAGCTTGTATTGTTTCAGTACAGGAGCATGTCAGAGAAATTTCTACAAGACTTCTGATGTGTGACACTAAATTACAGAGGGAATCTTGTGTTGTCCTTTTGCTATTTTTAACAAATAGTTGAGAATGGGATCTCATTTTCCATCTTGAATTTCACAGAGATTAGAAGGTTGAAAAGTATATATATTCAAGTGCACAGATACACTTTAAATGTTACTCTGTTGAAATGGGCAATGAGTTTCCTCATTCCATCTGTAAGACCAACAATTTATCAGAGTACTTTGGACTATTGTCTATATAATATTCTGCATGAATTTTTGCCAGCAGATCTGTAATTGGAATCTCTTTAACTTTTGTGAAATCAAACTATATGAAACAATGCAATTTTAGTACCATATAGGCATATTCCACTTTAACTTTCTCAAGGCCAGGGGCCCTATTTCTCCTTTCTCACTTTCATATGAGCATGGCAATGTTGCTTTTAGTGGCATCACTTCTGATTTATGGTGGTTGAAACCATACTTTAGGGGAGAATAATTGACTTGGTAACAGTGTGAAACAGTAAGCATCTGCTCTCATTTCTTCTGTGTAGATATATGATAAGGGTGAATGCTTAGGAAAGGTGGAGACAGTATTAATATTGTGTGTTTTTCTATATGCCTTTTGCTTGGTTTTTGAGCTTGAGGAGTCTATTGGGAAATTTAAGAACTCTTATAAATTAATAATAAATTCATCAAGACTCTGCTCTTGTAATACTTTGTTCTTGGTTTTGATTCAATTATTTTGATGCTACTGAAATGAACCTAGAAATGTCTCTCCACTGGGGAATACAAAGTAAAAAAGAACAACATAATAAAGAAGTCACAAAGAAGGCTTTCTGAAGAGCCAAGTGATTCAAGAAACAGACAGGTGGAATGTTTCTCATTTCCTGCTGTCCCATCTCAATATACTTCAACAAGTGAACCGTATTTTACCATCAGCACCTTCCATACAACTATAGCAGTTTTGCTCTAATCAGTGATCCTTTGCCCTTTACTGAGCTGAGAATAAAGGATTTTGAAAAGGGAGTGGGGGAAAGAAAATCGAAGGATTTCTTCAGGGACAAATCACCTTAAAAAAAACAAAACAAAACAAAACCCTGTAGCCTAGAGGATTATTCGAAAGGTCTATCTTCTTTTTTCTGCTTTTCATGCTATTTGATGGAATGTAAAGAAATTATACTGGAATGAATTAGGGATGATAAAGTTAAGCAAATATGTAGATGTTTGATCACTTCTGAATATGGAACTCAAAAGCTTTGTAAACTTTGACATTATCAATACAATTAAATTGTATTAATGCAATTGTTGCTAAGTTCCTTGTATTCTGTCTTCTACTTTACATCACAGCTTTAATTCAAATTCTGAATGCCTTAATTTAACAGACAGATGGCACTTATATGGGAATTAGTCTGCATAACAAAATAATTATCTATACTTGTTCTGTCTCAGTGGAGAACTCTGAACCTTTTGCTGATGATCTGGACAGCTCCATGGATGCTTTAATCCCATTGTAGTTTTATTGTGTATGGTCTATTACAACTTGGCCTCTTGGAAGAAGGGAATAATCTCTGCTCTAGTTCATCTGCATTTCCCATCTTTAGATTGTTGCATGATAACAGGCTGTGATGGTATTCAATTATGATATGATGGTAGTGTAATTGTGTCATGAGGTTTATTATGTTAGTGGCAGAATTGCATGCAGTAGTTTTGTTTTGGATTATTCGTCCTATGTTTTCTGTTGTCTTATGTTGACTTTATTAGTTAGTTCTGACTAATAGGCCTGGACAGCTGTGGACAAAGCTACTGTACTGCTGGCTTTCCTGGACGTGTCGTCCTTCTGGATGTGAGGAATTATGCCAGCGGGGGATTTTCTGTTTGATGATATTGCCCAGGATTTCTGAGAATCTTGCAGCATGGTCCATGCTGGTTTCTGTGGCTGTAGGTTAGGGGAAGTCTGGAAATCTTGGAGTTGTCTAGTTTCTGCTCGAGTACCTTCTGTTGTGCATGGACAGCAGCTGTTGTGCTCTGAGCACACCCTGCAGCCCTGCCACTCACTTTGCTGCAAGCACACACAGCAAAGCTGTTACTCTTGTGGTGGAGCGAACCATGTGGTTTACCTGCACTGCATGTGTGTGGTAGCTCTGTCATATCAAAGATTCACAGGTTTCCCTGGCAATATGCTGCATAGTGCATGAGCGTGAATTTATGTCTAGGGCATCTTGAGTTATTTTATGAACAATAATTTAAGGTTCTACTGTGCTTCAAAGTGCACAGTCTCATATTATATAAAGCTAGTGACTTGCTGGATCCTGTAAAGTGTTAATCTGTGTGGGAGAAAAGACAACCCTTCTCAATTTAGCTATTGGATTAGGGTATCTAACATAGTTATTTTATATCTGCAGATAAAAGATTTTTTTATCGGTATGCTTTTGATTTTAGTTTTTCAAATGAAATCAGAAGCTATTGGCAAAAATGTAAGATCTCCCACTAGCCTGACTGTACCTCTACAGGTAAGCTGGCCAGGGAAGCAATATATTTGAAAAAACAACCTTAATTGGAAAGATGATACTGTCAGGAGTCTCTAGCACAGTGAAAATCACAAAATCAATGACAAATCTATGACCCCGGTGAAAAATGCTTCCAATCACAAACCTGTCATGTATATATCTTAGTATAGTTTGGCACTGCTGTCAGGCTGTTTTGTGTTGGTTATGGTGGTTTTGTTGTGTGGTGGGTTTTTTTTGTTTGTGTGTGGTGGTGGTGGTGTTTTTTTAACAGACAAACAAAACCCCAAACAAAAACCCACAAAAGCAAAAAAACCAGGGTGGAAGCGCTGAGCTCTAAGAGATAATTTTTTTCTCTCTTTTCTAGGTGTGTCATCTCCATATCAGGTTAAGGTCATTTCAAAGATAGACCAGGGGATCTCGCATTGTGGCTCTGTGTACATAGAGCTGATAAAGAGAGTTTGGTGCTTAGATGTGCCAGTTTGTGGTGGTACAAATGTTTACTCAGGAGTGGAAATGAAAACAATACATGAAGACTAAGTTTTCATTTCTTTTGAGACTTGCTTCTTGTCTACTTTTGGAAAACTCCATTAAAAGCTTTTCTTCCATGGACTATACCGATGGTGTGGTGGATAAGTCAAATCTGAGTGTGTATTTAACAACTGGAAAAAAATTACTCTGGCTGACAGCTGAGAATTGTTAGAGTGATAGTGAGACATGGCTAGTGTCACAACAAACCTATAGATCATCAGTAGCAAATGTAAACAAATACATCTAGGGTGCTGTTTATTCTTCACATATCCGTTGCGAGCGTGAGCTTTGCTGCTCAGCAGTGTGTCGTATATGAAGATAACAGCAGTCCCTGGCAATAGATTTGAGCTATCTGCTCTTCAGATGGACAAACACCTTCTCATTTCCTACTCAATACAAAGAGAAGGTACCCAGTGGCCCTATAGTTGAGACCATTAATATTTCATTCTAGTTATGTTCTGCAGTATTACATCAGTGACTTTGACTGTAGTTATGTATTTTAGACTTGGCCAATTTCTGGCAAAGTAGCTTAATTCCTTATCATTTTCTATTTGTTACTATTACTAATTTAAGAATGCTTTTTATAATTTTTTTCAAATTAAATACAAATAAAGATTTTCATATATTGAAACTGTTGGATTTTTTAAAAATTCCCTTGAGTAATACTTTTCCCAAACCAAATCCTCAGGTAGTAGTTTGCTAATAAGCGCTAATGCTTCTAGACATATCCACGCAGCTCTTCTTCATTTTCCTCAAGATGAGTAGAGCTCCTTTCCTCAGGTAGGACACACTGGAAATAAATGACATGTCTCTGTTGTGCCTTATGTGACAGCTCTCAAGCTGGTTCTATTTGATCCATCTAATTTCATAGATAAAGCCTGACCCACACATGCAAGATCTATATAGCAAAACTGGAGACTCTTTTTGTGTCCCTGTGATTTCCACTCTCAATCACTTTCTTCCAGCTATACTTAAAAAATTAGAACTTTATAGAATCAGAAAGATAAAGTCAATTCCCTGTCAGATACATAACTATTTTATGCAGGGTGGTCGTGTGTGTGCGGTGTACCTTTTTTGCCTCGCTGTCTTGCTTCTCACAATGGTTTTCACAAAGAAAAGTAATTGCAGACAACGCTAAAGAGTCTATAAATTGTTTCAAGGAAAAATCTTATTGTAAATGAGCTTGTACAAAGACAGGAGCTCTGCAGGTTATTTCTGTCCTTAGATGTTCGGCTTAATGACTTGTTTCCACTGAACCCATTACTTGTGCCTCTCGAGTTCCCATAGAGGAAATTAAGCATTAACTTTTAAGTGCTAATTTTTTTTCATTTTCCACCTGCAATCCTAATTGCAATTTTCAAGGTTTGCTTCCAGGGAGAATGGAAACATAGGTTAAAATACAAATACAGTAAAAATTAATACAACTAAGAATTAGAACTCAGCACTAAGAAGGAGTAGTTGGAACTGAAGCAGAGAGTTATGTTAGGACTGCTGCCTTAAAAAAAAAATGAGAAGGAATTTTCTGCAAAAGTAAGATGTAAAACTCCTTCAGTCCCACTCAGAAACCACTTTGCAGCACACTAACCTAAGGATGAATTCTAAAAGTAATAAACGAGGAGGAATTCGTAGACTCAGGCTGGAAATCAGGTGCTTTGCTGTACTCCGCTGCGTATCTTGGACTTTGGTCCAATTCCTGCAGCACAGCGCTGCTGCCCTCTTGTTCCTGAGGTAAGCAAGAAGTTAACCAAGGACAGAGGGCAGCAGCCTTCTCCCACCCGTTTTGTTTCCTGGGAGGGGACAGGAACTTACTCTTGTGTGATGTCCCGAATATACCAAACCAGTGGAGTTCTAGAAGTGTTAAATCTGCTGCATGTGTGTGGGATTGTTTCAGTGGAAGAAATGTCAGGAGCGGGTCTGAGGGGCAGAACAGGGCTATGGTTTATGACTGAGACTGCTGCTTGAACCTGCATTATGCTTTCATTGGTATATAAGTAGATTTACCAGAGTAATAACTTTAGGATCTGGTTTATTATCTTTCTTACCTGAGATTTCTTCCATTGTTACCACTCAAACAGTTATTCTTGCAGTAACACAGTTCTGAATAAATTATTTTAGGTTTGTTTGTTTCTGATAATGCTTTTGAGTCCTAACTGCTATATCAATAAGATATTTTACTGACCCTATATCAAAAAAGTTGGGTCTTATTAAGCTTCTTATAGACCTGTGTACTATTGCAGGTCTATAACTGTTAATGGTTGAGTTTGTTATTTCTCATGATCTGTGACAAAGAGAATCCCTGTTTATTTGGTCCTTGAAATGAAGATAAACCAGTTCTCACTTCACAATGGTGCGGTGTCAGCATTAAATGATATATTGGATGCTTTAAGCAAGACACTGAGATTTGTTAGGTTACTTTGTTTTGTTTGGATCTGGTGGATGGGCAAGATGAAGCACAGATAAGCAGTTCTAAGTTTTAGTGGCTGCTGTCAGATTCTGTCTTGCAAGAAGGCATTTTGGTAGCAAGCACACCCTAATCTGTCATTCCATGTGCACTGAACAGAAGACTGGTAATTTTCTGATGTATCTCACTTCAGGTTCACAGAGTGTTTTGCAGATGATGGGTGATCCTCATAGGAGCGCTGTGAAACAGGAAATCAAAGGTACCATTAGTAGTCACATAGCAAGTGGGGAAGTAGGGCCTTGGGGCAACTGATGCTGCAACTGTGAGTTCCACCTAAAGCAGCCTGGCCAAGGTTGTACTTGTTGAGCTTTACTTTATAGAAAGTTAGATGTGTTGTTGGTTTTTCTTTTTTTCCTCTTCAAGAAGGTAGTGGTTTTCCATGAATTTTGGTTTATTTCTTGAGAGTCAGAGGCATTGAAAGAAAGACAAAGATTAAAAGCTAATTAAAATAAAAGCAGACAAATAATCCAAGTTTTTTTCTGTGAATCTTCTGAGGATGAAATATGTATGAGGCCTCTCAGGGGTATATAGAAAAGAAGGGTCCTTTAAAATGCACTTTTGAAGTAATCTTTTTTCTTTCTTTCAATGAATCAGCATTATTCCAGCAAACTCTGTGCTCCAAGTAGTAGGATGCAATTCTTCCAGAGACATCTAGCAGTTCCCATCCGAGCCTACATTGGTGGGGCTGCAAACCCAGGCAATGAGCATTGCTAAAGACTAGGCTAAGTGGTTCTGTAGATGGAGATTGCTCAGGTGAAAGAAACACAGATTCACCTTGTGTGCCCACTACACTGTGAGACTGCTAGAGACACTGGTATATCTTAATACCGGCCCAGGGCTCTTTTCTGATTCTTTCTTTCTTTGTTTCTTCCTGTATTATGTACTGAATAGGTAATTGAACAAGATCATATCTATCTAAATATGTTATAGAAATACATGGCCTCTTTATAAAAAGATTTTGCCTATTGTCTGTCTTGTTGCTCAAATTTCTGTGAGATTTGGGAAATCTGCAGTTAAAGTAAACTATGTTCACACTTTAGGTGTTAATTTTAATATGCATGTCATGTTTGAAAATGTCAGCAGAAAAGACCGAATAATACTTGTTGCGGATAAATCTGAAGTGCATAATTGCTCCAGCTGACATGTATGAATGCACTTTCATTATCGTGTCAAGAGGACACTTTGTGCTTGCAAATGAACAATGTTTGGGGTTGGCAATAAGACAGGAAGCACTTGCTTAAATAAAGTTTATTACAGCTTTTTAGAAAAATGTAATTATGAAGTGTGCATACTGAGTGAGAACACTGGTTTTGAAGTGTTAACTTTAATATGAAAATGGAGTTATGGTTTAAAGGAGAAGACTGCATGGTGTTCAGGGTTTACTAAAGTGAGCACGATATAAATGTGAAATAACACTATTTGATTTGCATGCCCACACAATATTCAGTAGGTATGTGAGCTGGTTCCACAAACTAGCCAAGGACTGGCAACCCTCTACACTTTTTAAAATCAGTCCACTTAATTTAGTGACCACAGGTAGAAAACACATATGTAAATATAGAGATTCAATCTAACAATCCAAGGTAAAGTGTCTAATGCTGCAGTTAAATCTAACAAGTAAAACTGACATTTACCTGCAGACAAGATTGTCTTTTTAAAAATAAACTCCAACCAAAGAACCAAACAAAAAAAATCCCAAACCACCAAAAAATGTTTGTTGACTAATGATGAAATGCAGTAGTACTAAAAGTTTCATTCAGTATCTATACACTACCTTATTTTACAGGCAGGGAAACTGAGGAAGAGGTAGTAACGTAAGGACTGTTACACTGGGATGTTCATTAAAACTTGTTTGGCAACTTCCAGTATTCGCTGGTGCTAATGAACCTCTGGTCTGTTGTGTGACTCTCTGTAGATGTGACATGTTACGGAGAACTAAATGGGGATTTGTATGTCTAACCCAATCCAACAAAAAAAATTAGTTGAGTTCTAAACATTGCTTTCCAACTTGCATGGGGCGAATGCATCCAAAACTTCTGTAAACTCCAATGCATCAGAGGTAGTAGTCAAACTTATGAGCTGCTATCAGCCTTGTGCCTGGTCTATTTATTATACAGAACACATGAGTTAAGCTATGATTCTGACTCATGTGTTGCTCTTGGTTTAGGGACTCTGGAGAAGCACTGGATGAGTCTCCTGTGTAATCTGTTAATGTTATCTGTGCTGTAGAGTTAGGCAGTGTAGGGAAATACAGAATATGAAGCACCAGCTGGATGAAGCAAGAAGGAGAGCTGCCGGAGGGTGTAGTCTCAGCTGGTGGTGGACAGAGCAGTCAGCAGCAGCTGGCAGGACCTGGAGATACACCCGTCTGGGGGCTGGAGACAGACTTTAGCCTGGGAAGCTGGGAAATGTATTGATTCATCGCCTCCACAAGACACTCTCTGCTAGCAAGACTGCGATGGAGCCTCTGGCATCAAATGAAAGCCAAAGCCCTGAGGGAGCACAGATGATATTATTATTTTTCACTGTGATGAATTCCCTCTTGTAGGTACTTTTTGCACACCCTCGTGCTAGCAGAAGGGAATCTGATCCATGCTGCTTTCAGGAGTTAACAGGAACTTGTTTAATGTCTTTTGCAATTATTCAGTGTTTCTATTGCTATGTAAAGATAAGCTACTACTCTTAATAGAATGCTCTCCCAATAAGAGTTCCCAACGCCATGTTTTCCTTTGTTCTTTGAGTTTTTCAGAAACTCTGGCCATGCTGCTGTTTTTAAAAGAATAGTGATTGTCACAGCATTGAAGGAGATCTTGCACAAAGGAATTAATAATTCCAGTCAAATGAAAGCTTCACTGTCCATTTACAGAGTTTGGGTGTATTTCCCTGTAGCTCCTGTGTTTTTGTTTGCATTTAAAAAAACCCTCTAACTTTAGTGTATGTCTCCTCCTTGTCTACAGATGCATTTCTACATTCCCCTCCCCCCGCCCCCCCCCCCCCCCCGGCTTTAGGAAACAAGAAAAATAAAATAAAGCCAGTTTAAAAGTCTTTTCTCCTCTTTTGGACAGGAACTTTTAAATGAAATCTTGTCTCCTCTGCACCTTCCCCCTAATGTGCTTTCACTGGTTTCAATAACTTCTTGGAGGTTTAGAGATGCTCGTGTAAGCCTTTCTAGCAATCCTCATGTCTCCAAAGTGTCACTTGTAGTATGAGTGCTGCCATTCAGTGAAGATTCTCATATGAAAAGATTTCTTGTCATGTCCCTAAAATCACATGCCTTCCAATAGCCTCAAACATGTAGGGTATTGAGTTCTGGAAAGGCGAGATGCCACACATAACTGTATGGGATCACCCTCTCATTTTCAAGCTGTTAAACTAACAACCAAGAATTTTCATTCTTATCTATGTTTCTTTGTGTCTGCTGTTTCTTTCTGGCATGCCAAAATGTCACTCTCTAGTGAGAGCTGATGGTAGCAAATCAGGAAAATTTGTTTAAAATAACTTAAAAGTTATTGTACTCTTTTTTTTTCCTTTCATACATAATTATCTATGCAACTAAAGAGAGGCAATCCTCCCACAGAGCTGATTTTATTTCCCTTGCTGAATCAAGCAGTAGATGCAGAGATAGAAAATACAATAATCTCCTTAATGAAAGTTTGGGTTTATTACTAAATATATAATCTTTTCCCATATTGTGTATTAAGTATCTAACTTAAAATGACTGAAGCAAAGCTATGTAGCACTGGAGCTCCCTCCCCATCCTTAACTTGCATTGTGTATGTGCAGTACATTGTCCCTGAGATCTCTGATAGTATTTGTACTGTGGGTTTTAAGCATGTTAATGAGAAGTAAAGAGCCATACTTAGCTCTCAGTATTATTGGTATTTTTGGACTAGGTAGCACTTCTGTGGACTACGGGGTTTTGTGTGTGTTGCCAACTGTTGCATGTTAATTTAAATCGAAAGAACAGAGACAGTAGGATGGGCTTCTGTTGATGTAGCAATACCAGGTGTGCTATCGTAAGGGCAAGGAACTGGTGAAAAAAATTCTATTGACCTTAAAATGTTTGTACAGTCTGAAAGGAAAGCTGCCCACCACCCCCAAAGTCTGTCTAGTTTTAAACTGCTGGGCCACTTCTGTGGTACAGTGTGGTGGTGTCTGGGTTTTTTTTTGGGTGTTGTGTTGTGTGTGTGTGTTGTTTTTTTTTTTTTTTTAAATGAATGCTGTGGATAAACCTTAAGAAATGAAAAATGATCTTTCATGTGCGTACAGACATACCTTCACATACTAATGACAGACTGGGATTTGTTGTGGTGTTGGTCTGAATGCTGAAGGAGTCACTTCCATCTCACAAAAAATGGAAAAAAATTCTGCTGCCTTTACACAGTGGCTCAGTGGATGTGATGTCTTGCTGCTCATGATGTAATGCCATTGGCAGTCAGATGTCTCCAATGAAAACAGGCACTGACATAACACAAACTCGTCATTACAGTTCCAAGTGTATGACAGCGGACTTGTGTTAGCAGTCTGATGCTAAAGAGTACTTGTACCTGTTTTTTAAATCAGATAATAGACAATTGCGTTTTATTTTTAATTTAAATAAGAAGGAGGTTGGTTGTTCAGCATGAGCTGAATGTGCCCCAGCTAATGCTTTAAAGTTTTGTTTTGATTTTTTTTGTCAGAAACAGGTCAAACACATATATTCATGGATCTAAGGAGATGAATAGTAATAACTCTATTGATTTCACTGAACTACAGATTTATTCATTTGTGGAGAATTTCTGCCGTAGCAGAGAAGATTAAGTTATTTTTCCAATAGCTGGAAAATGCCTTTGTATTATTACATTTTTGTATGTATAGCACAGGAAAGAATGAAATGCATAATTTATTAAGGTGAGCCGGTTATGTTGAAACTGTGTTTCTTACCATAGAACCGCAACGTAGACTTGGAGACGAGAAATTCAGGTTCACTTTACAGAGAAGTTGCATGTTGAACAAAATACCACTATATGTTGTGATTTTCTCTGCAAGGATAACATGAATCCCAAAATTTTGAGACCATGAGGGACCTTTAAATCTAAGCCAACATTCTCCACAGCCCTGTAAATAGACTTTACCCATTTGTACATTGCTATCTTGGTGGTTTGACTAGAGCATACCTATTAGACAGGGCTGAGTTATATCTTGAGGTAAAGGCTTTAAATGATAAAGAACTCATTCTTGGGTGAGGTAGGTTAATGGCTAATCTTCCTGTGAAAATCTTGCTTTTTTTTTTTTTTTTTTTTTAAAACTTGAACTCTACTAACTCCATTTTCTCTCTGTGTGATTTTATTATGCTGTTGCCTCTAACTTTAGAAAGTACTACTGCAGACCCAGGAATTCAGTGTTTCTGATGTTTTCGTTTCTATTATTATCACTTTTTGAAGTTGTGACAAGAAATTACAGTGTAGCTTTAGCACCAGATAAATGGCAGACTCAGTGGTCAGTGTCTGCACTTAAGCCTTCCCTCAGTACTTTTAGTTGGTGCCGTTGTTTGTTTCTTAACAGTCTGAGGAAAAAAACCAAAAAGGAACCTAAACTATTTCTGTAATAAGGTTATTACACAATGTGTATTTGTACCAAAAAGCATAAAAGAACATGAGCATTTAGCCCCACACAAGATATTGCTCTGCTGTTATCAGGAAAGATTCAAGTCTACTCTACTGGAAGTATAACAGTCATACAGAAAGAATGGCTGCAACACTAGGTATTAATGATTGATTGTGTGTTTAATTATTTCATTTTTAGCCCCTACTGTGTACTTTGCACTTATGAGAAGAGAGAGAGATTCACGGATACAGTCTTTCACTTCTCACTAATGAAGAAATCTTACACTTCCTCAAATTTAGTTAAATTTCTGCACATACACTCATATGGAAAATGAAAGGTATCACATACAGTTCTCCATTGGCAGAAAGGGTAGAAGGGAATGATTCTTTTGCCTTGGGACAGAAGAAATGGGAAGAACACAATCTCTATAGACATGTAAATAACCTGTTTATTTCATGTGCAAGGACACATAAGAAAGCATAACTAAATTATAGTTGGGATGCTGTGTGGATTTAATTTACAAATTGATTAGTGGATTGCGAAAGAGTTGTTCAATTCTTTATTATTTTCAAGTGTTATTTAAGAATGTTTTCATAAGTTCTATCATGACAAAAGCAGATGTGAAAATGTCAGTCATAGCTCAGCTTTTTTGCAAAGTCAAATGTGTTTGCAGGTGTATTAAATATGAATTCAGCACATTCCTGTGGTTTATCTCACCATTGGGTAATAAACCTAAGGAATGGATGATAAAAGGTTAAAATTAAAGTAGAACAAATCATGTCCAAATACGACTGTCTTGAGAAGGGAGCCAGGTAGTTGCTAGAGTTTCTTCTTAATTCTGTCTTGCATCCAGATTCCAGAGAGAAAGAGAATGAGATCACCATCATTTCATAGTTGTAGTGTCAGCCCTGGTCATTTGATCCCTGGATAGCTTGTGTCCAGTACCAATGCAGAGTTCATGCAAAAGGGGATATCTTACTTTCTAAGATGAGCTGTAGATGTGGAATAAATATTTTGGTGGTGTTTGTTTTGTTATTTGGGTGGTGGGGGTGTTTGTGTGTGTGTTGGAGGGGGGAGTGTGTGTGGTGGTGGTGGTGGGGGGGTGTTTGTGTTTGTTTGTTTGCTTTTCTTTCCCTAATCAGGAGTTTTGATTATTTTTTTTTTTTGTCTGAAAATTGAAAAAAATGGAACATGCCAGAATCCTGTTCCAACAAGAAACCATACAGTTATCAGTTCAGCTTTTCACCACAAAAACCAGGAAGCTACTAATTTTAAAACTGTAGAATCTTAAGATGATGGTAAATTCTGAATTGACTAAGCAAGCTAAATAAGTATTTTAATTCCATATATCAGTTTTAAGGTTCCTTCTGGTCAGATGTTTCATAGTTTATCTGTAACCCCAGTTAACCTTGAATATCAATTCCAATATTGCACCACTGGAAGATGTCAGCAGGCATGAATCATTGCGGCAGTTATAACTGAAAACAGAGCTATGGAAATTGGGCAGAGTGGAGGGCCGATGTGGGATGCACAATGGTTACTGAGATGACTAGAGGTAAGGAAGTTAAGTAGGAGGCATTAGAGTGTGCTTTAGTAATTGAACCATAAGAAGAGAAAGAAGAGAGAAATGTTTTCCAGATTTCAGCACTGCGAGAAAAGGAAAGTCTCTACATGACTGGGAGGATGGATGTAAACTGGGAGTTTTCAATGTCTGGTTTGGTGTGTATAAGAAGGTTGCCAACCGCTAGGCTGATGTGGCAAGCAGGTAATGTTTGAGATGTATGAGAGTGAGCAGGGGAGGACTGGTGAAATGTAGAAAGATATATTAATGTAGAACACTCACTGTACTCTAAACTACCTGTGACTACTGTGCATGTTTCTTTTGTTCTGTGCTGTCTCTCTAAACTGAGGTATTTTATTTTAGGAGTATACTTGCCTCATTTGACTGTTATCACCAAACTGGCATAGTGTGTGTCATAATGTGGTATCAGTGACAGCACTGCCAAATTAGAAGGAATCTGCTTTTCCAGTGCTTTAAAGTATCATCTGCGTAGAGGTTTGCACGGTGAACTCAAGGATCTCTGTAGATCATTTTCTGGCGCTCTGACCATAATTATCAGTTGTAATAATGACAATACAATCATTCTTGATGCTCAAGATTTTGTACAGGAAACTAAAATTATACATTGGAGTTTCAAAGTCAAAGAAAATAAAGATTCCCCCCCCTCCGCCTCCATTATGTTGCCAGTTTCTGTCACTGTCTATGCATGGTACTCTTTGTAGAGGCCACCTGGCACACTGAGAAGAATGTAAAGAAACTTAGGACATGTCTAAAATTGTGCATGTCCTCTATTCATGAAGATGATTATGATGTCTAGTGCAATTTGTTCCCACCATGCCTTAGCTTTTGGAAGATATGTTGACAGTACAAATCTCTGTTGGGGATTTTGAATTAGTAATTTATGGAGTATTTGCAAGTACCGACTAATAGCAAGCAGAAAGCTGCTTTTCTGGCAAACTAATTAGGAGAAACATCAGAGGGCTAGGAAGACAAGAGAGAAAACCAAGAGATGAATCTGAATGCTTCTTTGTGAGCATTAGTGTTTTGTTACGTTAAGTTTTATGCAAAACCATATCTTATCAAGTTGGAATGCTAGATTCCATGATAATCATAGACAAATTTTGAATGCTTTATTTTAAGTTAGTTTTCTGTTTTAAAGCACACAACATTTTATATGTAAAGGGAGTATGGCAAATACCCAGTCCCTTTCTGATTTGGAATTCTGGGACAAAACATACTTTTGTTAACAAATACCAATGGATCAAAATAAAACAATTTTGTGAAATAATATCAAAGGTGTTGAACTTCTGTCTCAATTCAGATTGCTGCTTTCAGAAATCTGCATGGCTTTCTCAGGTTTTCTGTAGGGCCAAATAGTCCAGGAGTGTTCTTTGCTAATAGGATGCAAACCATTAACAGGAGAAAAGTAAAAATTCAAACAACTCCAGCCTTTCTGAAGGTTATGGAAAATGAAAGAAAAGTCAACTTTATATTCAACTAGCATAAGATTAAATTCCAAGTGTTGAATAATGTGGTGAATCAGAAAATCATAGGTCAGGCTTTTGGTCTTCTGTTTACTTATATGCAGAAAAGATACCCTTCTGACTTCTAAACTCCATATCATTTTCCTAACATTGTTTCTTGTGATAACTTCTGTTGCATTTGGGCTGCTCACTTGTTCTCTGCTGACCTAGTAAGAATGAAGATTTAAATTTGGTATATTGTGTTTGTTATTTCTGATTAGCTGGGATGTAATCACTCTGTGAACAAATATCTTCAAGTGACTCGAGTTTGAGTTGCATTTGGCTTGAACAAACAGAGAATAAATCTGTATCTTTGATTTAATCCAATCATTTCGATCATCCTGTTCACCTCAATTCAGTGTCAGTTTGCCGTATGGAAGTATTGTTTCATTTTTGAGTCAAAGGCTGATCAGCTTATACATGATGGAATAAAAATACTGAATTCTGTAGTAGACGTGTAGGAATTCTGTACTTGTTCACCCCTGAAGTCCATGGGGTTAGAAAAACACTTCAACTTAGTTGAAGTCAGTTTCTTGCCCCTATATGTGCAAAGATCCAAAACTGTTACTTCAGAGGCCCCTCAAATTAACACTAAGAATTAGGCCTCTGACACTTTATATGTGATTGAGCCTGATTCTTCGCAGTACATAGGGAGCTTTATTCAATCCTGTAAAGAAAAGACTTTAATTTCTAGTGTCCCATGCCCAGTCAACAATATTTCCTTGTTGTGTGGTCATAGCCAAGCACTTGTTAGTAAAAATACTGGTGACTCTAAGTACAAAAAACCAGCTGAACAATGCCAGGTGATCTTAGCTTACTCAGTACTTGGTATCAATGATAGTGCACACTGGCACAAACCTGTTAATGTTTGACTCACATTGTTAGCTCTTTTCAGCACTGTGAAAAGTGTCTCAATGCTGCATGCATTTGTTTTAAAAGCATTTTGAACTGTACAATGGTGTGTATCTGTACTAAGGTTTTTGTGTATGAGACCAATTTGTTCTCACCAAATGAATGAACAATTATGTTCTCAAAAGAGGATTTAGAGAGAGATACAGTATTAGACAAGATTGCAAATAACACGGTGATAGTGAAGGATATTGAATTACACAAGTTGACTCCCGGAGTGTATTCCTGCATAATGATTTTGGCCATTACAATGAAATAGTATATTAAGGGAATAAAAGATTGTCAGTATCATATTTAAGCCTCCACTGCTGATCCTAGAATACTTATATTTTACGTTTTAATAGCAAATAAGATACTTCACCTTATCAAACTGCAATAGGTTAGGAGAAAAACTCTGTTCTCTTAGTGTTGTATATCAGCCTTAGTGTGAAGGTGAGGTTGAATTCCTCTGCTTAATGCACATCTGTTCTCATCGTAAACCTAATCCTGTACTTTCTCAGAGGACTGGCAATCTTGGGAGAAATGAGCTAGTACAAAGGTTAAATTACTTCTCACGCTAAAGGAGGCAAAGGATATTCTTGGATGAATGGCTCAGCAGGATGCACATGATAGATAACTAAGGTATTGCGTAATACAAGTCTTGGGTTTGGGCTGTGGAAGAGCTTTAGTCCTGCTTCTAGTAACATAACTGTCCTGAAAATAATTCGAGGTATTTTGGAATAATTCAGTATTACTGGAAGTCTTTAAAATCAGACTATCTCATTTTATATTGTCTGTTGACTACAGATCTCAGAATTTTCAGTAATGGCTGGAGCCATTAATGCAGTGACATTCTAGCTAAAAAATGTACAGTGTTGACTTTTTTGATGAAATGTGCAGCGTACTGGAATTGAAGTGCTGTTTTTTTAATTTATACAACAAGTGATAAAATCATTTTTTTTTCCAATAAAACCATCGATCTAAACTTTTTAAAGCCCTCGCATGCTTACAGATTTAAAGACAAGTGTGCTGGTTTTGGCTGGGATACAGTTAATTTTATTCATAGTAGCTAGAATGGAGCTATATTTTGGATTTGTCCTGGAAACAGTGTTGATAGTACAAGGTTGTTTTAGTTACTGCTGAGCAGTGCTTGCACAGCCTCAAGGCCTTTTCTGCTCTGCCTTACCAGTGAGTGGGCTGGGAGAGGAAACAACCTGGACAACTGACCCCAACTGACCAAACGTATATTCCATACGATATGACGTCATGGTCAGCAATAAATCTAGGTGGGAGGGAAGGTTGGCAGGGAATAGCACTGCTCGAAGACTGGCTGGGCATTGATTGATTGGTGGTGACCAATCTCTTTCATTTGCATTGCTTGTCTGTCTTGGGTTTTATTTCTTTGTTATTTTCCTTTTCATTACTATTTATTATTATTATGATTACTATTTTATTTCAATCATTAAACTGTTCTTAACCTATGAGTTTTCTCTTTTTTACCCTTCCAATTCTCTTTCCCCATCCCACTGCGGGGGGAGTGAGTGAGCGGCTGTGTGGTGCTTAGTTGTCATCTGGGATTAAACCGTGACAACAATAAACTGTGTAATGCTTTCAGTGATAATTTAAAAGTAAATTATTGAAATGAATGAATCTAAGAAAAGGTAGATACAACCCACAACTTTGTTTAAAACAGATTTTGCAGTGTTTTTTTTGATTATTGTTTCTCTGAAAGCACTGATTCTTCTAATCTGAAACAGATGAAGTTGTAGTAAAGTATAGAGCCATAGAAGGGGTTGAATAATAATCATTGAATAGCTTGTTTAATGCCTATTACACAATTACTTTTGTCTTGTAGTAGCTTATTTTTCATTATTTTCATACAGTCCATTTGAGAACAACAAGAAATAGCTAGCTCGGCAGAAAGGGGTATTAATATATATGAGTGGTTATCAAAAGCATTAAGAAAGGCAATTATTTCAAGGAAAATTCTGGATTGAAAGAGAGTGCCTTTTAGAAATTTTAAGATAACACAACTGTGGCTCCTGATTCAAAACCTCAAGTGTTTCTTGAGAATGCAGTATCCCTTCATTTGCCATAGTGTGGAATTAAAGGGAGAGATCCACTTAGTGGTCTTTGTATCTGTGGAAAAACTGGATGAATTCAGCAGGTTTTTTGGACATGTTTTGGTTGGAGAGGGAAGACATGGTGCTCAAAATAGCAGTTAATAGAGAGGCAAGATGAATGGGATACTGTGGCAGTTGCACTTCCCCCTCCCTCTGAGAACTGGTGTGGCAGTTGCACATCCCCCTCTGAGAACTGGGGCCTTCAATGGGGCGGTTAATGGCTCCTTTTTGTGGAGACCCGGAGTCGGTTGACAGGGTTGTTAGCAGAGGAAGGGCCCAGAGAAGCTGAGAAGCTTCTGGAATGCCCACAGCCAGATCTGATCAGACTATAAACGGGGCTCCTGCCGAAGACTCCCTTTGTGTGGTCTTCTCGGAGCAGCGGGTCTGTGAGCCGGAGCCCTCCCCTTAGACTGGAAGCCGTCTAGGGAAACTTCCCGGGATGGGGAGCGCCTCACCTCCTCGTTTGGATGAGCGATCATTTACTGGATATATCCTTGAATAAGTCCTTGCCTAGCTCAGGCGAGTGTTTGTTTCTTGTGGGCAAAACGGGGCAGAGGGCTCTGGTTTTGTTTCTTGTGAGTGCGTGCATGCACGCCATGGATCCTCATTATTCTTATTTTGCTGCACCCCGATAATCTCAACTTGATATCCGAACCTGTATCTTATGTTATCGGAGTGCTAACTAATTGTATAAACCGTTTCTAGTCTGTTTATTGGCTGTACTTTTCTGGCCAGAATAAAGTTTGTTTTGGACCTTGTTGTCCACCTAAACTGATTTTGGGGTGCCTCCGTGACAGATACTTAAGCAGTGAAATTATAAGTTTATAAAATGGGCTGTACGCTAACAAAGAAGTCTTACATAATAGTCAGCAATCACAGGTATCAACAGCTTTTGTATAAATGTATAGAAACATTAATTAAAAATAATGGCTGGAGGGATCAGGTAAATTAAGTATCTGGAACATATTGATAAAATATATATATATATATATATATATATATATATATATATATATATATATATATATATATATATATATATATATATATATATATATATATATGGAAATGACAGGGAGCTCTCGTCACAATGTTAATGTCTTCAGACACAAGAAGGACCTTTAAAGTTAAAATTCTTCCACCCTTGCTTTAGATCCATCACCCCCTGAACTGCCTGATGTGCTGACTGTGTGGCCGATCCAAAGAGCTGCTGTATCCTGTGAGCACCAGCAGCACCACTGCCAGAGGAGCCACGTTTTCAGAGCAGTTTCACTTCGTGTGAATCTTTCTCTTGTTATCTCTAATTTTTAAGAGATTGTTTGTATCTGTCTCCTCCCTGCTACATGTAGATTGTGTGTCAGGGGGCTGACACACAAAAGGCCTCAATCTCTTAAGAGGCTGCCACCAGAACACCTAATAGACTGTCAGTTTGTGCGTTTAAGAGAGACACAGCAAGGTGAGGAATAATGCTTCTAGCAAAAGGATAGTGGGTAGACTAGGGAAAAACTCAGTTCCACTGACAAGGTAACTGGAAGCGTAGTACTTGGAGTAGAGGGGAGATACTGCTGAAGGCATCAGTAATGGGTGAAAAACGGTGCTCAGATTGCACCTTCTAGCAGGAAATAGAGAAAGCATTTATGGGTATAGAGAGAAGCAGGTAAGGAATCAGGTTAGTATTATAATTACATTAAGCTTATTGTCTCCTTTGTAGGATGCACTGTTGTCTCCTCTGTGATGATGATTGTTTGGGTGGTATTTTAAAGCTACATCTGTGTGTGGTACAGGTTTGTGCATGACTGAGCCCTGCAAATTAGTGTCTTGCAGATGTTTTGTGCCACTACAGGTAAGTGCATCTTAAAAACTATACAGGGTATTATTTGGGTTAGGGATTCAGAACTTAATTCCTGTGTCAGCAACATCTTAATTGCCTTGCTCATGGATGAAACGGGGAAGGTTAGAAATTGTAGGAAAAGTTTTGTTCTGCTTTCTGTGAGTGATACACTTGAACATTACCACTATGAAAGCACATTTGCTTTGGTACGTTTCTTTTTCAGTAAGGCCTGTTTTGTTAAAGCTCTGGAATCATTATTTGATCTTCATTTTCCACTTGCCGCATGTGCCACTTCTTCCTGCCTAGAAACTATAAGCAAATATACTTTTTTTTAAATGACTGTAACCATAATTACTTAACTCATACTCTGTTCAAGTGCAGCTTCACCAAAGTGGTGGTTTTCTCTTGGACTGTATGTTTGACTGTTGTTCACTGGTACTAAGAGATTGGTTACATAAATTGCACATTATTACTTCAGCTCTGCTGGCTGACAGACAGCTATCAACAGTTACAAGCAGTGGAAAAGTGTTTCTACCATGAAAAGAAAAGCACTGTTTAATACTAAACGAAAAATTTGTGGGAGGAAAAGTTATCCTCCACTATCTATGGGTACAAACTTTTGTTCATATATGTATAGAAAAGTGAGTAAAAAAGAGTATATACACTCTGTCATGATGTTGAGAATGTGCCACAATTAAATCATATATTGCTTCCTCCTTATACGTATCTTACTTACCTGATGTGACGTTAACAATGCAAAGGTATTCAACTGCAATCTCCCCAATGTGATTTCTGCGTCTCCTCATATCATCATTTGGTATCCAGTTCATTCAAAGTGTGGGGCAGTTAAAAAGCATTTCCAAATTTCATTTTAGAAGATGGAGTACTCCATAGATAATTGTATAGAAAATGCAATATTTAATAGTACAGAAAATGCCATATTTGATCTGCATTTAAAAAATAATATGTTAATACAGGAAGTTTTTAAAGGGTGGCAGTTCCGGAGTTTACAGTCTTCTTGACAGTCTTCTGGTATTTGTATTTTATTTCAAAACCTGGTGGGTTTGAAAAATTTGTGTAGGCTCCCTTTTTAAAAACTGCTTTGTGTCATATTACTGAAAACTTACCTGAAGATTATTTTATTTCTTTGCTGTTTTTTCTCTTGTGCATTTGTGAAGGGGTCAGAATTCTAAAAAAATTGATTCTTTAGTCAGGGTGAAGACTGGTGAACAGTTCATGTCTTGACAATTTGATTTGATGTTACCCAGTAGTTCCATGACATGACTTCTTGCCAAGCTGAAGACTTGTGTGAATTAGCTTTGTTATTTTTATTATTTTTTTTGGTGAGATTTCTCATATTCCTTTACACTATGAAAATAATGATGAATGCATCTTCTAAAAAATACATGTATGCACTTAATATTGTGATCCAAGATGTTTTATATTATGTATTAAATGATAATAAGGGAAATATTGAAGTTTTTTAAGTTGGCATGAGAAAGGACATATAAAGTGAACATTAGTGTTGCTGTAATAGAGAACATTGCTTGCTTTTTTTTTTTTTTAAGATTTCTGTGTTGGATTTGTGTCTCATTACTAGGAAGTCTTTAAGATAACAGGAATTTCGACACCGTAAAAAATCCTGTGGTATGACAATGGAAACTTACTTCTTTACACACTACCTCATTATAGTAGCTTTTTCTAATTACGTCTTGAACCTGTTCACTCATGGATAGTACAACTACCTATAACTCAGTTTAAATGTGCTGGGTACTGTTGCTGTTACTGTGGCGAGCAGTGATTCTGGAAACAGAAAGTGTACATGAATCTCAGACTTAATGCAGGATTAAAGAAGCATGGCAGCTGTTAGAGTTGCTGCTAATATGCAAATGTAAGACGATCTATAGAAATGATAACCTACAGTATTTTTATCTACTATGAACTTTTAACCATTTTCTAGTATTATGTTAATATTCCAAGTAAATATATCCAAACTGATAATTTAGGTTTTCAACCATCTACTTTCCCATTCTGTGTTCAGGACAAGAAGCCTAATAAATTCCAGAATTAATGTTTCAGTGTATTAGGGGAAAATAATATGTAATTAAAATATATTTGTTATATTTTTGTATACAACTCTACAGGGAAAATGCACATCATCTTCTGTACCTGTGCTGCTTCTGTAATGCTAACCATGGATGGTGACCAAGCTTCGTGGTGTCACATCATGCCATCATCCAGCCTAAACCAGGAGCCAGATGCCATGGCAGTAACAAACTGCCCTTGGTCTGTTCTTGCACTACTTGTTACCTGCACTGAGGGGTCTGCATGGGCTCTGAAGAGAGTTTGAGACTTGGAGAGCAGGTGTATTGCCTCAGCTGCAGTGCAGCTTTGTCCAAGCGGCTACAGGACTGTAGAAAAGGTGCTTTTGTTGCAGTGAGGGGTTTGTGGTTGGGAGACAAGCCAGACAAGTCTGGATACAATAATGTCACCCTGTTAACTGCTGCTTGATGTTTATACAATTTTTTTTTTTTTTTTTTTTTTTTTTTTAGAGCTTGTCACTGAAGTGACATGACGGAACTGCAGACAGAAGCTGTTGCTTGGTGTGTTCTCTAATGACTTAAACCCTATTTACAAATGTACCCTAAAATCCTGGCAGAATTTCTTTCCTTTAACTTGGTTGCAAACAGTATTTCTGTACAGATACATGTATGTTAGATCCTAAATATGTGCTTATCAAATAGAAAATCCAGTTTATTCTGTTCTGTGCTTTATCCCTTTTTCTGGCTATCTAGTTCTGTAAAAAGATTTCTGTGCTTGGAGCACTGTTTGGGCTGTGAGCACAGAACATGAATCATGCACTTGAAAGGATTGTTTTTGGATGCGTCTACTGCAAGAAGGCCATTTCAGAAAATGTTTGGCCTCGGGGGAAAAATTTCTAGTAACTTAATTAGCATTCACATGCCACTTCATGGAGTTACTCTAAGCTGTCAAGCCAGTTTGAGTCTCGCTTTATACTGCTATAGATTGATATGTGCTGGAGAGGAAGAGCTGCACATGTTCTCAATAAATGGCATCACTGGTAGGTCCATGGAGCTTGCAGTGAAGTCAAAACTTTAACCAAAAACCCTTCTGCTTTCTTCAAGAAAGATGGAAAGAAGGGGTCTGTTTCTCACTGAGACAGTAAAATACCTTTGCAGTGCTTGGATTCATTCCATGATGATCTTCCGTAGAAACGGGACTGTTTTTTCAAAAATGAGTGGCCCAAAAAAGATGACATTATGAGTCAGGCACTGTCTCTTTCTTCCTCCCTAGCCATGAATGCTGGACCCACTCATGCCTTTGGCTACCTGTTTTGCTGATAACTTGCCAGTTAACAGGTGTCAGGTCCCATGTTGCTGGATGTTATTAAATAAACAGTTTTCCAGATGGTTATAATATTACATCTTTAAATAAAAGTACACAAGCTTAGTGTCAGCATCTTATTTATAGAATGCTTTTGGCTCCTGAACTGCTTGTTGAAATTGTTGTAAGCCATTTGGTCACTGAGAAGTAATTGTGTATTACTGTAGACAACAAGCTGTTTGCATTAATTAGCAATCAAAGCATATTGCCAAATGGGGAATAACATGTCTTTGACATCTCTGCAGATCCTGGTAACTGAAGCAGTGCAAACCCATGGATTCTCCTTTGCTGCATGTTTATAGTATGAACTTCCAGTCCATCTGCCCATATAGCCATCTGTAAAATCACTAGGGCAACAGCTGGTAGAAATCAAATCTAAAGCTGGAGAAACAGCAAAGGGAGGTACAAAGGAGTTTGTAAAAAGACCTTGTCTTTTGCAGTAAAAGTAGCTTTTGTGAACATTTCATGCAGTTTCCAAAAGGGGAAAACTGTGAATGTCATGTCTGTAAACTTTCCCTTTTCACCAGTGAAGGAAGAGATGTACTAAGTGTCATTGGTAACTTGAACCAGCTGTAGGGAAACACAATAATGTGTGATAGAAGGGCAAACCTTCTGAAAATAGCACAGGAAGCTTCCTTACGTGAGGCAATGTATAGACAATGAATGGTACTGATCACATGGAATTAACCTCAGAAAGGATTAAAATCGCACCATTCTCTGACTCTCCCGCTGTATTTCTGGAGGAATTGAAGTTAAATCTATCTGCCTCTGGACAGCAATGACTCCACAGAAGCATGTTTGGATGTAGAAGGTTCCCTTAGCTTGAACAGTTAGATGCGATATCATTTTTAAAAAAAAAATTAAAAATAATTCAAAGAGCATTAAATGACTGGGAAGAACTTTGCAAGATAATCAGGAACTTTGTTCCACGTCGACAAAGAAGAGTTAAGATAAAAATACAGAATTGACACCATAAATAATGCTATAGGGTTTTTTTTCCCCTTTAGGCAGTTAACTTTTTCTTTCTCTTGTAAAATATGAACATTATGTGGTGTCAAGTGCATTCTAGACAGCAACTGTATATGATGTGCACTCAAAAACCACTGAGATTCTTAGTGTTTCTTGTGTAGAGCAGTTTTTCTTCCTCAACAAAGCTTTCTGAAAATGTTCTTATTAGTAGGAAAGTTTCATGTGAAAATTTAGGAGTAAAGAACCTGGAGCAGCCTGGGCCTAGTGGCAAAAACATTCTTATGGAGGGTGGGAGTTGTGAGTTTAAAAGTTTAGAAGTCTAGAGCCTCACACACCTCCTTGCTTGGTAGTCCCAGCTGCGATTTTGTTTGCCGTTTTTTGTCTGATGACCAGAGAAATCTTTGTTTTTTTCAGGATTTGTATGTTCCTAGGAAAAAATAAATATTAACTACATACTACATCCATTTGTTTTTTAAAATCAAATTATCAGCATATAAACTTAAGGTGGCTTTAATAATTATCTTACTGGAACTATGCAAAATAACTGCATGTGTCACTGGGAACTGCTGTCTGCTATGGTGTATTGGAATAATTTTCTTTATGGGTTTTGTAGTGCAAGTGATGACACTAGTTCTGACTTAAGTCCTTTGAAATATTGTGGCATTTAAAATTATTGAATGAATGGCAACTGAGTGCTAAAAGAGTTTGGGGGCCTCTAAAGTAGTTTGGGAGCCATGTTTTGTCGCAGTAGCTACCAGAAGCCAGCCAGAACAGCAGTACACATCTGGACATAGGTGTGCATACTTGTATCTAGCTTGTAAACATGTTTATTTGAAATCAGCTGTGGTTTCTGTCTGTTCTTTTGTGTTGTGTAGAGAGCAAAGACACAATGGGAGGGAGGAAGGAAAACTACATTCAAGTGCAGGTAAGTGCTTTGCATTTTGACTTTTTTTAAGGAATGCATGTATTGGGAAATGCATGTGTTCTTTTATGCTATGGTTAAGAATTAAAAATATTTGCTACTAGAATTGCCAGGTTCTCTGAGTTATTAAGCACAGTATAATGAACCCTTTGCAGAAAATAACTAGAACGTGATCTATGTCTGCAGAGGAAGCAAAGGAGCAAAACACATTAAAAAATAAGTTAATGCAATGCTAAACAACCCTAGTTCTACTGTACAGACATTTATAATTGCACTCATCTTGTTAAGCTGCTCTTCCAGAAGATGCTGCACATTCTATGCAGAAGTACAGTGTGATGATTAGTGTCATTCAAAATGAGGATCTTTCGTATTGAGAGTGTTTCACACATGCATTTAGCATGTGCAGGTAGGGATGTTTTAATGAAGTAAGGTATCTTCTAGGCTGGAACTCTTAACAAACAACTCCCACCAGGGTTTTGGGAATGTGCTTTTGTAGTGTTTCTGAGTTTTGGCTTTTTCTCTCTCCTTTTTTTTTTAAATTATTATTTCGCTAAAATATATTGCTTGCTTTGTTTACTTTTGAAGCGCAGTGCACTGACGTAATCTGTTAGGATCTTAACCACGACTCTAGGGTTACATTGAAGGCCAGGACTACATTCTTGGCTCTTAGCGGCTTGCAAGGGAGGGATATGACTAAACTGATTTTGGAATAACTAAACAAAAGCTAAAGCATCTTCACCAAAAGGTACAAACTCTGCATAACTGGCAAATAAATAACAAGATTCTCCCTTGCTCTGCTGTCTTTCAGGGTAGCATCCCTTCTAGAATGTTTTTCACAACAAGAGAATTTACAGGCCTTAGCTACATGTGACTTTAGTTACAGGTTCAAGACTTGTTACTCTTCATTAGGCAGTGCCTAGGTGAAACTGGTGTCCTGTGTACTCCCTAGAGAAAATGCAACTGTGAGCAGAGGAACAGTGTATGATAACAAAGGACATTTAGTTAGGAGATCATTTAGAGGGGATTTTCTGCCAATAATGCCTACATCTGAAAGATCATGGATTCAGGCAGCCTTCTTGCCTGCTCCAGGAGATGTGCAAAGCCATGTGTGTGCCTGTGAGGGGTAACAGAGTAGCTGATCACCCCCGTGGCTGAAAAATGATAGTAGTAGCTGATAAAAGTGGAAGGCACCAAGGGAGGAGACTGGAGTGGGAAGGGTGGGCAGTTTGGATCTCGGCACTGGCTGAGGCCACGGTGTTGGGAGGAGCCGCTGTATTGGTAGGCTGTCCCTGGATGTGAAGCAGCACTAAGACATTTGCTTCCATGCATAGGTAGTCCAATCAAACCAGCAGTACCGCCATGATACTATAGAGATCTATTCATAAAGACAGGTTGAATTAAGAATGCCACGGCACCTGGAAAGGAAAATTTTCTAAAATGCACGGGACATTTTCAGAATGACTTTATTTAGTCTACTTTTGTTGTTGTTTTGTTTAAAAGATGACCTAAATTAAAAGAAAAAAAAAGAATTCCCCAGCAACCCAAAATACACACATAAAAACCCAAAAAACAAACACCAAGGTGAAATAAATGGATTTTAAAATGCTCCTGAAGTAATAAAAATGAGCTTTACATTTTGGTGAAAGCAAAAGTTTTAGGCTTTGTTTCGCTAAATTTATGATTGTACTCTTTTTTTCTAAAGGCAAGTTTATTTGCATGTAAAGGGGGAAGGTGTGCCTAAGAACGAAGTTGAGCAAGATGCTTGCAGCTTGCCTGGCTTTCATTACTTGTCAGGAGCAAGTGTTGCTCTGTTACTGACTCTGTTAATTTCCTTGTCATGCAGTTCTGCTTTTCCTCAAAAAACTCCTTCAGATATATTTAGATGTCCTCTTGGGTGAAAAGCCACAGAAACAGACAGGAGTGCCCTTGCTAACTCTTACACTGTGGAGCAGGTGCAATTTTTTGAACCTGGTACGATATTTTAATCTTATATCAGCATAGTGTTTTGTTTTGTACTAATCTTCTTGGCATTGTTCCTCAGGCATGAAGATTTTAGCCTTAAACATTTCGTTCAATAGTTGATATATTTCATAAAACCAATGCCTGCATACTTTTGTTCCCCTTTTTTTTTTTTTCTTGTCACACTTTGTTGTGGTGAAAACAATTTATTTGCTGCTCTTGCTAGGATATGTTGGTCTGCAGTGAAAAGATGTCATTCTCAGTGTCTCATTTGATCATCAACACAAGCAGCCATCAACAAAATATTTACATTTTTCAGTGATTATTATGGATGTGGATGCATAAATCAAGGATGCTTTACATTTTATAACCTAAATTGACAAAGAGGAATTGAATCTGAAGCTTTGTTATGACTAGAGAGTGCCAAAACAACTCTGTCAACTCTAAGCATGGTGATAAACATTGGAAACAGCCAAAATCAAGGCTTTGTCCCCTTATTGATTAGTTTTCACTACTTTTCAGTTAGTTCTTGCTCGTACTTTCCATTGATGTTGGGCATAGAAGCATTTGAAGTGTACCAGTTATCTTTATATCTAGACCAACAAAACCTCTCCATGCTCCAGTAATTTTCTAAACAATGTTAAAATGAAATGTTAAAATAGTGGTAGTCTGTTTGTGTTTGGACTTGGTTCTAACTATTTTCTAAATTTCTAGATTGGGTATATTATTAAAGACTTGCTGATGGGCAAAGTTAAATCTGCTTTCAGTTTTCCAACATCATTAAAAAACAGTTTAGCCAATTCATTTTTTAGATCCAGTTTGGCATATTTCTGTAATTTCCAGTAAGTTAGGTCATTTTCTTAATTCTTTTATGCGAGGTCATCTTCCCTCCTAACTACTTTGAGAACTTTAAGACCGAAGGTCTGTTTAGATGTATACTCTACCAGATATTGAGTTACTAGACACTTGTGGGAAATTTTTTGCCTGCCTTTAGACTCTTATATATGCTTTTATAATTATTTCATGTGAACTGAAATACCATATATATTAGTCTTAAAAAATCTTTAAGGATTATTCAGCCACTGTCTCCCACTCGTCAATCCTGTATGCCTAGCAACAAACCAGCTGCCTCTCATAAGCCAGCACAGTGTTTCATTTTGGTGATGGAAATGCTTTCTTACAGTAGAAGAGCAAAGTTTTCAAGCGCAGATGTTTGTGTAATTGTGACACAGTGCAGTAAACACAGACAGTATGGAGTGGCCATCCATGGTTTGTCACATGAATGTGTTGGTCTTGTGGGAGGTATAGAAAAAACAACCTGAGTAAAAGTAACTAATTCTTTTTACACATTGGAACTGCTTTTTTTTTTTTTTTTTAAATTTTACTTCCATTGTTGGTTTTTCAACCTATGTTTTGATGCCCAAGTTCAGAGTGTTGAACATTTTATTTATGCTAAATCATAACAGCAGCTACTTACTTCTGCTGATGGGAAAGCCCAATTAATGTATTTACACTAGTGTTGAATCCATAAGCAATATGTGACTTTGACGCAAGATAGGTCTTACTCAAGTGTGAATTACTCTAGTAATTCTACTCAAGTGCTCTTTCAACTTTATGTAGTTTTGCAGTGGGCTGAGACTTGTCTGGCTTTGGAACAGCGTCGTGGTTGCAGATGTCCTTCTGCATAAATAGATCCCAGCTCTATTTCCTTAAGACATTTTAGTGTTTCTCAGGAACGAATACATGCTATAACCTCCCAGATGTTCTAAAACTTATGCTTTGAGTAAGTGTTATTTTAACACCTCTTCTGAACATGAAACCTTTCCTACACTGGAAACCTAAAACGCAAGTACACGGGATCTGAATCTGGAATTTCTTGGATCCAACTAAATGGCAACACAAAGTGAGCAGTAAATCACAAGTCTCTGAGGGTGACAGGCTTGTATACTACATGAGATGAAGTACTGAACTTTTTTCAGGCTGGTGAGCTTTTTCATTGTGGAGAGCAGGTGGAAAATGTGGCATTTTTTTCTCTGATCACCTTTCACAGGAATAAGAAAACCCCCACCTTTAATCTGATAAGGAGAAATGTTCTTTTTTGGTTTTGAAATGTTCTACATTTGGTTGCACACAGTAACTTAGAAAAATTGCTACAGAGCCAGAATGTCAGGATTTATCTGAAAGTATGTAGAGTTGGTTTCAATATGTTTTTAAAAATAAGAGTTTACATAAAGGCTTCACTATCTTTAGGCAGGAGTGAGTTATAAAAAAATGTCTCCTGTGTCTTTTGGTCGTCTTAATTCCTTTCAATCAGAGCTGTGTTTAGCATGGAAATACTGTGCGCAGTATCAGTGTGCCTAATGTGCGTCTGTTTTATAAAGTGCACCATTCATGAGCCACGTTGAAACCCAAATTGTTCAAGGGTAGAAACACAGAGAGAGATAATATTCTTTAAGCAAATGTAAAATTATTTTGATGTGAGACAATTTCTGGCAGGCTACCTTCTGTCTTTCCTGCAGTAAAATAACAGCTTTTGTCACTTGTTTTTAATTTCAAACTGGCATACTTGGAAGTATCTATTTCAAGGATGAAGGAAAAGTCAGTCAAAAAGAGATTGTTACTTTCCCCAAATCAGTTTGATTTTTGTCATTACAAAGCAATACCTTTACAGAAGATATCTTTCAAAATGAGCCAGCACTGTGACAGATAAGTTATAGCTGGTCTGATTATTCATGCAGATATCAGCAGGTTATTCCAAGAGGGCCTTATTTCATATTGTTAAAGCTGTTCTCTAAAAGAAACAGTAATCTTTTTGATGAGCATGGGGAACAATTTCTTCAATACCAACCCAATTTATTTGGATCCTCTGATTGGTGCTTTCAGCTAGATCTCTAAGCACAATATTAATTATTCATTAAGGTACTTGAAGGAAGAATATTTGCATAGCCACACTGTAAAAATTGATGAGGCTTTGCATATGCACCATAGAAGTAGCTTTCAACCCAGTGCTAAAACTAGACAGGATACTAATAAAATTAAAAAAAAAAAATCTAAAAAGCCAACAATAATTTGAACTTTCTTGTAACCACAGCACATTTATTTTTATAGCACCCACATGTCCTATTGAGAGATCATGAAAATATTCTTCCTACTTCATCTACATGAATAATAATAATAAAAAAAAGACACCTCAAGAACATTTGTATAATAAAAGGTCATAATGGGGGTAATAGTAAAAAAGGAAGAAAGAGGTTTCGTGCGAAGAAAGAGTAAGCCTAGCATTTAATATACTTATCCACTTGGAAACACACAGACTGGTTTTATGGGAAACTGTGTTCTGTCAATATATACATAGGTGAGCTGAGGGTCACCTGGCTACCAGAAGGTTGAGATACTTCTCTTTGTGTGTGCATGTTTAGGTGCAGTTACTTCTAAAAAGGTAAATAAAATTAAAAAAAAAAATCAACCATTCTTGAAAACAGTAAAAAGATCTTGGTGATGTGGAAGGCTGCAAAGTGGCTATATTAGAACTTGGCTGCAGTTCCCACAGCTCTTTTTCAGATGAGTGGACCAAGCTGGAACATGCTTGAGCTTTTAATCTCAAGCTATTTTCATTCACTGTCTCAGCGTCCAGTCACAGTAGCAATGCTCAATTACTCTCTCTGGTTCATACTGGCTAATATGACATCCTTGCTAGTACAGGAGTAAAGAATGTTCCAAGTTCTTAAGCCTAGGGGAATGGTCTCATAAATGCTTTGGTAAGCAGTGAGCTAGAATTGGTTGGTTTGCTAAAAAGCAGGCTTAGCAGCCCCTGAAGTAGATACCTAAAACTCTGATATGAGAGGTGAATTTTTACTCACAGGGGTGTAATACCGTTTGCAGGATCGTCTTTCCAAAGGTGCTGAGGGACATGCAGGAAAAAACTGACCCTTTGCTAACTACTGCTCAAGTTATTCCTTTTGCTAAAGTGATGCGAGATTTTAATTTTGTTGCTGAAGTTCTGCCTTCGCAGTTACTCTGAAGGGATTGTCTTGTGTGTACCTTCCTGGGATCTGACAGGAAGATGATGTTCTGGTCTGTGACCTCACATATATCCTGTAGTCAAAGGGAGCGATGTAATGGAGATGTCCCTTATGTGCCTTACTTCTACATAAAGCCTTATCTTTCAGAGACCCCCTTTTTGTATTGGTATGAACGGAGGTGAGGTGATGCATGCATGAGCCCCAAAGGTTATATAGCTTTCCTGGTTCAGAATTAAAACGCTGCAAATAGATCAAAACCAGCACAGACTCTCTGTGATTTATTACATGTCCACAGCAACTGGTATCTGTGGTTTTACTGAGTCTCAAGATATTGTGCTTTTATTTATAACTAAAGGTCTGAACTACAGAGTCAGGTGAATACATGACTTTCTTGCTTGTTTTTAAACGAGCTAAAATCATCAGGCCTTCATTATAAACTTCAGCCATAGTGATGAAAAGCAGAAAGCAGTTTGTTTTAAAACTTATGATTTTTAAGCCAATGCAGATAGATGCAAGTGGCGTATTGCACCGCATATATAGAAAAAGATTCTTTTACCTGCTTCTGTATGAATTTCTACACATCTCTATGAGGTATAAACTTTTTTTACTGAGAACACAAAATTATACCAGAAGCCTTTTACTAAATATAAGGGATGAAACTAGGGCAATGTTTGCAAAATAACTTCAGTGTTTATGCAGTAAAAAATATTTTAAATTCTATCTTTAATGTTACACCAACACATTTTTAAAAAAATAGTGAATTTTATATACTAAAACAATTTGAAAACTAGACTATAGTACCACAACGATCTCAGGTCAGTTTTAGTACAGTTCTACTGACTGTTACAATGTGTGATTACACCAGAAAACCAATTTTAGTGCAGACCTATAGAGAGACCATTACAATATAAACTGAAATGTTGCCAAATTGGTTATGCTTTCATTATAAATAACTAAATTAAACAGAAAATAATATGCTTAGGTAATGTTATAATTCAGAAGAAAACTCAGAAATTAAAGTAGTTCCTAATTGAGTGCCACAGGGCTTTTAAACTCAACTTTGTCATATCTCAGGAATTGCAAAGCAAATATATTTGATGATGCATTGATGATGCAAGGTTTGGAAACTTCTTAATATGCCGAGATACAAAGTATCAGAGGCCAGATGCTGCAGCAGGTCAACTTTAATTTCAAGTGGTCTTGCTTTTGTACATTAGACTAAAGTTTTCAGTCCCACGGAAGGAATTTGGATGTTCGATTTGCATTGTAAGTAAGGGCGATCCAGCATCCCAATCCATTGAGAGTGTTTAAAAATATTATAATCTTATCTCAAAATCTCTTTTACTTTGTTTTTACCTTTAACAGTTCTAGACACAACCTAAGTATTATTAAAATGTCCTTTAAACTGAACCTGACAATATTGGGATTCCATTTCAAAACAAGGGCAGAATATAATTGAAGTCATTAGGAGAGAGAGACTGACGTAATGAATGTTAGAAAAGGCATATATATTAGTACGAGTCTTACGCTAGAATCAGAAGGCACCTAACAATGCAATTGGAAAAATGCAGTGCTCCATTATAAGAGAATATTAATTTCATCAGTATTCATAACATATGCTGATATTCTATCAGTGTAATGCTGCCGTAAGCATCAGCCCATTTGCATGCAGACCAATACTCTCTTTAATAGGAAAATAAATGAGGAGTAAGGCCTGATATGGGAAATGTTTCAGACTATTTCCTTACATTCAAAATTCAGCAGTTGGTATGATTGCTGATTTCCAAATTTTAAAGAAATAACCATGAGATGAATTAAGTAACCACGAATGAAATAAAAATATATATTTCAAGGGAGTTTTGATAATGGTTTGGGATTTCATTTGCATGCAGTATTAGACCTCAAAGTTGGTTTTGCATGTCTTCTCCTTTTCTTTTCCCCTTTCCTTTTCCCTTCTCCTTTCTTTCACTATATTCTTTAGAAAACATGCCCTGCAAGATTTCCATCTTGCAAACAAACTAAAATATCCAAAATGTCTTGGATTGCCTCTCGTTTGGTTGGACATTTTAAGCTGAGTTTACCTCTCTGATCCACATTGATCAAAGCATGCAAACCTGCTGTATTTCTGTTGCTTGTACAGACCCTACTGGCTAAGTGTCTATGTTTCTCTTAGAACATTCTTCATCCTTAATTTGGTTTTTTTGTGGATTTTTTGTGACTAAAATTTACAGATATCTTTGTGTGCCAGTATATTAGGGTGCAGTCACCCTTAGCTTTTACTCAGTCAACACTTTAAGATTAACTACCTGTAGTTCAAGGCTGTGCTGATTAGACTTTGGTTGCTAAGACTTTCTAATAGCATACTTCAAAATTCAAGCTGAGCTTAACCTGCATGGTTGATTTCAGCTTTTGAAAGAGCTACAACCTCTACAGCTGAAATTGAATCTGACATCAAAAGTCATCCAGGTGCCCATTAGGTAATAGAAATGTGTGCAAGTTTACCGGTGAGCGAAAGATGTATGTGTGCATACAAATGCTGCAGATCTATCCTTTAGCTTTAATAAAATCGTGTCTTAGAACAAAATCCACCACAAGTATCTAAAGACGTGTCTGTAATAGTAGCGATCAGCAATTTCAGTGTTCCTTTTTGACTGACAGAAACATTTATAAAACTGGTATAATTTACCAGAGAAAAGGAATCAGTATGATTTTATGTATTGTTCATTTCACTTAATAGAGTGCACCCAAAGGGTGGTAGCTCAGTTGAACACATGATATTATCCTTTAGCAAGATATCTTTTTGTTTTTTAAATAATTCACGTTCTGTTGAGATTGTGTCTATTTGTTTTAGTATGTGTTTTCCTTAGAAAGATTAAGTAGCTAGCTTTTTTTTGAACTGATAAACTAATGATTGTATATATGGAATTAAAGAGTTTTAAATTCTTTCATCGGTACAGGCAAAAGAGTATGATTTGACATGAAGATCGTTTGACTATTTCTGTACAATTCTATATTGTATCTCCAAAGCCTACACTCAAAACTGGGACCTCAGAAGTGGGAATCTCCACATAGATGGAAATAATGTGAATGTTGGAGCATCCTCATGTTTTATAGTTGTGGTTTGGTGAAATGTCAGTGTACAGAAGGGTAGACATCCTGCATGAAGCATTCCTGGAGCAGGACAGTATCAAGCTCGTCTCCATCAATAGTAAAACCATAATTGATATATATTACTGCTGCTTTATTCTATAATTAATTTTACTGCTGCCAAATGTCAATATGAACCCTAGCCCCAGATATGCATCAATTTTAAATTCTTATTTAAATCTAACTTTCTCTGAATCTGTATTGTCTCCTTGACTGATCTGACATAACTACCAAATATGGCTCAAAAGTTTGTTTAAAAGTATTACACTTTGATTTGAGAAAGAACATGTGAAACTTTAGGAGGAAGTACCTGCACTGAGCAGATTTCCTCTTAAACAGTAAGCTTTTCATTAAAATAAACCTGGAGGTAAATATGTCCGGGCAGCCTGTACTTTGCAATTTCCACTAAGGATATCGTAGTCATCATAATTAACAAACATTTAGTAACTGAAGACTGAGGAATTAACCTCTGCAAATAGCATGGCACATTTTCAGATAAGTGCTTGGGACTTGCTGGAAAAAAGTTAAAGGTGAAAATAGTCTAGCCTGCAGCTAGAACGGTCACTGTTCCATTATAAATGACCTACACTTTCAAAACTACCCTAGTTTTCCTTTCTCTTGGCAGAAGCTGAAGACCACCACCCATTAGCTAACTGAATGTTCAAGAGAGCTTGGTTGTGATCTTTTAAATGAGTTTCTTCATCAGAAGAATCTGAGTTACATGCTGAAGCGTGTTCCCCTAATAACTTTGTACAGTTGTGCTGGTATGGTGGTCTCTGCTGTTGCCTGAGTCTATCTTGTTTCCAAAGCCAGCTCTGCTTTGGAACTTTCAGATAACATTTTCGTGGCCAATTGGCTTTATGCCATAATGCAGTATCAAGTTATATAGGTTAATTATTTTCTGCATTTATTGTTATTGCTTTACGACGAGTACTTATCAGTATTTAAACAGAAGGAACTTAAAAAGACACAGTGCAGTTAGGAGTCAAAATACAGGTGGGAAGGAGAGGATCTTCAGGAAAGGTTCTCTTGTTTGTAGTTCTGACTAGTACTCCCAGATAGAATTAATCTAAAAGTTACCTCTTAATTAATGCTGCTGACTTGAAGACTGTCTTTTCAGTTTGGTAGACATGCAGCATGATGGTGTTTCAAGGGATTATTTTACTGGTTCTCTGCAATGGTTAAGATAGTGTCAGCACTTCTATTACATATTCTTCTCTCCATGCTCCCTTTACAAGTATGCTATCAGGTACTATTGCAGTGTTTCTCTGTCAGGATCATTGTAATCTCCACAAGATGAGGGTTGTGTACTTTCAAAGGTTACAGGACTCTCAGATTGTATATATATCTCTCAAGCCACTAATGCTGACATAGGTTAATTTTTTAGCTGCTCTGGGAGATTTTTTGCTATTCCTTAAATCCATTTTATTCAAGCAAAATGGCCATGATTATGATCTTACTGAGCTGCTGTGCATTAGAAGGCATTATGGGGAACCAGACAGGAATTAGGAACAGTTTAATGAATTTAACAATATCAGTTTACTGTTAAAATAGTGAAATCCAAATGGAAATCATGTATGCTGTGCATTTTGCAACATGTATATATTATCTTTAAAAAATTATATGTGAGTTGAAATTAATGAATAATTAGAAAAAGAGGATTTTTTTTTTAATATGAAGACAGCTCATTGGCATTTAGTTTACTGTCATTTATCTTTAAAAGTCTTTCTATAAAATATTTTGAGGTTTATCATTTCCGGTCTTTTTTGTCGAAGCTGTTTAATGTTCTATGAGTTAATAATCCCTGGAGTCAGGTATTCACTCACCTGCAGCATAATTGAACTCCCTAAAAGTTTGCACTTCTCACTGTGGTTCAATAAATATCTTATTAACCTCATCCTTTGGATTTGGTATCTGTTTCCAGCATCAAAAGAAAGGAACTTTTATTCTGCAGGTTTTGGAAATAAGGAAAACACAGGAAGTGAGTTGCAAAAGGTCTGCCTGCCCTAATGGATTTGTCCCTACAGGGAAGTTGGATGGTGAACACCGTAACCTAAAAGTACCGTTGTTGGTCCGCGGCATGGGAGGAGCAATCAGCAGCTTAGTATTGAGCAGCCTCAAGCACTCAGTGCTTGTTCAGTGGCTGAAATTTAAAGGACTTTATTGGCAGAAGCTGAAGTGAGGTCAGCATGCCTCCAGGGCCTGACAAGGGTGTCAAGGGACTAAGTTCTGCTTTTGCGCCTTAACAGTATAGCTGATGGTACAGAATGTCTCTCTGTAACGTAATGTGATTAGCTGGTAGTGGAAATGTCTCTAAGTTTATAGCGCTTTGTCAGGATTTGGTGGACATGATGCTGTGTTGTGAGGTTTTTTTTGTTTTCCTCCAGTAACTTCTCCTAGTGCTTCATATCCGAGCGTGGTATCTGTTGTGGTGCCAGGAGACATTTTATTTCCAGATTCTGTGTAAATGTTTCTGGAAATATATTTTGCCAAAGGCAGTAATTAACGTATTCCGGCATTCTACTGCATGCATCAGCGAACTGAAATATTTTGCTGTATTCACTTCCCTGATATAATGGGTCTTTCCAAACCCCCTGAAGGATGGTTAGAATAGCTGCCTTTGATTCTGGTTCTCCGTACTAGTCCTTACTAGACTGACTATGTGTATCAGTACTGCCTCCTCCTGGAGGAATTTAATCTGAGCTAGAGGAAAGGCACACACATAAACAAGTAACCTTGGGAGAAGCCAAGGAGTGACTGTGTGTGATAACATATCATTGCCTCCCTGCCTTCTAAATGTGAAGAAATGTGTGTGTGAGGAGTAAGCTCACCCTCCTTTTTTTTTTTTTCTTTCTTTTTTTTTTTTTAGTGTGAAAGAATATTCACAAGTATTAAGCAGTAAATGTGCTTTACATTCATTTTTAGCTTAATCTGCAGTTTCTTGTCCATATGTCCACACCAACAATTGCATATTGTTTACTGATGGTCTTAAAATTACCCAGAGAAAAGAATTCATATTATAAATAGAACCATGTATAGAAGGTGTTTTCTCTCTCCTCGTGCAGAATGCATTCTGCATTGGGAATTCTGAGAAAAGTATATGGGATCTGAACTGGATCCGGGGAACTCAGACACAAACCTAACCAAGAAAAGAAATAGTTAAAGCATAACAATGCTCCTAGCCTGTTTCTGTTCCAAGAAAAAATTGTTTTAAAGTAATTTCTGGGTACTTGACTTTGTAGCTTTACTAATGTTCTTTCTTTTGTATAGTTTAGTATATTTCGCTTGCCTAGAAAAAATATTATGATAGTCTTTGATTGTCCATGTATTACAGTGAAAAATGTGGGGGCACAATGTCATATTTTTACATTCATCATTTGCCTTAATGCTCCTCTGTCTGATCCTGCATTAGTCAATTTAAGACTGTGTTGCCAGTGAGACAGGAAATCCTTTTCTGTCCTCTCCACCATCTATATCTCTGTCTGCAGACTCCTGTCTACTTCCCTTGCGCGAGTATTAATATTTGTATGGCTGCTCAGTGTGTCAAATCAGCACTCTGACAGATGGGTTTTTTCTTATTTGATTTTTGGACTGACGCAGTCAGGTATGATGCTGCACCCTGAATGATCTGTATTCAAGTAAGAGTTAAAATTTGTCTTTAACCCAGCCGCAGTTACTAGCTACTAGATACGAGCGTTGGTCAGCAATCTTCCTCTCCCTCCTAGGTGGGCAGGTTTTAAAGGAAGTAGCCCAAGGAAAGCAACAAGAAGGAGGCATAGAAATCTAATCTGGGTAAAACAGGCAGAGAGTTTTTAAAATGGAGGGTGCTGGCAGAAAGGACAGCCTGGTTCCTGAGTTACAGGTGAGGAATCCGTCTCTGAGACTTTACAACCAAGACTTCACAACTAAGATCAGTGACAAAATTGAGCTGCTGGTTCCTCGGGATTGTTTGTACAGTTAAAGTGCTGTGATAATTGGGAGCAGTCCCTGTTTTGCTGCCTATTTCTGCAGCATTTGATACATACAGCCATGGATTCCTTCTATCCCATCTCGGCTGTGTGGCCAGAAAAAGTAGTTCTCATTGTGTTGAATACGAGTACTTATAATAGACACATTCATTGCCAGGATATCTGAATGCTTCGTCTCTGGTCTTATTTTCTATTCTTGCTTGGCTACAGATAAAAGACGAAACACTGTTTATGAAGTTTAACTTTCCTCCTTAGAATGCTCTGACTTCCAGAGTAATACATTATTCTAGTGTGTGCTTTGATTGAGCAATGAATGTGGGTAGAATGAGTTAAGAGGGAGGTTTCCCTTCATCCTGCAGCTGGAACTATGGCTTTTCATTACCTTGGGAATCTCCCTGTGGTAGGAAAAAATGGTATTACTGATGGACTGCTAATGTCTTTGGCCACGTGGATGTGGGCAACACACAGAAACGTAAACATTTTCTTAACAACCTGATCATACCTTTAAAGAGTGCTCTTTGCTGTTAAGACATACAAACCTAATGTTTCCCTATAAATAAATGAAGAAAACATTTTTAATATATTTCTGTATAACATGTTTAGCACTATTTGCTTACAGACAATGTTTTATGATTTACATGTAGTTAGGAGATATAGTATCTGCATGAAATCTATATGATTAATTGAAGTTGTGTGTCTCCAAGTATCTTTAGGGGTGCATCTTCCTGTGCATCAGTTGGTATGTTTTCTTCATTCATAATACGGAGGTATTTCAGTCGTGTGATCAAAATTTGCTGAGCGGTGGTTTATAGCAGACAATTAACAGCTGTTAAATAGGATTATTGTAGGCTGTTACATTCACATAGCATCGATTCAAATGCTAATTTCACTCAATTTATTGCTCATAAGGTCAAGTGACTGCCAGGTACATGGTGCTAGTGATAAATGACAAAATACATCTGAAAATAATATAACCTATTTAAAATACATATCATTATATTTTATGGCCTGGTTTGCAGCTCCTTGACAGACCTAGCCCTACAGAATTGTGAAAAAATGACGTGTCCTAGTGTTTGTTTGTCTGTGATTATAAATATGATTTTAGTAATGAAAACAAATAATGGTTTTCACCTTTTGATTGTTTCACTTCTTGAAGAATGCTATTCATGCTGGGAGATACATTAGAATAAGAGTAAACTTTGAGTGACATGCTGTGTCTGAATTTTAAACTGCAGTTTAAAATTCGAAGTACAGCATTTTCATGCAAAGCTAACTATCATTTAGAATCGTAGAATAGTTCGGGTAGGAAAGGACTTTCAAAGGTCAGTTAGTCCACCCTTGCAATGAGCAGGGACATCTTCAACCAGGTCAGGTTGCTCAGAGCCCCATCCAGCCTGGCCTTGAATGTCTCCAGGGATGGGGCATCCACCACCACCTCTCTGGGCAACCTGGGCCAGTGTTTCACCACCCTCATTGTAAAAAATCTCCTCCTCATGCCGAGCTTGAATCTCCTCTCTTTTAGTTTAAAACCATTACCCCTTGTCCTGTCGTAACGTGCCCTGCTAAAAAGTCTGTCCCGTTCTTTCTTACAGGTTCCTTTTAAGTACCGAAAGGCTGCAATAAGGTCTCTCTGGAGCCTTCTCTTCTCCAGGCTGAACAACCCCAAATCTCTCAGCCTGTCCTCATAGGAAAGGAATTCCATCCCCCTGATCATCTCCTCTGGACCTCTTGCCCTCCTCTGGTCCCTCTCCAACAGGTCCACGTCTTTCCTGTACTGAGGGCTCCAGAGCTGGATGCAGAACTGCAGGTGGAGTCTCACCACAGTGGAGTTGAGGGGCAGAATCACCTCCCCCAACATGCTGGCCATGCTCCTTTTGATGCAGCCCAGGATACAACTGGCCTTCTGGGCTGCAAGTGCACATTGCCAGCTCATGTCGAATCTCTCATTCCCCAGTTCCCCCAAGTCCTCAGCAAGGCTGCTCTCAATCCCTTCATCCCCCAGCCTGTATTGATACTGGGTGTTGTCCTGAGCCAGGTGCGGGACCTTGCACTTGGCCTTGTTGAACCTCATGAGGTTCACATGGGCCCACTTCTCGAGCTTTCCTTCCCTCTATGAAACCTTTAGAATCATAGAATCGTTTTGGTTGGAAGGAGAGCTGCAAGATCAAGTCCAGCTGTTAACCTAACACTGGCACTAAACCATGTCCTTAAGAACCTCATCTAGATGTCTTTTAAACCCCTCCAGGGATGGTGATTCCACCGCTTCCCTGGGCAGCCTGTTCCAATGCCTGACAACCCTTTCTATGAAGAAATTTTTCCTAACGTCCAATCTAAACCTCCCCTGGTGCAACTTGAAGCCATTTCCACTCATCCAACAGTACATGCTTTGCTCTTTTCAGGTGAACTTTTCTAAGCTTTGCTGTTGGGACGATATTGTCAGGGGAAGGCAAAATTCTCCTTCTCATCCGTTGCTGTATAGTTCCACTTTCAGCCTTTGGCCAGCAGAAACACTCATATGTATTGGTTCAATCTGACAGGAAAATAATGCCTTAGGCACTTCTGTTGAAATAGGTGCCTGCCTTAGGTCTCTCTGCAGCCACAAGGCAGTCAAGAAGAACGTATAGTGGTTGGACATGGGGATTGCTGTTTTGGAACTGTACAGGCTTCTGCTGCCCCTCTGAACCAGCTGGAAAGCTATACCCTTTAGCTGTGATTTCTCATTAAGTTTTGATTTTTCTTTACAGCCAGTATATATGGTCCCTTGGTACTCACACTAAGATCTTGGTAATTGTTCTTTGAATGCTTCTATAATACACAGAGGAGTACTGGATATTTTAAAGGAGAGTTTGCTAAGCTTATGCAGAAATATTATGTATAAACAATTCTTATTCTTGCCTCTAATGTGCATGAAGGCAGTAAAATACTTTTGAAACGTATTTCTCTTAGGTTCAACTTCTGTGCTGTTGTCTCTGATAAATTTCTACATTTACAGGTTAGTTAATACTGTCAAATATTGCATGACGAGAATTTTAACTATTCTCTGATTAGGAATGAAAGGAAGGAAGAAAAAAAGATTGCCTTGAACTTTCAGTTTTACTGTTGTCTCACAATGTCTATGGGGAAAATTATCTTTCCTATTTAAGCAGGCAAACAAAAATGTATGTATAAAATAATAAGCTTACTGTTACTGCATTGAAATACTATAATAAGTTATAGTATATGTTCTATTAAATCTAATTCTTCTCATTAGCAACTTGTAAGGTATGTATTAGGTGTTCTATAGTTAAAGTTCAGGCTTGGCTTTCTAACTAAATCCTTGACAATAGTTATAGTAAGTGAAAATATTAAACCTAATTTTATTTTCAATAGTTTTGTATTGCCCAGAGACTCACAAAACTAGAGCAATATTCTTTCAGGTAATGCTTCTCAGATTCTTCCTAAGTTTTATTTAAGTGGCTCACAACAGGGGAAATTAAAAGCTTATCTCGATGCATAAAATAGTAATAAAAATTGAATGAAGTATTACTGGAAAGTGTCAGACATCTCCAGTTTGAGTAAGTGTAGTCAATCATGTCAGCATGACATTTTCTTCACCACGTAGGCAGCAATGTGTTATTCTTAATTACATCCAGATTTGTAACACAGAAAAATTAATGACTAAGGGATTAGAGCTGCTATTTGATGCTCAGAAAGTCTTATTAGGATAAAGGGTTTAAGATCTTGTTTTCATATGGGCCAAGATTTATTGTGGTCTTGTGCCAGTACACCTTATACTTGTGTTGCAAACTGTTCATCTATTTCTAATATAATGGTAAAGTAAAATGCATTTTGTGGGCTTTCAACAGTAGAAAAACTGAAACATAAGCGATGATAAATGTGTGGCTGTCTGATTATAACTACTATAAAAGGAACTTGTTCAATGTAAAATTTTGCAGAAATAAATTTTAGTTCTCACTTGCTCTGCAGCGTAACAAGCAGTTATGTTAAATAAAAATTATTTTAAAGTAGCCTGTGGTTTAAAGGGCATAAATAATCATATTTTAGGATTGTACCACTTGTTAGGCACAAGAGGTGGGTAAATTGTCATTAAACCAACAATATTCTGATAAATTAAGCCTGTCTTCTATTCATGAAATATCCAAAAGTAGACTTTGATTTTGATTGTTTGTATTAATTTGAAAAACACTTTATTTCCTCTGTGGATTGATTGTTAGGTATTCGCTTTATTTAGAAGCTACTTTTTATTTATAACAAGTGACCAGTTTTGGTAAGGCTCACTTATTTTCCTGCATAAAAAATGTTTGGGAACTGACCAGAAGACTTAAAGATAACCCCTATATTTATTGTAGTCTTGCTGTTGGCTCTGCATGGCTTATTAATGTTCCCATTGAAGTCATCTGAACTTTTGTTTAAGAGAAATCCTTGAAAACAGAGCCACCATGGGAGTGGCTTACAGCATGTTCCAATTGTCTCTGGAGATGATGAAAGTGCTAGAGACCTTAGGCAAAGTCTGTGTCTAGAGGAGTACCACATGGTATCGAACCCATCTTGACATAGGCAAAAATAGCTGTTTTGTGGAATACAGTTTATATTCTTGTGCCTTTTTTTCATTTTTTTTTAGCCACAGTTGTTTTTTGAGCTCAGTGCAAAATTCTAATGAAAACTTTGAGGGACTAGAGCCTGCCTTCAGATACTTGTGTGTGGGTCACATTGACTTTGTAGTCTTTTGAAATTCTAGCCTTTCTTAATGTGCAAATCAGACTTTATTACTGAGATAGGTAGATAAGCTCTAGCCGCAAAGACTTGGACAGAAAATATTGTATGCTTTTGCTCCATAAAAAGCTCTAAAACCTTTTTGAACCAGTCGAGAAACTAATAAATACAGCTCCACAAAACTTTAGCTGCCTCTTCAATCTGCAAGCAAAGATACCTTTCACTCAAACAAGTAATATAGGTACAGTCCAAATAAGCTTATACTCAGTATTAGATTGCATGACTGCTAAGAGCTATGCCATAGGCAAACCAGGGGTGTGTGAGGAAGTTGTCTTTTGATCTTAACGCTAATCAGAACTGCAGCAATATGGTCCTGTCAGCATTAACTATAGGTGTAATGAGAAATGTTCCACTGTATGTGTTTGCATTAGGTGGTGTATGGCACAGCACATTGTGAAAATAACAATTAAAAATACTCTAAGAGAATAAAGGCAGAGTGGAAGAACAATGCTGGCAGTTGAGGGCAGAGAGAAAGCAACCAGAAATCCAGATTCATGCTTATGCTTTGACCTGTCTAATTTGAAAACAAACAAACCAACATCATTTTTAATATGTAATTAGTGGGAATGATTAGTGTTTTTCCTTTACTTGGAAACGTATGATTAAAACTTGTTAGGACAGTGATTATTTTCATTACATGTTTTTACATATCTGACAAAAAGACAGGGTCATACTACTGTAATCTCAAAATTAGAAGACATTCTTTGTTAGAGATGCTGAACAGAATCCTTGAAAGAATGCATGTTGCCTGTTATACTGGTATCTGGCAGAGTAAAGATTAAGGATGAAATTCCAACTCAGTTGACTTCATTGTCAAAACTCCTGATGACTTCAAGGTGGCCAAGATTTCAGTTTGTATATTTTAGAAGTGTCCTGAAGAACACTTCAGACTGCTATCACAAAATTAATACTGGAGTTCATATGTGCTGTTGATGAAGGAAGGCTGGAGATGACACAACTTTTATTTGCATTTATGTGATAAAAGTTCATATTGTGTAGATGAGTAATTACTGGGATTAATCAATGTATCTTTGTTCCTTATACAAGTGGTTCTTTTTCTGTGCATGGGAAAGTGTTCAGAATTCAAAATAGAAGTGAAATTAAATAAAAAAGGACATGATATGGCTGCAATCATAGAAAAAGCACACTGTAATTTATGAGCTAAGCATCTCTGTGCCAAGTTGTGAGCCATTTGTATCGATATTCATGAATGAAGTGGAATTGATATGGCAGTATAACAAATGTGTAATATACATGTTGAGGCTCATGCTTATTTTAGACATGGTGAATAAGAAATAATAGAGTAGTAAAAATGTATATTTTCTTGTCTGAAGAATTTTAGAATAAGAATATTTGTGAGTTTGTCTGATTTTACGGTGTCTAGGCATGTTGGATAAGGTGGAGAGATTTTGTTTCAGAAGACTTTCCTCTTTACCAGAAATTATTATAAAGACCAAACAACAGGCAGCTACCACCAATATGACCAGAAAGTCTTGTCAATATTCTTTATTTATTGTATCTATGGCTCTTGTTACACCATGCATAGGTACGTAGGGACAAGTCTCTATTCATGCACATGTTGCGTATCCAGACTATGGCCCTAGTTGGGTTGTGCATCACTATACAGTAAAAATGCGGTTCATTCCCAGTGCTTTGGACATTGTGTTCAGGATCGTCGCAAGCTGAAACCATGTAGCATCTGTTGGTACTGTAATCACTCAAATTGCTCCTAAGCAAAGATAGATATAACCGTAGAACACGAAGCTTTAAACTTCTCTTTCCCCAGTTGGTTTTTAGAAACAACATGCTTAATGTAAAGCAACAAGGCTATATATCACTTTAATTTTAAACAATTGCTCAGAGATGTCTGAATGACCTCTGACCAACCCTTTAACTGGTTTTTGAAAGATTAAGCAGAAACCAGGTTTGAATTTGAACTACTAGCTACCATCTCATAAGCCTTTGGTAACACTATAACAACACAGAGAGATAATAGAAAACCAAGAGTTGAAAACAAAAAGAATGCACTGAAACAAGGGAAACATATAATTTGTAAGTAGCATTATGCATTTTTCTCTCTTCTTTCTTGATCTATTTACTCGCAATAAAGCAAATGGCATATGAAAGGATCGGCAGTGATTCATACAGCGTTGTACACAGCTGACTTGGGGGTGCTGGATGATGTATTCGCTATTTATGTCGTCAACAGGCAGTTCTAGGAAGCTTCTAAGGTGGTTAAGAGACAAAAAATGATTTGCCTTTTCACTAATGACAACCGGTGTCCTATGTAGCAGCTTCAGAGCTCAGGCAAATGGACTGATCTCATTCGTTCCTTTCTAAGTCTTAATATTAGGTTTTCTGGAAAGTATTAATTATTCTTCTGCAGTAATACCCTGGAAAAAATAAACTGAAAGACGTATTAAAATAACTCTGTTAATGTTAGAAATAGGCAAAAAATGAAAGTCAGGAGAGGTTGGCAGTTCAGATGGCAGCACGAAAGGACTAAACAAAAATCCTGGCTCCAAATTCTTTCAAACTTTACAAAATCCAGATCCAAATACTATGATTCAAACCAGTCTTTAGTCAGCTGCATAATTGCTCAAAAAACCAAGACAAGTCTAGAAATAAATGTCTGTAGAAAAAACCCAAACCAAACAAATCCATAACATTTATTTATATTTCTCCAGTGAAGTTGTGAAGTAGAAGTATTTAGTTATGATGTCTGTAAATTTTTAAAATTCAAACTTTCAATGTTCTCATATGAATTAATTTTTTTTTTTTGCTTTAAGTGTATCGAATTATACTACAGGTAGTAATTTTTTGCTATTTTGTCCAATTTACATCTTTGTAACAACTGAAAGCTAATCTACTGCTTTTAGAGAGTGCCAGGCAGACAAATAAATTAAAGGCTTCTTTTTTCAAAGGTGAAGAATTGAAAAATGGCAAAATAAGGAAAAAGAAAAAAAGATAAGTTTTAATTTTTGGTAAGTTCAATGAAGCCTTTTGATCAGATCTAGTCAGATCATTGATCTTTGTTAGTTATTGCTTTTAAGCACTAGAAATAAAAAAGCTTGCCCTTGTGTCTTGGGAAAAGAAAATCACCCTCAAGAATTTTTGTGCATCACTCTTGTTCGGGTAGGTGAAATAGCTTCTTTTTGTTATTTTACCTGCTTGTATTTCAGTCTTCTCCGATAGGTTTATGAAATGCAGTATGAGTGATAGTTAGCTGGTAAAAAATAAAAACGGAAAGGCCTAAACCTTGCTTTAAATCTTGATAACTCAGAAATTTCTCTGTCCCAAAATAGTCAGTGGCAAAGCATCAATACTTTATTAGGCGAGTAGTATTGTGCTACAGACCTCTTCTGAAATTAAAAAAGTTATTTGCGGAAGATCAGTGTACTTATTGCAAAAACAAAAAAGTAACTGAAAACTCACAATTGCTTAAGATTCAGACTCAAATTGATAGCTTATTTAAAAGTAAATAGATTTACTAAACAATGGAATGTCCTCTTTTCTGAATGAAATGCTTTATTTTGGAAAAATTGAAAGCATTACAACTTTTTTTAAAGACTTCACAAGCATTTGTAGCGGAAATGACTTAAATTTCCCCAGAAGTGAAAATTGTGGTAAGGAAAAATGGAACAGGGGCTTTTTATTATCCTAAACCTCATCAGAAGTTCTTCTTAAGAATAAAAAGGCACAATGCTGTAGTCAACATGAAATTGTTTCTCTTCTAAAACCTACAAGTTTCCTTGCTAGCTTAGGGTGAGCTGATTTTTCTATTTGTATGTCTGAAAGATGGGGATTCACCCTTGAAACTGAAAGCTCATAATTGTGAAGTTCTCTCCTTTGTGTGCTCTTGCTCATCTTAGGCCACTTGTTTGTCTGTGGGTTACAGGTGAGTTCTTCAAGAGCACGGGAAACCTTTCAGTGATGTTTTTCCTTTCAGAAATTAATTCTCTTCAAAGCGTCTTGGGATGTCGCCCTGTTCCGTCCACCTGGGAAAACACAGAACACAATCTGACAACTAATTTCCACAGCAAATTATGTGTCTGCTGATCTGCATTGCATATTGGAAGGAGACTGCACGAGATTCTGCCCTTTAGGTGGATTGAAATGATCTTTAATTTTTATCTATTTATTTATTTATTTTATTTTGCTGCCGTGCAATGATAGACCTTGTCTCTTAAATGAGGAAATGCTGGTTCCTGTCCAAAAATTTAAGGCAACATATGTGTATTTCCTGCAAGGAAAGTTGATATTAGCTCATTAGCATCTTTCACAGCTGAAATAACACCGTGAGCCAATGTGAATCAAATGTTCCCAGGGGGCTAATTTCCTCCCACTGATTGGAGAATGATGAAAACAAAGAATGAGAGGTCAGCCTGTGTGTAATTTCAAAAAGTGCCCTATTGATGGGGAAAACATCTGAGATCAAAAGACCATTATCCAAGTGTAATCCATACTGACCTAATTTGTGATAAACAGTGAAATCAACCATTATCATAATATTACCATTCATTATTATTATGCATCTGATAATTTTCCCATGTGGCCTTTCTTTACACTCTACACAAAATCCATATTTGTATTGTTACACTTCTACAGAAAATTGAGTTCATGAACATCTTACCTGGCAGTTGTTTTGCAGCCAAACTGACAATATCCACCATCACCAATGCAGATTCACAACTGTTGGGTTACCTGGCTGATAAACATTAGAGACTCTTCATGTTTCAGGTTCCCAAATAGATTTCTTCCTTGTAAAGGCCAGACCCTCTCTACCATACTGCATTTTTGGGACAGTTCCTTAGCTGCTCAAATGCCTCTGAAAAAAGAAGAAAAAAAAAAAAAAAGAAATTGAAGACTAAAATTCAGTACAACAGATGCACAAATGAATGTTGAGACGAATATAGCGTGGGCTCAGACGTTAACTGTCATCACTCCCCATTGCATTTTTGTCTGTTCCATGTGCTGTGCACCTGTGGCTTGCAGACAATGGATTTGATTGCACTAGAGAAAACTGGTAGTCCAGTTAAAGCTGCTGCTGCCTATTGTTGTGGCTTTGTTCTCTCCTGTGAGCTCTTTGCATGCTTTTCTCCTATTTTTTTCTTTTTATTTTTACGGTACCTTTGTATGGTCTTTTAATTATTATACTAGTACCCTTTGTTGCTGCTTTTGAGATACTATAAATGTAGCGAAGGAAAAAAATGTGGTTAAATGAAGGCATTGTAGATTGTAGACAAAAGAAAATAGACATTCAGCAATCTTTGAAGTACACAGAAATAGGACATGTGTTGTAGTGTCTTAAGACCACCAGGTGGTAGAAATGAATTAACTGCAGACTATCCTTCCCTCCAGATCCTATCATCAAAATTAAATCAACACCTGCACTAAATAAAATTGAGCCGAACCTGCATGAATATTAAATTCTGAGCTTGATTTACTGCTAAGTTACTTCAGTTTTATGCTGGCATAAATTCTGTTTAAAGTTACATGGTTATGAATTCGGAGTAATGTGGTTGTGAATCAGATTGTCCAGATTCTTTCCTATGATGTCAGGTCTTGTTTCGCAGTATCAATACAGGTTCCACTTTATGTCCTTTTTCATAGAACATAGTGCTAGAGATGTACTGAAGACTCTATGATTTGTGAAAAATGTGGGGTTTTTATGACATCTCCCATTGCTTTGTTTCACAAGATTTCACAATGCTTTGTTTCACAAGATTTTTCAGTTTCGTAATGGCTTGTCAAGTCTAGGAGATGCACAATTTCTCTAACAGCTTGTTACCTATGGACTTGCTTATTAATTCCTTTGTATCAGAAAACACGGCGTATGGCATTTCCCATGGAAGGGCTGGCCTGGTCCTTCTTGGGCACTGTGTCCATATGCAACTGTTTGTGTACAAGTGTTTTGTGGACCACGTGGCAGGATTGCAAAGGAATCGCGTGGAATTCAGTACAAAATTAAAACCGTGGAGAGTGTATGGAGAACTATACTTGTAGCTCTCACGTTTTTATTATCTTGTCTTCACAGCTCTACCTGGTACAGGTGTGCTCAGTGTCAAGTCCATGTGCAAAATGGACAGTGCAATCAGTGCTAAATGCTGACCAGTGGAAGCACTGAAGTGTAAATGGGTGCCAGGTACTTCTGCTTTGTAGGACTAGAGCCAAGTAATTACCTCTTGCTTGGCGAAGGCTCTTACTCAGCTCTTCTTTTTTTTTTTTCCTTCTTCTTCCAGGTGCTGGGTAAATAGTTTCATCTTTTCATCAATAGTTTCATCAAGACTACCTTATCTTCTTATTGAACCATAAACTAGTGGTTTCTTGATTTATTATAAGTTTCTTGCTATCCTGGGTAATTTATAACAAGATATGTCCTTTTTCTGGGAAATTATTTGTAATTCATAGTCATTCAGAGGAAAACCTCATCTTCTTTTATAGTTTACTTTTCTGCTGCAATTCGCATTCCAAACTTTTTTTTAAAAAATTTTCATATACTATAGTTTTTAGATCATTGAGCTAACTGCTCTATAATTAATTCAAAAGTTCTCCAGTGAATTCTTTCTGTACTATTCTAGGGAAAATTATACTAAACTGTCCTGTCAGTAGCACTGAGCTTTCTATTGATATTTCAGATGGTAGCAGGCAGAATGTTGCAGTAATCAGTCTGCCATGTCTCAGTAATCTTCTACTCGGTATTCCTCTTTTTCAGACATGCTACTGACTCTATATTGAGGTCTTATGTCAGTGTCTGTTGTATGCGACACAATAAATTTGTAGGGTAAAAGATACTTTTCCATAGCTGTTATCCTTCTCCCTACATACCCAAATATGTGTTCTGTGTTTCTTGGAGTTCTTACTTTGAATTACAGAGGGTGTCTTAGTAAGATATAGAAATAAGTGATTGCAGTTTTTACTGTGGAGCATGCAGTGTGATTGGCAAAAGTTGGAAATTCAAAGTGAAAATAGAAAAGAGATAGTGTAAGGAAGTTAAAAAAATATATATTTGATGATATTTTATTTTGAATATTTTGAAATTAACATTTTGCTTGAAACAGATTTTGTTTCAAAACTGGGCTTCAAAAATATCTAGACATGTGATAAATAAAATGTTACTTTTGTATTTATTTTATTTCGGTGTGCGTGCACACAAATTTAGGGTATTCCAAAACTTTTAATAATTCTTCAGTCTTGCTCTTGAGTGTTTCAGATGCTTTCTTTAATAGGAGTGTTTGGTAGGTGGCCCAGGTAGATCACCCTTAGCTATTCCTGCTATTGATTTTTTTTTTTTAAGCCATATCAAAAATGATTAAGGAGTACAAGTATTGCATTCAGATTTGTGCAAAGCAGCAAGCAGAAGTGTGGCAGAGTCACTGACCATGTTGTTAAGGCAGAAGATTGTTTATTTTCCAAATACTGATGTGTTACCAAAGTGGTGAATGTGACCAACAAACAGCATGAAGACAATCTGCCCTCTAATGAACTAGTTTACTGGGGTACATAAACAACTGAAAAAAAAGTCTAAACAGTGATATGTAGTCTGTGTTTACAAGCTCTTAGTAGTCAGTTAGCCAGACACCTTGGGAGCTGTAGAGACTGCACACGTTCAAAGAGAAAAGCTTTTATTTGTTCTGGGTGTCCACCACTTCTTTGTTCTGGTTGCCTTCTATGTTTTTGCTTTGTTTGGGGCTGGTAGCTCTTCCATTTACTTTAGCACTTGTTCCTCATCCTCTGGCTGTTAGAGTCCTTACTTTAGTCCTCTTTAAGCAGTCTTAAGTTAGGCAATGACAGCTGCTCAACTCATTGTTAGGATTGTTTTGGGATCAGTGATTGCTTATATTCACTGTTGTCTATACATCTATGGGTTTCTTGTCCGGCAGTTGAGCCTCCATCTTCCAGGCTCTTTGACTTTTATGGCTCTACTAGGGAGGAGCAAAGGGAAGAGGGTCTCTGTATCCAAGCTGGGAACTGTATGTGTGCATGTGTGCCTAGACCACTCATTAAATTTCCACATTCATGCCAGTGTAGGGTGATTCTGAGTTTGTGTCCAGATATTTTGTATATGAGAACTGGGTTTGGAAGTAGTGTTGGATTGCATGGGTTTAAAATCTTAGGAGCCAAGCAAAGGATACTGAGTATAATGCTCACATAGTCAAACTTCTGTTCTTGCCAAAATTGGTGTTTGTCTAAGTGCAGAATAGAAGGAAGGAGTTATAGAGTTGCTTTCTGCATTAATAGAAATATAATTGGGGTCATCTGTGTATCAGCAGTTTTCTTTCATCTAGTGAGTAATTATCTAAAAATGAATTTGAAATGACCTAAATCTTTAACAAATACTTTTCACGTAGGCAGTTCTGTGCACTGGTCCAGAGTGGAAGTTTGTCCTGGTTCTGATACTAATCAACTAGCTGCTGATAGGGACTGCCACAATCTGCCACTTGTGCTTGAAATGTCCCCAAAAATCAAGGCATGATCAGGCTTAGAGCAGTGGCTGAAAGTTGGAAAAGTGCCAACAGGTGGGAGTTTAGGTGAGAAGTTGTAGTGGAACAGCTTTTGTTGCTGCTCTTCATACACTGTTTTCTTGTCTGTAAATAAAGGCCTTACTCCTTGGAGCTGTTAATCCTGAACGTTTTCTAAACACCAGTTTACATAAACATTTTTCCATAAACATACACATTTTTCTTTCTCCTAAAGAAAGCGAAGTAGTGAACACAGTGGGAATGTTATCATTGTCTAGCAAGTATTTAACATTTTAATATCAACAATGCTTATTTAACGAAAATTAGCTCATGCTGCTGGAAACTTTTATTTAAGAGTCCCTCTTTCTTGACTGCAGGTGGGTTTTAACTTGCTGGTCTCAAAGCAGAGCTAATACAAAAAGCCCGTGGCAAGTATATTTTATAAGGTCTATATAGCCATGAAGCTTTCCTATGGTGTATATCAAATATGAAAACTAAACTCTCCATAAATAATCTGTAGCTGCTCTAGAAAGAGACACATCACTTCCAATAATGACAGTGTTTTTCAAGCAGTGTTTATACATTCTATATTTATTTAAATAGACTAGCAGCTTCCAGAAACCCATAGCAATTCGGAGGCAATGGCAAAGATCTGTAGTAGGTTTTGTAGTTCAACATGGCAGTGAAGGCGTACAGCTGTGATTATCCTCTGCTCAATGAATAGCTAGTTCAGAGACTTCACAAACATCAGAAATGTCATGATTTGACCTTAAACCACTTCCTGTCCCATTCCCATTGCTGGAGTTGATTAGAAAAAATGAGAAAGCCCCATTGCCACAGTGTTTCCACCAAAGCACTAGAAAGGTTGAAATTTGTACCCAGAATGCCAGACGCAGTTCCTTTTATGAACACAAGTGATGGTTTCATTGAGTCTCATCCATTCAGATGATAACTGATAACCCACAATCACATCCACGCTGGCAGTGCAAAACAGACTAAATACCAGGATACTTCTGACAGGGGAAAGGGAAAAAATCTGAAGGAAACAGGTCTGTTAAACGTGTTCTTCGGTGAGACTGCTGCATATTTTGGATACATTATTTAAATATCTCCTTGACAATGAAAGAAAGTAAAAGTTAGAAAACAGTGGTTTGTTGACATTTGAAGGGCTTTTAAAAATGTATTAATAATTTTACCAGAATTAAATCTCGTAGCTGTTCAATGAGATGCAGCTGTGAGAAAATATATTTGAGGACGCTAAAGGGAATGTTTAGCCCAAACAGAAACATTGGGTTATTTGTAAAATCTGTAACATGAACTTGCACTTTTATGGATAAAATGTTTATAAACAGTTGAAGTCTGGAACAAATCTTTCCTCTAAATTGTTAGATTACAATCTTCTAGTGATGGAGGGCTGCCAGTAGTGTATGGGATCACTATGTGTTCCAAGAAGTGATTAGAATTACATCATTAAGCATTTGGTGTAATTGGAAAAGAACATAGACACAGGATAAATGGCTTCTGCTCTAAAAATGAGTATCTTAGCTTCTCATTAATGTTTATTGAAACTGATCTTTCTAATGACAAAATGACTGAATGGATTTTTTTAAAAAACATTTTAAAATGTTTTTACATAGGTCAGAAAAAGAAACTTTTTCATGAAGGCAGGACCTACTATGCCAAAGTCAGTTTGTGTATAAATATTATTCAGCCCTTCAATAAATGAGTGCATAATGGAAACACTTCTTTGGCAGTACAGTTGGGTACTTGCATTTTAATAACAAAATACCCAACTTCTTATGCACACCCACACTACTCACTGACGGGATAGTGTGAGAAGCAGAAAAGGCCTTAATGCTGTGTAAGCACTGCTCAGCAGTACCTAAAACATCCCTGTGTTATCTATACTGTTTTCAGCACAAATTGAAACTGTACTAGCTACTATAAAGAAAATTAACTCTGTCCTAGCCAAAACCAGCAAAGCCTCTAGTAACAAAATGGCTTGCTTTATTTTATTAAAAAAATATAAACAGGTGTATGTGAATAATATGAGACTATTAGAAGGTAAATGAAATAGAGGGAGAAAGGTAGGCTCATTTATAGGGAGGTCCAGTTTCATTTCCTACCGCTTTTAAAATCTAAATGACTTGAGGCAGTCACAGTGAAGATGAGAGATCCTACGTTCCTTTAGATGTCTAAGTTATCTGACTTGGCCTCCCTGTATTGTCAGTGGAAAAAGATAGGCTTCTGATGTAGTTCTTCTGATCTGTTATTAGAATAGTATCAATAGGGTTTTGGGTTTTTTTTCCCCATCCTTTGCTAATTATAATGGTAAGCTTTATGATAAGTGTTACTTCCTTGCCCTATGGATCCTTAATTTTTGCTATGAATTTTAGATGATACCATAATATCAGCAATGAAAAAGGTTATTGGCTGGTAGAGTTTTTACTCTATTTCTGTAGTTCTGTAGCGTCACCTATGATCAGACCAGAAATGTCTCTCAGGATTCAGTTCTTAACATGTCTACACTGGGGATGTTGGTCACACTCAGTTCTGTACTTAGCTGTGTATACACACCATAATCTTCAGAGAGCACAGCAAGAGAACATCACAGTTCTTCTTGCTTAGGAGACTAGTAAGATCTGAATCTTTGTTAACCTTTCTTCCCTGCCCCCTCTCCCTGCTCCAGGTTCAAGGTGCAAGTTATTAGGTAATTGAAGTTCATATGGAGCTGTTGAAGAATGACTTTTAACCTGCCTATGAAGTTAAAATCTAATTTTATCTAAAATGGCGTTTCACAATGTCATAGTATTCCCAAGGAATTCAGGTGTCACTGTAATGTTTTATGTTAATACCTATGTTTTTCATAATTGTGGCGTGCTACTATATGCACTTCTCATGAAAGATCATAATTATGTGGACAAATTCTCAGTTAACATAAATTCAGTTCAAAGAAATGTGGACTATACTTGTTATCTATGTAAGATGGTTACCCATGAGGTACTTGTGTCCCTTACCCATATAACTGCTATTTAGTGTCACTTATAGTTTTCTAATATCCTGTAGTATTTGAAAGATCTTGTGGTAGAATAGAATTTAAAGAATATATCTCTCTACTAGTGCAAGGAAAACCAGATTCTAATATGATTGGAAGAAGGGACATTAGGAGGTTATATTTTCTTATCAAAGGCAGAAATATCTTTAAAACATTCCTCTCAGACTCTTGCTTGGCATACTTATAAAAACTTCTGATTTCAGACATTGCGTGGACTTCAGAGACGGAGTCCTGTGGTTCATTATTGTTCAGCATTAGAAAATTTTGTAAAGTCTAAATATGACATGTAATTTAAGTTGATTCCTTTTTGTCCTCATCCCAGTGGACATGGGAACAGTATGAGCTTCCTGTCTGTAATGGGCTCCAATTATATTTGAAGATTACTATCACCTCTCACCTTAATCTTCTTTTTTCTGGACTACATTATGCTGATGTTTCAGTCTTTCTCTGTAACTAATTTCCTAGATCTCTGATCATCATTTTTAAGTCTTTCTTTTGTTCCATGTCTTGCTGCAGAAATACAGCAAAACCAACTATAATATTTACAGACAAGATTTTAAAAGAAATCTTCCTGTTGCTACCTATCGGCATGGTCAGTAGTATTGTGCAAGAGAACAAGATTTTAGAGCATATAATTAGGAATTTCTAGGAATGCAGGCTTAAAATTCCTGAGACAGACTTTGTAGAATGAATCATGAATGTGATGTTAAGGATTTATCTAAGAATTTGCACAACTAAGGTAAAATGCTTCATCTGCTCTGTAATATGAAGTACCCTCTGATATGAACTTTTTGTTCAAAAGAAACTATTTTTACTGAAAAAGTAGCCCATTTTTTAAGCCCAAGGCTATCTTTTCTGAGTTAATTTTTTATATCAAATGCAAGATATTTAAGTTTTGTATCTATTTCATATGTGAAATTAGCATTGTATCTGTATTTGAACTGAGGTGTCATTTGAAAGTGCAAAGTTTCATTAGGCCAAATACGTAAAACTGTTTCTGAGACATTCTGTGATCTGTGCACTGTGAATTTTACATTACTTTGTTGCTGTCACTCACTGTTTGTTTGCCCTGTGGAAAATGAGATTGTGGTTTCAGTTCAATTCCTGGTAGATAGATCTCTATTTCTGAAACTATTACTCTAGATTTCTGTGAGAAGTTGGGCCATGCAAACAGAACTAGTCTGTGGCTTCCAGGGGCAATACTTCCCCATAAGTGTAGACACAGATCAGCATGGGACAGGGGAATAAAGTAAATGTTCTTTGGATAAACAGTCTCTCTTCCCCAGGACCTGTAATTTGTGAGTGTTCAAATACAGGAGATGAGTGCTGGTACAGCGACACCATCAGAGTCATATGAATGACTCAAGTGTTACAGAAGTGCTTAAGTTCTTTGTGAGGTTCAATTTGTATTGGTGGAAGGATCCATTAATATACATATGTTTGTGAGGACTGCTTTTAAGAGATGATTGTGTGAACCTCTCTGAAGAGAAATTGTACTTATCATGGTAGCAGCTGATCACAACCATGAGACCTCATGAAGCAAGGCACCATACAGTGTAGCAAGAAACAGTCTCATCTCAACATGCGAACAGTTTAAACAGCTTGAATGCTGAAAGGTAAATATTTTAGAGCATAAGGAAAGGCTAAATCCACACAATGGCTAGTATACTCTTTTGCGTGAAACCCTTGCCTCAAGTAAGGAGTAGCAGCAGGTTTCATATATGCAAGAAGAGTCTGAACATAAAGCCTCAGGGAATGTTAAAAGAGGAGCAGTGCTGTCCTGCTTGACGATAGAACAAAGCTTGGACCTGGGCAAGACGGAAGTGGCTATCTCTTCTTAGGTCTCAAATGTCATCTTTTTCTAGTGCTAGGTGGATAAATTCAGCTCTCTCTTATTGAAAACCAAGCACCACATGTGTCAAGAAGGAAATGTCTTACTCTATTTTAGAAAACTGCTCGTTGGTGTAAGTATTCACCTGGAAAGGAATATTAGGCCAGGGACATAAATCCCAGTCTTCTCCAGTATGGGAGAGTGCCTTAGTTGTGAAGTGTTCTGAGGTGGTGTCCTTCAGTATCTTCCTTTGAAACCAAGACGGTGTGATTAATTTGATATTATCTGGCTTGGGGAGGGAAGAGGAATGGGAAGACAGAGAGGCTGAATCTATTAATCAGAACTGTCTGCTGGATGGCAGGAAACTCATATTTATGTGCCTACTCCTATTTATGTATATATCTAATGTATTATATATTTGTAATGTATGAAATTATATATAATGAACATATAATGAAATATAACCAGGGTAAGTGTAGAGTCTTGCATCTGGGCAGGAACAACCCCAGGTTCCAGTATAAGTTGGGGAATGACCTGTTGGAGAGCAGTGTAGGGGAAAGGGACCTGGGGGTCCTGGGGGACAGCAGGATGACCATGAGCCAGCACTGGGCCCTTGTGGCCAAGAAGGCCAATGGCATCCTGGGGTGGATTAGAAGGGGGGTGGTTAGTAGGTCGAGAGAGATTCTCCTTCCCCTCTACTCTGCCCTGGTGAGACCTCATCTGGAATATTGTGTCCAGTTCTGGGCCCCTCAGTTCCAGAAGGCCAGGGAACTGCTGGAGAGAGTCCAGCGCAGGGCCACGAAGATGATGGAGTGGAGCATCTCCCTTTTGAGGAAAGGCTGAGGGAGCTGGGGCTCTTTAGCTTGGAGAAGAGGAGACTGAGGGGTGACCTCATTAATGTTTATAAATATGTAAAGGGTGGGTGTCATGAGAATGGAGCCAGGCTCTTCTTGGTGACAACCAATGATAGGACAAGGTGCAATGGGTACAAACTGGAACACAGGGGGTTCCACTTAAATATGAGAAGAAACTTCTTCTCAGTGAGGATAACAGAACACTGGAACAGGCTGCCCAGGGAGGTTGTGGAGTCTCCTTCTCTGCAGACATTCAAAACCTGCCTGGACGCCTTCCTGTGTAACCTCATCTGGGTGTTCCTGCTCCAGCAGGGGGATTGGACTGGATGATCTTTTGAGGTCCTTTCCAATCCCTAATGTTTTGTGATTCTGTGATAATTAATGTATATGCACAGCAACATGGGATTCAAAGAAACTCCTACAAAAGCTAATTGTGTGGTGGTTGTGTTATTTTTGTTAGCCTGTAAAAAATACAGGTGTTGCAGTTGCTGGCTTTTCTCTTGGGGCTATAGTCCTGTGATCAGTCAAGGCAGCCTGCATGGCATTAGCTGGGAAGCAGCTGATTATCACAGTGTGACCAGACTCCTCTATGCCAGCTTGCTTTTTAAATCTATTTGGCTGTTGAAGATATTCTAGGATAGAACGTCTTGACAATGTCCTGTGTTGCAAAGTGGACGCTCTTTGGGCAGTGCTTGGCCTACTAGGAGATATGTAGCCAGCCGGGCATTAGTCCTACGGGCATCTGAAATGGTCTGTGTCAGCTTCCATTATTAGGAGGTGGGATAAAATTGTCTAAATGAGTTCTGAGGCACTTCAGATACAGCCCTCAAAACCTCTGTTAGGTGAGTTCACTGTTCAGTGAATACGACATTGCTGTTGGCAGAGGGGTTACATTTTCAGATAGGTATGAGATCACCCACCTCCTGAGAAGTTTTAGTAAGCTACACTGGCAATTCAACAGTTTTTGTGTTCCTGATAACCAAAAGGAGACATTGACACTTCTACACTAAATCACTTCTGAGCCTATGATAATTATTTTCTCATTTTGAAATGATACAGCTAAGAACCAGTCATTGCTCTCATAACATCTAATCTTTTCCCATTTAGCAAGAAGCAGAACCATTCTTTATTCCTTTTGAATGTTTTCTAATTCTGTAGGCTTTCAATTAATTTGAAAATGTGTAGATGACTACAAAGTATTGCAAATTCATGTTCATCTAATTTCAGGAGAAACAAGTTTGAAAAATTCATCTGCCTGCACTAATAGAATATAATCCTACGAATATAAATGTTGTTCTGCTTAGAAAATAGAATGGGCATGTAACATCTCTAAACTAGGTTAGCTATTCAGTAAAAAACAACCTGTGCAATCTTGTAAGCTGTATGAAAATGAGAAATGGTGAACCAAGAAGCAATCTGTGTTCACACATCGTGTTGTTCTTAATCACGTTAGTCTCAAATAAGCATTGATGATTTTTGTACTTAAAGCTGCTGTTATTGTTTATTTTTCAATTTCTTCATTAATGCCAGATTCACATGGCATTAGCAAATAATTTTCTGAGGTACTGGCAAATATTTTCTTGTAAAAATGTAATCATGCTTGTCAATTGTAAAACTAATTGCATTATATGTCTAAGTTACTTTTGTTTTATATAATTTAAAAGAAAAAGAGGGTCTTTAAATCTTCCTGCAGCAGAATAGCTTAAAAAGTTTAAATTGGTCATTAATGACAGTAATATTAATAGAATCCAATGATTGACAAGACTATGCCCTGTAACAATGCGCAATCATTTGTTACTAAAAAGGATGCGATTCTGAGACATCTGTCTTTTGATAAACAAAGCTTTATTTGTGTCTTATAGCCATGTCTGCAAGTTTCTGTTCTGTTTGTTGCTCTTGCAATGTGATTAAAAAGATTTTACTGTGTATGCTGGGAGCAATGTAGCCACTCCAAAGTGAGGATCATTGTCCACATCTTTCCAAATGACTGGTGTTCCTGGTACATCATTGTGCATTATGCTGTGTTAGACAGAAAATCCAGTTTATCAAATATTTTAGGATATTTTCAGTTTATTTGAGAAGATGATTTATCCATTGTTCTTGTGCTTTGAGTCTTATGGTGCAAGGCCCACAAAGAGGTGAACATTGAAACTGAGCTTTGTAATGTGAATTCTCAGGAGCAGCATGAGCTGGGAATCTTTACTTCATGAGACTGAATCTTCTGGAAGGTGTTTTCAAGGTTTACCTACTAGACATCAGAGTTCTGAGCTCAGGCTTGAATGTTGTTTGTAGCAGACCTGAGGCAATGACTTTTTGGTTAGGCAGTGAGCGGGAATGGGGAAAAGGGCAGGTCCAGCTAATGGAGGCAGTAGAGTTGGAAGAAAATACTGCTGAGGGAAGTCAGCAGTAGAAATGTAAATTTGCTGTCCCTATGCAGTAGATTAGTGGGTAGAATGCAAAAGAACCTACATGTATGTGTACTTCATGTTTTGAATACTTTGTGTTTTTTCACCAAAGGGAAAAGCAGGTTGGAAGGGAGTGACAGAGACTGACTGACCAGGTCAAAGAGCAAGGCAGAGTAACTCAGCTAGAAGGAGCCAGAATCAGCAAGTGCTGATTCCGTGCTATGAAACTGGAAAAAACGTTTGCGTTACACGTGAGCTGCGTGCCTGGGCTCACAGAGTGCAACACAGAGGAAAGGTTTACAATGCAGAAGAGATAGGTAATAAAGGTGGTGTGTGTCCCAAACCTTGTATGGCTCTAAATAGTGCTGTAAGCAATTGTAGCTTAATTTACAGGGAACTCTTTGTTTTGAGAGATCTTGGTCCATGCTGATGTGTTACAGACCTAGAAAAGCAGCTAGAAGTGAAGCATGCGTCACCTTTACAGGGCACAGCTACAGGTAACTTAGAATTTACAAGCTCTACTTTAAATTGTAATTCTATCTCACAGAAGACAGGCAGGGAAGAATAGAGGAATAACTGAAACTTCTTGTTGCTGAAGAGAATACAGTATTTGAAGAAATGAACGTTAACATGTTGATCTCAAACCCTAGGTCATTAATTGCTCTCTAATGTTTAACATGTTATATGATGCTGACAAACTGAAAATTCAGTCAGTCTAGTAGGGATTTGAAGCTGGGATAGATCCTGCTGGTTTGAGAAATTGTCATTGTTTATGGCTGTGGCTTTGTATTGTAACAAGATGTTCCTTCCCAACATCACATGGATTTTCTTAGAAAAGATGGGCTATGTATTTACCAGTGGGAAAACATCTGAGATGGCCTATACTGAATGCGTTCCTTTTCTCAGGAGATCAAGCCACAAGATAAAGAATAAAAAGGAAAACAAACAGCTTACAGCTGTACATTTCTTGATGTGAAATTTTTGCAGAGAAGCATGTGGAGAAGACTTTTGCTCTGTGACTTGGGTCAGCTGCAACAAGTAATTTGGCTACCTCTTCCTGAAGACTGAAAAAGGAAGAGGCAGTTATGAGTGAGTGGTTATTATACACATGTTTACGCAAAGTGTGGAAATTATATGCTACTTGCAGTCTCATCTTTCCTACTGATAGCTTGCTGCTGGCAAAGCAGATGTTTCTCACAGGATATTGCTTGGCTGTTTGTAAACAGCTTCTTTCAGAGACATTCCCAAAAGCATATACTTTGCTTGTACCCTGGTGTCTTTCTCCAGTAGTCCTTGTCACCTTTTGTGACCCTAACTGTTGTAAGCCTTATTTGAAAGTTTCATTTCTTCTGAATGCTTGTCTGGTTTAATTATTATAATTAGCTCTGCATTGTGAGTTTCTCTATTTAAAACTATTTTAAATTATTTCTTGACATATCTGTGGTAGTAATGCTTAATAACTGGCAGTATCAGCTGCACTACAACACCAACAAAAACACTTTCTTCTGGAAAAATATTCAGTATCTACTAGGAAGTATCTGCTTTTGTGGACCTAAAGCAGTAGAAAAATAAGGGCATGTTGGACTAGGTGATCTTAAAGGTCTTTTCCAACAAAAACAATTCTGTGGTTCTGTACCAAGACAGAACTATTAAAAAGGGGAAAATTAAAATTTAAATACATCTTCATGAAACCTGTTAAAAGCCTTAGGCATTTGGGGAAGTAGAGTAGGACAGGATTTATTATAATTGTTATTATTTAAATGAACAAAATTTTGAAGTTTGTGTAGTGGAAATTCTAGGTTTTAGCTAGCTTTAACAAGGAGATCTGGATTCTCTTCAAGTTTCATCACTTTTACAACATCCTGTTTAACATCCTGTTTTCCCTCTGTCTAAGATCCAGATAATATCTCACTGTCTTACTAGCACAGTGAGACATTTACTAGGACAGTGAGATGTTTTACTAGGGTAGTGAGCAATTAAGTGTGACAAATTAAGCTCTGCAAGTACTTTGAACTTCTCATGCAGAAGCTCCTATTGAAATACGAGCATTGTTTTTCTGAGCAGGCAGGGCAGTAGAAGACTAGTTGAATTTTGAAGCTCTTTAGCAAGGAAAACCAGTTCTTAACACCACCTTTACGATCAGCTACTAGTTATAAAACTTAAAACAATAGCTGTATTATGGATTTGCTGTAGGATCCTTGACTTTAAGGGTGTATCAAGTGATTCCATCCTTCTATTCTTGCTGTGTTTATAGTCTCAGAAATAACGGTCTCTGTATTGTTTCCCTGAGGTCTGTATTAGAACAAAGTGTAATAATACTGGTGCTCAATTTACAGGTGGTAAGGCATCAGTGCCTGCAGCATTACTCACAGAATGAACAGTGTACCTAGTGCTGACTAGATGCTACTATATCACCAAGTGACAGTAAACTTGCTTGACTACAGTTGATCTAAACCAGCTCTTTTGAATAGAGTCCTGCAGGAAAGCAGAGAGAATTGTGATTTGTGGTTGATGTTAATCCAGTTTTGGTTAATGATCATCAGTGTAACTAGATGCTGTATTCGTTACTTTTCAGCAAATATTTGTTGTTAAAATTATCTCACCTTTATATAGCTTCAAGTGTTTTGAAGAACTATCAGAAGATGTGGTTACAGAATCTTTTCAAGGCAGCTCTCAAAGTAGCTCATGGGGGAACGGTCAGCTTACCAACTGCTCTTTTGGCATAGATAACTGACATAATGCAAAGGAGAAACATACCGTCAAGGATGCAATAAGATCCTTAGCCAAATATGAAAACAGAGACCTACTACAATTAACATAAACACTTTTTTATGATAAGCTGATTCTTGATCTTTCACAGTTTTTCCTTTTGAAGTATCATGAGGCATCCCTGATTTGCTCCCAATGAAAACAGTGGAGTCTGCCATTGATTTGCATGGGGTTGGAGCAGGCACACGTTGTAATGAGTGCTTCGTTCTGCTCCTGAAAGTTGTTCTTCTAAAGCAAAGAGTGTATTTGTCTTCTGTATATGTATGTCCCTGCAGCCCCAAGGCCTCAACAATTGTTAGATTTGTGTGCGAAGGAGCAATTGGAGAGTGGGTTAAGCAGAACTAAATCAGGAAAGTTACTGGTAACTATTGTAAATTTTTGGATTTTTTCAGGATAAGTCATTCTCCCTGTTACTGTGAGAACTGTCTGTCCCTTTAGAGTGATATAATCTGCTTAAAATCATGTCTAATTCCTTCACTCCAGCATCCATCAAAACTCTTTCTGAAGTTATATATTTACTTTTTTGGAGTTTTTTGGCTCATAAACTAATGTCTTTTCTAAAACATGTTTTAGGGTTTAGTTTCCAAGGTGGCAAGAAGATATTTGTTCCTGATTCCTAATTTAGTTCCTCAGTTGAAGGATGCCTTCAGCTGAGCTGATAAGAAGCAAGTATCAGACTGTGTAGAACCCAATCCATTTCAGCCTTGTTTGGTCGTTGGGGATAAAGTAGAATCAAAACTAAATGATACAGGCCAAACCAACTCATGGCTAAAGTCCATCAAAATGACTTGAAACCTTGGACCCATAGGACAAGACATCATGGGATACGCTTTGGCATGGCTGGGGAACGAGGAAGCTGTTAAGAAGAATTACAAGAAACAGTTGGAGGAGCTATAGAAATATTTTCTTTCTTACACAAGTTAATTGAATGAGGTTGTAGAAACCTTTTTCTTCTGTAGAAAAAACCAAATACTCTGAAAGATGACATTTCTAATTTTCTTCAGCAAGAAGAAATTGCTTCTGTGTGTGTGTCCCAATAGTCCCAAAGTCTCAATAGACAATCAGATTTATATTCGGCGTCACACATAGGAGCTTGCTAAAGTACAGTACACATCCTTCAAACAAATTCTCATGTGCCCTGACTACAAAGTAAATGAAAAGCAATACACAGGGTTGGAAAGAAACCACATTTCTAGGTTGGTTTCAATAGACTCTTAGTTTTCCCAGTGTATTAGTACTCACACCGAGTCTGCTGCATCCTGCTTTCTCCCCCACAACACAGCTGAACTGCACTTTGTCTACCACTGTGACATTTTGTGGAAAAATAACATATCAAGAAGGTTTATCTTTAAAACAGTAAAAATAATAACACTTGGTACTTGTGTGGGGTCTTGTTCATTTATCTCTTAAAATATAGTCAATAGAGACATAAAAATAACATTTTTCCCCCACACTAAAGAAGAAGGAAAGAAAGTAGATCAAAGCAGAGTCCAGGTTAGTTTAAATACCCTGAGCTATACTGTGCCATTGATTTTTTTATTTTTTATTTTTTTTAACAGAAATCCCCACTGAGCTCAGTGGGGATTTCTGCTTAAAAATCAATGGTGCAAAATGACACCCTCAGATTAAGATACAAAGATGGAGGATGAGGCTTAATTGGTGCATTCTTGTTGGGATAGCTTTCCCCTATAGAGGGAGTCGCTGCTCTTTCCATTAAACAGTAAATAGTAAAACCTGGTGGAGTTTTCAAGCAAGAGGATTGTTATTCTAATCTTATTCCTATTGCAAATCTTACCATATCTTAAATTTCACTAGTTTAATTAAAACAACAACAACAACAAAAGAACAACAACAAAAAAAACCCACAAAACAAACCACAGAGACTTAGTAAATACATATTTATTTTTTTTTTTTTAGATTTTAGGTAATGTGAAGAATCTCAGGAGCCTAGAGTGTACTGCTCGTGCAGACGGAGGCATAAAACTGCAGTACATGCCATAGTACTCTACATACTTATAGCAGACTGAGAAAAAAAACTAAGGCTTTTTCTGTAGCGTTTACTGCAATATGAGTCATTTCATACTCATTAGTGTATGTATATCAGATTCTGTAAGAAGAAACAATTACTTGACCTCACGCCACAGATGGGGCAATAAAACCATGGCATCACTGCATGACTTACTGTGTTCTTTCAGGCAGGGGCAGCAGTGGTGGCGGCTGAAAACTGTCCCTTCTTTCAGAGTTACAAACTCTGCAGTCTTCTTGGAGAAACGCGGAGCTGGTTTTTAAGAAGAGCACTTTTCATGTAAGGAATAAGGGTGGCCACAGAATAAATTTTAGGAAAAGTTAATTGCAGCTATTATTGTTAAAAAGTGGATTAGATGATGAAAGGCCTTTCTGAAAATTCTGCAATCAAAAATGAAAAAAGAGGACATGTTTGAAGAAAAAAGTTTGTGCAAATGATTGTCAAGCAATGAGATAAAAGGTGACAGTAGAATTCCAGATAGAATTCTTATGACTTTTACCCATTCTTATCTGATTGTGATTAAGGTAGCAGGAAGCAATGGCGCTTTGAAGTATTGTAATTCATCTTATTGGTCCATAGGGCAAACAAAAAGTTTGATGACTTTTATTTCCATTACAAAAAGCAGTTTGGGGCCCTACTCAGAAACAAATCTATTGTGATATTGTAAAGAAATAAAAGCTTACAGATGCTGAGACAAATTTTGACTTTAGGCTTGTCCTGCTGAAACAGACAGTGTAACCTGAATACTCTTGACTTAAACAAACGAAAAAATGGGAGTCATGCAGTTGTTATAATCTAGTGATAGACACTCTGAAACATAGGTTCACTGATTCTTGCACAGGGTAGTCAGATCTGCTCAGGATTTATTTCCATTAGAGATGTCAGTCTTTTTTTTCTTGAGAGAAAACATCTCACATAAAAAAGCAGTTTTTTGTCTAAGATACATCTTTTGCTCTGAGGACATATTGGTGCTTCAAATTAGTAGTTTTGTCTGAGGCATGACTGTACTGCAGGGAGAGGTTTTTCTAGTCTTCGTATGGTCTTGTTTATGTTGTGTCCTATGTTTTGCATAAATTGTTTTTAAGTGGTGATTGAAGGGAAACTCATTCAGTTGGAAAAAATGGCTTTTGACATTGGCTCTGCATCCCAGTTCAGCCTAAGTGAGACAGCTATTATTTGGCAGGTCTGCATATTGCTCAGCAGTGGCTGATGCAGCTGTGCCCATTTGGCACAGGGGGTTTTAATTTTGCAATTGGTAGCTGGCCAATAACAACCAGTTCTGTATGTTTTCTTGTAAGTGGGCAGGGAAGGAGTGTCAAGGCTATATCATGGTATTATCTAAATAACGCATTCTAGATCTGGTGTTTAGGACTATGTAAGTCTATGTTGGAGGCTGCTTCTGTCCAGGACAGGCCTCTAGCCGTGTGTTATAGCCATTATTATTATTTTTGTGTGCTTCTGTAGGCAATATATTCTCCATTTCCTTTCCATCCTCTAGATACAACCACCTTTTCATCTTAGAGATCATCTCAGCAGAGCATCATTACTAGCAGAAGCATGCACAATGAAAAAGTAAAAAAGTAAAAGATCACTTATGGAAGGGATACGGGGTCATTGCTTCCTCTCAGATGAGATGTGATGACTTGAAGCATGTGTCTGAGACTGCCTCACCCCAATGTGAGGGTAGACAAGTCAGTGCTACTGCCAGAAGGAGAGGCACAACATCTTCAAGAAACTTGATGAGTTGTCTGTAAGAGGCAAAGAGTCAAAATCTAGGCATCCGGATAGCCCATCTACCAGCTGCGGTTTGTGTGTTAGTGAAAGACATAAATCCTTTATGTTTCGAGTCTTGAGCACTGATTAACTTTTTGTTGTTATTTATTGCTATCCTCAAGCATGGATTAATGTTTGAAGGTGCAGCATCTTTTCTAAATCTTTGTTTTATTGGAAAGAAAGGTTCCTCTAGTGACTTCACTCTGCTTGTGTTCCTTTTTTTTAGCCTTGCTGATGCTCATAAAAAGACCTGAAGCTGTGAACATGCTCTTTTTAAAGTTAATTCCATTCTGAGCCATGGTGACTTTTCAGGCTCCTTGGCACTTGAGCCCCAGGTCACAGTCCAGAGAGAAAAAAATATGTATGTTCATAATAAGCTTATAAATAATGCAGCGTTCTCATTCAGACTTCATCTTTTCAACATGTCCATGGATTATTGTTCTCTGTGCAGTTTAAATTTCTGAGCGCTCTGTGGCCCAATTTTTCTGCAATTTGGTAGGTTAATTCTCTATTACAACACACTCAAAGCCCAAAGAATGCAGTTTTGGGGAATCTGGGTAGGTATTATATTTGGGTTTCATTTGTTTTTCTGTCAGGAATGTAACAGAGAAATGATACGGTGCTTGTCTTCAGGTATGGGTTTGTATAGCTGGAGTCTGAACTGTTGATGCAGTTAGACTCATGCTTCACTCCTCTCTAATCTCAAAGGTTTTATACTATAGATAGAACTAGATTGAGGTTGTTTGAGGCTGAGATGCACTAATAGGTAGTATAATAGAATAAAGAGCATGAAAAGGGTACAGAGTTCACGTGAAATATTTGGACATAGAAATGAAAGCACCCTTCTTCCCTGCAGTTTCTTGGTAAACAACCTCTAGTGCCTCTTAAACCTGAAAGATTAGCCTATTTGAGGAGAAAAGAAAACAAAACCAACCTTTATTAAAGAGATACCTTTTCTTTGACAGATGTTTGCTGCTCAGGTTTAACAAACTAGAATATTTTTAATGGCCACTGGCAATTTGCACAGAGAGAGAGTACATGAGAATATTTGCCCTAATTACCAATCGGTGTGCATTTTTGTTGAATGTGTGCTGCTTATTGCTCACTGAACATGGATCATGTTGTCATTTTCAATGGAGGTTTCTGTGGCAAAAGGGCAGAGGGTCAGAAAAACTCCTTCATGAAACACCCAGAGTTTTTTATTATGCATCATCCCCAAGTGATTAGAAGGAGGAAAAAAGAAGAAATGACCTATCAGAAGCAAGAACTTGTGATCTCTCCCTCTGCCTCAACCCCTTAACGCCTCCCACATAATTCTGGGGTGGCCTGTTCCCCCTGGAACCCAGTATTGCACATACCCAGAAGCTGTTCTGTAAATACAGGAGCCTTCCTCATGCTGTAGTGTATTTATAGAACAGACAACAACCATTGATAGGAAACTGAAAACTAGAAACACTTAAATGCCTTTTATTTTGCTTTTGCATAAATAGAAAGGTGTGAGATCTAGTCTAGAGTAGGAATACCACTGCACCCTCAGACCATTACCTGGCTTTGGAGAGTTACAGAAAATGAGTGAGGTGCTAGAAGGCTGGAAAAGAAGAAATGTAAAACCTCTCATTAAAATGAAATGGGAGGACAGGGAAAGGAGGCCATGAGCAATATTCTAGTCCTGTTTTATAGGTATCTGAAATAGAACAAACAGCGAAAAATTGTTGGGATAAGAATAACCATAGTGTAGTTACCAAAGACTAGTTCATGGTCAAAATTAAGGAAGTATTGGTTGAAATCCAGCCTCACACTGCCTTGGTTTGGTTTTACTCGGTAAAACATAATGAATAATAATGTAATGAAAGACCTGAGTGATGGAACACGAGTAAGTTTATAAGATTTGCTGGAAAGAAACAGTCTGGAAGGAATAGCTGACATTTTGCATGTCAATATTAAAATTCAAAATTATCTTACTCAGTTGAGGAAAGAATGGTGTGAAAAGACAGGACGAAATTCAACAAGGATAAATGATGCTGTGTTATCCTGTTTACACAGAAGGAATCAGCAACACAAATATAAGAGGAGGAGCCACTGATTCAGGAGGATTTCCTCTCCTCTCATAGGAAAAAAAGCAAGGGGATTATGACAGTTTATAAACTGCTCAAGAATCAGGAGTTGCAGAAAGATCAAATAGAATTCTGGAGTGAAAAGAGGATATCTAAACCACACAGTTACTAACCTTGAATGAAGAGACAATAGCTACACTATAGACATTAGAAACCTTCTACTGCTTCCAGTTTGGGGACAAGAGATTTCACGAGACAAGCAAGATTTGTTTAAAAACATGAAATGTGAAGAAAGATTTAAAAATTTTGGGATTTTTTAGTTTGAAGAGGAGTTCTGAGAGAGGGTATGATTATAATTGCACATAAAGATAATTGCAAAATGAAGAAGCTTATGTACAAGTCTGTGGTGACTATAATAAGCAATAGACTTAAATCACAGCAAGAAAGATTCTTTAGGGAATGCTTTCTAATGCAAAGATAATAATGTGCTGCTTGGGGAGTTGTGAAGTTTCAGTTGCTGGAGTTCTCTAAGAATGGGATGGGAAAGTGCTTTAGGAATGCTAGAAGTATAATTGATCCTGCGTTGGGCAGTATAGCGATCAGTGCTGTGCAGCCACCTCTCAAAGCCTCTTGGAGCTCTGTGTTTATATGTTTTTAGGCAACAGTACAGTAGAAAGAAGTGTTTTAGCCAGAGCAACTCATCCATTTGTAAAAGACAATCTGTGTTGTTCAGAAAGCATGTAACTGTCCCATTTTCCTGCTACCAGAATTACTAGTGAATGCTTCGTTGCACTGTTCAGCATAATCATCATTGTTTCTAATAAAGCATTTCATCTCAGAGAGTTCCTTTGAATTTATTATTATGTGATGAAAGACTAGTTTGTGGCATAATTCCCAGATTAGCACTCAGTAATGGAATTCCTTGAGTGTGTGAGTGAAACTAACATACTTGCTGTATTGGTGTAAATATTCACAGGGAGTGTTGTTTGTTTTTAATTATCTAGTTTGTACACAAAGTATATTGTGTTTTTCCGGAGATTTTATAAGGGTAAACAAAGACTGAATGCTTATGCGGTAGTAAGTGATGGTCAGTAAGAAATGGCAACCTTCCACATTCTTTGGTTTAATGGAAAATACTTTTTAAAAAGTTCTCCATTTTTTTTTTAGAAGATTTGAGGGCCTTTGTTAAAGTTTAATTTTCTAATGAAGTGACCAGCTGCAAACATAAGACAAAAGATTGATGAATTATCCCTGTGAAATAACAGCAATTAATAAAATTGAGAGCATATATTAAAGTAAATGCAGATACTAAGTTGTTCACTTGTAAAGGGAGGCATTCAAAGCAGAGTGAAATGGAACTCCTAGTTGAGGTATGACCACTATATAATATATGAAACAGCTTTAGATTGCATTGTGGACCGATCCAGACCTTTTAGTCATTCACTGTTTCTGACCAGGAGTTCATTGGATTTGTATTTGAATTGAGGTTAAGGCTGTGAGTGCATTCCCAGGAAGTCCAGATATTTGTTTGAAATACCTTAAGCGGCGAAAATCAAAGCTTTCTGTTGCAGTAGACTCTGATTTAAACCTCTTATCTTTAGATGCATCCAATGACCAGGGAGGTTTTGGTGGCATAATGTAGTTAGATTTTTTTTTTTTTCCTCGATAATTATGTGATGTATGTCTTGCTGGTTATATGGGGAAAAAACACTATTGCTAGACTTGCAGCCTGTTTTACATCGGTATGGAGATGGCAGTGTGCTTCTTGTGTGCTCCATAGACCAAAGGTCAAATGTGGAACTCCCCCTGGCTGCATGACTACTGCCCCTGGCTGAGATGAACTGATCATTTCACAGGATGCTTAGTTTAGTTAAAGAACAGTGATATTAGGGGAAAAACAAACAAACAAACAAAGACACCCCCCCCCCCCAACAAAGAAACAACCCCCCAAACAAACAAACAAACAAAACCCCCCCCAATAACAAAGCCTTTATTGAACAGCAAATGTGGAATAACATTCTGATTCTCTAAGATGATATTTTGCTCTTGATTTCCTTGTTTTCTTAATTGCACTTTTGTATTTCTGAAAGGGCTTTCACAGCCAGAAGCCTCTGTAGGAAGTACATTTTCTTTGACTATCCTCAAAGGCTCTTTTGTCAATTTATTATCACAATAGTTACATATACACATACAGTAAATCAATGTAGGTTAACTTTTTAATAGCAAAGGCATTCTACATTTCTGGCATCAGTCTGTATCCTCTTTCAATTATAATGTCTCTCACTGGGCTAAGCATTTGACTGGTAGGTGTGTATATTGGCAACAACTTAATATTCAAAGGTCAAACTGCAAAGATGTGGCCAGTGTGACGGCATCTTTGCTCTGTAATAATCAGATGGGATGTCTGTGATGTCTTGAAGTGCTTCTTCTAGGTGGCAGTGTACCACTGCAGTAGTTAATTGCCTGTTAGCTTCTTGGATCAATGTAAAAGAGATATGTGAAGATTTTTCCAAAGTCTGTTTTCTTTTTTCCTCCCCAGAACAGCTCTATTTGAGCATTTTCCTCTGATTTATCCAAGAATAACCTGAGAATGTGAGAGGAAACTCTAGTACTCAATTTAGGTAGCTGCCTAGTTTTTTTTTTCCCAAAGGTGGGTGGAGGAAAGGGGAAAATGTTGCCATCTCTGCACTGGAGGTTGATGATTATTCACTACATAGAGTCATTAAGAAGAGGTTCTGTATTTTCTCAGCTGCGTCGAGGTGCCTCGCTGCTGTGCCTCCAGTGGGGTCGGTGATTCCGCACAATTCTTAAGCTTTCTCCCGTGGGCTGCTGGATCCCTTATTGATGTAGTTGCAAATGTTTTGGAGCTAACAGAACCTATATAGGCCTGCTTCCATGCCCACTCATTACTGCTTTTTTCTTGATTCCTCTCTTTTCAGATATACTATAGGAATAATTCGTATGGATACAAATTTCTGCCACTGTGTGTACAGCATGCAGCTGCACATGTTGTGTATAGGCTATGTCCACTGCTTGTATCTGGGGAGATGGATACCCCCATTTTAGGTAGATATCACCTAAAATGGTGTCAGAAATCTGGACTAGTGTATATAGGCCATGAAGCTGGCTTGTTTTCTAACTTACCTTCCTGAGAATCTAAGAACTGTGGGATCCCAGCACTTTTAGAATTTTCATCTCTTTAAGTTCATTCCTTCTTGATGTAAACTTGAATCTTGAAATAAGGAAAAAATAAAAATGAAAGCAGTAAAAATATATCCTGGCCTTCCTCTCTTTAAAGATTTTCTTCTGTCACAGTCACAATTCCCAGAAGGTTGAGAACACTACCACTTCTCACATCAACTTTCACCCTGTTGGTTTTTTTTGGCCACAGTTATGTCATAACATCCAGAGTAGATGTTAACATCAGTTTGGGAGAGTCCCAGTAGCTCACAGTTGTTCTACCTCCCTGCAGAATCAAGCAGTTCTGAAGCACAAGAAATGAAGCACTGTGATTTGCTAATTTGGGCATTTATTTCGTAACTTCAGCATTATAGGGGAAAAAGGTAATCATTGCATCACAACACATTTTTTATTTTCTCCTTTTCACGAGCTGTCAGGATGCTATGACATACCAAACTACCAGTCAATATTGTAGTAACAGTCCTTAACAGGATGCCTTTGGATGCTTTTCCATCCTAAATGACTATGTATTTCCATATACCTATGACCCATGGGAGAAGGAAGTATTAAAAGTGAATCCAGTGTATTTACAAGGATGTGCTATACCTATAAAAATAAAGTAACTTTTGGTTATCTTACCCCTGTGAAACTGATCAAGTACTTTCAGCAATAGACTCCAGACACATCAGTGTACCTGTGTGAAAGCTTTTGAAAAATTAAGGCTGATGCGTTGACAGCTGCAATACCACTAGCTTTTAATCCTTGGTTTCTTTTTTCCATTATTAGGGATTCCAGGACATTGGCAGCAGAAGATTAGGTTTATCCACTAACAATATAAAATCCTGTAATCCCTTGAAAGTTTAAAATCTTCCTTGGGCTGGAGAAGGAAACACTTTATCAATATGTACAGCTAGTGGCTTCTTTAAACGATAAAAAGCACATCTTCTAGCTTGAGGGAAGAAGAATCATTTTATATTGGCCCAAGGAATTTCAATTTTGAACTTGTGTCTCAAATAATGGAAGAGGCTTGGGTGAAGCTACTGGCTTTTGTTCCTTTTTTTCTCTCCCTTAGGTATTATTTTGATTCAGGGAAATACTTGGGGTTTTCCCCCCTCATACCTGGCTTCCCATCCACAGCTTTCTAAGAGCTTTACAAGAGTCAATAAATACTATGTAACCCTTCTGCCAGTTGTTGAATGGCTGCAATGGGAGCCTCTGGAGGTCCTTACTAAATAACAACCAACAAAGATATAAGAACAATCCAGAAACCTGGGAAATTGAATTTCATTTTCTCAGTATTGTCTAAGTGATAGTTTCTCACAAGTGATGAGTTAATCAAATGAGATTAAGCAAAAGGAACTTCTTTTGGAGCGCTGGAAACATGAGAACGTGTCACAAAGAGTTGCCACAAGTTGCCCCCATGCCCAACAGCTGGGAAGCGAGGAGTCTCTCGTCTCCAGTTATGGCACAGTCACAGGTTTTCTTTGCAGGAGTGTTGAGCTGCCGTGACCTTTAAAAGGTTGGTGAGGGAGGTAGGACCAGACCCGGAATCAGCTGGAGCATGGAAGTAGAGCTAGCCTGTGTTACCTCTTAGAATGCAGCTCAAACCAGCAGGACTGGTGGGTCTCTAAAACAGTGTTTCATGAGAGGTTGCTGTAATGAGGTAAAAGAACCTCAGATTGCCTGAGCCAGAGGAAAACAAAAGCTTCTTAAACAGCTTTCCTCCTGCCTTCTCTCAGTGAGACTCCTGTCCTCCAACGTTTTGGGGTGATGTCCCATTTTCTGTCCTAAGCTGGAAGCCTTTTTATGTCTACCAGTGCTGCAACAAACTCTCCAAGGACCCCTGTGGGTCACAAGGGAAAGTATCTTTCTTTTGATCCCCTCAGTTTTGGCTGTATCTGCTCTTTTAGGTAGATTCTTACTATAGGCTTGTTTACTGTATTCCTCCTTCTCCACCTAACCTGCCTAGGTCCTCTAGAAGACCTCACAGCAGGTCAACAAGCTGAATTTCTCTCTGGGAAGACGTATCCTTCCTCTCCTTGCTGCAGGGACAGGAGTCGATTGAAGGTGACCAAGCAGCCTTCCTCTCAGTGGCCAGCCTCACCTGTTTTAATAGAGCAAGCAATGCTGATACGCTAAATAGCAAATGGCCACGTAAAAGGCATAGACCACATCACAGGAGGCCACTCCAGACTTTTTCAAGTCCTGGTATTTCTCATTAGCCACCGCCTCTTGTTGCCTCTTACCAGATTTCCCACCAGTCCTCACCAGTTGAGTTTGTTGTTCACCGTTCCCATTCCCACAGGCCGTGCACCTTCTGGGCTGCCCCTTTCACTGCAACCACTGCTGGGTTCCCCCCGCTGCTTTCTCTGGGAGCTGCACCAGGAGGGCAGGAGCCTGCTCTCCTGCAGCTCATCTGCTGATCCCCAGCTCGAGCAGTCCCTGAAGGTAGCTCAGTTCTTGTAGAAAGGTGCAGTGTTAGGCAGGAAATGCCCAGATTTCTTGTCGCAAAGCGGAGGCTTTCTGGATGGAGTCTTTCTGATGAATCCTGGGATCTTTGCCACAGTTTATTTCTCACAAAGTTGCAGGTTGCAATATTAAATCCAACCGACTCCTTCCCCTGAAGCACATCTGGCACCACTGGGGTTTTATGCTTTGCACAATGTAATTACAAATGAAATAATTCCTTCGGATTCACAGTTCAGATGTTTCTAACACAAATGTCTCCAAAATATTGTCTAGAAATAGCTGAGGAAAATGTTTTTATTAGTACTGTTTTCTTTTGTTTCTCCTAAAGGCCCTTAAAATTTGTCCTCTCCTCTCCACGTTCTTCACCCTTTGGACTTGCTTTTCCTGTTAACGTCTTTATCTTCCTTTAAGAGAGACAGAAGTAATTTGTCCAATGAATATAGTCAGTTAATGGCAAAATACACAAGAGATACCAAATTTTATGACTTTTCAGCATGTCTTTTTGGCTGAAATACTTGGGGGCAGATCTCAGAAGCATTCATCAGTTTAATCCATATAGCAGAAAAATGTAACTAGCAACTAGTGCTGCTGGGACCTGACTGCCATGCTGTGTACAAAACAAGAACAGTCAGCCATCAGTTGTTTGAGAGCAAAATGTATCCCTTTCTGCAGCAGAGCACCATACCCCGTGTGCCCAAAGGTAACTGAGCTTGCTTATCTGCCTGCTGCTGTTGAAGAGACCTTTATTCTTTATAGAGATCTATTTCTCAGATGAATGCAGTGAAAATGCTCCGATGTCCTTAATTTAGACATATTTTGCTATCTGTTTGCTTTGTTGAAGTTATACCATGTGCTTTATAACCAAGAACTGACCCTATTTATGCAAATGCAGAGTGCTAACTGAATTAACTGAAGACTAATGCGGAATCAATTTTTTATGCTTTTTTTCAGTGAGTAAGAAAATGAATATACAACTTGATTAGTGAAAACTAGACTTAATAATTAAAATGTGGTTTCTTTTTGAAAATATAACTTTATATAACAGTTTCTGAAATGGGTTTCCATGTTAAAATGGTCAAGCCCCAAAATAGTTGTACATTTTCTTAGCTTTGCCAATTACTTAGTAGTAAGACAGCCATTGGGGTCAGGACAGCCAAGGATGTGTAATCCCCTCCATGCAACAGTTCCCCTCTTGATTTCTTATAAAGTTTAAACTGAGATATTTCAGGAAACCAAGTCAGTCTTAATGCCTTACTATTGCAAACATAGCTTCTAGAATAGAGAGATTAAAGTATTTACTTCAAACCTACACTCACGGCAGAAATAAATTTATGTGCACATCAAAACTTAATTCTTCTTGTTCTTGTGGATAAGCATATGGTTACTTTGCTAAAACAGTGCCTGAGGCCCTGAACTTGCTGCTTCATTGTGTGAATTCAAAGGTTTTTTTCACTGCAACTTTCTGAGGACCTAGGGATTTGGAGAGAAAAAAAAGCCTTAAAAATCCTTTCTAACTGGACTCCTACAAATATAGGTGACATGTATATATTTTTCTGCCTAAGGAGATTCTAAAAGCTTTATAGATTCAGTTGTATATTTTTGTGCATTTGTTTAACATTAAAGGAGCAACAGCTACAGACTGAGAAATCAGAGAAAATTCAATGTCAGTTTACAAATAAGTGATAGAATTTGTTTCTGGAATCTGGAAGTTTTAATTTACATCAGTATTCATTATATGCATACGCGTGTATGTTTTGGTTTTATGTTAGTCAGAGAAAACAATTCTTTTATTGAATTATAATTGAATGGAAAAGTTTGCTGGTGTCCTAGCACAAATTGCTGAATCCGTTCTTAGAAGTCAGTATTTTTTTTTTTTTTTTTTTTTTCCCAAACCTGAGTAATTTTTGAGATACTTGGAAATATGAGCCCACTTAATACCTGTTGGAGTCAATAGGAGCTTTTCTAATAACTGCAGTGGGCACTGAAACAATTTCATTTGAATCTCTTTACTTTTCAGCCCATTTCTTTTTTCAATTTAGTGAACTAAGCTTTCTCAGTTTAGGAAGTGTTACGGTAATAATAAGCTAAGCCTGCAAATGCTTATTTACATATATACCTTCAGACATGTGAACAGTTCTGCTGAGTTCTGGGGGTTGTCTGTATGCATTAACATCAGCGCATGCACTTAATTTGTGAAACACTGAGAGCCTAAATACGTAAGTGAATCAGGAGAAAGTTATTTGGCAACTCCATTGCTTAGTTTCCTTCTCTGAGATGTGGTCCTAATGGCCAGTTCAGGAGAAAATTTCTCAGATAATAACCAGGACGAAAGGCAAACTGCACTGCACATCTAAATAGAGTTGCCCAGTAGAACCATTCCAAGAATCCTCTGAATGTATTTGGAGCAAAGCTGAAATTACAGTATGAACCTCCTGAATCTTTTTCCCTGTAAAGCTCTGTCATGTACATTTTTAAATCTTCATAATTTTTTTGTGATTCTGTCATATGTTTGTAAAGAATAAACCTTTAAGTACACTCCATAATTGCCACAAAATAACACTCTGTGATTTAAAAAATAGAAGAATATCTGTAGGTATCACTTCAATATTTCTGAATCTTCAAAACTTAGGATTTGTGGTGAGACTGCAACAAATGCGTTGCCTTTACTTGTCTGGGTATGGATACGATACAGTATTTTTTTATGTATTGCCCTCCACAGAGAAAGTCATCACCAGAAGAATGGCTTGAGGCTCAGCACAATGTGGCTACTGAAGATATCACCAAATATGTTGTCCTCTCAAAATCAATCTTTTCTCCAGTTCTGCTTCTTTCATTCTGGAAATTATTGGGTCGTGTCACTGATTCTGGCCCTAGAAGAAAAGCCTTCATAAAATATGTTGAAATTTATATTTGTGACACTATAAACTCTACTGCCAAAAATGCTATGCCTGTGTACTGTTCAAAGTTCTGGGAAACTGGTATTTCCTTGTTTCCAGCTGCAGAGGAAACCCTTGCTTCCATTTCTCATCTTGTCATGCATGATATTATTTTTTATGTAGATAGTGTTTGATATATATGTATATACATACACACTTGCTCACATGCGATAATCCTTGTATATCGAATCTTCTCTTAAAGCTTCATTTTTCCTCTCAAATTTCTTGTGGTTTAAAACTCACTTATTTTTCCTGTGCCAGTTAAAGCCTTATTTATTTGTGCACTGGTGCACTGATGTGCTGGGTGGGTAATAGCAACAGCAGTCCAACAGGTCCATAGTGCACAGACTTGTGTGCCAACTGCACCGTGTTCAGAAATCACAAGTCAAGTCCCAAGTAAAAATTAGAATGGTTTTAGGTATTGTGACACTTCAGAAAAGCCATGTGCCTGTTTCTTAAATGGTTCATTCGTGAATCAGTTGCATTGCCTCTCCCTTGTGGTACTCAGTGTCATGATTTTGTAGCTGCTGCTTGTAGCCAGGAGACGGAGCAACATTGCTCCCCCAGTCATTATTAATGATGGTTGAGGTTATGTTATACTGATTCCCAATAGCAGAACTATGATGCAAGCATTGCCTGCCTTGAGCTGAAAATACTGTGTGCCTTCCCTCCTGGTGCCGGCCTTGTATGGTAATTGCTGGCCCCGGTTCAGCCAAGCACACAAGCAAATGCTTCATTTCATTGTAGCTCTGCTTAAACGTTCTCTCATTCAAGCAATTACTGCCACCACTTAAAGACTTGACTGTATTTTGGTAGCGTACACATTTTCTATGCATTTTCCAAATATAGGTGAAAAGAATATAAATGGCCTTCAAGCATTTAAGTCATAAGGCCAAGATTCACAGTTTTCATGTCAAGAAATGTCCTTGTCTTATCTCAGTAGAAAAAAGGCAGAGAGATATTTTTTTTAATTATCTTGCCTTTTTGTAGCTTATCCTAAGCAAATGTTTGAGCATCTGAGACATTTCTATTTTGGGTAAGTAATAGTGTCAGTCTTTTTTGCTTAATTTGCTTTTCATGTGAGATTCTTGCCAGGCAAGAGCAAAATATTCAAGTCTCATTTACATTGAAAATTACTCTCTCATGGTTTAGGGGAAAAAAATAGAGGTTTTTTTTTTCTGACAGGTGTTCTTTTGTTGATGAAAGTACATGCAGCTATAAAGTGATATTCTATAAGGCTTTAATGCATTCTATAAGTGCATAGCTAGTCTTTAAAGACTGTAAATGTTATAGATCGCTTCTCCAGGAGAAAAAAAACCAATGACGCTCTGTCTTTGGGGGAGAAAATGACCTGTGATAGCAGAGTACTTTGATTGTGCAAGTTCAGATCCTTGACAGATTCAATCATATGAGAAATGTAAGAAGCAGCTATAGGGGAATTTTGCTATTTTTTCAGGCTGAGCATCTGAAAATTCACATAATTATCTGCTACTTCTTGGCCTGTAAGTCTCATAAGAGAAAACTTTAACTGGTTTCACCTCAGCTAGTAATGCAAGAGAAGTAGAGTATTGTGTACTTTTGGAAGAGATTTCAATTACTTGCTTTGGCCAAAATAATTGAATCTTGAGCTATTTCAGATCTTCAGTGATATTTGGTTTGATGGACTTAAATTTTGACTTTGACACATTTATCTGTTCTTTCAGAATGACAGACATTTACATCATTTTTTATATTCTTAAAACACCATCCTGCCACTGTATAATTTTTTTCTTCAACAGAATTTCCCAAATGGAGCAATCATATGAAAATTTTCAGTGGTAGGAATGCATTCAGGTATCTTTTAGGTGATTTTCCAGACAGTCATTACAGCATGCTTCACAGCTTCTGGACTCTATAAGGATGTAGTTTCCTGGTTGTCAGACCTAGATGCCAAGAACCAGAAGGTGGGAGAGAAGTGGTAAGACAAGTCAAAGAAGAATCCCAGTCCACAGAGTTCCTCAGGAAGTTCAGAAGCTCTGGAGAACATTGATTGGCATGTGGATTGATTTTTATGAGTGGGAAAGATTTAATACTGAGTAACAGAGAAAATGTCAGGGAGATCTTTGCCAAATGCAAATCCTTTGGGATCAGGAAAACAGGAGAGGAGATAGATCATGAAGCACTAACTTAATTCATACTTTAAAACTGTGAACTTTTGTCACTGCCTATTGATTGTAATGCTTTAAGTTCCCCTGTTGTGCTGCCATCAGCTGCTCACATCTTCCTGTATTATCCTGCTTGTCACTTAAATTGTTTGATCTCTTCTTGTACTTTTGTCATAAAAGCTACTATGAGCTGGACTGAAGATGTGCAGTCATCTTGCCAAGCTGTGTGCGAATGACAAGGCCAACTAGTGACAAGCTCATTTGATTTGGTCCCTGTGCAACACTACAGAAGTTCAATCTGGAGAAATTTATTGGATTTTAAAGGGCTTGAACAGAGATGATAAGTAGACAGTTGCACTTGGATCCATAAGGTGCAAACAAACAAGTTTTATCTGGTTCATAAAACTATCACCTTTATGTCAGTTGAACAAGTGAAGCTGATACCTATTGCTGAAATTAAGAACGGCTAATGATGAAAAAATTATAGACTCGCCCAATGACTAAGGCTTAGTTATGATGTGAACTGCTTTGTCCTAGCATACGAATGACAGTCATATACCCCAAACTACAGCCTTTTTAATGACCTTGTCTACAACGTGTTGTTTTTGAAAGAGAAATCATGTTGGAATGGGTCTTATCAGCTACCACCAGGCTCTACTGACTTTCTTCATCTGCGTTTAATAAAACAAACCAAAAAAAACCCAAACAAAAACTCCCACAAACAAACAAAAAACCCCAAACCAACCGACCAAAACAAACAAACAAACACTCCAAACAAAAACAAACAAAAACCAGCAAAAATGGAATTAACTCAAAAGCAAAGGGGGCTTCTCCCCCGTAAACCTACTAAAGGGTGGGACAAGGTGCACTTCCAGTGACTTGTAACACTACTCTCTAGTTTCAGCCTAACTCTCTATTTTCACCTAATGAGCAGCAGGTGTTTTGGGCTATCATTGCTCTTCAGTGCAGAAGCCAAGGACATGTATGGGGTATGAAATCAGATTGATCGTTCTTTACGGAACCACGGTATTTGTGTTGCTCAACCTAGTACTTACAGTTTTACTGGATAATCTGTAATGCTTCTTAAATTACTGACTAGATCTGCATCTTTATTCATAGACGGAGGTTTAAAGTCACTGCATATTTGGTATTTTCAGGTTTTCTCTGTGTATTGTTTGAAACGTTTCCATGTTCTGTTGCTACCTAATGTATACTAAGAGGTTATTAGTGATCAGCTGGTTATGGCAAACTGGGTGAATCTCACTGCTGGTTTCCAGTATTTTTATAACAGACAACAAATTGGAGGTTGTGAGAGGATTTTACCTGTGGTAAATACCTTTTTCCATAATTTTTTCCCATTTTGGTGTCCTGTTTAGACCCTTTGTAGGGTCTGTTTTCGGGATGGAGCAGGCTAGGACACTGATATTAATACTTACTCTTGTATCTCCCTGTCTGTGCCTGACAGGGTTATTCTGAGCCCTAACTGTTGGCCCTTGAGACACTGATATATTTAATTGGATTGTGAAACATGACAGAAGTTCGTTTTTCAGGCTTTAATCTTGGGGAGTTTCCAATGTGTATGCAGACAGAGTTGTAATTCTCAGTTGTTCCAGAGGCCTAACAGATTCTAAGATCATTAACATTATGTTTTTTATGGCACAGAGTTTGGCTGTAAATTATGTTGGTGTGAGCCTGAATAGAACTTTATGAGCTGAATTCTGCTGAGGCCCTCAAACCTTGTGCTGTTACAGTTGTAAGCAAGGATGCAGGAACTAATTAGAAGGAGAAATTCCAACACCAGTGCAATTTTTCAATAAGATCTGTTAGTTCAGTTGAACTAAAGCTTTCTTAAATTACTTTTTTGCCATAATTCGAAGGCACTTTATATTTATCTATTTAATATTATATTTTTATTTCTGCTTAATTTTGTTTGTTTGTGAAATGCTTCTAAGTTACATGGCTTTCTAGTAAGGCTGTCCATTGGTAGAAAAACACATTTGGGCTCCTAGTTGCTCTTTGAAAAACAGTTCATTCATTGTCATGCTTAGTATTATTATTTGTCTCTGAAGGATGGAGTCTGATTTCGGTTTTCATAGAGGGTAAAGATTAGTGCCTCTTTATCAGTGTTGCCCATATCCGTGCTGTGTAAACTGTGTTATAACTGCTAGCAGGTGCTTCTCAAAGGTTGAGTTCTGGAGCTGTAAAATCAACCTTACAAAAGCTGAGGAAAATTGAAATGTCACTTTCTACATGCGCTTTTAGGAGTTAGACTCAGCATTTACTTCAACACAGACCATCCATTCTGATGCCTAGTTTCGAAACTTTCAAAATCAATCTAAATTTTTTCTTTGTAAGTTTCATACCCTTTCAAACTCGTATTTTTTTTTTTGTTATTGCTGCATTGCCATGACCAGAGGAACATTTGTGAGAGACATTGAGCTGTTAGCTGCGGTGACTACTTTTTCCTTCCTATGCTGTACCAAAGACCAAACTGGATGCAGAACTGCACGTTTTGTCAGATGCATTAGGCTGTTGTGCTGTTTGTCAGACAATTCCTCATATCCACAGAACTAGCAACACTCTTCAAAGCCAAATTAGATTTATGTAGAATGCTAGCTGAGCCAGCAGCATTATATACCTCTAAGTGACTACGTTAATTAGCAACCTAAACATAAATAGTAGCATCTCTGCAAGGAGAATACTGGCATGCTAACGACATCTGTGGCAAATCAAATTAAGAGAAATCCCATTATCTTCCTTGGGATTCAGCTTTCTACTGACCGCATGTTTCAGTGTTACTGCAGGCCAGCTACTGCAGAGATATTGCATTACCCTAATATGTTCTCTTAGAACAAAGCACAGAGCCATAAAAACTAAAACCAAGCCCTAAGAATGCTACTAGATCATTATGTACAGTTGAGCCAAGTAAATGAATTTTCCTTTTTCCTCTCTGTATTGCTGAGGTGAGATGATAGAGGCACCAAAGCACACAGTATATTAATAATTATAATGCTGTACCTAAATACCTTTGTTTACATGCTATTGGCATGCTAATACCAGGGAGCTCTTTCAAAGACAAATATTTTTAATAGTGCTTACGAGTTTGTCTTGCTCTGGGGGTTGTTTTTAGCAGTTTATGAACTTTGTCATAGGAACTAAGTATATTCAGCCATCTATGCATCTGTTATCTTCATGCTCTTTCATTATATTCCACAAAGAGTATAGAAACCATTACATTTTGAGTTCTATAAGTGAGATAAAAGGCTGAGATTGAAGTACATGCACACAAACAGCAGCACATGTACTTTTTTTTTTTTTAGTGTACAATAATCCCAGGGTTGGGGAAAAATAAAAGCAAACAGAAACACGTTTATCCCTTTGCACCTTTGCTAAACTAGAGTTGCTAAATTCAGTTTGATGGACAAGATCTGAAAATTAAGTTGCATATTTAGCTAGGCTGTGGCATTGATGTTTTCCAACAAGGAATAAGAGAATTATTAGATTTTCAGTATGTAGTATTGCTAGTTTAAATATTAAAGATAATGTGTTTTTTTTTTTTTTAACATTCTAAATGCATTAAAAGCAAAATATCCTCAGAGGGATGTGAGCTCAGATATCAAGTACTTTGCCTCAGTAAATTTTAATTAAGATAACCTGAAAATAAATCCTGCTGCTCTTTTTGCAGCCACTTTCTCCTTTCTGTTAAAGTTTTACCTATGAAAATAGGTGTGATACTTTTATGTAAACCAGCAAGTGGTATAATTAAGGGCTCTAGTAGACCAACCATGTTTTTTCAAATACTCTAAGTTTGCAAACTGCTGGGGATACCTTCTTCCACAGAACTTCAACTGAGTAAATGACATATACTTTAGCAATTTTCCTCTGTTCTGATCCAGATTTTAAATTATTTTCACATGTACTGTCCTGGTTTTTTACTACTTTCACTTCTAATTTAAAGGAGAAAAATTGTAATCATTTTAAAAGATGAATATATCTAAACATGAGAAAACAGACCCTTTCCACCTTTCTGGTACTGGCTGTATACTGAACCGGTGTACTAGGTACCCTGTCTTGATTCTGTCACTTCAACCCCAGTGTGGATTGTTGAGCGACGTTAAAAAAAATCTATCATGGTGTTTCTTCTGCTATCATGAGTGTTATTATGTTTATTTACCTTTCTTTTAAGGGAATATTTAGTTTTCACAAAAATCCCAGATTAAGAACATTGAAACTCACAATACCTGAATAAAACCTCCAGACTTTTGATGTCATCTTTCAAGTCTGATTCCTGAGGTATTAACCCATAAGAACAAGGAGGTATAACAGACAGGAGTGTTTGCCAGCTGCTGCTGTGCAACAATCTCTTAGATACTTTTCTCTGCTTTGCTGAGTACTGCACAGTATGTGTCACTCAATAGTGAGACACGTGATACCAATAGAAATGATCTCTTTTCATGTATTGACTATGTTTTTTTAGTTCCTATGTTCATTTGGTATTTGGCTTTTGCTTAGACTGCTAACGATAAATAAAAATTTCTATTACCAACTGTACTGATTATAGCAATCACCATTCTAAAAATGAAAAAGTGATCAATACATGCTGTACCTCCCCAATAGCAGCTTTTGCCAAGTGCAGCAGGATAAGCGTGTTCTGCCCCAACGCATTCACGTGGTGTGTGAAGGTCCCACTCTCAGGGCAGTTGCACGTTGCAGCCAAGGGGACTGCTTGGATAAGAAATATCCAAACAATCTGCTCCTATGTCATAGAATTTGGAACCCTCGATTTGCAGGAGCAGCAAGGCAGGTTCTCGTTCTAGGCAGTAATTACGTGCTACAGAGGGTAGTTCTGTTTTGTAACTTTTGGGTGAGCATCTGCTGGTCCAAAAATCTGTTACCATTTGGGTTTGGGGTTTGTTGTGGTGGAGTGGGGTTTTTTTTGTTTGTTAGTTTTAAACCTTTATTATTGAAGTGCTCTCTCAGGCTCACCTCTTACTGGTGTGGAAATATTCAGATATTGTCATCAAAGAACAAGGCTGCAAAAAGCAGACTTTCTTTGGGAATGGCAGGCTGCCCTTTTTCTGCCTTGATTATCTGTTGATCACAGCAAGCCCCTGGCAGGCTTCTTCCTTCCATTGTATTTAGAGAAGTTATTATTACTAGCTTTTTTTCCTACATTAAATTATTCCTAAATATCTCTCACCTGCTTTAACAATTTTACATTTAACTTGCAGAATTTAGGCTTTTTTTGGTATGCATTTACATACGATTTTACTTTTTTGATGAATGTTCTTTTACTGCTCATAATTCCTCTTACTCAGCTATTAAAATCTGCTAGCTTAATTTGGTAGTCCTTTTGGTTTTTAATGCCTGATATACATTTACTCTGAGACTCTAATATGATATCTTTAAACGAAATCTGCGCCATTTGCAATAATTTTACTTTCAGATGTTCTCATTAATGAGCGTGCTCTCTGTTACATAACTTTTAGGGGGCTGAAGTGTCACAGATATTGATTTTTTTTTTTTTTCTTTTGGCTTTTCCATCTGCAAGGAAGCTGAATACAGTGGCATTTAGTTGTCATTACACACCTAATTTCTGTAGTTAGCTTGTGAGCCATGGTCTTTCCCTGATAGTGGCTAAATCAAAAGCTATTTCTTCAAGACTTGCCCCTAATGGATCAGATTCTTTCTGTTATCAGTACTCGAGGCCCACTAGACAGATGATGTCTTTGCAGAACCTTGTTTACTCTTTATGGAATATTTGAAAAAAATGGCAAAATCCATGCCTATCCTTTGAAATTTTTTGATGGGATGTTTCAAGAGAACATTCTCAATCTGTGTGTGCTGAGGGTCAACTAAAAGCCATCCTCATCTTGAAAGCCATGTTAAATACATCTAAGCACAACACGCTTGTATCAAGTTGCTTGACTATTACTAATGTCCCAACTAATCTTGCACACTAATCAAGATGTAAGCAAGCGGCACCCTACCCAGCACAGAGCTGCCGCTAGGCCTGAATCGTTCAGCCTTGCAACGGGCTGCTTCGAGCTCCCCTGGGGCTGGGAAGCACATCTCCTTGCAGAGCCCATGGGAAACCCTTGTGGAGGGTATAATCCCTGCTTCTGCACAGGGCTCTGCCTTTGCCCTGAGCTCTTGGTGCATGGACGTTCATTGACCATGCGCTCTCAAGGACTGGAGTAGAGGAGGTGGCCTCCTCAAAGTTCCAAGGGACTAAGGAGACAGGAAGCAGAAAATTGAATATATTTAAAACAGAACTGTAATGCTTGCTTACATCAGATAGTCTGCAATCTTATGAAGTATTGCTGTAAGAACTAAAAGTTATATTCAACATGATGTATGGGTATAAATGAAGAGTCAGAATAATCCACCAGGTATCTACAGGAAACCCAGTTTCCCAAGACCAGCCATGAGTATTTGTAAGTGGCAGGTATCATAAACTTTGTTTTTACAGACCAGCTGGAAGAGTGGAGCTTTCCAACAATTATCGAATGAAATATTTTTAACAAGAATTTTTGTGGATATGGGCAGATTATTATGTGTACTGTAGCAGAATAGAACATTAACACCGTTTTGTTTAGCAGAAATTTAGGACTTATTAAGGTAGATGACAAGTTTAATATATGATTTTTTATAATGCTTAATCAACAGCTGATTAACAAAATTGTTTAAAGCTATTCAATGGGATTTGTTGTAATTAAAACAGCAACTTGATTACAGCCAAGGGTCACACTGTACTTACAAAACGGAAATTTAAATTACTTGCATATAGACAGACACGCACATACAGGCATATGATTAAAAGCCTACATACCAACCTGTAAACAAGAGAACACACGGAATCCAGATCCCTTCCGTCGCATGGAACTGTGATATTGCTGCCTTCATAAATGTGCGAGCCTTGTCTTACTAGACACCCAGCAGTAGCATCACGAGGCTATTTTAGAATCTGGCTTCTCAGAAACAATCTTATTATAGTATTTCCATGCTAAATTTATTGTGGTTGATTTATTCATATTTCTTTTCGTGCTAGTCTAGCCTGTACTGTAAAATGTCTTTTTTCCTCCCAGTGTCTTGGCTATTTTGTCATTTTTAATAAAACTTGTTCTCTACTGTTCAGGTCATCCTAGAAGCACTTCCCTGCACGTGATCCTGCTTATCTTTCTACTTTAAGGGTGTTCAGAATTGTATACGTTGTTTCCAGCTCAGATCTTAGTGGTGTCGTTAACATCAGCTTTATTGATTCCCCATCTTCACTTAATCCCAGATGTATGAACAGAAGAATTTTATTGTTGCCTTTCCCACGGCTAAATCAGAATGTAGATAATGCTTTACTTCATTTTTCTGTTTTTGTGTCCACTGTCACCAGCTTCAAAGGATGGAGCACATAGTTTGTCGATTGCTTTGAGATCTTCAGATAAAAGGGAAAATGTGAAGAGAGTTTGTATTGCAGCAGGACTTAAGAGCACAGAACTGGTGTTGCTGGAATCTTTTTTTCAGGCAATGCAAATCAATTCTCATATTACTTTCTTCTACTGTAGCAACTATCCTAAAAACCAAAACCATACCTGTTTGAGAGTGCTTTTTATTGGCTTAATATGGAAAATCAGGAAGGAAAAAGAGCAGCTACATGTGGAGATAATAACCATGATCAAAAGGAGCTGTATTTCTAGCTAAGGCAGGTGCTATTATTAAGTGTATCTGTGGTTCTGCTTTCCAGAATCTCTATATGTGTTCTTCCTTTAGGAAAAGCTCTCTTTTGGTCTTAGCCACTTCACTGATAATTAGCAGATATTTTTTTATGTGATGTGAAATATTAGATCTCACTCCTGTGATCGTGCTGCTACTACATGTTCACTTGGACACTTAAGTTACTATAGACTGGATCGTGACTGCTGTAAGTATTTCTGTATTAGGGACATGAAGCATGCCACAACCAGCTATTTCTGTGTGTATATCACTTAGGGTGCTTCTGAATCACAGAACCCTGTGAGTGCTACAGTTAAGGAGTATTTCATTATAATGCATGGCAGTAGTAGTATGCTATGTTTTGGACAGGGAGATTCCTGTATTGCTTTAGTTTAAAACATGTCTTTTTTTTTTTTTTTTATTTTGTCTGAACAACTGTGTTTGCTGGTATACAAGAAACACTTCTCAATTTTTCCGTTGTAGATATTTTTCCTATTTAGATGTATATAGTTGCTAAAAATTCAACCAGTTTAACTGTTAGAATTCTTCCTCAAATGTTAATTAAGCTTTTTCTTTGATAGGAAGGTAGTTTTTGCATGCATGTGCCTTGAAGATCATTAAGAAGCTGCTGCACTAAATCAGATTTATTCAGACTGAAGAGTAGACTTTATGCATGGTATGTTTATGGACCGACTTAAACTCAGAACTTTCCCTGATTCTGCAGCTGGTTTTGATACATTTCTTGCAGGATGGTGGTGACTGTTGCACTGCATGTTGTGGCTCCAAAGGTTACGGAGTTCGCCTCTCAAATTACTTCATAGGCTAGCGTACTCCTCTTAAAGAATTGGTTAGAAAGAGCGATGTTTCCCTGTCAGAAAGCTGCAATGTCAGACAATATCAAACCTTTTAAGCGTTGCTTTGCAAAGACATACCAGAGAGATTGAGGAGCATGTAACAAAACTGAACAAGTAAGTTGTCAAACGGATATTAATCTTGAGAACTAAAGTTCTTGCCTTAAAATGGTACATAAAAGCTGCAAGATGTACTTTGCCTTGGTTTTGATTGTTATCTACACAGCCTAATTATGAAGGAATCTGAATTCAGTGGTGACACACAGCATGAGGAGAATCAAAATAATTCATCCTATTGCACTGAGGTAACAACTTTGACTTCAGCTTGGTTAACTGATTTTGCAGGTCACCTTATGGCGATAGAGTTTGGAGTTTCTTCCTACCATTATGCTAGAAATAGACATTCCTGGTGATCTTTCTGAATGATTATAAACGATGTAGTCACTATGATGCAATACTACCATCTGCAATATCCTGTATGAGATGAAGGTTGGATTCTATGAAACATTGCAGGTCTATGTATGGAGCAAGCATATGTATAGCCATAACACAATTAAGTGATCTAAATCCTCAGTTCTTCCATCTAAGTTTTCATAAATGAATACACACCTTTTCTACAGTAGATTCAATCTCACTGACTTTGTTTTGATTACACACCTCTCAGTTCAGGAGCAATGAAACACATTTTTGCAAAGACGAGAAGAGGTTGAATGAGGTCAATTGCTTCTGATTTCACAACAATATTAAACTAGCGCATCCCCAAAGGACCAAATTCTGTTGTGGATTTCAACTAGTACAGCACCATCTGTTCACCTGCATTTATTCCTGTTTTCTACTGGTGTGCATGAGGACAGCTAGACCCTTTCTATATTAGATGTAACTCTGTCATGGTTGTTTGTGCAATTTAAAATGGCTGAATGGCTGATGGCTTACCATTCATTTTGTGTATCAGGCAATCCGAGATTCTGTGGCATTCTAGTCACGATATGTAACAGAACCCCAAAGATAGATTATGCAGTCACAACGATGAAAATTGATTACTAAGCACTCAATGACTCATCTGCCTCAGGAAGTAACTACTTCAATCTATTATTGTCGATGTCCTGATGGGTCAACCAGGACGTGAAAAGGAATTTGCATTAAATTGATTTGAGTGTTTTTTCTAGAAATAACATCACTCAATCAAAGGAAACATTCAGACAGAGCTAGGGAGAACTGACTGAATTTGATTTGGGAAGGCAGAGCAGCAAGGGATGAGCAGGTTGATTCAGATAAAAATATAAATGGGATTTAGAGCACCATAAATCTCTCATTACAGAATGAAGAGTTGGAACATTTCTTAACAATTTCTGCATTGCAGATTGGGATGCGCATTTTGGAAATCCTTTATTTGCTTATCGATCTGTGTGGGCGCATATCTATATACACACATCACCCAGTTATGTGAATAGTGTGTTTATGCAAATAGTATGCTTATATATGCACTCACCGTAACAAATTGCCATCAAGTAACATAACAATATGGCCAGTTTCCAGTTATCTCGGAAGATTTTGCTGTATTGCGCTCATATGAAAACTGGAGAGTGAAATGTTTCTCTTCAGTTATTTTTTTATTCTCAGAGCTGAAGACTTTCAGAATGAGCAGCCCACCACTTAATAAATTCAATAAGCGATGAATCATACTGAAATGTCACTTCCTTCTCATCAGTCTCAGTCTTAAAGCAATTCATCCTCTCTCTCATGCTTCTAGTACGGTGTGTACTGGCATCTTAAATTGTAGTGGGTTTCTGCTATCACGTTACTCCCAATAGATTCGTATCTTATTCCAAGATCGTTACTTACATCATTTGAGAGTCCAATTAAAATCACATACTTTAAAGAACTCCTTCTTACTGTGTACATGGTTTGTGAATTGTTCTTTTATTGATTTTTATGCAGTCAGTCTTTATGTCCATTCCAATAAGTTTTACCCAAGTAATGATTTTGTGATTTGGCCCAGGAAATTAGAGCAAGATCTTTAAAAATAATGATTAGTGACTTGTTTAGTTTCAGTTTTTGGCTTTTCACCATGAGGCATTTATGAAGCTGTGAGCTTTATAGCTGAAGATGGATATTGTTATAATTATAATATTTATAATTATAATTGTTTCAGAGAGTCAGGCCCCTTGAAAGTGTCTCAAGCTGGAACCCTCAAAATTGTGGCTTTCACAGTCATTGTCACAGTTGAAACATACTGACTTGAATAAATGGGGCTTAACTCTCAAGCAGTGCAGGGGAGGAAAGGACAGAGAAGAATGATTGGAAAGGCATATGCTAATCTACTAGTGAAACTGTACGAGTGTCAGGGTGTGCAAGCACCAACGCACTGTGCTGGATACAGAATGAGCAAAATCTCTCAAAAAATGGAGGAAGGACCACAATCACACTTTGCTCTGACTAATGTATAAATGTCATCTCCTTTAGCTGACTTAGCCTTATCCTGCCTGTTTCAGACAGGCACAAAACAGAGAAACTGTCCTGTAAGGACGTGGGTTAGGGAGCTGCCCATTATTTCAGGCCAACAGCTCAAAAGACCAAATGATATGAAAATTCTCACTAAAAACCTGAAGAACACGTAGAAGGTTTTGTTTCATCTGTATATATTACATAATTAAACATCGAGGGTTTCCTCTCTTGAGTAAAGATACGTATATAATGAATATATAGAAATGTGCATTTCATTGAACAAAACCTATATTACTTTAGCAGTCAGGAGCCTAGGAGGTAGCAAAAAGTGATTGTGCTTTTGCCAGATAAACCCTTCAGCCATCATATTCACTATTTTTCTGACCAAAATCAAAACATAGCAATTGGAAAATTTGGTGCCTTGGTGGCATATATTGCTATTGAATAAGGAAGAAAAAAGAATGTGTGAACCTAAATATCTTTTCTTGTGTTATTTCACTCATCATTTGTTCTGGTAATAGAATCGACACGCTACTTCTCCTCTCCTGCTTATCAAATACAGGTGCTTTTGTTTCTCCTTCAGTCAGTTAATTGGCATTGATATTGATGAAGATGCAATGGTAACAGATTCTTTATATTTTCTCCTGATTTACACACTTGAGAGATGAAGACTGAGTTACAGGCACGTGCAAATGTTGAGGAATTGAACTTATGTGGTTTTGACAATGCTGTGAACATATCCAACAAGTAATTACATATTTGGGGATAAACGCAAAAGTCATTGTCAAGCTGCTTAAAATGTACACTGGGCCACTGATTACTGAGTGGTTCTGAAAAGACTAACATTGCCACTATTAACTACCATAGCTGAATTACTTCATTTCCCATGAACTATGGCACATTCCATGAGCTGAAGTTCCTCTCTCTAATGGTGTATCCAAACAGACAATTCTGCAGTGTCTATTAACACCAAAAAATAGCCATTAAAGGAAGTTCCTAGAGAAGGCCTTATAATTTCATTTTGTGCTAAGTGTCTTACCAATTCGTAATTGGATACAGTGTCTGTCTAGCATTGCATTACACATGTTAAAAAACAGCCTGTGAGCTTAAGAGCTCAATGACTGTATTGAGGTAACAATATAATAATCACTTTTTAAACCTTCACTTGCATGGAGTAAATTTGGAAAACCACAGGGAAAGGAAATAGTAATGATTCTTTCCTGCACTGAAGAGTCCAAAAGTCCATCTGCATTAGCATTTCAGTTTGCCTCAGAAAAGGAATCTCCTGATTGTCCCCATTTAACATGCTATGGGTTGCATTTGAGGAGGACCTTGGAGTGAGCTCAGATTTCACTCCAGTGAAACTGGCCTGAAAAAGTGTTACAGAAATGTACTTAGTTCACTCTAGCTGTTAATGAGCATTAAATCCATGGGACGAGACTAAACCCTAGTCCAAAGTAAATCTCAAAAACCTATAGCACAATGTTGAATCCTGGGAACAGCTGTTTCACTCTAGAGAAGCACTTCTGCTGGCCTGCAGTACCTGCTAATTTAGATACACGAGGTTGCACAGAAAATTATGTCCCAGTTCAGCAAAATAATTAAGCACATGTCTACTGTTAATATTTTTATGTACAGTGGTTGCCGGTTTAGGCTCCTGGCAAGAGTCAGATTGTACAAGAGCCAAAATGAAAAATGCTTGAATTTTCACAATGACAAGGAGTCAAGGCAGACAGTAAGGCTGAGCATAAGCCTCCCAGATGGAACATAGGCATTGATCAGTTCCTATAAATAACGTGGAAGAGAGGCCTGAAGTACTTTGAACATGATAAGTCAAACTTTTAAACTATATCCCTGTTCTTTTGGGGGAAAAAGAAAAAAAAGAAAAAAAAGAGAAAATATAAATAGGTGGTCGATGAAGCTTCTTAATCCAAGAGGTAGCATGGTCAAAATGAGTTTCAGGACAGCTATGTCAGGGCACAACATTACAAGTAGCTTGAGTCTGACAGACTGAAATGCAAGTAGGTCAAGCAGGATGGCTGTGGTACAGGGAAGGAGTGACAGTCCTCACAGAGGTTTGGGTCTGGAATTTGGAGGGTCCTCACAGGGATTTGGACCTGGAATTTTGATTGTATGTCCTGAGTTTAAAAATGCTGTTATTCAAGGTTTAGTTTGGTTTGTGGGAGAATTTACAGCTACTCAAATACCCCTCTAAAAGCATTGTTTTGCTGTCTCTACCCGAGAGTTCTAATAGACAACAGGATCCTGGAAGAACTATGTGAGAGAGTAAGGGGACAATGAAGGTGCAGGCAGGCTCTGACACCCTCCTGAGCTACAGTGATGGAAAATGAGCTAACTTCTCAAAGTCAAGGAGGTGCTCCTCTACTGGGGTAGTCTACATGAGAAGGAGTTATTAAGTGTGTGCTGTACAGATCAGTTAGTATTTGAAAACTGCAGTCTGCTCTTGAGTAAAGCCCAAGTTCTGGAACAAAGTAAAGGCACTTAATAGCTTATCTTCACCCAAAGCCACTGTACTGCACATACAAATACAATAGAATAGAGGCCTTACAGTATTTTGTTTTAAATCAACTCTTGTTACTCATTTACTCTGGAACTCCTTTAAGATTCTGTCCACCCTGTATTTGTGGGAGGATAACTCATGTCATGTACCACTGCCCGCACACTGTTATTGCATCAGGCATACCAGTTAGTACAATAGACTTCCTTGATGAAGAGAGCATGAAATTTGCAGAGCAACAAATCTGCCATGCAAGAATTAGTACTTCAAAATTATGCTCACTTGTATTTGTAAGAGTAGAGTTGCTCATGTTTAAGTGAAGACTGCTAGCTGAAAATTGGAAAAAGAAATAATATTTTTATTGTTTTTAAAAGTAGTAACTGTTCGGGATAGTAACGGGCTTCAAAGAAGACAATTCTTCATTAAAAATGAGCATTAAGGGTTTTTATAGCATATTCTTTGTGGAAAACATCATTTCCCAATTATTTAGACTAAACCACAACTGAAACCATCCAGAAGAGTCTCATGCAGTATCTCTGCGGTGATCGTGTCCCATTAAAAGGGTCCTAATTCCATTAGAAGAGCTATTAGCATCAGAGTTAAAGAAATTAATGAGAAAATTTGTCACTACCCAAAGTGTTAGCACTGAGCGTCTACTAATTCTGGCACTCAATATTGATATGAAGAGCTTGGTATGGTTTGGACACTTAGTTAGTCAAAACAAATGAATTTATTGTTGCCTGACATAAGCAATGTAATTAGAAGAGTATAACAGTACCTTTGTAACAGCTGGAGTATGAGTTGGGATAGGCACATGGATGAGTTTTACATTATGTCATTTGAAGCCAGCAAACAGAAGTTTTACTTTAAATGATTTCTGAAATAAAACATGATTGAAATTGTCATTAAGTGTGCACAGGTGCTGTCCAGTCAAGTTAATAAAATCATCAGCTACCTGATGCCAATAAGTGAACTGCATTTGTAAGCAGGAAGAAAATGTGCTGGAGATATAAAATAGGATGAGACAAACAATCCTAAATCTGCTTGTCCTCTTGCTTATATGAGTACAGCCAACCTTTGTGCAGGCCTGTGTACTGCCTCTGATTTCCTAGTAGCAGATGCCCAATAAGGACAGGGCAAGTATACAGTGATGCTTTCCCAGAACACTCTCTTAGTCTCCAGCAACTTGTGTCTCTGGGCCGTCCTGAAGCAAAAAGTGTGTCTTTGGTGGACACTACTGCTAGTTTTAGTTATCTGCAGTGAGACACAATGAGTTATACTTGGAAAACAGAAATGGCCCTGTAGTTGTTACAGAATAAAAAGGGTGAAGAAGATAGCCATCCAGAAACAAGGCAATTGGGTTAGGAAATGTTTTGGCAATTTTATTAATAGCTACAAGCTCATTGTCTCTTTCAGAAAATCACATAAGCAACTCTGAAAAAGTGAGGCTGGAATAACTAATAAAGAGTAACATCATTACACCTCTTAAGTTAAACAGCAACTTCAGGATTCTTGATTTCCATATTACCACTTCCATCAGCAAACCTAGTGGAAGATGAGACAGATCTCAATCTGCACACACTCCAGAATGGGCTGGAAGAAGGAACTGGGGTGACATATGCATGGTCATAAAAACAAAACAATATGAACTTTAATAACTGAAACAATGAAGCTCAGTTTTCTGTATTTAGTCTGTAGAGACCACTGCTAAGAGAAATAAATATTTCCATAAGGTGAAGAATGCTAAATGAGGCTGACCATATTTGAAAACCTAAATAAAAAGCATTTGCTTGAGATACTGTGAGGTAAAAGTCAATGACGACAGATAGGCCACCATAGGAGAGCCATATCAGTTTTTCTGTGGCTGTCCACTGTCAGCCCAAGTGCACACGTTATCCGAAGCCCTAGATAAACAAAGCTGCTTGGTACCTGTGTAAACATCAGAACCGCTGACTCGCCAGCCATCTGGAAGCATTGTACCAGGACCTGCAGTACAATAGAGATGTCTATAGAATAAAAATACAGGAATGAACTAATAATTTTTAATTTTCCTGTTAAGAAAAGCTCAGGAAACCGTATCTAATGTACATATATGGGTAGCCTGAAATGTAAATGCTTAAAGAGAAAGTAAAATTCCTCTTCAGTTCACATTCTTTAATTGGCAGAATTTCAATCTTCATAAACAAATGTAAATCAATTCCCTTTTTCCAGATTGTGTCTCATCTCATAGCATCTAGATTTCCCAAAAGCAGGCAGCAGCTTCCCGTAGAGAAAGGATAGTTCAAGTGGTACTATTTCAGCATTTCTTCATGAAGCAAAGCTGTCTGATTTTTTTTAACCATCACTAGCAAAAAGGACCAGATTATTTCCATATATTCATTTATGTTGTCTGACTCACTTTGAGAGCATCCCTGATAGGTTCTCCAGAATAAGCCAAGATTCTTTTTTTTACTGGTGCACTTTAATTATTATTTTAATTTTTTTAAATAAACTTCTTGTGGTTTGGAAGGAATCCTTTAAGTATTAATCAATATAAATTCATCAAATTTAATGCAGCTATATGTTTTTACAGTGGTAAAGGGCTTGTCCTATGGTACCTCTGGCAAAGAAGTTATCTTTCAGGACCTGAATGAATGCAGTATCAGTGACAGTTGCAGAAATTACAAGGGCTGTGAAGTGTTTCACTGTTTTACATTGCTTTTTCTATCAATTGAAAGAAAGGTGTTTGTAAATAATTCAGGTCCAAACCCAACAGGCAAAACAAGGAAAGAACAGTTGGATGCCAGAGAACCTGAGAGAACAAAGCTAATATCCCAACTGCTGATAACTGGCTTGTTGGTGCACCTAAGAACTGTTTTCAGAGAGAACAAGTATTGATGGGAAGACATGACTGGCTATGAAACATACTGTCCAGATGATTTAGACCCCAAGACACCCAATGTCTTTCAAGTCTACAGGCTAAACTTGACTGAGAAGCCTTTGACTGTGCATAGTACACTCCTCAGGATAGCGATGCCTATTAAAGTATGTTGGAAAGTGTCTTGAAAATGGTCTGTAATAAGTCTAAACTTTCTTTCCTTTACTAAAAACAAATAAAATTTTTCTCGCATAGCTAATATGTAAATCTGGTGTTTGTAGGAGCTGCTGTGGATGTTGCTGCACTAAATTCAGGTGCAAAGTAAACAAATGTGAATCACCTGCCATAGCCTTTATTAGAAAATCAGTGTGAATGTTACATGTTTCAGCTTGGTGTTCAGGTGCAATGACTGGAACAAATATGTGAACCTGACACAAGAGCTGACATGAATTGAAAATCTGACACCTCCAGGGACCTACTTTTCTTGGCAGGAGGGTTTAGGAGCCTAAGAACACAAATGGTGCCTCAGACCAAATGCTGGTTTATATTGACCTTTCATTAGGCCACTATCATCTCAAAAAAATGAGGCAAATTATGGAATAGTTCACTCATAACCTCCCAAATAGCTGAAGTTTTTGTTATCAGTTGCTATAAGGCTCTTTTCTAGAGCTAATAAAGTTGTCTGGGCTTTTTTTTTTGCTGTTATGTACCAAGTGACTCTCATATCGTGTTTTTCTGGGCTTGGGTGTTGTTTGTTTGTTTATGTTACCTGGATTATCAGGTCTGGTATTATCTTATGTGTTCCAGAGGCTAAACATGCATCGGATCCGGTACTTTATCTTCTTTTATAGATATTGTCTTTCAACTTTCTGTTTCAGTAGCTGACAGTTTTAGAAATTTTTCCGTTCTCTTCCTCCAGAAGGAGGAAGTCTGACATTGTAGGCAAGCTGGTTTTGAAGTTATGTTCCGTAAAGTATGGGGGGATTATCTAAAACCTCATTATAATTTACAGAGTTGTATTTTTTTAATAACTGACATGAGGCTGAAGACAGGTAACAATTGCGAAGTTACATGTAAGGACACAGTTTAAACTATTGGGGAGGCCATTCCAAATTCAACAGGTCTCACTAATTTGTATTTAATGTTTCAGAGAAAAACTATGAAAAACTGCTTGGAACTACAGAATAGGTCTTCAGGGTCGCTTCATACTTGAGCAAGGAGGATAAAAAATGATAGATAAATTATATGTCTTATAAGAGGTAATACAGTAGTTCTTGGTACAGGCTCGATTTTAACAGATGTTTTTCCTGTTAAAAGCTGGAATGTGGCTCTCCAGTAAACATGTGGAAGTATTTAATTTACTAATTTCATACAGAATGAAGTTTGTCAATAGGTCTCTAATGCATTAATTGTATTGTTTTAGAACAATTCAGCAATTTTTTTGGAATACAGATATTCTATTAAATTAACAGATAACACAGGAATACTATTAATAGTGCCATGATAATAATGGAAGAAAAGGGAATATGCCTATGGACTTTCAGAAGAATTTACTTAAATTGTATTCAAACCTTCCTTACATTAAGTTTTCCCTAACAATTGAGGGTTTTTTTTTCCTTAAGCGTCCTCAGAAGTGTCTGCATTTTCCAGATCTCTTCAGCAATATTCTGTTCTGGCAACTTTGAAAATAATGAAATAATGCTTTGCTAACACAGTTACTGAGTCAGGGACCAGAAAGTATACCAAAGGGCTTGACTAAGCAAAACTGCCCAGATGGTAATTTAAGTAAAAGATTAAAATCTTCCATTGATATTCTATAAAACGAAAAGGAGATAGTTTCTTGAATGATACATTTCTGTGAAATATTAATTCCACTTCAATTATAAATAGATTGAACCTGTGACTTGCAGGGCATACAGAGTTATTGAAGGGAATTGTAAGAGGTCTGTAACATAGGAAGAAATGATGAGATGTTAATATTACTGTTGAGACTCATGGATACACAAGATGCTCACACATAGTTGGGGGAAAAAAAAAAAAGGAAAATAAAATATAGAAGTTTTCTTAACAATATAGGTATCTGCCTAAAAACCACCCTAAAATTGACATAATGTGGAAGGACTGGCATTTTTCTGTGGTATTATGATTTAAATCTTCCTTATATTGCCTGTCTGGCTTGCAATTTCTTCATGAGCAAGGTTCAAAGGAGGCAAGGCTACTTAAGCAAAATACTTTATGGCCAAGGACTGGTTTGTGATGTAGCTAAACTAGAGGAGTGTTGATATTCTGTCACCACCCTCAGAATATTGGGGGAAGGTGAAAGGGGAGCTTAAGTCATTGTCCTGTGCTACTTATCTTAACCACATCAGTAGAAAGGGGTTATCTGCTATTTATGAGCTTGCAGGGCAAATTCTTGCGATGATTAATGGTGAGCAGCTGATTCCCCTTCCCTTTGAGCCACTTGTTAAACATCTGAGGCAGATGAGAGTTGCTGTGAAGGCATGGCTCACAGCTTCTGGCTCTGCTGGCTTAGAAATATTGTCTACAAGATTATGAGGTAATCTGAAAAATTAAATACTACTAAGATTTAGGAGTTTTTGTTTTTATGAGGTCTATGATTATACAGCCAAACTACTTTATCTGATTATGCTGGTTTAGAATTTTCAAAATTATACTCTGGCTGTATGGTGTTACTTGTGTTTTACTTTTGTACGGGAGTGCTTGTAGTGTTCTCTAGATGGTTAATGAAAAGTCATTATTAAAAGTTAATATCAAGAGTTCAAAAGCTTGCTGACATTGAGAAAATAATATAGATATTATTTTCTCCTGTGATGTTGCTCTTAACATGAATTATTTGGGTGTGTTTAATGCACAGGTTTGGATTTGCATAAATTTTGTAGTGATTGCTTCGTGCTGGCAAAATGACAGAGCAAAGTTAGTCTAGATGAATAAAATAAATGAAATTCCTGTTATGATTTCACTTGTGCTTGATGATCTTAGTATTAATAGAGTCCTATAGCAAATAATGCAACTTAATTAAATTAGACAGTAAACTGGACTTTCCTGGCTGATTTCTTAAATATGCTTTCATCTCCTAGTTGGTTCAGCTCAGATAGTTTATATCTATGTAGAACTTGGATGGATGCTTTCCCTTGTGGGGAAAAGGGTGCTTTGTTGCAATCAGAAGAGGCAGGAGGAAATGGAAATGTACCAAAGCAGCTAATCTTCCTCTTAGCAGCTTTCTTCACGTAACATATGAGGTTGTCAAATCCCCTGTCATCCTTTGGGCTAAAGCAGTTAATAGTTGAGTCTCAACCTATTAAGGTGATGGGGGGTACACTGGATTTCAGGTATGAATCCTGAGGGGAGGGCTGATATTTCCAGAGATGCCCAGAGGAGATGTGAAACAAAGACAGTGAATAAAGATATCAATATATCGTTGTCAAGTCAAAGCCCCTTAGCTTTCGCATTCATTGAAACTTCACAGAAAAATCTCTTTCTAAAGCAGCTCATGTTAACATTGTCTAACCTGATAAAGCAGAGCATCTTCATAATCTGCAGGCTAGTGAGTCTGTGACAAATAAGTATGGTACTAATGCTTTACTTCCCTATTTTTGGTTGCTGTGTAATCAATGGGTATTTACAGAGGTTTGTGAGAGTGCTTTGGTCACCTCTAGTAACAAGGTAATTTTTCAAAGGCAAATTCTGAGACAAACCCTGCAAGTCAGTTGGCTTTACTATTCACAGGATGGCTCCGATGAAACAAAAATAATTTAAACTTCATCTGCACCATTATATTTTAATACAGCATTTTATTGTAGATGTTATCGACTGAGTTTCCAGTAGCCAGTTAAAATTGAGAAAAAATATTTTTAGCTCTAATGTGAGTCAATTCGGGGAAAAATAGATGAGTAAAAAACCTTGCAAGTGGGTGAGCTATCGGATGTTCTTGAGGTTTTCTCTGTTAACAGCAACAAATATTTTATCAAGCATCATAACACATCTTTAGCAAGTCCTGGCAAAAAAGTTCTCACTTTAATTTCTTAAAAAGACTGAAGAATACTTGTAGTGGCAATATTAATATTTGTTGTATGCCACAGATGAAAATAAACTCCAGTTTACCTTGGTGTATTTATAGACAGTGGATTTGGAAAATAGTTTGTCCTCTTCATTTATTTATTGAATACTTATTTTAAGTACAGAAAATATATGTAATTAAAAATCAATGACTAAATTACTTAATATAGCTGATAAACCTTTAAAAATATTTATGGCTCCAAAATTATTGTCACATTGCTTCAAAAAGAAACATTTTTTGTAATAGAAGACAGATTCTCTTATTAAGGTTTTCATGTCTAGTAGGGCTTGGACTACGTTTGAAAATTAGGTAAGTACTGTGTGATTAACATCCTCTGCTCTGGTATTCCTTCTGCAAGAAAAGACTGAGATATACAAATGAAATGTTGCAAAAGCATTGTTGAAAAAGGAGTGCTGGAATGCTCTCTATAATCTGGAATTTGCAGAATGTGACTTATTTCTCCTGGATTATTAGAAAATCTTCACTGTGAAAGAGGATAATGGCATCTCTCAGTTTTCTCTATATTTTTGTCTTTGCTTTTAATCTAGTGTTGTTCTTCCAGAGCCTTTTAATGTTCTTATTTTCTTGTAGGTTTTGAGATAACCCTGGACTACAGTGGTGTCAAGGGTGGGATTTATCTCACCAAAAGTATCTGTCCAAAATAACCTAGTTGTCTAGATTCCCTTTATAGTCAATAGGTGCATTAGGGGCATGGTTTGCCTCATTTAGTAGTGGACATCTAAAAGAGGTCAGATGAATTGATCCTTTAAAAAGTGCGGATATTTCCAAGTTGAGCTGTAAAAAGATCCTGGTCTTATTTGCTTAGCTGTAGATGCCTGCATAGGAGATGTCTAACGTGAAGTGAAACAAATCTTACCCCTGCTGGCAAGCGATAACTCTGTTATCTTACTCTACGAAACTCCCTTGAAATGAAATTCAGCCTAATGTGGATGATCAGAATAAGCTTTCTAGGGTGTACTGAAGTGCAGGGGTTTATTTCTGGCCTTTTGCTAGAATATGAATTTCCTTCCTTCTATCTTTCGGCTGGTGGTTGCTACACCTGGAAAAGGTTAATCTATATAGCTTAAGGTTATATTACCGTTAGGAGCTTATTTTTAAACTTTACCAAGAAAGGAGTAATATGGTGCCACATTTATTTAGGAATGCAGTCTTGTTATCCAAAAAGGATGAGGTACGCTTCTATCTTATTTTGTATTCTGTCCTGCACATATAGACAATTCTAATCTTCTCCATGAAAAGTCAGATCTCAGATGAAGACAGCGGTTATTTAATTTGTGTTTTTCCTTTATTGTGCTGCCATCCTCTTCAAACTGGTAAAGATTTTTTTAATGGCATAAATTACTTGATGCGTATTGTATAAGAATAGTAAAAATATCAAGTTGCAGTGGGATTTAGAGTTTTTCTTTTTCAAGAACTGATTATATACAATTCAAAAGTATGGTTGGACAGTCTTCATTAGAATCCCTCAGCAGTCTGAACTTAGGCAACAGACCATGATTCTTAAATCTTTTTCAGCAGTTTAGGACTGTTAGTTGTCTTTAGCTCTTTTCTTTTGTCATCCATCTGTCAGTAATGTTCTCCTTCTGCCTAGGCACAGGAAAGCACTATTATCATTTCATTATATGCTAGGACAGAGGGGAAAATTGAGTCTTTAGTACTTATTTTTAAGGTAACCTTCAAATCATTGGTAATACTGATGGCCCTTACGTCATATGCCAAGGGCATATGTGCCTTGAGTACTACATAAAATGCAAGAATAATGGAAATAAAGGGGAGAAATTGGAAGGTTTTACCTATATCATCATAATAATATATATAGAGATGAATTGTTTAGGAGGAAGGGTAAAGGAAGTTTTGTCTCTTATATCGAAGAGAAGTTATTAAAAAAAGAAGTAGGTAAATAAATAAAATAGAAATAGGTAAATAATAGAAATAGGTAAATAAATAAATAGGTAAATAAATAAAAAAAGAAACCTAGGCAAGGAAATTTAGTCCTGGGGAGAAATTAATATAATGATAAATTGTATAAGGATCTTTAGTACACAGTGCTCTGATGAACAGAATATAGACTTCCGTCAGGTGTCTTAGTATCTTACATTTCTAATCATCAAAAGAATAGTAAGCCAGGGTGCTGGCAATGCTGTTGTGCAGTAATGTGGGTCTTGAACTACCCACCTATGCACTGGGAAGGAATCCAGATGGCCCAATATCCCCTTAAAATGTTTTGCAGCTTTCAGGAGTGAAGAAAGAGTTAAAGGAAGGCTCAAGGATTGTGTTGTGATGATTAAAGGTGAACAGGTGAAAATGCAAAAGTGAAAGGTGGGGTGCATGACAAAGTTTATGAAATATTGATATTTCTGATACAGAAGAAGACAGAGAAAATAGAACAAATGAAATATACTGGACTTAAAGATGTGATACTTAATATCCTTAGGTTACCGATATGGATACTGTATAAGAGCAAGAGAAAAGACATTCTGAAGAACTGGCAGTTCCTGAGAGACTTTCTAGTAAGGCCACAGACACTAGTTATCCTTATATGGAGGTCAGCTAAATCATGAACTCCTCAAGGACTTAAACCTCAAGCAGGAATTTTATAGAAAATAGAAAGTAGGTCAACCTGCTAAGAATGACTGCCAAAGAGTAGCAAAAGTATGCAGGGAAAATATGAGAACCAATCAGCCAGGAGTATAAAATATTAGAAGAAAACACTCTGCCTGCCAATAACCAAGGAATCAGTTATTTCACTGCTTAACAGGGAAAGGGAGATAGTAGCAACCGCTGCCCAGAAGGCTGAAGTCTACTTTTTGCCTTGGTTTTCACCAAAACGTATTTTAATCATATGATCAAAACTAATATGAAAGAAGTCATGATAGATCCTAACCTGATCTATAGGTCTTCTCTCTAGTGGATATTTTAAAAACCTTTAGGCCTGCAAATATTTTCTTTAGGGCACTTAGAGCACCAGTTAGAAAATCTTGGAGCCATTTGTAGTTGTGTATGGGCACTCAGAGAGGGTGAATGAGGTTCCAGAAGCCATATGTAAAGCTCTAGAATGACTGCAGTTGAAGAGTAGTTATTATTGGCTTTTTTGACTAGGAATCAGTGGGCCTTCCAGGCAGTCTGCACAGGGTTTGGGGCTACTGATATGTTTATTAAGTTTGTAGATGACACCAAGTGAGGATGAGCTTCAAAACTATCACAGGATTGGTTGGCTCTTAAGAATGATGTTAACAAGATAGATAAAAACTTCAAAGCAAACAAAAAGTATAATTAAATACAGTAAAGTGAAAAGTTCTCCTCTCTGGTAGGAATTCTCTTTAAGTGCAAGAATGACAGATCTGTAGAAGATCAGGCCTGTGCTGACTGAACATGAGTCATATGGTTGTGATAAATGTAAAGGTCATACTGGGATGTGTGAACAGGCACTCGTATAAAAAGCAAATGAAGGATCTCTTTCACGCTATTGATGATGATCTGCTTGGCTGCAGATGTGGATGTTTATTCAACCTGCAGATATTACTTGTTTCATTTCCCCCTTCTAATCTTTCTGTGCTGGGCAAGGTGATAGACAGTCATGATCTTTGGAGGTGTTTTTTGCGATGCTCCCTGTCTTTAAAGGCAGATTAAGCGTCAGTCAGAAAGGACGATGTTTAGACTGTGTTTGCAATGCCTGGTGTTGGTGACCTAACATCTCAAAGTTCTTCTTCCTTTTGCCTCCTGATGCAGCCTTTTCATTAGGTAATGAAAATTATTTTTTTAGATTGAATCGTGCTTTTGAGGAGAGAAAGTGGAGGCAAGATGGATAAACTTAAGTTGCAGGTAAATTTAGGAATTTTAGCCTAATCTTGAAAACACAGAGCTCTGGAGCTCTTCAGATCTTTCAGCATCTGGAGACTCGGCTGTCTCTGACCGCTGTTTGCTGGATTTGTTACAAGGAGCCTTTTAGTAGGTGAACACTGCCACTTTACACGAGCAGGCAGGGCATCCTTTTTTTTTTTTTTTTGTCAATACAGGTATTGCTGTCTAAAAGCTTCTATTCCTTTTGAAACCAAAACCCAGACTCAGCCCAAAACCTGTTATATTTCATGTTTGTTTGGTTCTTTAGAATATTTTCATTAGAAAATCACCCCCAAGATATTCTATTATCAAAATTAAATTGCATTTGATTGTCAACAGGTTAAATCCTGAGGGAAAAATACCAATTGAAAAGAACCTTGTTAAAGCACTGTAATGGCTCTACACTGTATTTTCTGCTGATTTTACCTGTAATAAGTCAAATGACTTATTTTATTGTTGTATCTAGCAAATGGTTTATGCAAAAAATACTGCCTTTATATTGCTTTTTAAAATTTAATTTGTTTTTATCTCTTAACCCTTTAGAACTCTTGCCTCAGGAACTGTATCTCACCATTATTTGATTGGCAGAGTGGGTAAATGCAAGTACTTTTCCATTGGAGCAAAACCAAATTACATTTGTATATATTTATTGTCCATCTTTTTTTCAGTGGTATAGCTGAAATACAGACAAACAGTGAATAAAAGGTTTTTTTTTTTTCTGTAAGAATGCTAGTGAAGACTTCAGAATTAAAATAGCATCCTTGGCAACTGTCTTTTCCAGAAAACTATTTTGAGAATGACTTACTGAGTGATAATTAGATATTGAAATGCACCCAGTTTCACATTTCAGTGCTCCTTTCCAATTAGAATGGCATTAGAGTGAAAGTGTAGCTATATAATTGTATGAAGAATAGATCCAATTTTCTCAATGTCACTGCAATATCACCTTTCAGTAGTAACAGCACTGAATGATTACGCATATCATTTAGTAATAGTATTTTATCCATTTCACAGAGAGAGATTGTTTTTATTTTTTTTTAAGTGGACATGTGATCAGATTGTAAATGAGCATATAGAGAGGAGGCCATGCTACATACAAACATGTCAGGGTTAATGTTACTGCATCCTGAACTGCTGGGAGTAACATGATGCCGTGTTTGCTAACATGCAGCTTTTGCAGGCGGAATACATCTGCACTGGCTTTTTAATGGTCAAAAAAAGCAATTGCAGAACCCTCGTAACCCACAAATCAAGGAAAAGATCTTTACAATTACTTTTTGGTCTGCTATTGTGTGTAACTACAAAATGAACTCTGATACAGGTTTAGGATTAAATACTTCCATTATCCTTGCTGGTTAGCAGGCATTTTGTGTGCATCCTTGGTCTCTGTCATTCCACCTCGCTGCAGAGAGAAGCAGGCTGCAAAATGGCTCATCCCTGTGAGAAGGTAGTGCCATAGAACTCAAAACAATCACGTCAAATGCTACCAGAAATATTTCTTATAGGTCATTATTGGAAATTTATCCAGTAATTTACATTTAAACGGCAGCTGCTAGAAGTAGAATGTATAGAAATAAGTATATCATGCATAGGCTAGAAATAAGTATATCATATTTAGGCTTTAAGATACCTACCTCCCTTAGGACTCTGGGAAAACAGGAGACTCCTTAGTTTAACATCATAAATATTAGTACAGCAGTGCCTTGCAAAATTGAAACTACATTATCAGATTAATCGGAGGCACCTGAGTGTGTTAAATTTGATATGGTATGTTTGTTTGGGGGTATTTCCAAGATTTGGACAGCCGGAGATCTTTTGCTTTAACAGCCGCTGCAAAAGTGTATTGAGATTTAACTTTGTGCCTAAGCTTTTAGGTAAGATTCTTTCACATTTCTGTGATACTTATTTCTCTCTCTGGTCTCATCTACGTCTCATGCCTTCCTTTTAAATGCATAGATTTACTTGAGGCAGAAATGGTCTCTAATTACATGTGTGCTAATTCCTGGAATTGCCATAACCCATCTGACTATGTTCTTTCTCAGTGTTAATTCTTATTCTTATATTGGATTTCAAAAGCCACTAAAAGAAGTCAGGTGTGAAGGTTGTCCTGGCTGTACCCTAAATTTTTAAAATACTTTGGCTAGTTCTGCTTATGCTTCATTCATTTAAAACTTCCCTAAAGTAATATCCTGTGTTATCTGTGCAAAACAAATGGACCATTTCTGGTGGTATTTTGATATCCTAAACTATTTTTTTTCTTTTAAGGGCCGTGTTACAATTTTAAGCAAGGACTTCCAAAACCAGCTGCTGCACGTGTCTAGCAGGTTGCTTTGAAAGGCCTAAGCATGCCTACTGGGTTTTCCGTTGGTTCTCTTCTAAAGAGTAAAATATGCCTGTAAATGGGACCTCTTTATTTACTGTAATTATGAATGCGATAAATGAAGAGGATTCTGAAGGATGTTTTCAAAAAATAATAGTCATTTTTGAGAAGCAGAAATAATTAAAAGAAGATAATTCTTAGCTCTACAGTGTAATGATATATTGCAAAAAAAAATTAGGGGGGAAAAAGGCATGCTAAATATGGTTCTAAAATATATTTTAAAAATCCAAGGAATTAAAATAAAAATTGACACTCCATTTTAACTACAGCTTCTGTTGTTTCTTTACACAATAGCAGGTTAAGAGCAAAAGATATCCTGTCTAACCTGCATGAATTTTCCACCTTTTCTATTGTCAACCAGTGATCTGCCTTTTCTGTCTATCTGTGTTTTTTTAAATTGTGATCATTACAAAGAAAAATGTAATGTAAGCAATTGGAAATAGCAGCAGGGTTCTGACATAACTGATGTTTTGTTTGCTTATCATATTGAGCAATAAAACATTTTCAAAGCACGGTATACTCAAAGACTGCTGTAAATTCCAAAAGAAAATATTTTGATGCACGGAAATCTTCCGCCTTGGGGTCAGACGGAAACCTGACATATGATTGTGCCCAATTCGTATTAAATACTGTAGAGTTATATGCTTCAATTTTTATTCTTGTAGTCCCTTAAAAAAATACTAAGGGGGCCCTCTTAGAAATTCCTTTTGTTTGTGGAAATTTGCAGTTTGTTCCAGTCGGGACAGCCTGATATTTCCATACTTCCAGCAGCATTTGCCTCTTCAGAAATGCTGTGTCAGAAGCAAGCACTTCAAAGTGTGTCCTTGTATTGCTGCCAGAAGTAGTTCTTGTACTTATCATTCTAGACATCCTTGAACTTTGCAAAAAAAAAAAAAAGGGACAGATGGCCAAAAAGGACAGAGGACTGACTGACTTGGACAAATTGAAACCTCTTAAGACTGTTTGTATTGATTTGGTTTTAATTTTTATGGTCAAATTTTCGTCATTTGTGTTGGAAATGAGGAATGCAAGTCAACTAGAATGCAGTGATGTACCATCGGCCACCAGAGTAATGAAGTTTATAGTACATAAATTGCCATTCATGTAACAAGGGGTTTTCCCAGATAAAACATAGGTGTGAGTGTGTTATCGTGCTTTGCATGCTGCTTTTGTTGGTTGCCAGAGTTAATATGGGCATGAAAATTCTATTCATCAATATTTCCCCCCAGTGGAGCCAGTGCAATGTGCTTTACCTTAATGTATTCTAAACATCTGCATTCAAATAATTTATTCATAGGCTGAAATCTCTAATCCCAGTTTGAGGTGCAGAAATGTTTACTTGGTCACTAATACTCTGTTAATCTGGGACAGTGACAGGCAGGTCACACAACATTGTCCTTTTTCGTGCAACTTTTTGAACAATGGATTGTTAGTCATTTTATGAAAGAGCTAGAGGTAGCAGTCTGTGTAGATGTATTGAGAATCAGCTAATGGACAGAAAGTACCTGCTCCGACACATTAATTCCCTTCCCTGTCAGCCTGCATCATTGTAGAGTGTGCATGATGGGAAGCAAGGTCCCATCGCACTATGGCACCTGCTGCTTTTCCATCTGCCGAGCGCAATAGCTCCTTTGATTGCCCATTTTTCAGCCTAATGACTTTATTCCTTTTCCCTTTGTAAAGTTTTTACATTTTGTTATTGTTATTTCAATAGTTATGGTTTGTAGGTTGATGGGGTTTGGTGTTGGGTTTTTTTGTTTGTTTTTTTGGTTGTTGTTTGTTTGGGTTTGGTTTTGGTGGGGGTTTTTTGGGTTTTTTTTGGTTTTTTTTCTCCTCCTCTCTAGTGGGCAATTAAAGTGTTGATAAAAGAATAACTAACAAAATAATATTCCAAACCCACGCCCAAATTCTGCGTGCCCCAAGTGTTGTGTTTCATAATTTATTCTGATAAAGTTGTCATGGCAATAATGTCTCTTGAGAATGAAAGTGCCATGTGCCTGGCTGATTACAGGAAACAGCTCAGATGGTACATAAAGTGGTAAATATTGAACCCATGGGCAATAACATTAGCCGTATTTTGCCCATTTATTTATTTATTTATCGTAGCTCTGGTCAGCTTGTTTATGGAAAGAGTGTGACAACTCATATTTTAGTTGCCGTACATTTATATTTATGAGGATGGGAGACAGGCTTCTGTTGCTTTTTTTTTTTTTTTTTTAAATCCAGTGACATAAATGTTGGCAGAGTTCCCTGAAATAGCCTTTGAATTCAGTCTAAAGCTGTTGATTTGGCTGGATTAGTCAAAGCAGCAGATCATTATTACATATCGAACATCTGTCAAAAATAGAATTTGCAATTAACAGATGTATCATCTGTAAGTTGTGACTTCAGATTTTGTGTGAGAGAAGTACCTTTAGGATTCCTGATAAATGCTGATTTTGTTGGTTGTTGGTGTTTTGGTTTTTTTTGTTGTTTTTTTTTTTTTTCACCTACGGAGCCGAAAGCCACACTTTTAAACATAATTCTCTTCCACCAAGGAGAAAACAGAATAATGTGATTTTCATTCCAATAAAGTGTTTATTATTCCAAACACTGATGTCAAAATCAAAGCATACTGGTGTACTCCTTGGAGTTCTTCTAGAAAAAAATCTTCTGCTGGTGAAGTTTGAAATTCCACACTCCAAAAGGGATATTTTAGATTTTGATATGCTTTTGTGTGTGTGTTTGTTGCGTAGTGTAGTCTTTAGTCTGTATTGAATAAATGCCAGGTAATAGCGTGCAATTTTTATACAAACTTCCACTATTAGTTACTAGCAATATTTCAGTTCTTCCTTTATATCTTTTTGCATAATAGTTTTATTTATGTTAAGAGATTTAGAAAGTCATCAACTACATTTAAGAGTACTGGATTTGGGGGTGGGAGTGTCTACCACACCTGACTTCCACTGGAGTTTTTAAAAATATTTCTCACTTCCAACTCCATATATAGAATTTTTCAAAGAGTCCTAAAGAATTTAGAGAATGAAGTGTCCGTGATGCCCTGTAAACACCTTGAGAAAAGCCTCTCTTTACAGACAGGAATGTAAGGCCTGGCACATGTATTTGAATGATGTATGTAAATGTACTCATCAGCACAGTTTTGAACAAGATCCATAACTTATCCAAACCATGATCGGATTATGCAGGGACGTGCAACTAGTTGGAGATTCCCCTGAGTAGATGTGAAGTAGTATGAGTGTAGTGTTTTAACCAGTGTAATCTGCAGGAGCTGAGAAGAGAACTGGCCAGATACAGAGGAGCTGGTGGACTTGCAGGTGGCGAGAAGCAGCTTCTGAGAAGGCTTTTCAATAAGGGCACACCATTTGCATTGGCAGGAACACACGGTCACTAGCTGTGCCGGGAAGGTCACTCAAGGACACATCTGATGTTAGACCCAGACCCAGGCCTACATCTGCTCTTTGTATGTATTGAGCAAAACAGAGCAGACTAACAATTTTTCTGGGTAAGTCCTGTCTAGTAGGGCAGCAATCTTTCAAGGTCATGTTGATGTGAGCACAGACTGCAGTATTGTGTGATGGACATCTGCGAGAGGCAGCAACTCCCAGTTTCTAGTATGTGCTGATTCCTAGGAAGGGTCTAGATCTTTCTGCAACTTCTGTTAATAAGGACCCTTCTCCTGGTAAGCAACACCTTATTTATTAAGAGAAGATTAATACCAGAGGCCCTGGCCCAGTCAGCAGCTTGTTTAGCATGGCTTCTTGCACAAGGTGCACGCTGACAAAAGAAAGAGGTCTTGAATGCACAAAGCCAGCTGATCACTGTATTATTTGGGGGCCTGTGCATCTCTGCAATTTTGGTTAAGTAGGCTGGATGTCCTGTGCTCTGTCCACCTGCCGTGCTCCTTCTCTGTGGCTGAGTGACTAAGATGTCACAGCAACCACAGTACGGAGGCACTCAGAAGTGCCTGCAGGGTCACAAAACTGATGCAGAGCAGGAGGTGTCTACCCTTGAACTGAAACACCCCTACTGTGCTCAGGGCTTGGAGCAACACAGAGATTTAGGAGATACATTTGCTTCCACACGACAGGTGGTATCAAACGTATACATGCTCGTCATTCGGCATGTATCCTCGTGCACTTCTTCACTCATCTGTCACATGCTTTCCTATAAATTCAGTGGTGAGCCAGTTCCTTACTAGTGTTATCACAGGCAATTCTGAAACCCTGTTCTATGTTGGCTGTTGTTATACAGCACAGATGTATCACACAAGTAGCAGAGCATGCCTTATGTATGACTCTTTAGTTCAATTGCAAATTCTTTGGAACGCTGGCAGGATTATATTGCAGAATTGTGTGGGAAGATAATGATGCAGACAGGAGGAGCAAGGAACTGAACCTAGTAAATAGAACGCTTCTATAATGTGAGATGTGACTTCATAAAAGGAATGTGAGGGTTGACCTTAAAATCTTCAAAGAATTGCTTTTTTTCTTTCTACTTCCCATCTTTTCCTTTGTTTTGAACATGGGTCTGAATAGGTTCACTTGTTGACCACTGGCTCTGGCACTGGAATAGATACTTGGAGCAGTATCTGAGGCTGGGAGGCTCAGCTTACAAGTCTGTTAATTCCTCTTGCTAAAAATCACCATCATTCTGCTGGTACTAAAGATACAAGGCGTGCATTTGTTCAGGGTCCTGGGTACAACCTTGTTTATCTTTTGTTTAAGTGAATAACTTTCCCTTTTTTAACCAAAAGATTTCACTTCCCACACTACAACAGAGCTGTTAATTTCTTCCTAGAAATTTGGGATTTCTTTCTTGAAGATACTCCTATTTCCAATATTCCTTTGGTCAAGTCTGTAATCCTTCCATGACCTGTAAGGTTTTTCACACATTTGGAGTTTAACCAAATCCCCTCATTTTTTAACATTTAAGGGAAGTCGTAGCTTCTGCCCTCCCAGGATATCAGTCACAAACTCCCATTGGACTAAGATTTTTCAGTAGGGCCAGGATTTCACCTGTGTCTGTGCAAGAAGAAATTGATTCACAACCCCAAGCTACTGCACCAGAGGGGAAAACTAACTGCTTCTGCAAGCTGTCAAATTGTTATTAACAAAAAAACCAACCCGGAGACTTATTATAAAGTCAGCGTGAAAGTATTCAGTCCCTGACACTTCTCTGTTTTTTGTGAGAATTTGTAGTATATTTAGCTCTTTGACAAGGTTATACATTACACCTAAAAAGCAAAGGGAAGGAAACACTCTACACTGCAAAGCCCAGAATTATCTCTAATAGGTGAAAGGCAGCTGTGAGCCCAGCTCAGTGCTGTGATGGAGAGCTGCCGGTGTGACAGCTCTTCTGCACTCGCAGATACCATGAGACAGATGGAGGCAGAGTGGCGTTCTCTTACATCCCATGCTGCAGGAATCAGAGGGAGAGTCAAACTTGGTAAAAGCAGAATGAGACACTCTCAAGATACTTTCAAGAAACTTGAAGCATTTGAAAGACTTGAGTTTCTATGTTATCTGAACACCATTGACAGGAAAATGAGAGAAAGGGGAAAAGCTGTTGCATTTCTTCCTATGGATGATTCAGAATGCTGGTGTTCACTTTTTTTTTTGGGGGGGTGCTCAGCTGAAAGTTTGAGAATAGCTCTGTACACATTTATTCCAGGGACAAAGCGGGGTTGGAGAGGTGTAGTGAAGAGAGTCACTGAAGATCCAGAAGCCAAATGCGGTAAAATGTACCAAATCTATCCTCTTTCAGCCCTCAGTTCAGTGGCCCTCAAATGAGACCCCTTCTCAGCTCTCCCAGCCATTAAATGCATTCTGTTAAAAGTCCGAACCAGTAGCTGTGAACAGTAAAGCTGAGCTGCCAAACAGGCTTGTCAAGCATGCACCCCGGCTGCCAAAACAAGCCATTTGGATTTCTAAAGACCTGTGGCAATGTTGACAACATTTATGAGAACTCAGGTAATGTGCTAATTACAAAGCCATGAAATCAGTTTAGAACAGTTTGTTTTTTAAAGATCTGTAGATGTTAAAAGCAGTGGAGAGAACATTTGGGGGGTTTAAAGTTTATTTTTAAACAAAAATCCAAGTAAATGGCCCTGAACTTATATAAAACTGTGCATAAAACTGAGGTGTATATGATAATATACACATAACACATAGTTCAAGTGGCACTTCTCCTGTGGGTTGGTTTATGAGCTAAGGTTCTACCCCTCTGTAGTTTAAAGCCTTTGGTCTTGAAGTTCTTATTCAGTATTTGGATCAATTTGGTTGCTGTTGCCAGACTTGCACACATTGTTCCCAGCAAGTTTCTAGCAGGTTTTGAATCCCAGAGCAGATGTCCCTTCCCACTAATAGGACAGTTTGATTTTTCAGTGGTCATAGCAACAAAATGCCCTCCTTGGCCTTCTTGAAGAAAACCTGAATAGGAAAAGCATTTTAATTAAGAAAATATACTAATTAGCTACCACCTGAAGTGACGATAAGAGTTTCACTTCATTAGCAAGGCTGGGTGTGTTTGGAGAAACTCACCTGGCAACAAGGGGACTAATTTTTCAGGGTATTTTCAATATTTCTCTTCCTGCAGCGAGAAAGCAATCTTAATTAAAACCTGTGAAAAGCAGGGCATTTTTAGCTGGTAATTTACAGAAGTTTGAATAAGTCAAAAGAGGAAAAGACATCTTTTGGCAAATGGTGCATTTAGACGTCTGCCAGCAAGCCTGCACTTAGCAACAGGAGCTTTTTATAAACCTGAGAGGCTGTTGTGCTGCTGGAACTGCAGGGTTCTTCTGAGCTGAAGGCTGGGGTCAGTGGTGGTCATGAGCATGTGTCCCCTGAACCAGACAGGGCCTTCATGCCTTTCCCTCCCATACAATTTATAACACATGCTATTTGTGTGCCTGTCAGGAATAATCTGTGCTGCTACAGACCAGAACTTCATGGTCCCATCTGCAGTCATCTCAGGGCTATTCTGCCTAATTCCAATATCTTTCTGCCTTTGTCCCCTCCTTTTTTTTCTCAAGCCATTTTCAGAGATTCTTAAAAGACACAGGGCGAAAAAAAAAAAAAAGTTTGTTTTCAGTATTTAATGCTGGATTCGTGGCCTTTGCTCTTAGTCTCTTGCACTGACACATACAAACCCAGCCTCAGGCACAGCTCAAACGCTCACTATTCAACCATCATGCCTACAATGAGGCCACAATGCTCTGTGATCTCATTCTGGGCGATTCTTTCATGTCAATAGCTCCATTTGGTGCTCGCTCCTAGATAGCTTGAATTTTTTCACTTGTGCAGGTTTCAATGACTTGTGTTTGTGGGATTTCATTTCCTCCCCCTTTTCGTCAATTAGAAAGACTTGGTTATCCTTCCCAGCCAAGTGAGCTAATTCAGGTACATGTTGGGGGACTTACGGTACAAAGTTACCATGTTTTGACAAGCCTAACTGTTGGATTAGGACTGGCAGCCCTTTCAGGAGGCTGGTTAAGAAGCCTGACCGAAAGTTTGCACTATGTCGTTAATGCTGGATCAAGGGAGGGTCTTTAAATACTGGCCTCCTTGTGCAGGTGATAAGGGAGGTATGAGGCAAGTGCTGCTGGTCAGGTAGATGCTAAAGATGGGGTTTTGATGGAAGACTTCTGAACTGACAAACCTGGAGCTTTCTGGAGGAGCTCAGGAGTCACCAAGTCAGGTGGCCTTGATTTGAGTCCATTGAAGGTTTGGTGAGCCTCAAGATTTGACTGCGGGAGAACCAGAATTCCACTGTGTTCTACACTACAACTACCTGCAAATCCTCTGATTTAACTATTTTCTAATAGGGCATAGTGATGTTGTCGTTGATGTTCATCTAACGCAACCCTTTTATTTTCCTCTTTCAATCAGTATTACTCTAAAAATGAATGAAAAAAAAAGTTGGCAGCAGTTTAGATGTCTGGAAAAAAAACCCCACATAAACAGGAACATTCTTATTATGTGGGTGACAACTGAGTCAGATTATTTCAGCAATGCTATTTATAGTAAAGCTTTTCACCTTAAAGTTGTTTAATTAATGCAAACACTGAAAACTGCTGGCCTGATACATTCTCTCCATTTAAAGTAGGAAAAATGGGATTTTTTTTTTTTTTTAAAGATCAGTCAAATGAAGTCAGATGCAGAAACACTGAAGAAAAGATAGTGCGCTGACATTTCTATATGCATACTGGATTGTCTTCAACAAATATCAACTAGAGCCAAGCAGTATGGCATTTTGGCCCCTAGCCAGCCAACCCTGAGTACTTTAAAATTAAGCCATTTATACATTGTCTGACAGTTATAGCATACAGCAACATACACCACACCCTAGTCTTTCCTTCTTCATGGTTCCCATTGAGGGCACTTAAATGATATTTATTGTAAATGAAAAATCTGACCAGGTTGTAGAGTTCTTGCTTCCAGAAATGTGTTGATACCTAAACTTCACCACTGATCTGTATTTGAGCAAGATTTAAAAACATTATGCTGCACAATCATCTCCATTTGTAGCACAGAAATTATAAAGGATCCATCTTCAAAGTTGATGTCTTTCTCTCTCTTTTTGAGGTCTCTCAAAGTAGACAGTCAGCAAGTAGGCTTTTCACATTCTCCTCCATTTCTGAGAGATAATTCCATGCACACGTTCTTTTCTTTGTTTAGAGAAAGAGGGCTACCTGCTGCAGCCTGTCTCTGTCTCATCTGGCCATCGGGTCTGTAGTTTAGACATGAGCCTGAAGAGTTGATTGTTTCTTGGTATGACGTGTCAAACATCATAGCAATGAAAGTGCACACATTTTACAGGACACATAGCTGCAAGGCAACCATACCTGTTAAGTGTCCAGTCAGTCTTATTCTAAGATGCTCCATCACTATAACATGTTAGATGCCCTTGCAAGGTCAGGATAATATTGACTCTGATATCCTGGGAACAAAAGCATTAGCAATAAGTTAAACACCTTGAAATTATACATATCTGAGATTCTTGGAAGAGCAGAATCTTTACTTGGCTAAGTAGGCAAGTTCTGTTCTACTTTCTTTCCTTCAAGAGAAGCTGTTAGATACATCCCCAATGCTTAACAAGAATAAATAGTAATTTTGCATGATTGCCGAAGCATTATTGACAGGACTAATTAGATTATACACTTTGCCCTTAAATCAGATGTTTTCACTTAATGGGTAATTGAAATCTTTAGCAGGCATAAAATACAAAGCTAGTTTGAAAAAAAACAAGTCACTGAATTTTCTTAGTCTCCACATGAGTAATTTTGTTTCACTGAAAATAACGCAGCTTTGCTGGAAGCTCATGTCGGAAGTTAGAAGGACATTAGAATAAATGGTTTGAAAATCTCCCTGCTCTTAACCTTATTTTTTCTCTCTCTTCTCACTATTTCCTTATCTAAACATAAACCCATGTGAGCTTTTTCACTGTTTGAAGCAACGTTTATGAGGAAGGTTAATATATTTTATTTGTCTGTTATCATTAGGGGAAAAACAGGCAGACTTTTGGCATACAACTCCTCAGATAACAGGAGGTGGTCTTGAATTCCTGAAATCTTGTCTCTTTTCTTCTAAATATGTTGGTCTAATAAAAAGATACTAAGTCTTCCTACATGCCTTCTTTGTTTCAATCCTTAGACCATAACAGCATTATTATTTTGATACACTCTAATTGTATATGAATGATACACTCTAGACAAACTATCCTCAGGGGTTTTTTTGTAGAATATATTGTCTGGAAGCCAGGGAAAGTGCAAACTAACCTAATTTATTCTCATTCAGTGCAAAAGTAATGCTATGTGCTACCTAGATTATTACCCAACTCTTTTCTCTAGCTAGTGACCAGCCTATTTTTGCTATCTGTGGGGGCGTCTTCAGAATTTAAATAAAATTTAAGTGTCCATTCAGAAAAATCCTAGCTGGGTTGCCTTTTGATTCTGGAGTTAGCCAAAAATGTAAGATTTTATCTCATATCTCATAAGATTTTATGTCGTATTGCGTTGTGTCACAAACCAAAACCCTGTCTACAATCAGCCCAGGTAGGCTGGAGCTGCAGGTGACGTTGTTTCCAAGCGTATTTTTGGTCAGAGCGTTCTTAAAATTTCAACTAATGATGGTAAACAACAGTCAAAGGTACCACAGAGCAAGATTCAAAATATATCCAGTGCCTCTCCACTAAAGGATGGCTGGAGGCAAACCTTGCTTGTCTCCATTGACACAGAGTTTTGGCTTAGGGTTTTTTGTCTCCTAAACCGATAGCTACTCCATGTTTCCAGGAATTAGTACGTAGCCCAGTTAACAATGGTATTGCTAAGCTCAAAACTGGACTATCATTATAAAGTAATTACATTAAAAAATGAAGTTCTTATACATCTTTAAAGTAAGTTTTTCTTCTTGTTGTACACACATACTGAAAGTATGTCTATGGTGTAAGAAAAGTAGAATTATTTTGGAGAACTACTTCATCTGAAAGGGAGTGGGTATCACCTGAAAATGATTACTGCAAGGGTCTTATTTTGCATTGAAGCTGGTGAAGGCTTCTGTGTGGGAATAAGAGAGGAGAGGGTTGCTGCTGCTGAGAGGAAAGGAGCTTCGTGTCTCACGTCCAAACTGCCAGAGAGAGGAGTGGCCGTTCAGCTGGGTGGCAGGGTTACCAGTGAGGTGGCTGAAGTCTCGCTCTGTCTTGCCTGGACAGGCCAGCCATGCACATGTCCTCCAGCAGCAGTGCTCTGCTGCTTCACTTGGGTAAGACAGGGTTTGTAGTGAGAAGGTATATAGTTTATTGATCCAGATTGCCTTGACACCTACTCCCTTGTACTTTACTTTGCCTCCCTTCATGTACAGCATCCTAGCTTGGGAACTCCTAATATGAAAAATAAAAAATGGCATGAAGTTTGGCTCAATAGAAGATAAAGTAATTTTTTCCCATAATAACTTGCAGTAATGGAAGATTTTGACAAGCCCCTCCTGCCATCACTCTTCTTCCCTGCTTTCAGAGGTTTTATCATTATTTCCCTCTAGCCCCCCAAAAAAAGGTAGTTGGAAAGTAGAATTCTTCTTCTGAACAGGGAAGTGAAAGAAAAACAGTGTAGTGGAAAAACTGAAATTTTGTTTCAGGATAAATTGAAATCATATTTTCATTCAGTCATATCAAAATGTTTTGGCAAAGTCAAAACAATACTGTCTGATTCACCTTTTAAAGCTGCATTCAGTTATTAGACATTGTAATAACAATGGTGCAATACTGTAGTAATAATCACAATACAGAAAACATGTTAACTGTTATTTAAATATCAGAAGACTGAACTTCTCTTACAGAAAAGTTTCAGTGATTTGCCAATATGATTCATGACAAACATTTGCACAATTCTAACGTTTCTAAATTTACTCTCTTGTAGAAAAATTTTCTGTCTGGAATTTTGACTACCTCTATCTGCAATTTAATGGACTTCTGGCTCCAAATATTTTTGCAGCGTGTGCTACTAAAGTGCTTTGAGAGATATTTGTTTGAGGTGGGTTTTTTTTTCCAGAGAATGTCAAAATTATACAGTCTGATTTTCAAATCTTTTTGCGTTCAGTGGATTATGTTGGTTACATATTAGTTTTGTTTGGTTTTGATTTTGACTCAGTCTGGTGTTGGAATAAATCTCCGTATTTAAGATGTCTGCCGTATGCTCAGTGTTTAGGATGCATGTGAGCTTAAGGGAACATTATACCCTAATCCAGCAAAATCTGTAAGGTTTTTTATAATTTTAAGCATATGAGGAGTTCAGTTAAATTCTAAGTGTTGTTCATACAGTTCAAGACCTGAGGCCACTTGGAATGAAAAACAAGACCTTCAAGGAATCAAGGCAGAAATTTGACCCTTCAAACAAGGCAGAAATTTGACCCTAATTTTACCTGTTTCAGTCTCCCATTTTCCCTCCTTCTGAGAGGTTTTCTGAGGTTTACTGAAGGTGTCTACCACAGGCTGTTAGTTTTATCATCAGTGTTGCTCATTTAAGAGCAATGATTTGTATCCTGATGTCACCATACGACCTTTGCTCTTGACACAGAAATGCTCTAATCGTGAAGTCTGACTAAGTGTGTTTTAGTGAAGAGACTTGCTAGTTCGTTATCTAAACAACACTTGGATTATTGGCTGTTGTAAAATAGTTGTGGTGAAGACTTAAACCTCAGTGAAGAGTGCCAAGTGGTTTTTTCTCTGGCTTTTTATCTAATCTGACATTTGTTAACTACCTTTACCCAATAATAAGAGTGGCTTCCCAAGTGCTATACAATTTCATTTCAAAGATTTTACTTTTTATGGTGTCTGCTGAAATCAAGCTCTCACAGGAAGATGCATAAATATGCTTTTCTATATTGCCAAAGGCTTTTTGTGATGGCAAGGTTAAGGTAGTGTGAGCACCTTCTTGGTGCTCAGTGAAAAGAGACCTGGTGTGCTATGCATGAGCCCAGTGTGCTTTAGGTTCCTCCCATTGCCTCAAGCTTGCCATGGTAATTTTTCCTTATATCGAAACCTAAAAGAAATAATGTGGTCATTTCAATGGCAGAGAAAGTGTCATTAAAATAAACACGATGATGACAGATATTGTATCAAAATTCAGTATGCCACGGGGTTACAAACCAGCTAGCTGTTAAATGTGTGTGAACTTCAGGACTTCATCCATCCTGTGAGGGCTCAGATAGAAAACACAATGCTTTTTATTAAAAAAGATTCAACTAGCTGGGCTGATTACTTTGTTGTAAGTAGGATGCTGTAATTGGGACTTAGGTTTAAATGGACAATGCTTCCTTTAATTCTATAGGAGATTATTTGCACATTTGTAAGAACTGACTGTGCTGTGTAACTGTATTATGTGGTGAATCAGCTAGACGGTGATTCAGTTCAGGATCACTGTTAATCCACTGTTTTTTATTGATTCTATTTCAATTTTGAGCTTTGCTTGTATCATCTAATTTCACATTAGTAAAAGTCTATAGTAGAGAACTGTAGCAATATATTAGATCCTAAGTTTTCTCCTTTTTCAGCTTTTAAAAAAAGCCTGTGAAAAACAGATAGAACCAGTTATTCTTCCAACATAGGAGCTTGAATGAAAACTTCAAGTAGCTAAACAAATGAGGCAAGGAATCTGAGGGCCACTTGGATTTTTGTCAAAGGATATATAATTTGATATAACTGGGTTATCAGATCAGAGACTTTCTGTCCAAATCAAATGTGGTAGAAAATGCCTTCTGTGGCCCCAGGGCTAAATCAGAAATGTTTAGGCTGTTATGAATTTATGTGGGTTTTGGAGGGTTGTAAATTAGGTTTACAAAACTTATTTCCAACTGTAATTACTTCATAAAAACAAATGGTACAGTAGTGCACCTAGGCAACAATGCCAAACAGGGCAGAATAAAGCATGGAAAAGAGAATGACACATAAGAGATAAGTAGTCATAATTTGTTTGCAGGCTTTTTTTCATGATTCTGTAACATATTTATCAGGAAAAAACAGAGGGATTTCAAAGCAACTGTTCTGGGCACTCCTCCAGAATTAAGTGCAGCTGTTTATGCCTTAAAGTCAATTATTTTTCATGTTTGTTCTCTAATCATTCATTATTTGTAGATGCCACAAAACAACCCAGGAAGACCTGAAAGAACAAACATTATTCCCTGTAGATTTTTTTAAAATATTCATTGTGTGCTTAAAGTTTGCATAAGGTAGTTCTGTGAACTCAGCAGTACTAAAAGTGGAGGGGGCAGCAATGTGTGAATGTAAAGCCTTTCAGCACTATTAAAAATCAAAGTCTTATTTATTTTTAAAATCTCTTGGCTTATGTTTTCCCTTTCCTTCTGGCACATGTTACTGTTGGGATAAATCTATTTAAATATGGGCTGAGTCAGTGTGAATCTATTGCACTGTGATCCTCTTCAAATTAATATTTCAAACAAGGATTTATCTCTGTCATGGTAATGGTACAAATACATTTGTCCATCTGATGCTGGTTTGCCGGCTGCTGGCTTCTCACCTTGAGGATTTCAGTAGTGGCTTAATTATTAATAGAGGGCAGACATGATCCTTGGCTACAACGAAAGAGTCTCAATGAAGAATGCTCACAGCCATCATTATGGTTTTCAATTTAGTATTGTGAGCTTTGGGTAGCCTGAGTTAAAGCCCAAGTCATCTATATTTTTACTAACATTAATCTCGGAAAGTTGCATTAGATTTATTGCCTGAAGCATATATATAAATAGCTCAGATCGGTCCCCACGTGTCCAAATCAGTTAAACAGAATACCAGCCAAAAAATATTTTGGGTACAACTAGACGACAAGTCTGTTTTGCAGCAGTACCTCTCTCTTCAATAGTTAGAACACGATTTCCAGGACTGGTATATCAAATCCTCTCTATAGGATCTGGTAGGACTGGCTGACTGAATGGTGCACAGAACCAGAGCCCTCTGTTTTGTTTCTTTCTGCCTCTAGTTCTGTAAAAGCAGAGAAAAAGGAGGAATAAACAGTCTCGTTGTGCCTGTTAAAACTCACCGCTCTTTGTACTAGGAAAGAGAAGACGTATAGACACAGGAGCCACAGCCACCAGTGGGACAAGAACAGCTGTGGATTGTACAGGAAAAGAGGAGGGGTTGTACAAGAATAAAACCAGAACAATTCATGGGGAGAGAAAGAAAAGATGTCCAGTAATACAGAAATATGTGTAAGAGGACAAGAGGGGCAGCAGGGAAAGACCTACAAAAGGCCTGTTTTCTACTCGACTGCCCTCGTTTTGGATGCAGACTGCTTTCATACAATAAGACGCTAGCATGTAAAAGGAGAGTTCAATAGGACTTACAGGCAGCTTGTGTTTGAAAAGCTTTACTATGAGCCCAGTCCTTCTTTCCTATTCCAATTTTGATTATCCCAATGGAGAGCTTGATCTGGCTTTTCGTTTGGGTATGGGGCAAGCACAACATTTTTACTGGAGTAATCAGTTCATCAGTAGTACTGAAGGCACCTAATTCAACTTATATTTTCCAATCTATATCAGGGAGGATGCAGATGAAATAAAACGAGTGTGAGAGGCAAGTAAGAGCGTGGATCCATTGCCCTTGTAGAGGCAAAAAATGGGAGTCAGTGTGCTCTTGTCCGTGCATCTCTGCTAGTGCACAAACCCATGTGATTTTCTTGTGATGTGGAATAGATGGACAGCTACTGGCCATATCTGTTGTTTGTGGGGGTTTTTTTGTGCTTTTGTTTGTTTGGTTTTGGGTTCGTGGGGGTTTTTTGCTGTTTGGTTTTGCGTGGGGTTTTTTTGTTTGTTTTGTCATTGTTCTTTTTTTTTCTTCTTATGGTGGGGTTGTTTCATATTCAAAACCACTTTCTCATCCTTCAAAGCTATTTGTGATGACATCTTCCACCATAGTTGGCCCCAATCTCTTTCCATGCTAGGTCACATGAGTATCTAGGACACATATGAGCAAGATACTTTATTTTGTATCTCTTAGTAATAAAGTAGATAAAACCAGGAAATGTAGCAAAACATTAATAAATGCAGACTGCGTGTTTTCTAGATTATTTTTCTGTTAGCCGTCTGCATATTTGGCTTTGAAAATAAGCTGTTGCACAGCGATAGTAGCCAGTGTCCATGGGAATGTCATTGCAATTGAAACAGGTTTGTTTACTTATTTATTAAAATATTGTTTAAGACATTTTGGAAAGATGAGTATTTAGAGGACAGTCTAATAATTTAACCACCTTAGTCCTCTCTATCCTGCACAAGTTCAAAAAAAAGAAATGCCTTTAAAACACAGTATTGGCTCATATAAATTGCTTGATGCAGCAGTGTCAGTCTGAGTGATGGCTCTGTAGACAAGTGTTTTCATGACGGAAATAGAGATATTGGGGGCTCAAGCACCTGCAAAGTGATAGGTGGATTGAGTACTTAGATGCCAGCCCGAGCCTGGTATGTACCCAGGCATCAGAAATGATGTTGCCAGACAAAGTGAAGTGCATTCGACCTTTGCAGACCCATGGTTAAATCCACTGGAAAGGATACCATTTATTATAATAATTCTCATTAAAAATGTGTTTCTCCTTTTCACCCGCTAAGAACATTAATGTGGGTGTAAAAATGGGTCAAATTAGCACACAATGAAATGTAAATCAGAGCAGAGTCTGCAGGGAGGGCAGTGCTGCTGCCTTCTGTCTATAGGATGGAGTTAGACTTGAGTCCTGTGTTGATCCTATAATTATGAACTGACCCCATTTCCTAAACGTTAGTTTCATTTAAAAGAAACAGCTTTCAAGAAGAAAAAAAACCAAAAAAACCCCAAACACCGAAAAAATGCACTATCAATTTATCAATTCATCCAACTCTTTGGTTGAAATAGTAGCCGTGTCCATGCAGCAGAAACACTCATTTTGTTTTCTGACAAGTTGGAAGCACAGACTATGGATGTAATTCTGCTTATGCTCTCGTTTCAAATAAGGCATAAGCCAAATAAATTCTATGAATCAAATTCTGGCTTCAGTCCACTGAAACTGCAGATATTCAGCAATGTTAGGAGAGCAATTGCAGGTGAATGCTAGTATAAATGGAGAATTCAGCCAAGTAATCTGTAGAACCATAAAAGAAAGTGTAAATGTGATTAAAATCAAGTTCAGTGTGTAATGCAGTGTTCAGCTAAGCTCATCCCATAGTTTCTATACATGCTCCGGAGGTCCCAAGCACAAAAGATAATGCACAGAATGCCAGTTTTAACTCTGAATTTCTTTGATTTGGCTGGCAGGTGTCATGATGACCTGAGCATCATTTAAGCTGAAAAGAGGGGGGTTTTGTGTATGTTACTCTCTTGTGGCATTATCATTCATTATATACAACATTCTAGATGTGGAGTGATTTATCTATTTTTATGGAGGTGGTAACATTAATTTTAATGTTAGCCTTTGCTATGACACAGATTTTGTCTTCATTATTCTGAAATATTGTTTGGAAAAAAAAAAAAAAAACCAACCCACAAATCCATTTATGTTTTCAAGTTGCTTTGAAATATTTTTCAACAGCTCAGGTCAAGACCTAATTTCTACAGCAATCTTCACTGTACTTTATTGTTCACCAGTGACTTGTACATGATTAAGGAATCCCTCAGGAAAACTCTCTTTTTATTCTTTCTGTAGTACTTTTTTTCCCGGTGTCCCACTTGCAGGTTTGTAGTGTTTTTTGGTTTTTTTTAGTATGTGTGTATGTGTGTCTGCGTATGCACACATGCATATCTCTCAAACAAAGAAGCCCATCACCTTTTTGAGGCTTAAAATTGGATATCTCTGATATGTTTTTCGTGAGTAAGGAAGTAGCTAAGTTGTCCAAAACATTGGTTCTTGCTGGCGTGTGATGGAAAAGAGTGTCTGCACCTGTTTAAAATGGAGAGCTTTAATTAATGTCTTGCTTAATGAGTAAGTTCACAAAAATTCTTGTGTTGGTAATGTGCTCCTTGCTGTTGATTGTATGATATATAGAGTCAAAATTGCCGTGCTGGATTTACCTCTGCAACATTATTATGCTGTGATTTCTGCAGTTGGAATAAACTCTAAGGATACAAACTTTAATTAGCAGGAAGTTTTGTAAAATTTTTGTAACATTTTAAAAGGTATTAAAAATTTAGATTTTTCAACTGCATTAATATGACGAAGTCTATTAAACTCTATTAACAATACCTGTAGTATCTGATTTACTTAGTTAAAGGTCTTAGATGTGCTGCTATAGGAAAGACATCAGTTTACATATATACTGTATAGATGTGTACATACATACACATACCCCCCCAACAGAAAGCCTAAACAGATCAGGTTATAGGTGATCCATGGAAAATGGTCTGTGTGCAATCTTAAGTACCCTGGTACCATCATATATGTTCTGTCCACTGAGGTATCACTCCAGGGTTATTACCCAGGAATCAGCCTTTACAGACCAGTTGCAGACTTGTTTGATGATGTGAGCAAGCAAGAGTTGGCATCTTTAATCCGTGGGTTGTCCCCCAGTTAAAGAAAGAGAGACCAGACACCAGTTTGGACTCAGACTGATGCCCCAGTCAGGGTGATTAGGATTGCGAAAGATGTTTTCATGAGCTAAGACCCAGCACAAAAAGCTCAGGATTCATAGAAATTTATTTGGAGATTGGTTATCAGAGGCTAGGATGTGCTACCAAAAGAACAGTTTTGGTAGTAGCAGTGTTCAGGAATGCGGGAACCATAATTACCTGTTGAAGCAATTAATGTATTTCCACCCTATTTAGGAGGCTGTTAAATTGTTGTGTGAAAAGACATGCCAGTTTGGGGAAAGGCGGTAGGCAAAGCAAGGAGGAAGCCGTGCTGCACACAGCCAGGAACAAGGCACGATGATGCCTTAGGAATGATGGCACTGGCTTTTCAGGCTGCAGGAGGTTGTATGTGTTTATGGCTTCATGGAGTCAGAATCAGTTTGAGCAGCCTGTGGAGCTGAGGTCTTTTTCTCTTCCCTCTCTTTTTGAGCTCTTGTTACCCAGCAGTTTTCAGCTAACTCCCATCACTTGCATGTCTCAGAGGGCTTATGTTTCAAACAGTGCTCCCAGGCTGATACCTTCCTGAAATCGTGTATAATGCAAAGGAGTTGGTACCAGCACAGCATTTATCAAGGTTAAGGTGAAAAGTCCCTTCTTGGGATTTCTCTGAGAATACACCAGGCGGTGCAACGGGTGTTTGCTGAGACAATGTGTAATTACTTTTCTTGTTCTGCCAGAAAAGCTTTAAAAGGCCACATGAGTTCTGCTTTATCGCTTGCTCCCCTCTTTTCACTCATGCTGCCTGTGACTCACTTGGACTTTGTTCTGGAAATGTCTCTCAGCTCAGTGGATGTGACCCCAATTACTCCTTACTTTTTTGCCTTCCCTTCCCCTCCCTACATGCTACTGGGTTTTCTTCTTTACATTTACATTATGACTAAGAGAAATAACCCTCTTCCCTTCCCAATAACTCGATACATTAATCTGCAATTTGCCATCTGATATGGGACATTTTAAGCCATACAGAACTGCTCTGTATCTTGTTTATCTAATCCGTTAATAGAACTGAGCAGACAAGGTTAAAAATAGATCTACCTCTTAAAGCAACAATGGTTTCATTTTAAATGAAAAAGTAGTTTCCATCGATTCTGTCCTTATCATGCTGGAGCCTTCTGATTCTGTACATGTCTAAATTAATGCAGGTAAAAGGCTTTTTTGAATAGTAATGTATTTTCGACAGTTGTTCCTTGCCTAGCTCATCTTTGATTGTCACTATGATCTTGTAGGGTCGCTGTCCAGTCCACTGCTGTTCCTGCTCCTATGCAGTGAAATGTGAAATTGCAGTCTTATGCACCAGGAGTGTGAATGGCTTGTACTGAAGCAAGCATTAGCGCGTGTAATGGCAATGCCCATGAAAAGGAAGTTTGCAACAAATCGCCCTATGCACAAGGCATGGGAGGAGGTTATTATATGGCTGATACTTGGAGTGAAGTTACAGTTTATGTGTAGAAATTATTTTGTCAGACTCAATGCTAAAGCTGACAGTCATTCCCTTTTAGAAGTTCTTCACCAGATGGGGTGAAGGTCATGTTCATATAATTGATCAAATGCATATTTTTAATAGTATGCTTGCATGTAGGCAGCTAACTGGCTATGATTTTCTCTAATGCAAATGTCATTATTACAGACTCGCCATATGCAAAATTTTTTAAGGACAGAATTACTATCAAATAGCAAGGGTATTTAGTAAGCACTGGTTTGGATTATCTTACCTAAATGTTATAGATTTCCAAATTGTTCTTCTTGAGAAAGGTATTTAAAGCTTCCGATAGCACGCTGTGATAGCAGGAAAGACCTGGAAAGAAGACTGTCTAAGGGCCATTCTCTCAGAAGTAACAAACCGTTTAAGGAAGTTCCCCTATTTCTATCTCCTTCTGGAACTTTACATATTTTCAAAGAGTGTTTGTTTGGACAGAAAAAAAACCTAGCCCAAACACTGCTTTTGACTCTGAATGGCATATATTTAAGACCAGAGTTGTGCTCAGCTATAGTTGAGTTCTTTATAAAACTTACCTGGTAGTCTTTGTGTATGGCATGAGAATAGCTGTATTTTTTTCCTCCAGTCTTTTCTTGCTAACTCAGTTTTACAACCAGTTTTCTTGTGTTATTTACCCTTTTTCTGGTCTTTTCCCAACGATCTCTTCCAAATGGAGCTCAAACCAAGTAGAGTTTACTTAAACATAAACCACTCAAACTCACAGCCTCCCAGTGGTTTTTAACATTAGTTTAAATGAGCTCAAACATCCCTAACAAGAAATATTTTGAAGTGCCATGTAAGCCTCATGCACTATTTGGCCTAGTGATGAGGACTAAAATAAAATTTTGAGCCCTCTTTTTAAAAAAATGGCCCTGTAACCAGGACTGGATTCAGCTACATTTGGGATAAGAGGCAGCTGGAGTAACTGCTGCAGTAAACAATGCAAGTGAACAGATCTTAGTCCCTTAGTGAATCCGTGCGTACTTGTGAAAATATAAGCTTGTAAGCACCTTTCGGCAGAAGAGAAAGAAATAAGCTGTTTACGTGCTTAGAATTGCATGCGTACATAGCCACTGCGTGGCACAGAGAAGATGTCTGTACTGTACTGGTGGCACAGTATATTTTCCTGGGTATATCTGCTCATTTGGCTGGCAGCACAAACGTTAAATACAGGAGTGATGGCAGGAAAAGTGGAGTTGACAACAGATGAAACAATGAAAGAGAAGGAAGTAACTCTGGGGATGATATCACGATATCACTGTTCTTGAGATAAACCGTAGGTGAGATGACAGTGTTTTGAAAGTGGTGCCTAATTAAAAAAGAGATAATATACACTACATAACTTTAACAGGGAGTATGGAAGTTTGTTTAGAGAGGTAAAGAGAGTAAGAGCAGAATTTCTTGTCTCCCATGCTGCTAGTTTCTCAGATCATACAGCCGAAACCAGTTCTTCAAGGAGCATTCCTTTTTCAGCACAAGTCCTGGAGCTCACCCTGTCTCCAGGCAGTATCAGTGAGTATTCACCAAGAAATGCCAATCACCAATCTCTGGGACAGATCTGCCTATGTAGTGCGAAAGATGAGGTCCAAAAGAGCACCAGGGCATGAGACTCTATTGCCAAGGTGGACTGTGCAGCAGGTTTTAGGTTGTTAGCACTTGGAGAAGGGAGCGCTGTGGAGCTGAGGCAATGGTTTCTGTAGCATGTCTGTGACAGAGATGCTCTTTTCTAAACTTGGACAGAAGTGGCTAGGTACAGGCCTTCCAGAAGGATGTGACAGGTCCTTGCTCCCTGATTATGTGTCTATTTGTACAGGTTGTGTGCCTGTTTGGAAGGAATATTCTGAATTTCCGGTGAGCTTCTAGTCACAGGCAGTTGATTTTGCTCTGTTAACACCATATGACACAGTGGGATGCAACAGCTTCATCCAGAGAGAGATCAGGTTAATGGAACATACCACCTGGGATCCCACAGGGGAAAATGGGAAGCTAGTGACCCTGTAACCACAGCAAGCTGCTGGAGAAGCCCAAGAAGAGGCCTCCAATGTGAAAGGAGCACAGTGTGAAAGACCTCAAGTGCAGCATCCCCTCTGTCCTTGCACCCAGACATTGCGTGCCCTCGTGGTAATAGCAGACACATGGATGCTGCGTATACAGAGGGGGCTCCCTGGAAATGTGACCTTTTATGTCTCATCATAGGGAATTTGACTCAGAGGTACTGCTGCAGTTATACTGACTCATAGTTTCTTCTTTTGTTAGTTTTCTTACCAGCTTATATGATCTCATTTCAGTATTTTCAGTGGATTCTGTTTGCTTACAAGGCCAAGAGAGGAAAAAAGAAAACCCTCCTGTTCCACACACACACACCAGTATGTAGATAAAGCCCACATTCTTCAATCAGATTTTTAAAATTGGAATTTTGCTGCTGTTATAGTTGAGCCTCAGGCTGGTAATTTGGTGCTTGCTTCAGTCACTGGGGTCCCTAATTGGAAAAACTACAGAACAGAAAAGAGAGTCAGGAGGGGAGGGGTGGGTATGGATCACATTTATACCAAATAACCAAGTCTCCCAGCACACAAATTCAACCAAACTTTAAATATCCTTTTTTTTTTTTTTTTCCCCTGAAGAGAGTAGAAGAGAAACAAAGAGATTAGGCCCTGATGTTAGAGTGTCTAGAAAAGTATAAAAATCTAATAACACTGACATTCCATCCAACCTCTCACACATATATCAGAGGAAAATGTCCCTTGCTAAATACAATGAAAGTTTGGTTGGACAGAGTTATTTACTTTCTTTTTAACACTGCCATTCCCATGCATGTGAGTATACTTGTTCTGTGCACAGATCTGCATAGATTATATAGCACTGGTATACATGATTCACAGGGGCTTAGGGCAAAAAAAGGAAGGATTTTCTCAATATTGGGCCAATTTTCAAAATTGAAAAAGGAGCCACACCAGCGCCACCTACAAACTTTTTCTCTTGAAGTGGCTAGGAATGTGGCTGGATGTCACTCGGATTTGAACTAATTTGGGCATTATTAGAAGGCTCCAAGGTTTCCTTTCAGCCTACTAAAGCTGTCTTGTGGAATAAAACACCAATAGGAGCCAGCATTGTGTGAGCAGGACTTCTGAGACGCAAGGATGGAGGGGAATCCTGCATCAGTGGTCTCACACATTGTGCTTCTCAGAGGAGAAGCTGAGCTGTGGGCAGGCAGCATCTTCAGAGACGTGCCTTGCTGTCCATGTTAGTTTGGCCCTGATTTCTTCATCTTCCTGATTTTATGAAGCTGTTGCTATGGTGCAGAACTGCATCTGCATGGGTACATATGTATAGGTGATAACCTTGTGTCTGCTTTCGTGAAGGGGGAAATTTGTCCCACAGCATTCACCAGTGTAGGTTTAAGAGAATATTTTAGTATAGCAGGTGCAGTAAATGTTTGTTGGTAGTTTTTTTGTTTGTTTTGTGTTTGTTGTTGTTGTCGTTTGGTTTTTAATATATTGTTGTAAGTGGGTGGCTTTAGAATCCAAGTCTGCTGTATTTTTTTGTTGTAAGTTGACTTAGAAACTTGTATTAATTGAAAGGAATGCTTTTACTCAGCCAGGAGTTATTGACCATTTCGACAAAAAATGTGCACTCTACAAAGCTTAAATTACATAATTGTTCAAGAAGGACTATACCTCCTATGATATCTTTAGTTAGAGAAAAGAGATAGTTACATTAATCAGGACTTCTGAGGATGCTGATAACGATAATTCTTTTCTAATGTACTGATATAACTCTCAATTGTTTCATATTAAGCCGAGAAAACGGGAAGCGTTAGAAGATGGTACACATTTTAATAGAAGCAATAATTCTGCTTGAAGGGTTGTCTGAATGCTGCACTGGGAAAATGAAACCAATAGATCCCATTTTACTGAATATAGCTGTGTGGGAAGAAAAGGTCATAGTCCTGGGTCTAATTCTGTTATTGTTTTAAAGTCGATGTTAGTATTTTTCAATTTATTTTATGGTTTTAAAATGGGCACAAACATATAGATGTAGTAATTACTGCAAATGACAAAAGATTTTCTTTGTTTGGATCATATGCGATAAGTGTGTTAGCCAGTGTGACTCAGCTGCCTTCCCCTGTCCTCAGTTACGTCAGTTTGTGCCAGGTAAAGATCCAGCTCAAAATTTCTTCCCTGCTGATGATTATTTTGTTCTGATGGGCTATTAGCTATTATAGGCTACTCAGCTATCTGACATGCACTGCATTCATACCCAGAAGTCTTGCTAAGTGAGTAGTAACAAGTAACTGCCTTTGAATTTTCATGAGCTAAGCATCGTGGGTCAGATTCTCATTTAGTCTAAGGCACCTCTGGATGCTGTGGCATTATAAAGTGGCCTCATTGTCGATATAAAATAACCCTACCCTTTGAAGAATGGCACCACGTGATTTCTCATAGCTCTTTCATTTACCATAAGCACTTTGCAGTCTGATCCCATTTTCCTTTATATTGTTTCCTTTTGAGAAGTCTAAGTGGTGAAATCCTTAACACAGGCTGGTAGCCTCCGAACCTCGGAGGAAAGTGATCCCTGCCAAACCTCATCAGCACCGTCTGTAAGTGCATGCTATGTCATCAGGTTGTCGTTGTCCTCACAAAATCTGGAACTATTTTAGTGCTATACCAACTAGTGATGATGTTTAATAAATAATACATTATTGGTCAAACTACTAGTTGAGGAGACATGTACAGCATTTAATTAGTGACTTCCAGTATTCTCTCTCTAATTAAAAAGGAGTCCAGAGTTCAATTACCATTTATAGAAGATAAGAATTTAAACTACTGTAAAAACCTCAAACTGTCATTACTTTCATACAACTAAAAATCTGTCCAGCTTAGATAATTTGAAGTTATAGGTATGTAAAATCATCACAGTAAATAACTGGAATGTTTTTGGCTGACGACACCTTGCTCTCTGGCATTGAAATGTTTGCCTATTCTCATTGTTAGAGTTACACACTATATAGAACAATCTGAAAGGCTTAAGAGTTAATAGGGTTAATATAACTGGCATGGTGTACATAATTCCTTAAGGAATTTCTTCCTCTCCACTAATTCTGAGGCGGTGCCGCTGCATACCCTACACCATTTATAGGGCAGTGCTGTCTAATTGTTTTCCATGAGAACAGAATTCGAGAACTGTTGGCTTCAAGTCCCTTGCCTATTCCTAGACCATTCTGAGTCTTGGAGAAAATTTATTACCTCAGTTTTACCTCAGAAAAAGTAAGAATAACTAATTAGCCTGATTTACAAGGTTTTGCAAATTTACTGTACTTTTTTAAAAAAAAAACCCTTATTTTACTACGTAATAGAAGTCCTGTGTTCTATAGTAGCATCTACAACAATGCTATAAGCTTTAGTAGAAAGAAAAAAAAATAGATATCATCAGAACTTGTGTCTTCTAAAAGCAGATTAAGAGATTTTTTTTTTAAAAAAATATATTCCTATATTCTTCTTTTGGGCCACTTTCTATCCCCATGGGTTTTATGCTCTGTAGGCATTTACATTACTCTATAGTTATACCACCCACTTTCCCAAGGTTTCTAAGAAATTCTGGTTTAAAAAAAAAAAACAACAAACAAACAAAAAACCCCTGTGCTGCCACTACTTTTTCTGTATCTATTTCTGTGACTAAACAGAGGACTTCATTCTTCTGGAATATTAATCTACTTCATTTCATAAGCATCAAAATGAAATGAATATTTGCAAAGGTCAAGTTACAGTATATGGCAGGAAAAACATGCCAAAACCAATTAAAATTACTAAGGCTGCATAGGAAAGTCACACACACCACATATTGCTCACAGGTGCTCTGTGTGAAGCCCAATCCAATAAATGTCAGGCCAGTCATTTACACTAGGAGAGTGCCAGTCATGTAAAAAGAAACATAAGAACAGATGCTTTATGAGAAACAAACCCAATACAAATATACTCAAAACTGATTATAAAAAATTCACACTAAACAAGTATTAAAACACATGTAAACTGCATTTGGAATTCTGTGAATGTTTTGTCTACATTTGGAATTCAGTACATGATTTGTAAAGCAAGAGACAAATAATTTTTCGTGCTTTGTAAGTCTTTTGAAACTTTGCCTCCATGTCTCTGTGAGTTTAGTTTCTATTTTATTTTTTTCCTCTGTCTTTCTCTTCATGTTCTTTCAACTTTGGTTTTCAAAAGGCTAAAATGTCCACAAAAATATGGTGAAATTTAAGAATTTCATCTATAGGGGGGTTTTTTTGTTTGTTTAATTGCTGAGGACTAAAGGTTTGATTTAGCATGTGTTTTGAAAAGCTTACACAATCCTGACTTTTTGGGGAAAATGCAAGTTATGTGGGCTTAGTGTTTATTGTAAACATTTCATGGTTAAAGCTTTTATCACTGACAAGAGAGAGCCAGGTTCAGCAGGTACCCACGTGTTCCTTCTGTGTTGGCAAGTGTTGTCTGTGTGTGCCACAGTCATAGCTGGAGGGTCCAGCACAGGTTGAGAACTACTTCAGTATAAGAGTATTGCATACCGTATTGCTTGAGTGTAAGAGTTTGTAATTGCTAGATAAATGTTTATAGAGTTTTGTTTTGTTTTGTTTTTTAATTGATGTTCTGCTTCCTGTAAGCCAGAGGTCTTGTAAGAGGCCATGGATTCTGCTTTGGTGACATTTTTAGTAGGCACAACCACCTCTGGATCCAGGAATCCTATCCGGATCCAGTCTGAGGTGCTGCTGGCCACTTCTGGCCTGCTGAGATTTCTGAAAAACTGGAATCAAGTGCTGCTGAGCTGAAAGAATTTTTAAAGAAAAGTTGGATGTGGATTTTATTCTTTCTTTTCTTTTTTTTTTTTTTTTTTTTATTCCAAGATAAATGTAGGAACCTTAAAGGTTCTGGAATGTGTACACCTCAGGCTTGAAATTTTATACTTTTAAAGGCTAGTGCAGAGCAAGCAGCAGTAAAACTCACCAGATATATTGTCTCCACTCTGACCAGAGAGACCACCCTTTGGGGTAAAAAGCTAACTTGTGTTCTTTAGTCGTTTAATCCCATGCTTTTCTGCTTAAAGGGTCGACAGGGGACTCATTCCCACTAGCAACTGGGCTGAAGCTGTACATTCGTTTCATATATGCCACCGAACAGATCTGTGATACTAAAGATACTAAAAAAGATACTAAAGATACTAAAGATTTTCAACTCTATGAACTGGAGTTGGATTTGACCCTGTGACCAGCAGGTTAAAGGCTCCAAATCCAATTACCGAACCCCGGAGATGCCAGGTCACTTTTGCTTAAATGTGACATCAGTGCTGATGAAAGCTGTAGTGAACTATTGTGTTCAGCCGGGTAGACCAGCAACACAAAGGCAGGTTGCTAGGATATGCCCCTTTTAGACAGCATGTTTCATCTCTTCTCCTTTTCCAGACATGGTATTCATCTTTTTTTCAGAAAGGAAGTGTGGAGTAGTTGAGAAGGATCCTGCAAACATAAAATACACAATCCCACTCTCGGCGCTGTGTGTATGTTATTTGAAAATACTGGGTGATTTCCAAGTGAAAAATTGACTACCACACAGTTTATTCATGGCCTATGTATGACTGATGTTTGATATTCAAGATTCATGCTTAGCAGCTCATTGATGCCGCCTCTTGCCAGTCGTCTTCTTACTGGTGCTGCTGTTCTGTCACAGCTGAGAGTGACGCACACACATGCACACAGACCAACACTGGCTGACAAAATGTAAATGCACAGGGCAAGAACATGAATAGTTCTGCTTCTGAGTCATCCTTGGTGCCCTTCTTCCTCATTCATGTCGCTGTGTGATGGCAAAGACCCAGTTCATGTGCAAGGAAGACCTCAGTTGTAAATGAATTTTGTGACACTGGTAGGCAAGGAGGTGTTTTACTGGAACTACACTTTGGCTGGCAGTTTGGGAAGAACAGAGGGAATTAAATAGGGAAAAATATGGCTGGCAGTTTGGGAAGAACAGAGGGGATTAAATAGGGAAAAATAAGAAACACAAAGCAAGACAGGTTCATGTTGCCTCAGAGCTGAAGATATGCAGAATGGAAAAGCATTTTCCTTTTTTTTTCAGGGAGAGTTATTTCTCTAACAAGATGACCTCTCCAGAAGACTATAAAACCAACAAATAGTAAATTTCTGAACTCCTCTGAGAAATGTCTAACGAATGACATTGCATTGCTGTTGAACATGTTCTCTTTGCTGGGAGATACAACATAAATATCAATAATTGTAATTTAACTACTGCTATAAATAGTACTGTATTCAGTTCTGTTTTATAAAATAATTTTAGTCTCTGTGGACACAGAAGCACTTCGTGTGTTTACAGTATTACTGACCATTATTCTGAATGAATTAAGGTCTATTCCTCCTTGGGTGAGAATCATTTGACCAGTTTCTTATCTGGAAAAGTCTCACAAATACTACTGCTAGTGTATATGTTTTATGAAAAGAAAGAAGGACAAAGGAACATCATGTGTGAAGATACAGCACAAAGAAAAGAAGGGTAGACACCAAAAAGGAGATGTGTTAAAATGGTAATATTTAAAAAACTTTTTAGCTAAGGAAGGTGATTTTTTTTTTTTTTTTTTTTTTTTTTTCCCCCTCTGAACAAAGGCAGAAGCAGTAGGCTCAGGGTGTCTCATGTGCAATCCTCAGAAACAAGCTCAGCCACTGAATGAGCTCTGCTCCACTGGAGGGTTTATTTCTGCTGCCAACGGGCAGCCTCAAATGGCAGATGAACACCACCAGTGGCTAAATATGACTTTATTTCCTTTATTCCTTCAAACTGAGAACTACGTGGACTGCAGGTAACTGAAATGTCAAAGAATGGCAGCTGCATGTGTAATGTTAAACGAACTTCTTTCAAACATACATGTTATTTATCTAAGCGCAAGTCTCAAGTATTTTATTGTGTTCAAGACTTCAAAGTTGATGCTGTTCTTCAGATGTATTTCTTCATGTGTTTTATGATTACGTAGACCAAGACAAACATAAAATTATAGAATCATACAATCATTTAGGTTGGAAAAGACCTTTAAGGTCATCGAGTCTAACTGTAAACCTAACACTGCCAAGTCCACCACTAAACCATGTCCCTAAGTGCCACATTTATTTGTCTTTTAAATAGCTCCTGTTCCTAGGAGTTGAGCATTGGCTCACATAGCAGCAAAATTACAACAACAATTGTGTGCACTACTTGTCAGAATGGAGTGCTACATGATAGGAACAGCTATTGTAAGCCAATTAAAGTGAATACATCTGAAATAAGCTGTCACGCCTTAGAAATTTGTGTATTACACATAGAATAACCAAACCAAACAAACATCAAAAACCAACCAAGCAAACAAAACCCCACAACAAACGAACAGAATGCTCTCTCTTCAAAAGGCTCTTTTTTAGACAACCTAGAAGACAAAGATTGATCCTCTATTAATTATTTCCCAGGCAAAACTGTAGCTAGAAGAGAAAGAGAGAAATTTCATATATTGTGTGCGTGTATGTATTTCCCACTGGGATAGTTTTCAAACAAAATGATGAAAAAAAATATATTTGTTTTAAGGAGCTAAATGAAGGTGGAGGCTAGAACGGGAGGTGAACATGTCTGGGCTTGTTTGGTGGGGGTTTTTTTTGGTTTGGGAGTCTAATGTTAGATAAAGCCTTAGAGACTCCTGGGGATTATAAAAAATTGAATTTTTGTGATGAAGGATTTTATGGCATTTCTGAAGTATAAAATGTTCTCAACCATTGCTGCAAGCTCAGGCAAGCTTAGCATCACCTCCTCAGCGTGATTGGCTATTTCATTATGCAATAGAGAAACAGTGGAATTTGCTTAAGATTTAAAAAGAAAGCTTCATATGCAAGGGGCAATTTACGAGGATTTAAATGTCTCTAAAGGAAAGATTTAACTCTGTATAGGAAAATATAGGCACATTTTCTCTATTACCATTTCTAACTCTTCATGTATGCACTGTGAATCTCAAGAGGAACATGTGCAGGACTTCATTCTAGAGAAGTGTACACAGTAGGTTAGTATTTTACTCTTTGTCCACGAGGAAAAGTGACAAGGACACTATTGCCTTCAAAAGGCATTGTGCTGAATTAATGACATCAGTGTTCTTCCAAATACTGGTGCCAACAGTGAAAATAGAAAATGACATTTATTTGTTAGATGCCTTCTCTCCAATGTGTAATTAAAAAAAAAAAAACAATGGTGCCCATGTTCCAAAATTAATCACCATGTGCCAGCTTTTCTGCCCATCTCCTTTTTAATTTGTATGTTGTGGGGCAGTCTCAGTAGGTAAGGCAAGTTTTAATGAGCAAACAAACTGTTCCTGAGATCCACTAGATCTCATGGGTTGTTCTGTGTCTCTTCAGGCCACTTCCAATGCATCTTGTTTGACTAACCAGTACCAAGTATGGTGATCTAGAGCCATAGAGAGCAAAAGTATCACAGTCAGAGCCTCGTGGTTTCTCTAATTTATGCCAGACGGAGAGGCAAATATACAACTATCCATGGATCAAGGACGTGCAAGTTTAGCCTAAGGACACCTTTGTGCTGTATATCCTCTGCTATCGCTTCCATTTCTGTACCGGAAGAGACTCGTCTGTGTTATCAGCGATCTGTGTACTTTGCCTTTACAACATACAATGAAATACACATTTGAATACCACATTTCACACTGGTTCTTGGACTGCAGAGTCTAAACAATCTCCTTTGGCATGTAGACTGTATATATATTTTCTGATGGGAGGTATCCTCCAGCCTGAAAAATAACAACCCAGTCTCTCTCTCTTCCCCCCATCCAGTATTGGGATACTCAGACCAGAGCATCGAGCCCTGTTGTCGATTAAGCTGTAAGCTGCTGAGCATGAGTTGGGAGGGCACTGCTGCACTTTGTCACAAAGTCAGACACATGCACGATTAACAAACCTCCTTCCATGCTCAGAACTTAAACACGTAACAGACTTATATAACAAGATCACGGTAAGATCCACAACCCGCTTCGGTGTGAAATATCAGCATTGGTTATGCTAGTGATCCTAAACACAGATATCTGAGAGTTTAAGACAGGAAAAAACTGTTCTGTTTGATTAGATACACACAGAGAAAGAGATGACCTGAGCTGGAGACCAGGATGACTTCAATTGTCTGCAGATGTTGTGGGATTGTTCTGCAGATGGTTGGTGATGCAGATCCCTGGGTAGAGCAGGTGGCACCTGCAGGCAGAGCTTTTAGAGACATTGAATCCCTATGAAATAAAGGTGGGGGAATTGTGAGATGAAGATTTGGTACCAAGACTGAGAGTGTATTTTTTTGTTGTTAATATCAGCAAATTATTTTAGGGAGAAAAAGGGGATTTTTTTAGTATGAAATAAAAACCTTGCACATCATGATGGAAAAGGCTACAAAATTAGCATAGAAGGCTCACAGAAATGAATCTGTGCCTTTTTTTTTTTCTCCCGTCCTCTTCCTCTTTTGTACACCTGGCTGATGAAAAAGGTTTCTTTTCCTCTGTATGAGCCAAGGGTTTTAAGGATGTTAATTAAAACTAGTGTTTTGATGCTATTGCACAGGCTACTTAATCAATTAGCTGTATTTGTAAAGCACTTTTAAGGACTAATTACTGCCAAATAATAAGTGGGTTTCTTTTATTAACTTCCAGAAAAGGAGGATGCCAAGAGGAGAGGAGCCTTGTGTCAGAGCTCAGCAGGCAGCTTCTGATCCTCTCTCATTCTGATTTAACAAGAGCAACCAGGTCAGAATCCTGACACAGCAGCAGCGTTTGCGTAAAGCAGGGCAGTTAGGGCAGTTACACACAGAAGAGCTGTGAGGCTTGGTGTTTGGAGGTGTGCTTTTCTTTGTGTGGACTTGAGTTATGGGCAGGTTAGATGAGGCAGCCTGTTCGTATTCCGGGGAGCGTGTTGGGATACTTAAGCCTGTGGTCAGCCATGCATTCGATCTGCTGCGGGACCAGCACTCGGCACTAGCGAGGTGCTGGAGCAACAACACTCACAGGCTGGTGCTGGTGCCCAAGTGGGTAAACAGGAGGATTCCTAAGAGGCCCAGAGTGAGCACCCTGTTCCCTGTTCCTCCCACTCAGCACTGGTGTTCACCACCTGTAGTGGTGACAGACCACAAGAAACAGATTTGACAGGCGCCAGCTATGCTCCATTTTCCTTTCTGCGAAAGGGCAACAGTTTCACAGTGCATTAAATGCAAACTGATGGACATTGGAGAAGGAGATATTCTTAGATATTCTTCATTTAGGTACTAATATCAACACTGCATGATGTCTGATGTTAACGATTTTTGGACAGACAGGTTATTGAACCATCAACAGAAGTGTTAGAAACAGAGGTATAACAAGAGAAATTGCATGGTACTTTGTGGCTAAGAGAGGAAAGAAAACCAGGAGACATGTATTTGAGTCTTGGTTGAATAATATTTATTTGACTTATCCATACCAAGCTCATAGTGACTTTCTTGAAAGGAATGAAGTAGAAAGCTCCTAGGAAACTGGACATTTTACTTCTGGAAACTTCTCATTTCAGTAATTCTGCTGTTTCATGTGTGGAAGTGCTACTCCGTCCGAGTCTAGAACCCCCTGTTCTTCTGTTCATTAATACTAAGCCTGAGGGTGCTGCCTTCTACGTGAATATGAACTCGGTTTTTATTAATGGATATTGTGCATGCTAGACAGTAATCACTTGGCAAAAAAAGGGTGACTTGAAAAGAGATTGCAGTCTGCCTGGCTAAGCATAAACCCACTACTTGTTTCATCTAATTGTCCTCTTAAAGAACTACAGATTCCTGTTTTAATGAAACCCATGCATGCCACATTTCAGCCTAAAATACATTTTCACACACAGGTTGCAAAGCCTTAGAGCCATACTCCCATTGACTACAGCAGTGTGAATTGTGCTCATCTTGGATTTAAGTGCTGGGATTTATAAAAGTCTTGGCAGTAGATGCATTCTTCCTTTAAGACAGATGTGAAGTAAATGTAGATGAATGGATCAGAGAGGGTGTAAAGAGAGAATCGGTCCTGCAGGCTTACAAGAGGATGGATATGAGGAAACGCACAAGAAACCCTCACGTTGAAACTCAGTTGGTTGTTCCCATCTTATATGAGCTTTGAGAGTCCATAAGAATAAGGCTGATGTTTGATCTCCTTTTGAATCAGTTTTCTTTCTGATGTCATCATGCAATAGCTCTGCTGAGTAGAATTCCAAAATCCTCAGTCTTGCATTTCACCCATGTATTAATGAAGATTCTATACTGCCCTTGGAAAATGAGTGTATAGAAGTCTCTTTGCTTCTTTGGAGAGAAAAGGGGGTTTATACATTTTCAAATTCCAGTCATCTTTTATTTCTCTCTCTCTTTTATTTTTTTTTTCTTAAGATGGTAGTAACCATGATAACTTCTGACAGATATGTTCACAGTAGTTTTTCTTTTCACTTTCTAACTAGAAAAACGAAGCTATTACCCTAGACTAGTGGGTAATTATTCCCTTGAATCCGGTTGATTAGAGTTCAAAAGTAAAAACATTTTAAAGCCATGAATGGTTTTAATGGGGAAAAAAAAATAAAAACGGGCATGTCGACTTCAACATTTATGTTTGTAACAGGCACGGTTGTAGAAGATATCTCAACTGAGCATCATCCAGCGCAAAAATATTTGTCAGGTTTTGCAACTTATTTCATGCTTTTGACCTCCTCAGGAATGTTCCATCATGTCTAACATTTGAATTCTCTCCCACTTGTTTGAACAAGTGCCCTCCTTGGAGCTTCTTTAGTTAGTTTTTAAATTTTGCAATAGCGAAGAGAAAAATATTTTTTAAACGTCAGTGGCTAATGTGATAGAAAGAGTACCTGAAATTGCTCTTTAACCTGTTGATTTTAAAAGCAGTGTCAACTTGACTGACAAGTAAATATAGAGTGGATGAGGTAAAAAAAAATTAAATAGTTTGAATATTCAGTATAGCCCTCACCGCAGTCCCTATGGCTAACACCCGCCTGTCACTGTTTGAATTCAAATGCAATCACAACATAAGGAAGCCCAATGGCAAAAGACTTATCCTGAGATCAGATGAATAAAGAGAGGATAGTTAACAACTAGCTTATATCTGATCATAAGGCATTTTGTACAGGAAAGACAGGGAAAAAGAATCCAGACACTTGGTTCTCGTGAACTTGAAATGATGTATGTTTCCAAAAGACACAGAACTTAGTACATTCATCAATCAAACCTTGATTTGTGCTCAGAGAAAATTATAATTCATTGTTAACAGCCAGTGCTTGCTACTAGGTACTGTAGAATAACCAGGGCTATCTCCTATTGCAAAAATCTGTAGGTAAACCTATTGTTCTTTGACTGAAAAGGAAAGGTTATTTTGGTGCTCTAATGCAGTACTTTTGAGGACAGTACACGGTTGATCGTTTCTGTCTCCAAATAAAAAGATTCTTATTTTTATTTAGAATTGCAATTCCCTATTTTCTTTGGTTTCTTTCTTCACAAAGTAGCTTTATAAGAAACGTGAAACTTTAGATTCTGATTTCCTCTTCATAGAAAGCCAAAGACCTACCTTGGGAAGAGATAAATTAATTGTTTACATCATGGACTCACTGGAAAAGAATATGGCTTCCGATAACCTTGTCTTCAATAAAAACAGATTCTCAGATAGGAAAACTGGCCCTGTCCTGCCAGAGCTCAGATGCTTTCACTTTATCTGCTTCTAATTGTTTCTAGTAAGGTTGTATTAAAAATGCAAACTTACAAACTGTTGTTATTTTTGTTCCAACCTAACTAGCAGCATTAATAGCAGGGCCTCATTTGCATGATCACATGGTTACTGGCAATCTGCATCTTGGAAAACTTGGACTCTGAACAGCTCTAATTAACAGCAAAATGGAGCTGGAAATTAATTGGCATCAAACTAAATGGAGAATAGAACTCAGAGAATAGACCTGTCTTGCTGTCACAAATCTGGATGCACAGCAAATATTTCTTTCTTACCTATATTAGAACAAGATTTCTACCTGCAGTGTGGATTTTTTCTGTCTTTGTCTTTTAGAACTTTTTGATATTTAGTAACCTTTAAGCATAGCCAATAATGTGTTATATATTTCATTAAACAGTATATTATAGTCATAGCAGGAAAACTGTCTGGGAACTATTTGTTCTTTTTTATTTCTTTAAATTCTTTTTGGTGTTTATTTTCTGAATGTGTGTTAGCATTAAGTTCAAGGCAAGGAAAGAAGCTTGAAATACTGCAGTAGAATAGTTATGAAGTTCAGACCAAAAAACTGTGATGATTTTAACTTTTGATTATTTATCTAAAGACAGTGAAGATTAATCTTTATTGTTTACTGAGGCCAACGATCTGTCATGGAAGTGATGTTAATTGGCTTAAACTGTTTTCTTGGGACATCTAGGATCTTACTTTCTAACAAACTAACACTTCAGAGGCCTCGAAGTTTGTGGTTTGGCATCTATCTATTTGAAGTATAATTTCCACAGTCTCGGTTTGTAACGTTCAGATTGTGATGTGGTCTAACATAAGGCACTAGATGAATGCTTGCAGTTGAAAGAACAAGGGTCTGAGGTTTAGGTGTTACTTTGAGCCAGCGATCATCAAATCTAAATTGTTTTATGTTTGTTGGCTTTTGAGATTTTTCGGATCCATCCATTCCCTAGCAATTTTGTTTGCTTACTGTCACTTCTACTGTAACTCATTAACCCTGTTCTCTCCACTGCAAAAATTTATAGCTAGGAGAACAGCATAATTTCCTTCAGAAGCAATTTTAATAAAAATCTTGAAGTGCAACTTTTCAGTTTGAAATTTAGTATTATAAGGAACTATTGAGAAATTAGTTATAAAAATGGCAATCTAATACAATCTTGTTTTAAAATTTATATTCTTTCCAGTGATTAAGCAGAGTTTTAGCATTGCCTAGAGTGCTTCATTCATAGGGAATGGTTGAGGAAGTAATTACAGTGAGCTACCACTTTGACAGTGTCTGCAAACACTAGGATTTTGCTACCAGACTAAAATTGCATTTACATCTCAGAAATTACCATATTAGAAGAAAAATGCCATAGATTGTAGGGAGGAAATACTACAAGCCAGTCCACATGTTTAGTATAATTTTATCCAAGTTTTTAAAAAATATTTTAGCCATTTATGTATAGTTATAAGAAATATCTCAAACTATTATTTCAATATATCAGTATCTTAATATATTTCAACAGAGCTATTAGCTATCGCACAATCCTGCCTGTTGTAAGAAAGGAACTACGAGTTGGAAGATTATGTTTAAGATGTTTCTCAGGTTTTTTTTAGTCCATCTCATCATTAGAAAGCACAAACCACTTGAGGAAGAGTGTGCTTTGGGGCAGCAGAAGGGACAAAGGGAGCCAAGGTTATTGGAAACTGAGCACTGTGAGATACTTTTCTTTTTTAGCAGGGACAGAGCTTGTACAGATGCCACTAAGATGCAGCAATAATTGTCCTTTATGTGAATACAGGGATTATTCAGGGCCTGAGTGCAGAGAGGCTTAGCCAGGTTGGTTTGGTGCAGCCACACACTTGCTGAAGAGACAAATGTGACTTCACTCTTTTATTTAAACAAAAGCAAGAAGGTTCGGATGTAATTCTTGCTTTTACATCAGAAATGTCCAATCTCATCTGTATGTGGGCAAAATAGATATTTAAAAGAAAGAAAAAAATCTTCTGGGATACTGAATCATCCAGACTTGCTGTAATTGATGAAATCATCCCTTCCCTGAGCACAAGAACTCTGCTGTTTTACTGCATAAATGTTGGATGCAGCCAGGTACCATAATGGGCCATTAAATAAGGTACTTCTAAAAAGGTCATATTTTTCCAAATCACTGTGCTCTCACTGTGGAGAAAATTAATTATAACAAATACAGTGTCCATAAATTTGTTTTTATAACCCCTTATCTTCAATCTAGAATAAATTAGTCATCATCATAACAGGCTACGATATTGGGATTTATGGTCTAACTTCATCCCCAGTGTTATTTCAGTGTTACACCAGGAGTGACTTTGATCTAAGTGTGTATCCTGTGAGTTATAGAAGGTGGGGGGCCGCTTTCTTCCTCTCCATTATTAATCACACTGTATTGCCTCCACCTAGAGAAAATCTGTCTTTTTACTGTGGTTGCTCTTCTTCTTTCAGCATTCTTTCCATTGTGCCTGTGAACTTTTCCACTATGCCATGTCATTTTGCCTTTAAGGTGAAGGCCCTATGATAAAAAATTCATATCCCTGAGCTTTCTCTATGAAGTAGTTCAGAAGTAGAAGCATGAGGTGCACTGTTGGACCACACATAGTTGAATTCTTCCTACCTGTCACCTGAAAGAATGTCAGTAGACTCAGTACTTCCGTGCTTGTTTGACAGAAGTCTTTGTCCCTGCTTCTTGTCTCAAAAAATCCTTTTTACTGATCTTCAAGAGCAGAAGGTGGAAGAAGAATGACCTTCTAAACTGTCTGAAAGCAAACTGCTTTGGACCACTCGGGATTACAGGTGTTTAGTTCTCTGTTCAGCACTTTTTGTGACTCAGCACCATGCAGAAGTGAGTCTTTCTGCACGTAACTTAACATCTGGTTAGAAAGCAGTATTTCTTATGAACATTTTCAAAAATGATTGTTTTCTTTTGCTGTTTTTTATAGATATATATTTAAATATATAGTTTCTTAAACTAAGTATTTTTTTTAATTGGGAGATTTTCTTACAAAAACAGAGTTATCATGAAGATTTTCTTGTCCATAAAGAAGCTGGAATGGAAACATGCTATTATCTCTGCTTCTAAAGGATCTGCTTTAATCTGGGTTGGTATAGATCTGAAGAGCAAAACAGATGATAAGAAAAAAATGCATTTGTACTATTATTATCAATTATATAGTGATGGCTGTCACTTTTGAACAACATAAAAGAACTTATGGCAATCTATCTCTAACAGCTCTAAGAAAGAGAAATTTAGTAGTTAAGAATACTGGGGGAAACTCTGCTCTATAGCAATAGTATGACCACTTTGAAGTCATTACACTGAACTGCAGGAAAATTATTCCCTTTTAGATTTCATAATCTAGGTATATACAGTAAGTGTTGATATTACAGAAACATCTTAAATATTTCTTTTTTGCTAATATCCAGATTTTCTATGCAAGTCTCTCTTCTCAGAAAAGAATCAGTAATGCTAAACATCCTTTTAATAATTAATGCATTATTATACCAAAGCAAAAACTATATAGATATATAGGTTTGTTTATTCTAACTTTGTGGAAGTACTAAGATGATTTATTTTTTCATTCCTTCGAAAACACATGAAGGATTCAGAGGAGTGTTTTTGTTTGATAAGCTATTTAGCCCAGCCTACACTACATTTCCAAATCAGCTCTAGCTGAGCATTTTGCTTGACACTTTTACTCTTCTGTCATGATTTTCCTGGGACCTTTGCCACCATGTTGATTAATACGTCAAACCAAATGTTGTGAGTGTGACTTTTGCTACCTGGAGTGTGAGACATACTAGCACAAGTTGCAGAAATGAACTTTAAAGTTCAGATTGTTTATTGGCTTTTTTGTGGAAGTGAAATAACATGATGTGGTGGTGAGAGACTCATTTGATCAAATTATCCTCCAAGCAGTGCTGGGTAAAAAGCAGACCCACAGATAAGAGCTACTGCTAATATAAATGTTAAGTCTATCACTGTAAGTCACACAGAAGAAAATCCAATGGGAAGAAGACCCTAATGTACAGGACTGGAGTTAAGGTCTTTTAATTAAATTTAAAGATTTTCTTCCTCATGGGAAAGGATATAATTAGCTATTTTCTCACAACTATTTGACCTGCAGATGCTTGCATCAGCAGACAGAGGAGTGCATTGAGAAGTACCAGTAGATTATAATTATGAGATTTTGGCAACCATTATTTGTGTGACATCTAGTTTTCTAACTGCTGGGATAATAAGATAGTAAACAAGTATCAGCATCTTATGTAATAATAAAGATGTGGTTTAAATTGGTGGTCAGAATCAAGGGCTGGCTTGAGGAAAGCAGCTGCCACGTGTTCAGTCCACTGTTACTGTCCTCGTGACTGGTACCAACTGTACACCAAAGCATCCAAAATGGATATTATGAAGTCATGTAGTCTCTCTTAGGATTAAGGAGACCCTAATTAAAGGAATATGGCCAATGTGTAACCCTTTATGCCCCTTCTAACTTCGGTAAAGTCAGAAGCAATTTTGGTGTCTGAGATTTGGGCACTCAAGTCACATTCTAATTCTGTCCAGTTCAGCCAGTAAGCCTGTTATGTCATTTCAGATTGGCATTCGATACACTCCCTGCTAAGCTCTTCAGTCTCTTTGTGCTGTAGAGGCAACAGCGAGTGATGCAGGCAGGTGCCAGGAGCCACGTCCCCAGTAGGTGCACATACCATAAAGGCAGCAGGGAATAGCATGTAGCTAAATAGGTGGAGAAACTAGGTACATGTCCCTCAGCGCAACAGGACAGGATGTTCTCCTTTTCATGAATCAGAGATTTGCTACCAAACCCATTAATTTGTACGTATCTTCATTTGTATCCTATCATAGCGGGTATCAGTAGCCATTTGTCTCCCAATGTAAATATAGGGCTCATACATTCATCCAGTGTAGAGGGGAAAAATCCCAAAGCTATTCTGAATTATTCCTGCAGGAAGTGCTGTACAGTAGTGAAAAGCATTAGAAAGATTTTGCTTTATAGAAAAGAAAACTGTGTTTTATCATCTCTGAACTACTCACTTTAAAAACATAAGAAAGTACAGTACGCTCAGAATGCCAAAAGGAGATGTATTCCAAAGCAGAATATCTTCCAAGAAATCAGATGATAAATATAGCAGAGGTTGCTGTTGGTTCCTGAGTATGTTGGAAATGCTTTAAAATGAGCTAGATTTAGGCAGATACACTAATGGTTTTATTCTAAGTGCTTGAAATAGGTGGTTTGTTTACTGAATGAATTTGCAGCCACTGTCATTTTAATCCTGAAAAATTGGTTTGGAAAAGGCACCTGGCCCTTCCAATATGCAGCTATAAAATGTGAAGAAGCAATTACAGACACCTTCTTCTTTCATCAGGGATAATCTAAAAGTGAAGCCTCTTTTTGGAAGGCTTCTGAAGACAGAATCTTTACAAGTCAAATTTCTTATCTTATTTTGTTCTCAAATGCCTAGGTAAGGGTATTAGAAATCTCCTCATCTGGATTCCCAAACTGGCGAGAGATTTCAGGCTTTCATAATTGAAGTTTTCATCGAAAAAAAATTTTTAAAAAAAAAGAAAAAAGAAAAAGTAGCTACCATTTAATCTCAAGTATAAAACTGAAGCAAAACTACAGCTCCCAAGCTGCACTTGATAGACAACTGCTTGGCTGTTAGAGACACACTGCTCCAAGGCAGAGCTGAGGAGTCTGTTGCCACATTGGTCAGTGTTTGCAACAGCTGCTGTCTCTGCTATATCTGCTATATCTGCTTCTTGATGGGTTGCTAACTGTCCGCCAGTGCGGGGGAAGAAAAAAAAGGATTTTTCAAGGCTTTTACTTTCCCCTTGCCATTGTCTGTCCACAACTTTGGATTTGTATGGAGAAGCCACCCTGCGCAGTACTGTTCTCTAGTGGTGAGAACGTTACAGGCAACCAAAATAGTAGCATTCAAATCAAGTAGTGAGAAGACATCTATGGATTTTTATGAGCAAGCAAATTACTGAAGATATGCTTCGCGCCTAAATACAGGGATTAGTGTCAAACACACAGGTATGCGGTTCAGGGATTGTTTTCAATCTCTGCCTAAGGGCCCAGATAAACACATATTATCTGCATATGGACATAACCTCCGTTTAATTTGAGCAAGAGCTGTGAAACATAACTTTTCAGTTAATTGACCTAGTTAATGCATTTATACTACAGCAATTTTACAGTGCCTGTATACTTAATCCTAAAGGAATAAGAAGACTAGTGAAAGCAATAAACTTAGTACTATTGGCTTCTCTATGGCCAGATAAAGAGCAAACCCAAAAATTCACAAGTCTTTTCTGGAGGTTGAGATTCTATACTTCCCTGGCAAAAGCACTAAAGGATGAAGGATCCTTATCTAAACTGACCGTTACATTAGAAGTGTAAAATATTTAAAATACTACCTATAAGTAATGTTCAAATGGATTGGGACTCTTTCACGTTAGCTTTTAATAGATATTCAAATGCATAGTTTTTGCTTGCACAAACGCAACCACAAGCAAATTCTGAAGGCCGTGAACATTTAGCAAAAAGGCATGAATTTTGTCCTTGCTTCCATGAGTCATTTCCTTAACAAATAAAGGACAGGTTCTGAAATGTTGCATTCAAATGTTGAACTTGAAATCACTACACTTTGTCAATTACATGTTCTATTAGATAACCTTGCAACCCTGGCAATTTCTTGTGCCCCATGTTTTCAACACTATGTGGTGAAAACTGGCACACCTTCATGACCCACCATTTGAATGAATCTCTTGGGACCCCACAACTCCCGTAGTAGCCAAGGTGTTTCTAAATCTGCTGAGTCTAGATGGTTACTGATCACGGTATCACTGTTAATATCTCTTTTAGCCTGCAAGTCTTACAGCTCTCTGAATTTGCTACTTGCTTAAACATAGTTGTCAAATTGCCAAAGTTTTGTCTTCTAATTTATCTCTTTAAGAGATCATGTGGCAGAAGGACATAGAACAGAAAATGTAGAATGAGTTCCAGGACTGTGGAAAACAAAAAGCTACGGAACTCAAATCACATCCATCTGAATTCTGAGTTTGAATGAAATCATTAGGAGAAGGCCTTTCCAAACTGCTTTACTGATCTCTCTTTTAAATATGGTATAACCTCTATGGCTTGAAGATGTACTTTTTTTTTGCAAGGTGACAGCTGTCCTACAGGCATGGAAATGCCAAACTTTAGCTCTGACAGTGAGTAAAGCGTGATGTGAGGACTAAGGCTCTAATTTTTTAGCCTTGTTCTTGACTAGGATGCCTCACTAGCAATGTAACCAAGTGCAAGAATGGGAATTCCTCAGCCTTGGTCTTGTGAAGATTCCTTGAGAAGGACATTATTTTATGCAGCAGACCATGCACATCCACAGAGGAACCCTGTGAATGGTGTGCTGAAAGGATGAAACAACCACAAGATCTTCTTTAGGTGACAGTAATGGTCATATGATGTTTTACATATGTAAAAAATTGAAGTACACTCCTAATACTCTGTACTCACCATTAACTTCTGAAATATTGTTGTGCATTAATTTTAGCAGTTACTTTACAAAGCCATTTACCAAAATCTTGGATGCCAGAAAATGATAAAATGCTGTTGATGTTATACCGGAGCTTCCCACAAATTGGTTCTCAGTGTGGAACAGCCTATTTCACTCCCTTCCTGATACAGCATCCACCCACAGTGCTTCTTTTTCTAAAAAGAACAAACAGCTGGAAAACACACTAATGTTATTGTGTTTAGAATTCAAGTTAAATTTAACCAGTTGCATCTGCTCTCAGACAGCTTCGGATTGAGAAAAATAAGGTTACAGTACAGGACTGATCTTGAGTTTGAGGAGAAATTTCAAAAGAAAAGAATTGTTTATTTTTTAAATGAGTATTTGTATTAGATTCCTAATTTTCCCACTCAAATAATGCCTATCAGCTGCCGGTACCATGGTAATAAACATATGCATCAGCCGTTTTGTTAATATACTTTAAAGTGCTTTATAAATAACAACACTTTGCTTCTAGTCAAACTGCACAAGTTCAGCTTGAGCAAAAGTCCATGCTGCGTAGGGTCTGCCAGCATATACACGCTGCAGCACCTGGGACTTTGATGTGTAGGGTTAAGAAAGGCTCTCTGTCTTGTGTAACTCTTTATCAGGAGAGTAAAACTATAGGGGATGCAAAAAAAGCCCGGTGGACTGTATGTTTTACGCTTGATGCCTGCTCTAGAAATGGTCTGTGTATCAGCTTCCTTTTAGGGCAATGTGTCCTCTCTCTTCAGAGCTAGTGGTGCGTTGTGTGTGCTGAAGAGCGCAGGCAGCTTGTGAGAAGGTGGGATTTTTCACCCCGTACCAACTTATCAGGACATTTGCCAGAGAATTTGCCTTGATAGCAGAAGGCCTAAGAAAAACAGAATAAATCTGACCAATTCTTCAGCTTCCCTGAAAAGGATACTATTTCTGGTGATTCTTAGAAGCCCTGTAAGTTAGTAGCTGTGTGTGTTAGAAGATTTGCTGAGGCCAGAAAACTCCTGAGTAGCCAAAGTAGCTACTCATAGTACTAGAGAATCAGAATGAAAACAGAATGCTTTTATTTATATATATATATGTAAAACTCCATTAAAAATAAATAAATACATTTAAAAAAATGCAGTATTTAAACCAAAGAATCCCTATAATGACAAAGCACAAGCCTGTAGCCTGCAAAGTCTGCTAATAAAGTGTCTGCTGTGGTTGTTATTAAAACTAAACTTATGAGCCATGATTATCTAACCATTAAACATTAGTGGGGGCTAAACTGGATATCTGTCTGATGATATTTCAGTGCTGTCTGGACTGAGAAAATTACTCATCAAACTTGATTTCTGATGCCTCCCCTCTCTGAAGATTAGCCCCTTAAGGAGTTTATAGGCATTTAGAAAGATTCCTTCCTCCCTCCCTTTGTGTCCTCTTTCTCTTCAGTAATTACGCTGTAAGCTTTCTTTAAGTTTAATTTGTAGACCTTTAAAAATAGCTTGCGTAGAATAGCTGTGCCATGGTGAGGTGGCTGACTACAGAGCAATTCTGCATTGCTAGAGAAACATCCCTCTTACTCGTGTGTAATTATTTTTGTCCGGGTGAAATTTCCTGGACTTATAGCAGCAATAGTGTAGATCCCTCTATCAGATCCAGTCAGGTTATTTGACTATAAGGGTATTTTTTGCCAGAGTTACATCAGCTAAAATAAAGTTAAGGAAAAGGCACATTCAACAGAGATAGTAGTTGGCACATTACAGTTTCTTTTTGATTGAGGTATGGTAATTTTTTTGTTGTCAAGAAAATTGTTTATGCTATTTGACTAATGGGAAGGATGGTCTGTTTAGGAGAGAAAAAAAGACACATATGGCAATGGAAAAAAGCTCTTATTTTGTTGGATTAGTGCCCACATCCCAACAAAATGCTGCATATGTCTTTAGTTCCAGCCTCAACTGACTTCCACTGTAGCCAGCAAGAGTTGAAAGTGGTGAAAGCGGTTATGGCAAGAATGGAACATTCTTACTGAGACCAACAAACTACACAAGTACTGTGCATCTTACCTTTATTTCTGCTCTTAGAATGAGCTGAAGTAAACTCACTGTATGTTCTGTTAATTCATGTACAGCTCCATGCCAGTTTATTTCTTTTTAGAGGCTACTGCTTTTTATGCTGTTAGGAGATATCCCATTAGCTGAAGACTCCAGAGCTGAGCTTCAGATGATGAGGCTGCAAATGTAAAACCAAATCCCGCTTCCACCAACATGTGAAGAAGTGTCATGTTAAGTACTAATTGTGTAATAGGAAAGCAATTGCAAGTAATAGAATGGGTAGATTTTTCTAGATAGCTCAGTGGTTCACTGGCCTGCTTAATATAACAAATATTTTTGAGAATTATATATATAATGTTGTGGGGTTTTTTCCCCTCCCTGAATAATGAGAAACATCAGAAATTAGTAACTTGTATTATGTGGCTCAGTGGCAGCACCAGCTCTTTGCTGTTCTCAGCCTTCTTTTAGTAAGGGAAAGAGGAGACTGGAGAGGGTTCTCACCAGCACGGGCATGTTCTCCTGCAGGCTTTTGTCTGCTGAGACCTGGGACGGATTGAGAATGACTCCCTCCACAGGCCATTCAACAACAGGGTACCAATTTTCAGCCAGAGCTAACCTGAGTAGTTCTGAGCAGGTGGCTTGGAGGAGAAAGTACCTGCCTGCATTTTATTACACCCTTAAACCATTCAGATTTGTTCTCCAATTCCTGTATAGCAATCATCCAAATTACAGAGCAAAAGGTTTTGTGAATAATGTGCAAAGTACAGCCAGGATTCTTTTATAAATCTAACAGTCAATAAAGTATTCATGCTTTCTGGAATGAAGTTGGGCCTCTATATATCATTGATCCTTTATTAATGATTTCATTTTAAATACTGCTATCCTGATTCGCAAAGGAAGCATTTTCCATTTTCCATTGCTCTTCTGTTAAATATCCAAAGGGAGAATTTTCTGCTTACAGAAAAAGTAATTTCACAGATGACCACAATTGCTGAGGGCCAGGTTCAGAAAATGACAATCTTCTCCACTTTTTCTCTGAAAGTTCCTGTCCTTGTTCATTAGCCATACACAGCAAGAGGTGAGACAAGCTGTATGAAACATTGTAATTGGATGTCTCCCACTGATGCCACATTAATATGTCATTATACTAATGTCTTTTACTGACACACAGATATGGTTTTCAGAACAGATCTGGAAAGCTGACGAGCTGCATGTTGTGTTTTAAAAGGCTAAACTGATTAATACATTTCTTATTTAAAAATGCCTTTATTTTTAGGGTACCTTAAAATCTGGCTAAGACCCTACCATGTTATCACATCACTATAGAGAGTAAGTTGCCAAAAATACATGTGGAGCAGTGGGGCACAATGGTGGTAGCACTAATGAGAAGTCCAAGCAAAAATAGTGTAAAGAGCTCATACTCCAAGCCTTGAAAGAGAGTACTCTGTATTCCCTGCAAGTGGAGTCTCTACAATGTAACTGTAGCATGTACTGCATGTGTATAGACATTAATTTCTTTACATGAGGACAAACTGTCAGAGAAATTTAACCTTCTCCTTGAAGTCATCAGGCAGCATGCACTCCTATGCGAAGACATAACCCAAAATTCAAGCACCTTGTTTAAGTCCATTTGAAGCCTTTCTAACAATCTGATGAAAAAGTGGACCAGAGCTATAGTGTATGAACTGTGACTATATTAGATTTATTTCTAGCATGGGAATACTTGCTTTAAGTCTTATGCTAGTTGGAAGTGGTCTCAGAGCAGGCAGTTCAAGATTTATGCATGTTGCTCCTTTTTCACAAACAAATCTCAGTGGGAAAATTGTTTGAGGTAGATAGTTGTCTCTTTTTTTTTTTTTTTTTTTTAAGACGAATGGTGCATGGCAGATGGAGAACCTGTTCTCAAGTGAACTTGGAGCATGGAGAGAAGAAAGAAAAAAGAGAAAGTTTGAAGAGCCCTGTGCTTCTGAAGGGCTGCCTGGCCTTCCTTTTAGCAGCATATGAGGTGAGTTCTGTTTGAATGATTTTGGCATATCTTTATGCTGAAGAGCTATGTGTCGCTAAGCAACATTCAGCGGTGTGTAAGCACATGGAAGTTGCCTTTGGTACTTTACACAGCTGTGTCTGCTCTCATCCCAGATTCTTTTAGTAAGATGAAAGGTCCTTCTATGAGTTGATACAGGATCAAGGTGTTTACTGAGAATGGTATAGAGATCAGAAGCTGAGCTCTTTCAAAGCGAAAGGGGCCACAGCAAAGACTACAAGCTAAACAAAATGTAGGACTCAACCAAAAAAACATGTAAGTGTTCTGTCATCTTTAAACTATGAACTGTCTTCCCTGCTGCAACTGCATCACTGTTTAGTTTCATTTCCAGTGACAATAAGAATAAAAATCTATTTAAAGTGTTTAAGGAAGTGAATCACACATTCGAAACAATTTTAATCTTTTTGTGAAAAGTAGCATAGACTTCTTGTGAAAAGTAGATTGGGTGAGCAAAAATCAGGTTGAGAAAACAGCTACAAGCTATACCACTCATGACATTTTTTTCCAGAGACCTGTAGCCTGAAAACATTAATGTAACTTTAAGTTTCTATTCCAGGTGCCCAGGAAGTATAACAAGAATAGGCTATTAGGAGAGGACTTGTTGTCTAATGTAGTTGATGTCACTATATTTTGTGCTTTGATGCAGGGCTTGTGTGATCAGATAGAATAGCCTGAGGCTTGATGTAGTAGCAGGTCTGATTTGATGTTACAGGAATGTAAACCAGGAACAAGTCCATTCCAGACATAGGTCTTAAAAAATCGAGACCATAGGATCACAAGTTCACCTTCCCACTTCTGTTAGGAGATGCCCTATGAAGGCAACATCCTGGCACCATCTGACAAGCGGAGATTCTGTGTTCACTTCTGTTATGGTGTGACATCCTTAAAGTTAAGGACCATTTTAGCTGTGATGCTTTTGTGTTTCCTTAAATCTTTTGCTTTCTCTGGTGACAGAAAGTAAGAAGAGGCCCTGAGTGCTCTAAAGCCAACTATAATAATTTGAGGTTTTACCTGAATCTAAGTCACTAAATCTAGCTTTGGACTTGATAGCAACACAGGAAGGTGCTGGGAAGTACCTTAGGCAGCTGTAATTCAAAGAAACCCTAAGATACACTGCAATGGCCCTTTGTAGTCTTAGGGAGCAGGGGAGTATAAAGATTAGAGCATGGCTGCCTCCTAATTGTGGCATAAGCTTTTATACATCTTCACTCATCCTATATAAACTTAAAAAATTGAATGAGCTTGTAATTCAAATCACAAAGAGAGCCAAGGAGCTTCTAATCAGTGAGGCCAACTGGAACCTGAATTGCAGCAGGTGTTTAACTGTTCGTTATATGTGTAAATACACTCAAATCCTGCAACATAGGTTTAACAAGTCTTTAAGTCCAAGAAGTATTAAAACTCTGTGAACTCAGCGTTTAAGTTTTTTAAGCTCAGCACTTAAGTGTGTGCTTATTCTGAAGTCCATTAGTTTTTTTGGGACAGGGTTTGATATGCAAATCAGAGGCCTCTAAAAGTTACTGAAATGATGGTGTCCAACGTAACTGAAATGTAGCTTCAGAGACTGTTGTTTGTTTTGCTTAAATTATAAACTCTCTGAGGCAGAGAGCCACTGTTTTATTCTTTATAAAACACCTGACACATGTCGTGTCCAGTTATGGTTCCTGTGCTTTGTTGTTGTTTAAAAATAATAGATGATCAAAATAATGTAGCTTTTTAGAATTTGTCTACAGAAAAAGCAGCTAGTAAAACTTTTTTCCTGCTTAATATGATAATACATAGGTTCCCTTTACTATTTGGGTATGAGAATATTAGAGGGGATATCATTACATATTTAACTGTGTGGATTCACTTCTCTGGTCAGGATGAAAAGCCAAAAGAAATCTGATTTTTCATTAATTTCAAACTCTTACTATGGCAGAACGTAAATATGTTCTTACAGTGTAAAAATGGGAAATATTTTTATGTAATATTATTCAAGTTGATTCCAAAAAGAAAATTGGACATTCCAGAGATAAAAATTTACAACATGTATTGGCTTTCAGACAATTATCAAACATGTGGATTCCATAGACATATTTGACCTGAAGTTAGATCTACTGCATGCAGCGTTCATCGTAGACTAATTGAGGAACAATTAATTGGTATTCAGGGCATTAATTTCTTTTTGTTGTTGTTTAAATTCAACCATTTCTGTCTATAGGATAATGCATGAGAGGCAATCATCATTGTTTCTTAACTTTTTGTGCAAATAAATTACAAAATTAATTGCTGGTGTGCCGAAATTAAGAAGATGTCAGTATCTCAATTACAAACCTTTATTTTTGGAGTTTTATAAATCAGTTATAAACGTTCTCTCCAAACACAAGAAATAAATTAATTAGCAGACATTGTCTTAGTTGACAAGCATGTTTGTTTACATCATTAATGATCTTAGGAGTCTTAATAATTTCATATTTTCTAAGTGCTTTGGGATCCTTGAAGGATGGACTTGACAAAGTGCAAAGTATTATTAATATTCTCTTTAATTTGTTGATGTTAACAATATATTTGCCACAAGGGCTATTTCAGCCAATTGTGTGTGCTAGATCCCACAAAGTATCTATCAGAAAATGTCTCATGGAAATGATTGAATATTCAGTTGAGGTCTGGTGATCATTTGCTTTGACAAGCAGAAAAATTGGCAAGCCTCTGGTTAAGGAGAAAGATGAACCAGTGCCTCCTTGGAGGACCTAAGGACGGGAAAAAAGGATTTCTGTTATGTGTACCATAAATTTGGAAAGCCTGGTTAAAAACATATTCATATAAAGATATCTGTCTATTTGTCTGCCTATATATACCTAGGAGATAAACATATACATACACGCACAGATGGGAACAACACGCACACATATATGTTGTCCGTCGTTTGGACTGGATTCAAACCACTTAAGGATGTACCAGTTTCATACCATAATTAAGCTGCTGAACTCCCTATTTACTCCCTTTTTCCTCTCCTGGGCCTCCAACTGTGTTCCTAGGCACACTGTTAGCCTTGGGCTGAGTTTGACATGCTCACTCTTGCTGTGATATGAGCTGGTTCAGGGAACAGTTCATTTTTGGAGGACAGGATTCATTTTCTACAGGTTTAACTACCTGAACCAGCCCACTGTGGGGCCAGACAAGCACTGGAGCAGTCAGATGAAGAGGAGAGGTGTGGAGGTATCTTAGCTTAGTTCTAATGTCAGATTTTCCTGCGGGTTGGGAGTAGCCCCTCTGTGTTTGGTGGTGGGAGCGAGACCCTTCCAAAAAGCAAGCAGGTCTTAGGCTTGTTGCAAGGCTACTTCTTCATTGACCACAGAGGAAGAATAAGGTGAAAACACTTTTTGAACTTAGCCTTCTCTACGTAGTGCCCAAAGGTAGATCACTTTAATCTAGGATAAACCAAATCTTGCTTAAATGAAAAGTATGTGTTTTCCTTGGGTTTTTTTAGGATTTAAGTTAAAGAGGAATACGACCATTTCTCTCAGGCGTTAAACCCCAAAATAACGTTTAAAATGTTCATCAAGTTTTCTTTGAAAGCTATTTAAACATCTGAATAAAAAGAAGAAGATGTATTGTTATTTAGAGCTCCTTGGAGAAACTCTAAGCTTTAATTGCATTTCACTTTCATTTCAGTAAGAATGAACCGACTGAACGCGTTGCTGTCCTGTGGTGCTCTTTCATTCCCCTCTTAGTTCCTGTGAAAACAGTGCACTGATGCAGCCAGACTCAGCCAGGTGCCCTCCTCCTGTTGATTTAGACATCTCTTTTGGCTCCTAGCTGATCTTCTCTTGTTTTGAGAATAAATTAAAAGCACGTTTGAAAGTAGCAGTGTCAATTTTCCTAATTATCTGAGATGTGGTGACTATAAATACCACACTGCCTATTAAACAAATAAATTCAAGAAAGTTCAGTGGATTATATCCAGACAAATTGACTTTTTATGGGGAATCCAGTGGTTCTCTCTGAGATTTTCAGGCAAATAATGTGTGCGCATTGGACGCAACGTGGTTCTTCTGGGTATGTTGCACCTACTGCTTGTGTACATGCACTGAGAAATGACCTCGTTTCCTAAGAACTTGCTGAACATGTTCCCTGGAGCCCCTCTGTGCATTGGCTAGCTCTCTGATATCTCCAGATACCACAACAGTCAGAAAAAGAAAACAAATATTTCTTTCTTTTTCCTGTCAGAAATCATGAGTTGAAAGATAAGACAGTTCTGGAGAAACCCACGTCTGTTTATCTTTTATACGGCTAGTCAGAGAACTCTCTCTACTTTACATCTATTAATAACCACACTTGTGAGATCTATGGCAGTGAACTTAAAGCAGTTTCCACAGGAAAGCTGATGGCTGAATTTATCTTTTATATATGCAGCATTTGTTTGCTGAGTTCTACACGTTTTGCTGTAGTGTCAGGAATTCTTTGTCTGCTGAGTAAGGAGTGCTTGACGTTCCTTGATGCTGTTCTTTTATTCCCAGGCCTGTTGCTGCCAGGTTTCCTCTTTCCTCCTACAAAGTATAGCAGATTTTCTATTGTTTTTGATGTCTTCTCACATATGAGGTTTTTTGAAATACAGCTGGTATTTGTATGTGCAGATATTCCCCATAATATGTTCTATTTTTACAGTTCTAAATTAGGTACACATTAGAACTTCCTTGGCTGAGACAGTCATTTTGGGGAATGTTCATGGGATGCTGCATATGCTGCATATTCTAGACTTACTTTTGTGTTTTGGTTTGGTTTTTTTTACACTTTGGCTTACTGTTTAAGACTTTTGAAAACAGGGTGTTCAACCATTACACAGTCCTAGCAAAGTTAATGACTATGTTCAAGAAAGCAAAATGGAATGACTGGAGTGTAAGTACGATTGCTATAATGATGAGTCTGGTTGTTTAGTACATATAGGCCATTAAAACTTTGGCCTATATTTAAACAGTCATTGGGAACTGTGGAAACAGCCTCTGGAGTCAGACTCCGTGTACTTTGTTATACTGGATCCTAAATATAGGTAAAACTGCAAAGCAGGGGGAAATCGGACATATCTGTATCTGTAATTTAAACTTTTATAAAGAAAAAAGGGTTTCTATCTTATAAGGAGTGAGGTTCTGTTTTCTGAAATTAGTTCATATCTCCAGTTATACTGCATTTGAATTTCACACACTTAGGGCATTTAAAAAGTTTTAAAATCAAATAAAGGACCTGATAAAAAAGTCCATGGTGGAAACTTCTGACCTTTTTAGAAGCATAATATTTTTTGTATCACTAATAAAATCACAACCAATATATTCTACTTGCCTAAATTTAAAGGAGATTGGTATGACAAGTTATTGTTAAAGCTATAGGTAGGACACATTCTTAGTGACAGTGACCTTTACAGCCAACAAAACAGAAACAGTTCAATTCTTGTATTTATTTTCCAATGTTATGTAAAAGTATAGTGAGTAATCTTGCTGCTTTCTGCCTGTTGGTATGAAGTTGTAGACCTATATGTTTCACATGAGTAGTAAAGTAATCCAGGGTATATTTTCCGTTTCTTTTTTGGGGCAGGTTTGTGCAAATCTTAATTTTGTAGTTTGTTCATTACAGACTGAAAAAAAAGCTTTCTAAGATGCCTCCACGTTGTCAGATACTTTACAGAGATATTAGTGTGTTGTCAAATTATGGAATGTCTTCTATATGCCTTACAAAATAAGAATCCAGACATATAAAGTGTCAATATATATAGGTTGAATGGATATATTTTCATTACACAGTTGTTCTTCTATGATTTTTTTTTCTAGTTGGTCTACTTGCTTCAAAACTGGTAATCTCATTCTTGTTGTAGCCTTCCTAAAGCTTTCTCACTGTTAAAACTTATTTCTAAATGAGATGCATCCACTTAAGTTTTACATTTAAAAGATTTTTTTTAACCCATGTATAATAACAATATTTTCATCATCTGTAAATGAAGGAAACTGATCTTTTTTCAAAATCTTAATGTGATACTACCAAGCTGTAGATGACAGCTCTTTTATAAGCTGTCAATGTATTGTTCAGTTCATCCACACGTGGAGTTGGAGTAGTGCTATTCAGGAAGCAGATGTGTGGGCTAATTGGATTTTCCAACTTGCATTACTTCATTGTTGAACATGTGCAGGCTTAAAAGATTCAAGGTAATAAAACTAGCGTAATGCTACATGTATATGATTGCTTTTATCTTGTGGATGACCTAATCCCAGAGTCAATGTCATTTATTTTTCAGATGTGAGAATGACCCATAATCTATCAAAATACTAAACCGACTCTCACACTACAGTATTGATTGGCAGAAGTGGAAGTGTCCATAAAGATTTTTTTTTCCAGTTTGAATATTAAGATCTATTTGGTTCTGGGTAGTACATGGCTTTTCTCCTGTGATGTGCTCTTGGAACAACAGAATGAGTGATGGTAAAGAGAATGTTTTTAATGTTGTCTTTTTTTGTTAAACCTCTTAGTAGTTAGGATTTGGGATTCTGTTGTCAGAACACTGATTTGCTTTATTTCTCTCTCTTAATGACTACAAGTTGCTAAGATGCACAGCACATGCAGAAAAAACCTAAATATAAGAAAGAAAAATAGACTAGGAGAATTAAGGTATACTTAGAGATTCAGGCACTTATTTCCACTGAAACTGAATATCTAGGGCTTGGACATCAGAGTTCAGTAGACACCTTTGAAACTGCCTTCCATCTTTTCAGTACTCCCTATTTTGAAGGTAGTGGCAGAGTTGGTACTGGATATCGGCATAACAAAGAATCTGATCCAGCAGTGAAAAATGGATGGCAAAGCATCAATATGAGAATAGAGCCACTTATTCTGGGTAGCAATTACAGTGGGGCAAATAAATTGGTTTTGCCTCTAGCATTGTCTAACCAAATGTGAGACCTGGAACAGACTTAGAGTATTTTCTGCGGCTTTCTGTCTTGTCTACCTATTTATGTTTTTCTTTTTGAAGGGGAGTTGTTTACTAGTGGTATAATCATAGCTTTGTTTTATTGCGGTAGGGCTGTTAAGTAACACACAAGCAGGAGTCCAGAAAAATCCCCAAAAGGCCACCCAGAGCATTTGTGCATGTAGTCAACAGGGATAAATTTAGCATGAAATATTTGGCCATGGAAGCTGCACACTGAGAACAGTGGATTTCTCCAGCCATGAGAGCAAGGGGCTACCTGCCCCCCAAGCCACTAATTATCTGTGAAAATGAGGGTTTGGGGTTACTTGCAGGATTAATTACTTTGCAACTGCTGAAAATTATGGTGATTTTGAGACAGTAGCAGTCGAAGACAATATCTGTACATGTTTGTTTGCCAGAAATAGCACAGTTAATATGTGGCCATGTTATAAAGTTTTAAGCAAAACGTGTCCTACCATTTCAGTATTGCTTCAATGCTGAACAAGCTGAACTAGCAGCATAAACACTATGACAGCCTGAGGTAGTAAAAGCCCTCAGGAGATACTTAAAGATATTATTTTCCCCACTAATTTTGTGCACTTGTGGTAGACAGAGGCCATGACATGGAGCTGTTTTTTTGTCTATGCAGATGTGGTAGTCGTCCACAATTTCCTGGAGATGTGCTAATATGGGGAACAGAGACAATGGGAGATGAACGTTGAAAATATTGCAGAGATTTGCTTCTCAGAGCAGGTTTTCTATGCGAGATGAGAGTGTGGGCCCATACTCTGTTCCTATATGTGCTGGAAATTTTTTGAGATCATGCAAAGAATACAGGTGGTATTAATGGTCTCAATGATTAGCCATTTTACGCTATCAGTTTAAGCATAAGCATAGTTATCACATTTACTGTCTAGAATGTGCAACTTCTCCAGGAGATATCTAGCTTGATTAATTCAAGAAAAGGGAAATATTGGAAACAGACTGAGAATTGTTCATGTGTATATGGGCCTACTCTTTTGTGGAGGCTGCCAGCCTGTAGGTCCCTCCTGTCAGTTGGCAATTTTCAGGTTTTTCTCATGAACGTGTATCATTGCACAATTATTCTAACTGCTTTTGGGAAAGATTTGTGTGAAGCATACTCAGTCCTTTGTTTTATAGATAGTTGTTATTACAAAATGAACATAGCCTCAGACACTTAGTAAAAGTGTATTTTAAAAAACAATGAAACTTGAAGACGACAAGAAGACTGCAAATATTCATAGCTCCCTTAGTGATGGTTTGGAAAAAATTGAACAGTATATTTTTATATTATACTGTACAGCCTTTGAGGCAGACATCTCCATCACACGCGGACCACAGTATATTAGACAGCACACTGAATTCTGCATTAATGACTTTCAAATAGTCCTCACAACTCGTATTGCTTGAGCTGTGGGAGCAGTTTTCTACAAGGCTCACTGCCAAATCTTTCACTTTTGTTACTTCTTATGAAACTGTGACAATTTAGCACAAGCCTGTACTAAAAGCTCACATTTTATATACTCAAGAAGTGCAAAAATCAATGCATGAGCAGGCAGAGAAATACTAAAATGCTTGTAGTCTGAAAGGCTACCTGCAAACCCATTTCATCAGTCTGGCTAAGTACCCCAAAGTCAGGAAGCTTATCTGATCCATCTAGACTTCCTGATGATGAAAATCTCACAAAAACAAAGGATTTCAGAGACTTCATGATTTCAGTCAGTCAGAAAATACCATGAGAAGCATTTATGCTTCTTTCATATTGCATTTTTTCCTGTCTGCAGACAAATCAGAAAATGAGAACACTGAAAAACTCTAAGAAAAGAAACCAACCTTTAAAAAAAAAAAATCCCTAATGTTTTTGGCTCGTGTCTAATGACAAAAATGAAGTAATTCTGTTCTTACATCTGACACAGTCAACTAATCCCTGCTGGGAATGAGCGTTCACACTTGCTTGCTTCAATAAGACATGAAAAGGATGTCAGGGACTAAATTCCAGACAGGTGTAAAAATAGGTGTAATTCGACTGAGATCAAGGGAATTTTACCCCAGAGAGTTTTAGAGCCTTTCACAGATGCAAATTAAGTGACCCTTTCTGGTTCCTCTTTACAAATATTTTGTAATGAAAATAGAATTGGTTTGAAACTTCATTATTATGCCAAAGCATTCCATACTGTGACAATCCAGCTCCCTTTGGACAGAATAAATGCAAGACATTGTCCAAATCGAATGGCAAAAACGCTTATTCGTGAGGGGGTTTCAATCCTGAGCTTCTTGACAGTGGGGTGTTTCCTGATCTTCCTACCTCCCAATACATCCTCAACTTGTCAATACAAGTGTTTTGGCATCCTGTCATTTTCCCAAGAGACTTTTCGTCTTTTGCATTCCAAAAATGACCACACTCCAGTTCTCCAGTGTACTCCAGTTCCAGTGGAATTACTGGTTTTGACTGTGCTGTCCATGGTGTAAGGAAATCTTTGAAACTTGTTTCAGGAGACAGATTCAATTGTTTAGCTGTGCCCAGGCTTCTGATGCAGATCCCGGATTGCAGCAGGATAGAGAGCCGTGAGAAATGTATTTATTCACACATCGTATGCTCCTCTCCTCCCATCACCCACCACAAGAACAAATCCTGGGAACTAACTTCTTGCCCCTTTCATAGGCATCTCTGCTAGGATACGAAACATTTCTTAAAATGATCCACAATTCAGGTCAACAGATTATTAGCTAAAACAGTCTCCTCGAACTGAAACTAAGCTTTAAACAGAAAAAAAGTTCCCAAATCTCATTTCCTTGAAATTGAGTTGCTGTTTATGTGTCTCCACATGCCTTTAATGGTAATAACTTAAAAACATTACTAGTTTAATGATATTAAAATGGAATAATAGCTTAGAGAACAATGCTAAAGCATCCAGAGTCTTTGTTACATTTTTACTTTTCAAAGGAAGGTTCAAGCCAGATCCCAAACATAAAGAGCCAGAACACTTATGAAAAATGACTCATCACGTTGTGTCCCAAAATAAAGCAGTACGTACTTCATGGCTTCTGGTAGAAGTGCAGCATGGAAATTTCCCAGACTAGATTTTTACATAGGCCTATAAGTCAAAGAAGCACCTGAGATACTATTTGCTGATCAAAACCAGAGCAGAGCTGTGTTTGCAGTTCAGCCACCTCTAATCAGTTGAAGTTTAAAGGGCTTTTGAAAGACTGAACAAAGCACATGTGGCTAAGACAGAGTGCTTGTCAACTCCGGGGAATAATCCAAGAGTTGCAAGCCAGAGTCAATCTGTTCCTTGCATGACGGCACAGATACAGCCGCAAGCAAAGGCCATTCAATTTACTGAGAAATGTGGAGTCAGCTATGACCAGATTCAGGGAAATGTGATCCTTTGTGTTTGAGGTACCTGCTAGAAAGAACTTGTGCATTGGCCATATTTAATGCTCCAGATGGCATAGTTTCTCATGAAATGGTATTGCTGCAAGCCCTTCACATTCATCCTGTGACACATTGCAAGGTTATACATCTTCTGCAGTAACTTTTCCTTCTGCCAGAAAAAGGGAGTTTTTAAATGATGCTGAAACTACTAACAAAGAAAGCATAGATGACTATTTCGTAAGCTTAATTACATACAAAAATAACATTACCAAGAACAGATTGCAGAGACAGAAACGCCAGCATCCAGTCTTTCCAGAGCCTGTGATTCTGTGCAGCTTTAATTCTGTATACTTTCTCCTCAGGTATATTCGTTTTGATTTACGGTAATACTTTTACCACTGGACCCCAGCCACTCTTAGTGCAGTGAATGCGAACAGTTATTCACTGCTTTGTCCTGTTCTCATGGCTGAGAGTGTGTCCAGACCCGATTCTGGACATAAAATGAATAATTCTCTTATAGGCTTTTTATGATGCGGATCACCTGGAAAATAAAATTTCAGACCAAATTATTAAAGTTTGGCAGAATTAAATGGTATTTGAAAATGGGGTGTTAAAATGGGAAGCATCAGCACACTTAATAGGAGGCACTACCTTCCCACCTGTGGTAAAATTCTGCCATCAAAATGTGTTTAAAGTGAGTTCAGCTATAGCTGTCTGGTTTGTCCATTCCAGGGCAGGTCAGCAGGGGTAACTGAACAGTAGCGGCATGCAAGGATTGCAAAAAACTAATGCCTAGGCATTGCTCTGAAACAAGCTTAAAACTCACATGCGCATCAGAACATCTACCAGCTAGTTCCTAGAGTACTCAATGAGATAAAAATGCATATTTTCAAATGAGTTATGGCCGGGAAAGTGAGTGTAGAACAGAAGCAGTTGTCGCATCTTTAGGAAGGCCTAGGCAGACATCTACTTTGCTGTGATGCTCATTCAGTGTCATCAAAATGCAAAGATATCTACTGTGTCTGTGGCATAATGAAAATGGTCTAAACATTATCAGCAGTATTTACAGATGTGTAAAATGCCAACTATGAAGAGAAAACGCATGTTTCACACAAGGTTACATAAATAAATGAGAAGCTTTAGTGCTATGAAGTGAGCCTGTTTGTGCCCAGTCAGAGGAGGAAGTTAATCCCCCAAATCCAGGGAGACTGTAGTTTAAAAATCAGCCTTCCAAAGTCTTGCTGTTAATGGTGCAGCCTAGACAGAGCACTTAGTTCTCCTGGCTCTTTGTCTGATAATTCACCCCCAGAGCAATATTATAGATCAGTCACTCTGAATCAATAATATTTGCATGCACTTATGCGTAGTTCGTGCTAAGGAGGGTAAGCCAGAGCTAATCAAGCTAAAACATAATTTGTACACTTGGCAGCTCCCTGCTAACTTTGAACAGTCCAGTACATTAAAGCGTAAGGATCAAAAGATCTAGAACTTAAATAGTGAGGACAGCTGATTTTTAAATGGAATGACTATAAAAGTCAAGTGCCTCATGAAAGCATATGGGTTTCTACAAAGCTAAATGACAGATCTTGCTAATACTCAAATGCAGGCAACAAATTACCCACAACCAGCTGATAGTTCTCAGATCTCTCTAACAGTATCTGAACACCTCCCACGCACTTAAAAACCAAAATAATTCATTTTCAGAACCTGTAGGAAGAACAGCTTGATGGATATCTATTATTTGTTTGATCACAAGCAAGAGCAAAGATCAGCCGCTAGACTCATCAGGATTTCCTAGTCTGTGAAGAGATTATTTTTCAGATTAGCTTGATTTATTTTATTTAAGATCCTTACGTGAGGATACCAGATACATTCATTGTGTCTGCATTTATACATGGTACGCTTACGTGTGAAGAGCCTCTCCTTCTTATCACTTGCAGATATTTAGAACCTATTTGTGCATGAACTATTTAACCCTTCTGAACCTTATCTAAATTTGCCATCGCTCCATAGAGAAGTGACAGCTTTATCTCTGTATTCCAGACCTGTCTCACTCCGCTCCAAATAAAACTAGCCTGTCTTCCTAACATTGCTGTGTGGTTGTCTGTCCATCAACTTGAACTGGACAGGACTACAACAGAGCTTTTAATCTTTCTCTCCAAGCAACCTCCTTGCGATGTCCTTCTTTAATCACTATGGACAACACTGCAATCCCGCTTGTAATTTAGGCCAATAACTAGAATATCATACTTGGCTCGTAATGCTTTCTGGGTTCTCACAGTCACACTATGTCTAAATCCTGCGAGGCGGTTTATTTATTTATTTTATCTTAGGTACAGCCTCTTCAGTCTTGCCCACACAGCTAAAATGCTTATCCAGAGACTCTTCATCTCACATCTTGATTACTGCAACATCCTTTTGCTGGTATTGCCAACGTGTTTTGCTCTGTCCATATCCATCTAGAACATTGCTACCAAGACTGTTTTCCTAGATTGTTGCTTTAACCATATCCTTGCAGTACAAATGCAGGCAGTGGAGTTTAATTTGAGCAGCACAGAGTTCCCTTGTATCTCATTTACACCAAGTAAATGAAGGTACTCTATTTTATTTAGAAATACTTGACTAGTTCCCTTCTCCTAACACATCCAGAACAGTTTGCATTCACTTCCTGCACCCCTTGCTTCCTTCTACAGGCTGACTTGTGGTGGTTCACTGTTGTGCTTTTCAAAGGAGCATCCAATGTGCTTTCCTCTCTTCTTTGATACACAGGCAGCATGGTCAATGGGATTTCACAGAGCTGCTCCATTGTGCTGCTCAAATATCTAAGTTGCCATCATTTGAACTAAAATAATACCATGTTGTTAGTATATGATACTGCCACTGATCATACTGGCAAATATTAGTTCTTGAGCATCTCCCTTCACTCTGCCTGAGAGCACCTCAACTCTTCCCTTAAACATGGATTGTGTGCTCCTTCGGGTAAGGACTATATTTGAGACATGCTGAATGGAGTAGAGCACCCACCTGTGGCTTCTAACTATAACAAAAAAATGTACTGGTATATATGTTCCTATTTTGGTATTCTATGACACTGGATATGCAAAATACACAATCTATCATCGCATGTATGCCAAGTGTCAGGTTTACACCTCATCCAAACCCTCCCAATACAGTAGTGTTTATAGAATAATGTTTCTGCATTTACACACATGAAAAAAAGAACATTTTCAATATGTATGCTCAGAGGATTGTGCTTACAGCTCATGGATACAATAGCCCTGAATAATAAAGTGTGTGTATGGACAGGTGGAGAGAAATTTGGAGGGAGAAGAAAACCTGGTTCTATTAGTATGTACAACATTTCTCTATTTTATGATTTTCAGTATCAGATACAGTAATAGTAAATATTATGAATCTCAAGAAAACATTTTTTTCATCAAGGAGAAGAGAAAAGAGAGACAGAAAACTTAGATCTTTTGCCAGCATTCACTGCAATCTTCAACTAATCCGATCTGGGGAAAAATCCAAAATTAATACTGTCAAACTGAGCAGCAGATGCTGAAAAAGAATCAGGCACTGCAAGAAAATTGATGTGCCAATGAAAATTAGACAGGAAATTTTCACTAAATAAAACACAGCAGGTTACAGGGACACAAAAAATTAGCTTAGATCATCTAGCCAGTTCATTTTCATGTAACCATATTAATGAGGTTTCTCTTTTTTTTTTTTTACTTTTTGTATGTATATTTGTGTAGTAAAAAGAAATCTTCTCTATGCTATTTTAACCTTCTGCAAAATGTCTTTTCTTGGTTCACTGGAGTCTCAGCCAGATTGGCGTCATCTTACTTGTGAGACTTTCTATGCTGTCTTCTAACTTGACAGTGCTCACTTCTCTTCAGCACCCGTTGTTTGCCTTTTTATCTGGGTGTAGACAAAGAGGCTTCACTTGATTGTTTGCAAGAATAAGAAATAAATTCACATTCATCAGAGTAATGGGTTTCCATCTCCAGAGGCTAAGCCAAGGAACAGCTGAATTTAGAAGCAGGCGGGTTTGCAGGGTGGCTGCAGCATCAGTCTGTAAGTTATTAGGCACAGCATAGGCACTTTTAGGGTATAGAGTTTATGTTATCCCTAGATTGTTCAGACAAGAGCCCAAATATTGGAATGGTGTCTGCAGATTTGGAGATTCTTTCGCCAGCTACAGCTGCTGGGCCTCTCATTTAAGTTGTTAAAACAGATGTGATTAGGTCAAACGTTTTTGAGCCAAAAGCTTCACAAATGTAATAATTCGAAAACCAAAAAAAGACTAATCTCTTGTGTCTTCTAACTCATTTTATGTTTTCTCTCAGAGAGCAGCTGCTGCTTTAAGTTGCACACAACATTATTATTTTTGTTTCCCTTGTTTGACTCATTTCTTTTGGAAATAGATCTCTTAGCTTGTTTTTGGCAAGCAGAATTCTGGCTCGACTGGATTTTTCTCTCGCTCTTACTCACTCACACATACTTTGCTTCCTTTGCTGTTTTTCCAGCTTTTTAGCTGTTCCTCCCTCTGCCATACTTGCTACAAGCACTGAGGGCTTGTGCATTAGCATCAGGCACTATCTGCAGTCTAACTGTATCCTGGTACCTATGTACTGACTCTGTTAACACATTAACAAATAAAGGTATGTTAAGAGATTATTTTGTTTTCAGGGATGTAAAAAATAACTCAAAAATAAAAAGTTCACCCTGTTTCTGTGTGTGTATGTGCATGTGTGTGTTAGAACTGTGGGAGGAGGACTGGAAGTGTGGTTAATGTTACTGGCTTTGGACATTTGCTGTATATGAGCCAAGACCCTGATCGGATGACAAACCTTTCAGCTAGGATGAGTTAGGATAGGTAAGCAGCAGTGTGCAGACTAAATATTGCGCTGGCAAGTTTCTGAGCTTTCCTGTCCTGGTTTAACTGGTCTCGTGTTTTCTTGGGACATGTATGAATATGGATTATAGTGGTGCAGGTTTCAGTACACCTTGCCAGAGATGGAGACAGGAATCCACACAGAATTGTGAACTTTTCCCTTGGAGGCAGCACAATGGAAGTTTTTCATCAATGAGACACAAGTAGGGACTGTGCCACTGCACCAATCATTGCTTATCAGTGCAAGTGTGTAGGGAGCTTTTCCTGGATACTCTGTCTTAAGTCCTTTACATATGTATTGTGCCAATGGCATCCTACTGTGTCTGTTATCTGAGAACTATCCTGAAGTTTCTCTTCAATGCCAAAAATAATTATTCCATAGATTTAGCTCCTTGCCATTCTCCTCTTCCAAGGCACATCATTCCATGCAATTTAGAACAACCCTTAGACAAAATTTAATATTAAAAGGAAGTAGAAATCGCTAAGGAGTAAGGAACGTGTAAGAATCAAACCCAGATCTCACTGGGGTTCGGAGGAAGGTTCACCAGAATTCTTCCCCATTCTTGTCCTCTGGCTCTAGGTAACAGCAAATGCAAACTTAACAGGTTTTTTTACAAAGCTGATACAACTCGATGAGTCTCATAAAAACAAACAAACAAAATCCAGGAATATAATTTGAATCTATAATGTGGAGTCTCATCTTAGTTCTACTAATGTAGAATTTTAGGCTCAGATCTGAGTTTTTAATTTGGATGAGCCTGGACCAGCAAGTCAAGGAGATGGATGTAAACCCAAGAAACCTTGAAGCAGCTGTAGACACCCACAGAGTAATGCAGAACAAAGTGGGTCATTCTGAAAAGTCTTTGCCAGATAATCAGGTTCTGAACTTGCTGTCAAGCTTGGAGAAAGTGGAAGGATGAGTGGATGGTATCAATACATTCTCTGCTCTTCAGTACAGGATGTTTTCCTGAATTGGTTACAACCTGGTGGAGCTGCTGGGTAGGTTAATGAATTTAGTGGGGGCAGGAGAATACCAGTGTGGGGGTGGCACAGTCTTCATGTATCCAACTTGAAATATCATAACAGATCTGATTTTCCCAGTCTGAGATTCCAGCCACTGAATGCTGAACTGAACTAACTGGAAAAGCATATATTTTGCTTTAAGTGTTGCTTTGTGCTAAGCATGTACTTAACTATTTTCCCAAACTGGTACTTCTCTCAGGTTTTATTAGCACTCTTAGCAACCTAAATAAGATTGAAGAAAAGAAGCAAAATATCTCTGAAGGATAGGTCAGCTAAATGTCTTTCCCTGAAGAAGGTGTTTGGTTTTTTTTTTCCAAATCTGCAGAGGAACTGAAGTGATACATGAGTGCTTAGCAATAAACATTTTTAATGGAGATCCCTATCCCCAACTTAATTTCCGTGCTCAGTCATATTGCATTAATCAATACTAGTGATGTTTCTAGTGGTTTCATTGCACCCTGTGAACAATTTTGCTGTTCAGAATTACAGAAATGTGCCTTGAGTGTGTTTTGATACTCAGATTTAATAACAGGGGATCTAATATTGATTTTAATGGGAATTTGTTTGCATATGCATGCACACATCTGTCCGTTTCTGTGCACCAGTTTCCCATGCACTGAATAGTCATGCTCCAGTCTAGCACTTGTGACTGTTACAATACTGAAAGATTGTTAGAAACTACAAACCATGACAATAGTGATTAGAGGAAAGTGATTAACTGACTAATATGGCCTTGCTTCACTGCAGATTATATACAGGTTCCTCAGAATTCATATTCAGTGTCACATGCAACTTCTACCAAGCATTTTTGGCAGTGTGAGTATTCACAAAATTTGGTCTGTAATACTATCTGTCAAATGACAGCATTACTCTTTGGATGGGTTCAGGTCTTAAATCTGGGCTTCTGGAGCCAATATTTGTAGTTACTGGCAATTCCTTTTATGAGTGAAATGCATCCATGGCTAAACTGGCAAGTGGAACCTTAGGCAAATGAGTTATGGGGACTTAGAACGGGCTTTCTGCTGCTAATATCTACAATTATTCAAAATTGCACAGTTGAATTTGATTTTTAGTGAAATGTACTACTTTCCCAACAGCAGAAAGGGACATATGTGCTATTCAAACCCATTTCAAGCCATTTTTAGAGGGCTTACACAGGCCATTAGGACTGCTGGGGAGTTCAGCCTCTGGGAAGAGCCTTTGCATGTTGTTTTGCTTTCACCTACACAGAGCAAAGGAATTGGGCTGTGCGTGGGTCCTAACCTTTAGCTGAGCTTCGTGAAAACACAGGAGAAAAGGATTGTCAAACAATCTCTAGAAGCTATTTCAGCACTGTATTTAAATGGGTATTTTAAGAGGTTTTCTCAAACCAGCTTCTAACTGCTAACACAAGCCACAGCACAGAAATATTTATAAGTATGTGTACTTACTCACTACTCATGGTTCAAGAAAAAATTTGCCTCTGACATTCACAGAAAATTCAGCCTAATTATTTCACAGGCTGATGAGTTGCAGTATTTAAGGAAATGTTAGGGGTTCTTGAGTTTAGAGGTAGGCAAATTAAAGGAAGAAAATTAAAGTGGCTGGGTAACTTTAATTTTTAATGGTTCATAAATTTCCAGGCAATAAACACACTTTTTTTTTTTTTTTTTTTTTTTTTTTGAGGAGAGCAGATTATTCTTTGGCATATGGGATCTGAAGTGTCCCACGTGTGTTCTTAAAGCAGCTTTCCTTTACACAGTGTACTTTTACTGGGACACATTCAAACAGTCCTCCAAATTCCTGCTCAGCAATACATACCAGGTCAACACACCCTTTGAGTGGGTCAGGAAAATATCACTGCCTCCCTTCTCCCAGTACACGATGACATGAGAGCAGACAAGGAGCACTGTACTGAAGCCGATGGTCTTTCACAGGAGTCTGGCTTTAGACTTTCTGCTTTCTATGTAGGTTAATAGAAACCTCTTCCTGGTTTGTTTTTTTTGGTTGTGTTTTTTTTAATGTAGGAGGATTTTTTCTTATTATTTAACAAAACCAGATATTTGAAAGCTATATCTGTGTAAATTACTACAGATGACTCCTATAAAAAGTAGTTAATTTAAAATACAGCATGGATTTAAAGCAAAACCTTACAATTACCAAACATATTTCCAGTTACCAAACCTTTCTGTGACTTTTCTCAGCCATAGCTTTCAGCAAAAAGGACTATAGCCTTAATATATGTACCTCCATCATATGGATAGTGTTTGTATTCAATTAAAAAACTATTTAACAAATGATTGCACAATGAAGGTGCATAAATCATTGGAGTTTGCAATATCTACACATACACAAGATTTGTAAAGAGGTTGTATTCAATATTCACAAAATTAAAGAAAACTTTATTAAATAACAGTAGCTCTACTACTATGAAGATAAAGAGTGCTGTCTTGAACAATATTTACAGATGCACCTTCGTGCACAGGCTGAAAGGATGAGATTAATCCGTAGACTTTTGGATAACACATAGCACAGACTGTCTTCTACTGTTTTGCATGACACGTACAGACCAAGATATGGGAGTCCTTGGGTTCCCAGGTAACACTTGCTCTGTATTTTGTATTTGTATTTGTTGTGTTGTGGCAGCAGCAGGAACTGCCACTGAGAGAGGCTGGAGTATGTTTGCCCATCCTGGATAAACCAGGGGCACGGGAGGGATAGTTGCCAACGTCGGGACACAGCCAGCCTGTACGTGCAGCCCTGGGTCTGTGTACCCAAGGCACTCTGGTGGCTGATCACACAGACACTACCAGCATTTTACTGTAAACTGTAAAAATAAAGGAATTAAACACTTTTTCACAACTCCTGGGAATGGCAAAAGGACTGATGTGTCATTCTTGCAAGTGAATTTAGACATAGGGAAACATCTTCCAACAATAAAGATAGGTAAGCACTAAAACTGGTTATCTGGGGGTGTTGCAGGGAATGGGACATCAGAGGCTTTTAAGATCATGTTGGACAAATGACCCTCAGGGATGGCAGAAGAGGAGATGATCCTGTGATTTGTCCTAGAGATGGGATTAGATCACTCTCAGGGTCTTTTGTAATTTCTCTTCTGTAAGTTCTAGCCCAAGAAGACAAGCAAGGGATAAACTGGCTTGCACTGAGGGCCTATCTCCTCTCCCTTTCTTCTCTTCGCTCCCATCTCTGCTAAATCAGCATCTGTCGAGTTGGACAGACGTGTAAGTACATATACACAAAAGGGGTAGAAAAGGATTTGGGCCCGCATGTTGTAGAACACGGCTCAAGGAATTTAAGAGGAGAGTAGCATGCATAATGACACTGATCATCAGGAGACTAAGCAAATTAGTGCTGCTTTGCTTGAAACTGAAGTCAGTAGAGCAGAACCAGACAGTAGTCGCTGATCAGCTGCCAGCAGTATAACAGGCTCCAGTCGGGGTCACCTTTTCTCTCCAGACCCAGATGCATGTAGAAGAGATGACCCTCTCCAGGAGCATAAGGAATCGCAGAGCATCTGCTCTCCCCCATGCCATCTGGGCCGGGGAAGCGCTAATCGGAGGCTGGAGCCGGCGCATCGGCTGCTCCCAGCGGTGTCAGGTTGGTGAAGATGTCACCACGGCTCTTCCTTCACCTCGCCAAAGTGTCCCTGCTCTGTGCTGCACCGTCACCCCTCTGCCCACTGTTACGGCAAGGTTGTGGACGTTGGAGCATGTTGGGCTCGGTCAGAGGAGTGCTTCCCTTTCTGCGGCATCTGGGTGAATTGTGGCTGCGCTGCTAGGCAGAGCTGTGGTAAATGATAAACCGCAGGATCCCGCTCGGCTATCAGGCAGCCTCCTGCTGCTCCAAGGCAGGTCCCAGCCTGGCTCCACTGGCCTTGTCAGGCACAACCGCCTCAGGAAAGGTTTCCAGACCCTCAGGTGATGTTGTATAAGAGAGGAAAAATAAGCTGCAAAATGACTTCTCAAGAGGTGAAACAGCCCTGACAGGTGATGCAGGCTCTGTGAGAGACTCAAAACAAATCACAAAACACACATGATGTGCAAGTTCAGTCAAGTGCCTCTCGGCACTTTCCTCAGGCTGAGGTGGACTAGGGATTGAAGGACAGACTTTGGCCCCTCTGAGCTGCACCCGGAGGCGGGAAGGGCCCTGCCCGCAGCCAGGGCAGCTCCTGCTGCCCCAGCACCTTTGCTGCGCCCTCATGGCGCCCGCGCTCTCTCTTTTGGAAGGGTTTCAGGGGCCTTTCGGGTCCACCAGGATGACATGGTGACCTGTACTTCCCTGACGTCAGGAAACTGTGAGATGCTTCAGGGGTCCTGAAGCCAGTGAAGAGCCATTGCTCCCAGAGGACACAACTTCTCCTGGCCCCTTCACCCCAGAGCAGTGCGGGCTTGAGGTGTTACACAGGCCTCCCCTCCCCATCACCACAGCAGGGCTGGTGGTGTCCCTCCTGATCTTGTGGGAAAGGAATGGATTAAACCTGTCCTTTCACCTGCCATAGCAGCAGGTCACAGAGGAACTCTCCTGGCGCTGAGGCCATGCTGTGTGGCAGCCTGTCCCTGTGCCCCCAGCCCTGTGGCTCGGTTCCGCGGTGCGGGCAGCCTTGTCCAGCAGGGACTCACCTGCACAAGTCGACCATCTGAGGACACCTAACGCAAACAAATGAGGTGTTTTAGCAGCGGGAAGGGAAATTTGGGCCAAGGACACAGTGTTAAAGCCCAGGAGCCTGTGGAGGTTTAAGTCAATGAAGAACAGGCCAAATCCTCAGCAAAACAAATTATGTGTGTCCGTCTTCATGCTGCTTCGCCACCGCTTCAGCAACATCTGATATGACAAAATACGGTGGAATAAGATGTCCTTGCAGCCTTGCCACCCACACACTGAACATCTCCAGCATTTCATAAGCTCCAGAAACCTCTAAATATTTACGTGCTTACACAAAATACTTGACTTCTAGAAATGAGCTTCTGCTATCATTGGTACTAGCTATTGAAGCAGAACAGGAAAACTCAAAGTCTACACAGATAAAATTCAAGTTATTAACCTACTGGTTATGTTTCTAAGAATGAAGAGGAAGGGAAGCATGAATTACAACTAATGCCCTTTTTTGCAGCTGTACCCTCGTCAATATAAGTACCTGTTGACCATCAGTATAAAGATCTGTCCCAGTGAGACCAGGCTGGGATGTTTCAGGATTTCATGCAAATTAAATGAATATAATTATTGGAGTGATGCTATTATCTCAAATCCATTCTTTGTGTTATGTACCCTTTAATTTTCCTAGCAAGTCCTTCTATTATTTAGTGTGAACTAGTTTTCTTGCTATAATCTGAAATGTTGCCTACCTTGTACCTAATTTGTACATAGGTTTTGTCTCTCTTTTCTTATTTCTTGATGCCAGGGGTACTACCGTGTGTCATGTTTGTTAACAATTTTTTAATAAATCTCTTTTTCTTTGCACTCCCACAGCATGCAATTCCTGTGACTGCTTTGTGATTCTTCTTCTTTAGGTTTCTTAGTAACAAAATCCAAGTGATTGTTTTTCTTGATGAACGGTAAACTCACAGACACTTGAATATTGCAGAGATCAAACTGCTACCACTTTCAGATTGAGTTCAGACAGTAGTTTTGGCCAGAAACTGATTAGCATATGGAAAAGATGAAATGTTTTAAAAGAAGTATTTGGGGATTTTTGGTTTGGGTTTTTGTTGAAAACAACTCAAATTATAAACAAATCTTTAAATCAGGGCAAAATATTTCATATTAGGGCTAATGGAAAGTTTCATAAGGACCACAAACAATTCTTCTACTCACCCTCATGCCCAAAATAAGGTCTCAATTTGACTGGACCCTGTTTTGAGGGGGAAGGTGCCACACATCAAAGCAAAACAGGAAAGTCATCTGTGCTTGTAATTCCCGTTTGCCAGGTAGTGTAGCTGGGGAGAGGAGGGGTTTGTTTTATGCCTCAAAGTGCCTCCTTAGTCTGCCGTTGTCTAGTGGGGTATTACCCAGAGAGAGTTGGCTCTGCATCAGCTCTCTTGCATGGTGATTGCCCTATGCCTTTCCAATTATTTTTCCAACCCAGCAAGCAGCTCTTGTTCTTTCACGCATAATACTTGTGTCACTTTAATTTTGATCAATGTATTTATCAGTATACATACCTGCCTTAATGTCTGATAGATTTTTTTGTCTATTAATACCGTGTTGCACAATATATTATACTAGTTGTCAACAGTTTTTTATGTTTGAAGACATTTACGTTGGAAAAAAATCAGGATAAAATGAAACTAAGACTGTTAAATTGCTCAGTGTTTTAATCTTTCTTTCTAGGTGAAGATCCTTAGTGGTGTAATGTGGCTGCAATCCATTAGAGTCCAGCTACTTGACTATTATGTTAAAGTATATTGAAGTCGGTGGAGTGATGCTGCTATGCTCTGGTGGAGGATCTGGTCTGCTTTTTGCCATCATTTGCTCTGCTGAGCTGAGTAAATATGGCAATTTCTTTGATTGTCAGTAAGAAGGTCACTTTTACTCCTCAGTTCCTCCTCGTCCAGTCTAATTCAATCATCAGTTCTAACTTTCAAACTTTTTCTCTTTAGATTTGACACTTTGGCCAACGAAAGGAAAAAAAAGGTCACCAGTACATGTAAAATGTGTACATTGGCCCATGGAAAACAAAGGCACTGCTGTTTCTGCTGCCAGTAGCAAACAAGGGATGCTGCTGCTGCCGCCTTTGACTTCCTAGTCCAGATGCCTGTGGCCAATATATAGTCCTATGAAGAGCTGCCTTAAATCAAGACACAACTTACAGACAAGGCCAAAACTGATGTCTTTACATGGAGAGCCGCATTGTCTCTCCAATGCTCCTTGTATGAGATTCAGTTGCCTAAATATAGGTTTCCAGTGTTGTTTTGTGAGCCCTAGATGGAGTTGTTTGGCCTTCAACTCTCATCCCAGAAATGTGGGGATTTCTCCTGGGTCTTGTGCCATATCTCCTAGCTATATCCAGATGTTTTGAATGCTCTAAGACATTCAAATGACACTTTTATTTTGGTTGGTGGTTTTTGTGTGGTGGGTTTTTTTTGTCCTTGAATATTAAGTCTTATGTTTTTGCAGGTTTTGATACAATGGCCCCTCACCTGTGTTTAATATTCCTATAATCTTCACAGGTGTTTACAATCATTCTTGCCCCTGACTTCAAAGCCCATGAGCTCTGCAGCTGTCCCACTGCATTTTCCCTGACTCACTTTGCAGTCGGTATAGAGGCATATCCCGTACAGCATTGCAGGATGCTTTGCAGTGTCTATCTGGCCAGCACAGAAGAGGGGAGCATGGCAGGGTTAATCCTTTTCCTGCACTCCTTATTGAGCAATTAGGCTACTAAAAAAGATCTTGTTTACAGATACTGAAAGAGGCTGTAACTTCCTAGGTCTCGTAATAAATTTACATCCATCAGGAGATAGCCAGAGGCAAGTCTGGAGTTTTAGCAGTGGCTAATTTGTAGCTTCACTCTTGGGATAGGAACAGAAATTTAAAAGTTCTCAATACCAAAGCAATTTGTTTAAATCCCTAGTCCCCAAAAATGAACACTTGCTTTAAAAAGCTGTCTGAAAATCAAATTCCTCTCTATAGCATCCATCCTTGATATAATTGGAATCATTGATAGAACTGATAACAATTTACCCAGCGTGCCTCTGTGTGGGTGTGGATTTAAATTTGGCAGAGACAGGCAGCTGTAGTTCTCAAAGGGTTGTTACAAAGCTGGCTTCAACAGTACTGCACCTTTTTGGTAAGACTTTTTAGCTCTTAATGTGAAATTTTCTATGTTTGGGGTGAAAGTTGATCCCTTTTCATGTGGTATTCTTATAAAGACTTGGCATACTGGGTAGTAATTAATGAATGAATTGTAACAATCTGTGTACTTTTTACAGGACATAAATAGCAATATTTTGTTATTCTGTACATAAATTTTCATTTTGTAAGGTGGTGTTTCCTAGAATTATTATTTTGAATATCTTCTAGCAAACACTGACTATGTATGGTGTGTTTTAATCTTGTGCACTTCCAGTAGAGGACCTCAAATTGATCTGTTGACTAAAAAGTGGATTTAGTGTCTGATTTGAAGCAGCTGCTTATTCAACTCTGGAGCAAGAATGGTAACGACTGAAGGTTGTTATCAGTTGATTGTTAGTGAGTGGTTTAAATGAAAGGAGGTTTTGGAGTACCAGTCACTTTTTCTGTGGACTGCTTTCCATGTAACACTTGGCACTCTTGCTGGCCTTTGCTACCGAGGTGTTTGATGTACTGTAGAAAATCAGCTGCTTAGGTCAGGTGTGAGGTATGTTGGCAAGATGGGGGGTAGGAGTGGGCACCTGTATTATTGTTGCTTGTATTTTATCTGTTGTTTCTATGCCTAAAGTCCTTTAGCAACCTCAAAGCAGCATTCGCAGAGTACATTAACGTAAGGTATTTATAAACTGATGAAACTCTGCTTCCAAAGTTGTTTTAGAAGTGTTATCAATGGTCATATGTAAATAAGGAAGCAACCAGAAGAACAAGAAGCCCAGCTGATTTCAGTTTAGTGTGAAAGTACTACTAAAAAAGAGGAGAGGGCATAGTTATTGCAGGGAAAAGGACAAAATGGTTAAAAAAAATAATGGTAGTTATAAGCTGCTGTGAAACACAGACTAAAAAAAAATTGCTTTTATATTTTGGGTTTTTTTGTAGTTAGTTTATTGCTTTTATAATGAATCATACAGAAATACAAGAGAGAAAATAACAGCAAAGACCTGCAGTGAAATACTGTGGAGATTTATAATGCTGTGGAAATGCACAAGTACTCAAATATAATACATTGTCCTATTTTGATTGGAGGTTCATGGCTACAACCTGGTTTATCTCCTTACACTTCACACCAATGGATTTAACTCTGCAGAGTATAAAAATGACTGTGCATTTTGCTCGGGCACATTTGCAATCCATCTTGTAAAATAGTGTCCTGGTTGTGTTAAAAACAAATTTCTCTTCTAGTGAATTTTCCTGTCAGCCTAGGCCTTCTTGCTAGCTGCACTTTCCTGAGGGTTGGATGCATGTTTTGGTAGACATAGCAATGGAATGCAAGGTCATTGATAAGGATGTATCCCGTGAGATGTGCAAGCAGGAGGTGAACTGAAACTGACCAACTAAGTATTCCATCCCATTCACGTCATACTTCATATAAAAGTGGGAGATCACGAGGATCTCCTCCCTTTTCCTTATGGCTGACATTGGGAGGGGACCTTGTGAGTTGTCCCTGCAAACGGAGGCCCAGTGACAGACTGAATCCAGCTCCGGTTGGCTGCAGAGTCCAGGCCAGGACTTCGGTTGCCAGCCCTACATCTGCCAGAGCAGTTGTCAAGACTTTCAAAATTAGTTTTGTATATTTTGTATTATTTTCTCTATTTTTATTGGTAGCATTAGTAAAACATTTTTAATTTTTCCAACTCTCTTCTCTCGGTCCTTCTTTCCCTCCCAATTGCCTGTCCTTAGTGGGAAGGGGGGAGAGGGAGGGGGATAGAGAGGGAGAGGGGGTTAGCAATACATCTGCCAGGGTTTTATTGTCACCCCACAATCAAACCTCGACAAACAGAAAATAAAAAACAAACAAAAAAACCAACCAAAAAAAACCCCCAAAACAGCCTCTCTCAGCTATGGAAATACTCAAAAGTCTCATTAATTTCCAGAAGTCTCCAGCGGGAGATCATTTTCTTTTATCTTCTAACAAATAGCCTATAGAATCATATGAATCTTGTGCTGGTTTGGTATTGAGTGTCCTATACTTATATATTATTTAACATTTTGGCCAAGTTTTGGTTTTATGAACAATTCATCATCTTCTGTGCATTTCTGCCCTTGTGATTAATGAAGGTTACCAGCCTATGACTGCAAAGTGCCCTGGGTTCTCTGCCTTACCTAATCCTGTTTAAGTGCATTTTGGTATAATTTTTTCTAGTCTTTCCTTTGAGCTAATAATTCTTCTCAGAGGTACTGAATAATGTCTTCACGTTACATATTGCTATGCCAGTGTCCATAGGGAAGCTACAGAACTCATTGATGCTGTCACACCCTGTATTTATTGTCAGAAATTCTGGTAATGCAAAGTGCCTGGGGTCAAAGGGCCTACAGCTTTTAGTTTCTATTTACAGGGATTCTACTAGCTTTTCTGATTTATTGACTTTTGTGATCAGTTTGACAAATGAAGACATACTGGAACCATACAAGAAATAATATCTTCAGTTTTATCCTGAACCTTTGCTAGTGTTAGGGTGTTGTATAGTAGTCTGCTGTTCGGCTATGGCCTAGTTTCAACAGGAGAAAACAATTAGTGTTTTGAGACTAACCTCCTTAGGCTCTTTTTTAATGGACTATGAGAAGTATATTTGCCTAACTTTCACAGCTCAGAATATTCAAAGGATTAGTCAAACTAAAATAGAATATGCCTGTACAAAATAACATCTCCAGTGAGTACTTCTGAACCTGTAAAGAATGGTGATTATGTGGGGCTTTTTTTTTTTTTTTTTTTAAGTGCAGATGTGGATTTTAGGGTTGTGGGTGGGTGGGTTTTTTTGGCTCCCTTTGAGAGAGTTCAGCAGTTACCTCAGTTCCAATATGTTTGTTGCTGTGTAGGAGATGTCCATGAGTTCGTTGTGTATGTTTCTCCCCTTCCAGAATGAACTATCAGGCTGGTGCTGAACTGTAAAATAGCGTGTAAGCCCAATTAGGATAGATTTAAGTTAGGGCTTATTGGTTAAATGGTAGGAGAGACATGTCCAGATTGTACTTCTCTTGAGTGAGCTTGTGCATCTCACTTAAAATGGATGAAACTAATCGATCTGTGCATATTGAGAACTGGATCTGTGTTTTAGCTTGACAGCTTCACAGGTCTGGAGGAGCTGGATGGTCTTTGTATGAATCAGCTGCAGAGAGCAGGGAGAGGTTCATTTTGATATCGTTAGTTGTCAGTGTCACTTTGCAGAGGACTAAAATGACAGGGAGTAATCCATTGGCCATTGCATGCAACATGATGACCATGCAAAGTGTAGCACTTTGCCACTGCATGTTTTTGCTTTCCATTCCTTGTCTTTATATCACCACAATACATGCAAGCACACACTCCCACGCACATGCACGCACATGAGGTCTATGCCGGTTTTATGAAGCTGTAGGGAAATGACTCGATTGTGGTTTAAGAGTAGGTGGAAATGCATACATTCACAGAAGCATCTGTTAGGAAGATGGGAGTTGCAGCCTTTTCATTTTATAGGTAAATTTTTACACTCTCACTTTTTTGATCAGTTAAAATAAATAAAAATAATAAACTCATGCCACTGTGTGAGGTGATGTTCAGAGCAGCTTAGACTGTTCTAATGACTGATTTCAATAATAAAAGACAACAGGAGACTAAAAGGTGCAGTGCAGGAAGCTGGGAAACACATTGCTTTCCCCAGAGGATGTACTTAGCTTTGTGCCTTTGATCACTTGAGAAGTATCATTAGAGTGCAAAATGGCAGGCATTAAGGAACATTGCAGCAATTATAACGTGATAGTTTAAAAAAAAAAAAAAATCAAAATAAGTTTGAACTTATTTGGGAGTTTTCTCCCATGAAGGACAGATCTGAGCTGAAAGGATAAGATGCTCTAATAGAGAAAATACCGAAGCTCCAGTGGGACTGTTCTTCAGATATTGACTCCCAAGTTAGCTCTGGTACAGAACAGTCTGTACAAAACAGACTATATTTACAAGTTCAATAAATCTAATCTGTGTACGCACTTTATCATTACTTTCAATTTGTACTGCAGCAGCACCTGCAAGCCCTTGTTAATCAACTAGATCCCACTGTGCTAAGAACTGTACAAATAGGGAACAAAAAATCAGTCCATGGAACAAGAAAAGGCCAAAAAAGCCTTTAGACAATGAGGCTGCAACATAGTTGTTGGCACTTGGAAAATAAAGTATTTGTCTAATACCTTGCAAATCACTATACAAATATTGTCATAGCTTATTATTACATGCTGTTACGGAGTGGGTTTGTATTTTTATTTCTTAGTTCTTCAAGAACAGAGAAATTTAAACGGCAGCATTTTTCGGTAGTGCCATGACAATACAGAGCCAGAATTTCCTTCGCTGTGACCTCAAAGAAAACCACCTTTTCAGTCAGAGAAATGGCTGTTGGCTGGCACAGCAGGCCAGATGAATTAACATTTGTATACGTTTCTGGTGTGTCCAAACACCTGAATGTAAAGCTGGCAGCGAAGACAATTTCCACATTCTTCTTCTCTAGACAGCCAATAACTCTGTGGTGAATCATGCCAATTCTAGCAACTAGAGGTATGTGTGTTTGTAGGTGTGAATAGGAGCATGAGCTAGAGATTTTCACGCAACTTCAAGCTTTAACTTCAGTGTTCTGAAAGCGTATTGTATGGTGTTAATTAAAAAGGCTAGGTTGCTAATAGAGCAAAATGCAAGACTTCAATGTAAAACAAGAAGACTGCAGACTCAGAGGTGCTTTCTATATAAACTAGATAAAACCGGTGTGAGTACCTAAGTAAAGCAGCAGTCTCGTGTCACCTATATTGTCTTTGTACTGCATGAATTCCAATAATCAGCACAGCTTTTAAATATGCCTTTTACCGCCTTGCCAGAAGCTGTATCAATTGTGCTTACATGCAACATCCTTAACATAAAAGAGAGCAGGTAAAGAGAGAAAAGTAACCTAATTTGGGGGGGGGGGGGTGTGCGTGTGGGATGTTAAAGTTCCAGTTGGACATGTATGGAACACATCGTGTTGTAACGTAGCAAAATAAAGTATTTCAAACAAAGCATCTTATCATCAACCAAAACAGACTGCCCACACAGCCTTGGTGTTTCCATTTTCTGCTCATTTTCTTCTGTTTGTATTGGATGTGTTGCCTGTTTTCCTTAGTTCATAGATGTCTTGTTGTGATAGGAGCTTGGAGAGCAGCAAGCACAGCCCATTTTCAGAAATATCTATTATAATGAAAGAGGAAAATGTAAGAAAATGATCTAGTTGCCACAGGCTCTGCAAATTATTCCATCAAACCTCAGTTAGAATTGTTTCTTCTTTCATTGGTCCTCCACTATACTGTCCTGGTGGACAGCAGGATGACCATGAGCCAGCACTGTGCCCTTGCAGCCAAGAAGGCCAATGGCATCCTGGGGTGTATTAGAAGGGAGGTGGTTAGTAGGTTGAGAGAGGTTCTCCTTCGCCTCTACTCTGCCCTGGTGAGACCTCATCTGGAATATTGTGTCCAGTTCTGAGCCTCTCAGTTCAAGAAGGACAGGGAACTGCTGGAGAGAGTCCAGTGCAGGACCACGAAGATGATGAAGGGAGTGGAGCATCTCCCTTATGAGGAAAGGCTGAGGAAGCTGGGGCTCTTTAGCTTGGAGAAGAGGAGACTGAGGGGTGACCTCATTAATGTTTATAAATATGTAAAGGGTGAGTGTCAGGAGGATGGAGCCAGGCTCTTCTCGGTGACAACCAACAGTAAGACAAGGGGTAATGGGTTCAAGATGGAACACAAGAGATTCCACTTAAATATGAGAAGAAACTTCTTCTCAGTGAGGGTGATGGAACACTGGAACAGGCTGCCCAGGGAGGTTGTGGAGTCTCCTCCTCTGGAGATATTCAAAACCCGCCTGGATGCCTTACTGTGTAACCTCATCTAGGTGTTCCTGCTGTGGCAGGGGGATTGGACTGGATGATCTTTTAAGGTCCCTTCCAATCCCTAACATTCTGTAACATTCTGTGATTCTGTGATACCTCCACTATACCACTGTATCTTTTTGTAGCCACTTAAACATTATGGGGTTGGTGGCATATGTAGCCAACAAAACTTA